>NC_092411.1:293465409-294665409 GCF_040894005.1 Engystomops pustulosus | reverse complement strand
GTATATGTAATAGGAGGGGAGGTGGTGTATGTGTATATGTAATAGGAGAGGAGGTGGTGTATGTGTATATATGTAATAGGAGGGGAGGCGGTGTGTGTGGCTATGTAGTAGAGAGGAGGTGTTGTATATGTATATGTAATAATAGAGGAGGTTGTGTATGTATATATATGTAATAGGAGAGAAGGTGGTTAATGTATGTATGCAATAGGAGAGGAGTGATGTATATGTATATGTAATAGGAGGTGAGGTGGTGTATGTGTATATGTAATAGGAGGGGAGGTGGTGTATGTGTATATGTAATAAGAGAGGAGGCGGTGTATGTGTATATGTAATAGGAGGGAGGTGGTGTATGTGTATATATGTTATAGGAGAGGAGGCTGTGTATGTGTATATGTAATAGGAGGGGAGGTGGTGTATGTGTGTAGATGTAATAGAAGGGGAGGTGGTATATGTGTATATGTAATAAGAGAGGAGGTGGTTTATATGTATATGTAATAGGAGAGGGGGGGCTGTATGTGCATATGTAATAGGAGGAAGGTAGTGTACGTGTATATGTAATAGGAGAGGAGGTGTTGTATGTGTGTATGTAATTGGAGGGTAGGCAGTGTATCTGTATATGTAATAGGAGGTGAGGTCGTGTATGTGTATATGTAATAGGAGGGGGGGTGTATGTGTATATGTAATAGGAGGGGGTGTATGTGTATATGTAACAAGAGAGTAGGGGTGTATGTGTAATAGGAGAGGAGGTGGTGTATGTGAATATGTAACAAGAGAGGAGGGGTGTATGTGTAATAGGAGAGGAGGTGGTGTATGTGTATATATGTAATAGGAGAGGAGGTGGTGTATGTGTATATGTAATAGGAGAGAAGGTCGTCTTCACGGGATACCTTCAAATCAGACAACTGCAGTTCTGTCACTTCCTCCTCATTTTCTCCTGCCATAACATCTAGGGGAAATGTTAAACTTCCATTTTCTTCTATGGTGGTCACCCCTACGGCAGGAACCCCAGAGTCTGGGTTATTGGGCTTGGGTTCTGAGCACTGACCGGACAACCCAGGAGAATGAATCTCCAACTCTTGGTTTCCCTGGAATAGAGTCCAGAACATGGGGAAGTCCCGTCCCAAGATAAGGTCATGGGGCAAGTTCATGAAAACCCCGGCCTCATGTAGGTCTGGAAGTTAATAACTGTAGTGGGGTAGTCCTTTACATCCCCATGGATGCACAGAACTCCAATTATGCACCCTGTGACTGTCTTGGGGTCTGTTAGGGAACCATTAATCAAGGTCACCCGCCTGCCTGAGTGCAGCAAGGTCAACCTTGGATGCCCTGCTACAGTCACCCGGCACAGGTAGCGCTCATCAGCAGAGTAGAGGATAGAAGCTGTGTAGACTGGGGCAGCATAGATAGAAACCCTTCTGGTGGAACTGTAGTCCATGGGTTCTGAGGAATTGGGGCAATGGGCTGCAATATGACCTGGCTCCTGGCAGGTCCAACAGGTGGGAGCCTCCCCCTCCTCCTTCCCTGGGGTACCTCCCGGGCATGGGAAGTGGTTTAAGCCCGTGGACTCATGGGTGAAATGACCTTCCGTGCCTTAGGGCCTGCCCTAGTGTGAGGGGCTCCCTTTTTTAGGGCTTGGGTAGCACAAAACCTCTCCACCAACCCCACCAGTGCCTCGGCATCAGATGGGTCCCCGTGTCCCACCCATTGGTGGATCTCACCCGGCAAGGCCCTCAGGAAACGGTCAAAAACAACTTTCTCCACAATCTGGGCTGGAGTTGATATCTCCAGCTGAAGCCACTCTGATGTATATGTGTGCAGATATTCTCTCCGAATATAGGGATTATATTCCCCCAATACAGCAGGTTATGTGAATACTATTGGCAGAGTTTTACTCCACTTTTGTGAAGTTTTAGTCACTCCATAAATGCGCACTGTGTTTTGGCATTGGTTGGTTATTGAGATAACCTTGTATCCAGTTCGGACCATATTGTGGGGTTGATTTCCCTGGAGAATACATTTTTCTTTTGCGGCATAGTTCTTGACTAGAGATGAGCGAGCACTAAAATGCTCGGGTACTCGTTATTCGAGACAAACTTTTCCAGATGCTCGAGGGCTCGTCTCGAATAACGAACCCCATTGAAGTCAATGGGAGACCCGAGCATTTTTTTGCTAAAACAGAACAGTAAAAGAACAGTGCTTAATTAAATATTCCAGATGTTTCCTGATGTTTTGCTTGTTAGAACACATTGAAATAAGACTATTCTTCACGTTGCAGGTGTTCGCACGTGTCTCCCGCTAAGATGTGCACGAAAATGTGAAGAATTTTGTTAATTCATTGTGTTCTGCACTGAATTGATCTTGTATTCACTGTTTTTAATGTTTTAATTCTATTCTTCACTTTGCAGAGGTGCGCGCGTATCTCCGAACCTATCGGAAGACACGCGAACACCTGCAATGTGAAGACTAGAATTAAAACATTAAAAGTAGTGAATACAGGACCGTTTCAGTGCAGAACACAATGAAAGAACAATATTCTTCACATTCCAGATGTTCGTGCACATCTCCTAACTTAGCGGGAGACACGTGGAAACACCTGCAAAGTGAAGAATAGTGTTATTTCAATGTGCTCAAACAAGCAAAACATCAGGAAAGATCTGGAATATTTAATTAAACAATAAAAACACTGTTCTTCACTTAATTTAATGCTCGATCGCAAGCAGGGGAAATACTCGTTCGAGTAACGAGCCGGTCCGAGTATGCTAATACTCAACCGAGCAGTATACTCAGACGAGTATACTCGCTCATCTCTATTCTTGACCCAACAACTCTGCTTTATATTTTAACAGATCATTTAATATTGACATCTTTTGCAGCCACGATCTCAGTGTGGTACCGCGCATGCACGTCTGCTACTTACTACCAGGTGCTGATTGTATAGTGAGACGCAATCTCCACAAAACCATTTGTTCCTTTAGTGTATATTGAGACACCAGGTACCGAGATTTAATTTACATATCAGTTGTAACACCAGGTGATCGTGTGACTTTGTAGATTATATGCACTCACTTTTTCATGTTTCATTATGATATGACTTTGTAATTTATGATGCACTTAAACTTTAATAGGTTTGTTGCACTATGTGTATATATATATATATATATATATATATATATATATATATATATATATATATATATACACTCACCGGCCACTTTATTAGGTACACCTGTCCAACTGCTCGTTAACACTTAATTTCTAATCAGCCAATCACATAGCGGCAACTCAGTGCATTTAGGCATGTAGACATGGTCAAGACAATCTCCTGCAGTTCAAACCGAGCATCAGTATGGGGAAGAAAGGTGATTTGTGGCCTTTGAACGTGGCATGGTTGTTGGTGCCAGAAGGACTGGTCTGAGTATTTCAGAAACTGCTGATCTACTGGGATTTTCATGCACAACCATCTCTAGGGTTTACAGAGAATGGTCCGAAAAAGAAAAAACATCCAGTGAGAGGCAGTTCTGTGGGCGGAAATGCCTTGTTGATGCCAGAGGTCAGAGGAGAATGGGCAGACTGGTTCGAGCTGATAGAAAGGCAACAGTGACTCAAATCGCCACCCGTTACAACCAAGGTAGGCAGAAGAGCATCTCTGAACGCACAGTACGTCCAACTTTAAGGCAGATGGGCTACAGCAGCAGAAGACCACACCAGGTGCCACTCCTTTCAGCTAAGAACAGGAAACTGAGGCTACAATTTGCACAAGCTCATCGAAATTGGACAGTAGAAGATTGGAAAAATGTTGCCTGGTCTGAGTCTCGATTTCTGCTGCGACATTCGGATGGTAGGGTCAGAATTTGGCGTCAACAACATGAAAGCATGGATCCATCCTGCCTTGTATCAACGGTTCAGGCTGGTGGTGGTGGTGTCATGGTGTGGGGAATATTTTCTTGGCACTCTTTGGGCCCCTTGGTACCAATTGAGCATCGTTGCAACGCCACAGCCTACCTGAGTATTGTTGCTGACCATGTCCATCCCTTTATGAGCACAATGTACCCTGTAACATCTGATGGCTACTTTCAGCAGGATAATGCGCCATGCCATAAAGCTGGAGTCATCTCAGACTGGTTTCTTGAACATGACAATGAGGTCACTGGACTCAAATGGCCTCCACAGTCACCAGATCTCAATCCAATAGAGCATCTTTGGGATGTGGTGGAACGGGAGATTCGCATCATGGATGTGCAGCCGACAAATCTGTGTGATGCCATCATGTCAATATGGACCAAAATCTCTGAGGAGCTTCCAGCACCTTGTTGAATCTATGCCACGAAGAATTGAGGCAGTTCTGAAGGCAAAAGGGGGTCCAACCCGTTACTAGCATGGTGTACCTAATAAAGTGGCCGTTGAGTATATATATACTTGTGGGAGAATGTATGTTCATGAATTTTTATACTATCAGCTTCTTAATTAAATTATTGTTGTAACACTCCCACTTTGGGTACATATGCCTGTGTGTTACTAAGCAGTAAGCACACATTGCTTGAGAAAGGAGCTGATTACACCAAAATGTCACCTGTTTGGGAATAAACTCTACCTCAACTTTCATCTTTGCAAATGAATATGTATATAGCTTCCCTTCCTGTACTCAGAAGCTTTATCTGCATCCCCCTCCCTTATTAGGGACCCTCAGCACTGTACTTCTTTGGATTTCCCCAGGGGCATAACAACAGTGGTAGCAGCCATAGCAACCGCTATGGGGCCCACAGTGTCAGGGGGCCCCAGCATCTGACCTGACACACTAAAGAGTGGAGGATGTGCATCATTATATCCATATTATGCTGCACTTTGTACATCATAATATGTATATAACATATATGTGATGTATATACGCGGCATCTGTGATGTGTATATGTTGCATGTGTATACGGTGTATGGCGTCTGCATATACTGTATGTGTGTATATATGCTTTTTGTTTGTAAATGTCACTGTATGTGTGTGTATATGCTCTATATGAGCATATGTACATAAGTGTATAAATGTGTGATTGTAACTTGCATGAGTATACAAATATGTACAATTTTCAAGTGGGAAGGGGGGCCCCACGCCGAAGCCTGCTATGGGGCCCTGCCACTCCTAGCTACGCCACTGGATTTCCTGTTTGTAATTTATTAAAAAAGCTATTTTTTCCCTCGTTTTTGTTGAATTTCTTTGGGAATGTTTTTTGTGCTCCATTTAATGTAATTACCGTATATTCCGGCGTATAAGACGACTTTGGAAGACAGAAAAATCTTCTGTCTTCTCTGGGGTCGTCTTATACGCCGGTAATCCCGACCGCCCGCCGTGTATTCATGGCTGAGCCCTCTCCATAGCCGGTAAGTCTTTGCTGCATATTGCTAGCACCGATCGCGGGTGTTTTCACAGCGATGGCTGCCGGCAGCCTCAAAAAGCTGCCGGCAACCTCAAAAAGACATCGGGGCGCATACTCACCCTCCGTTGGCCCCTATGTCTGCGCGGCTCATCTTCAGTCTTCCGCGCCGTCTTCTTTCTTCTGCTGGGTGCCGCCATGTTTTTCCCAGCAGCGGCGCGTCATACTAGGCGCCTGCCGGGGAAGATCAATGGCGGCGCCCAGCAGAAGAAAGAAGACGGCGCGGAACACTGAAGACTAGCCGCGCGGACATCGGGGGAGCAGCGCAGCACATCGGGGCCACCGGAGGGTGAGTATATAAGTTTATTTTTTTTTTAATGCTGGGCTGGGCTGGACAGTATACTACTGGGGGATGTGCTGTATACTACTGGGGGCAGTGCTGTATACTACTGGGGGAAGTGCTGTATACTACTGGGGGCTGTGCTGTATACTACTGGGGGCTGTGCTGTATACTTCTGGGGGCTGTGCTGTATACTACTGGGGGCTGTGCTGTAATGGTAATGTTGTTGTTGTATGCCTTATGTTTATGAGCGACAGTTTTCCTGCTATATACCTGCACGTCATAAGAATTTAAATTAAAAAAAGGACCATGTTAAATTCAAATCTGTTTTTTTTTAATTTATACCGGTGTTTTGTATGCGTTGGAGGGGTAGTCTTATACGGCGAATATATCTTAAATAGAGATGAGCGAACACTAAAATGCTCGGGTACTCGTTATTCGAGACGAACTTTTCCCGATGCTCGAGTGCTCGTCTCGAATAACGAACCCCATTGAAGTCAATGGGAGACTCGAGCATTTTTCAAGGGGACCAAGGCTCTGCACAGGGAAGCTTGGCCAAACACCTGGGAACCTCAGAAAAGGATGGAAACACCACGGAAATGGACAGGAAACAGCAGGGGCAGCATGCATGGATGCCTCTGAGGCTGCTTAATCGCACCATTATGCCGAAATTATGGGCAACAGCATGGCCATGACAGAGTGACAGAATGAAGCTAGATAGCATGTAAAACATCCAATAATTGACCCTGACACTATAGGGGACGGCATGCAGAGGCAGAGGCAGCGGCAGCAGGCTAGAGAGTGGCATGGCGACATACCCTAATTGGACTCAGGCTTCAAACCAATGGGTGTCAGAGAGGAACCAAAGGAGGTGAGCAAGAAGCGCTCAAATAATATCAGTACATGATAAAAGTTTGCCAGTATATTTTGTGGATTACACAGCAGGGTGGCGACAAAGTTAACATGGAAGCCATGAAAACAACCCAAAATTCTGCCTGACACAGCTCGTTTGATAAGGGGACCATGTATGCTTACAGTTCATGCCAGTCGCTGCACTGGCTGCCAGTCTCCTTTCGAATACAGTTTAAAATAATAATAACCCTCATCCATAAAGCTCTGTATAATGCTGCACCCCCCTACCTCTCCTCTCTTATCTCAGTCTATCGCCCAACCCGTGCTCTTAGATCCGCCAGTGATCTTAGATTAACCTCTACCCTAGTGCGGACCTCCCACTCGCGTCTCCAAGACTTCTCTAGAGCTGCACCAATTCTATGGAATGCTCTGCCCTGGACTATCAGACTAATACCTAACCTCCAAAGTTTCAAACGTGCTCTTAAAACCCATTTCTTTAGGCAAGCCTATAACACTCATTAACTGCATGAAGTTTTAACTCTTCTACTAACCCGTCCTGTGTCGTCCTCCCATCTGTTATCCAGCAACCAACAGGCACCAGACTTCTCTGCAGTCCCATTCACCCTGGACCTGGTATATAAGATGACGGCTGAGTGGTTCAAGCGACAGCAATTCCATTTATTATATTTTTTTCTATTCCCTAAGAAGAATGGCTTGACCATTAAATATTCTTTTACCTCGTGTTACCCCATCATCTTCATAAACCGTAAGCTCTGGCGAGCAGGGACCTCACTCCTGTTGTTCCATACAAATGTTGTGCTCTGTTACATTACATTTGTATTTGTTTCCTATGATTTGTAAAGCGCTACAGAATATGATGACGCTATATAAATAAAGATTATTATTATTATTATTATGGAGGCAGTGAACTAGTAGTAGATTAAAGGTGCTGCAACTATGTTAGTTGGATCTTGGGATGGAGCTGGCGCTCTGCAGCCAGGCAAGCTTTTGCCAATCCAAGCCCCTGTCTCTAGGCTACTCCCCAAACAGCACTTCTAAGAACCTTTTGTATAAGATCAAGTGTAGTAGCGTTCTTATAAGTTTAGGATATGGCGGGTGAGGGGAATGTAAACAGATGCGCAAGAAGCGCTGAAATAATATCCCTAAATGGTAAAAGTTTGCAAGTATATTTTGTGGATTACACAGCAGGGTGGCGACAAAGTTAACAACTTTGATGTGGAATGCCCTGTAACAGCTCTTGGGCGGTGTGCCTTTTATCGCCTAGGCTCAGCAGTTTCAGCACCGCCTGCTGTCGCTTAGCGACGGCACTGCTGCTGTGCCTAGAGCTACCGACTGATGGCGCCATGCCCACGGATGGTAATTCGGAGGAGGAGGAGGTGGAGGAGGGGTGGGAGGAGGTATAGTAGGCCTTTGAGACCTGGACCGAGGTAGGCCCCGCAATTCTCTGCGTCGGCAGTATATGACCAGCCCCAGGGTCAGACTCGGTCCCAGCCTGCACCAAGTTAAGTGTAGTAGCGTTCTTATAAGTTTGGGATATGGCGGGTGAGGGGAATGTAAACAGATGCGCAAGAAGCGCATGATGCGCATGGAGCTGGCGCTCCGCTGCCAGGCGAGCTTTCGCCAATTCAAGCCCCTGTCTCTAGGCTACTCCCCAAACAGCACTTCTAAGAACCTTTTGTATAAGATCAAGTGTAGTAGCGTTCTTATAAGTTTAGGATATGGCGGGTGAGGGGAATGTAAACAGAAGCGCAAGAAGCGCTGAAATAATATTGGTAAATGATAAAAGTTTGCCAGTATATTTTGTGGATAACACAGCTGGGTGGCGACAAAGTTAACAACTTTGATGTGGAATCCATGAAAACAACCCAAATTTCTGCCTGACACACCTCGTTTGATAAAGGGACGATGTATGGAGGCAGCTATATGGACGACTTTTGGAGGTAGCAATGGAGACAACGTGTGGAGGCTGCTATGGAGACAATTTAATTTGGATAGTGCCTGTATGTGGCAGTCCAAAAAAGTTTTCAAACCAGAGGAGCAGGTAGGTGGCCCTCCAGAAAAATGGAATAGATTGAGTGCCTGTATGTGGCAGTCCAAAAAAGTTTTCAAACCAGAGGAGCAGGTAGGTGGCCCTCCAGAAAAATGGAATAGATTGAGTGCCTGTATGTGGCAGTCCAAAAAAGTTTTCAAACCAGAGGAGCAGGTAGGTGGCCCTCCAGAAAAATTGAATAGATTGAGTGCCTGTATGTGGCACTCCCAAAAATTGTTTAAAACAGAGGACCGGGTCGGTGGCCCTCCAGAAAAATTAAATGCATAAAGTACTATAGCTAGAGCCAGTGGGCCCTGTCAAAAAATAGCCAGTTTCCTCTGCTTTACTGTACAAAGAGGAGGAGAAGGAGGAAAATGAGGAGGAGGAGGAGTGGATAAATTATTCAGGTTGAGCTTCCTTCACCTGGTGGAGATTGGAAATTATGAGAAATCCATGCTTTATTCATCTTAATAAGCGTCAGCCTGTCAGCGCTGTCAGTCGACAGGCGTGTACGCTTATCAGTGATGATGCCACCAGCTGCACTGAAAACCCGCTCGGACAAGACGCTAGCGGCAGGGCAGGCAAGAACCTCCAAGGCGTACAGCGCCAGTTCGTGCCACATGTCCAGCTTTGAAACCCAGTAGTTGTAGGGAGCTGTGTGATCATTTAGGACGATGGTATGGTCAGCTACGTACTTCCTCACCATCTTTCTGTAAAGATCAGCCCTACTCTGCCGAGACTGGGGACAGGTGACAGTGTCTTGCTGGGGTGACATAAAGTTGGAAAAAGCCTTGTAAAGCGTACCCTTGCCAGTGCTGGACAAGCTGCCTGCTCGCCTACTCTCCCTCGCTACTTGTCCCGCAGAACTACGCACTCTGCCGCTAGCGCTGTCAGAAGGGAAATACTGTTTCAGCTTGTGCACCAGGGCCTGCTGGTATTCATGCATTCTCACACTCCTTTCCTCTCCAGGGATGAGAGTGGAAAGATTTTGCTTGTACCGTGGGTCCAGGAGAGTGAACACCCAGTAATCGGTGCTGGAATAAATTCTTTGAACGCGAGGGTCACTGGATAGGCAGCCTAGCATGAAATCTGCCATATGCGCCAGAGTACCAACGCGTAAGAATTCACTCCCCTCACTGGCCTGACTGTCCATTTCCTCCTCCTCCAACTCCTCCAACTCCTCTTGTTTTGCCCATACACGCTGAACAGTGAAGGACTCAACAATGGTCCCCTCTTGTGTCTCGCCAACATTCTCCTCCTCTTCCTCCTCATCCTCCTCCACCTCCTCCGATATGCGCTGAGAAACAGACCTAAGGGTGCTTTGGCTATCAACAAGGGAATCTTCTTCCCCCGTCTCTTGTGACGAGCGCAAAGCTTCCGACTTCATGCTGATCAGAGAGTTTTTCAACAGGCCAAGCAGCGGGATGGTGAGGCTAATGATGGCGGCATCGCCACTGACCATCTGTGTTGACTCCTCAAAGTTACTCAGCACCTGACAGATATCAGACATCCACGTCCACTCCTCATTGTAGACTTGAGGAAGCTGACTGACCTGACTACCAGTTCTGGTGGAAGTTGACATCTGGCAGTCTACAATCGCTCTGCGCTGCTGATAAACTCTGGATAACATGGTCAGTGTTGAATTCCACCTCGTGGGCAAGTCGCACAACAGTCGGTGAGCGGGCAGTTGGAGGCGGCGCTGCGCTGCCCTGAGAGTGGCAGCATCTGTGCTGGACTTCCTGAAATGCGCACAGATGCGCATCAGATTTAACACATGGGCCAGGCATGGCACATGTGTCAGTCTGCCGAGTTGCAGAGCCGCCACCAGGTTACGGCCGTTGTCACACAAAACCATGCCTGGCTTCAGGTTCAGCGGTGCCAGCCACAGATCAGTCTGCGCCGTGATGCCCTGTAATAGTTCTTGGGCGGTGTGCCTTTTAGCGCCTAGGCTCAGCAGTTTGAGCACCGCCTGCTGTCGCTTAGCGACGGCACTGCTGCTGTGCCTAGAGCTAGCGACTGATGGCGCCATGCCCACGGATGGTAGTTCGGAGGAGGAGGTGGAGGAGGGGTGGGAGGAGGAGGAGGCATAGTAGGCCTGAAACACCTGGACCGAGGTAGGCCCCGCAATCCTCGGCGTCGGCAGTATATGACCAGCCGCAGGGTCAGACTCGGTCCCAGCCTCCACCAAGTTAACCCAATGTGCCGTCAGCGATATATAGTGGCCCTGCCCGGCAGCACTCGTCCACGTGTCCGTGGTCAGGTGGACCTTGTCAGAAACGGGGTTGGTCAGGGCACGGATGATGTTGTCTGACACGTGCTGGTGCAGGGCTGGGACGGCACATCGGGAAAAGTAGTGGCGGCTGGGGACCGAATACCGAGGGGCGGCCGCTGCCATGAGGTTGCGAAAGGCCTCGGTCTCTACTAGCCTATAGGGCAGCATCTCCAGGCTGAGCAATCTGGAGATGTGGACATTAAGGGCTTGGGCGTGCGGGTGGGTTGCACTATATTTGCGTTTCCGCTCCAGCGTCTGGGGTATGGAGAGCTGAACGCTGGTGGATGCTGTGGAGGATCGTGGAGGCGACGATGGGGTTTTTGTGGCAGGGTCCTGGGCAGGGGGCTGACTATCAGCTGACACAGGGGAAGGAGCAGTGGTGTGCACGGCCGGAGGTGAACGGGCTTGTTGCCACTGAGTGGCGTGTTTAGCATTCATATGCCTGCGCATACTGGTGGTAGTTAAGCTATTAGTGGTGGAACCCCTGCTGATCCTGGTTTGGCAAATGTTGCACACCACAGTCCGTCGGTCATCCGGTGTTTCCTTAAAGAACCTCCAGACTTCTGAAAATCTAGCCCTCGCCGCAGGAGCCCTCGCCACGGGAGCTTCACTAGTTGACACATTTGGCGCTGATGCACCAGGTCTGGCCCTGCCTCTCCGTCTGGCCCCACCACTGCCTCTTCCAACCTGTTCTGGTCGAGGACTCTCCTCCGTCTCAGAAGCACTGTGTTCACCCGGCCTATCAACCCAGCTTGGGTCTGTCACCTCATCATCCTCCGATCCCTCAGTCTGCTCCCCCCTCGGACTTCCTGCCCTGACAACAACTTCCCCACTGTCTGACAACCGCGTCTCCTCATCGTCGGACACCTCTTTACACACTTCTTCCACTACGTCAAGAAGGTCATCATCACCCACAGACTGCGACTGGTGGAAAACCTGGGCATCGGAAAATTGCTCAGCAGCAACCGGACAAGTGGTTTGTGACTGTGGGAAGGGTCCAGAAAACAGTTCCTCAGAGTATGCCGGTTCAAATGCCAAATTTTCCTGGGAGGGGGCAGACTGGGGGGGAGGAGGCTGAGGTGCAGGAGCTGGAGGAGTGACGATTTCGGTGACATGGGTGGACTGCGTGGAAGACTGACTGGTGGACAAATTGCTCGAAGCATTGTCGGCAATCCACGACATCACCTGTTCGCACTGTTCTGGCCTCAACAGTGCTCTACCACGAGTCCCAGTAACTTCAGACATGAACCTAGGGAGTGTAGCTCTGCGGCGTTCCCCTGCTCCCTCATCAGCAGGTGGTGTCTCACCCCGCCCAGGACCACGGCCTCTGATTCCTGCAGTAGTTGGACGCCCACGTCCCCGCCCTCGTCCTCTACCCCTAGCCCTCGGGTTAAACATTTTGAAAATGAAAGTTATAACTTTAATTTTTTTTTTACTTTTTTTTGTGTTTTTTTGTGTTTTTTAGTTTTTTTTTGTGTTTTTTAGTTTTTAAAACCAAACAATGCTATCCTATTGCTATGGCTATTTTCTAGCCAAGTATAAAAGCACACTGCTATGCCAGATGAGATGACGCTGAGTTATTAAAAAAATAAACGTAAAATAAAAAAGGAAATGGCAGACTGTGCCTAATTGAAATCCAACCCCTAATAAATTTTCCCACTTCGGTCTTTGCGATGGATATGTGCGTCACTCAGCGCAAAACACCGCGGTCGCGAGTCTCACTACAAATTGCTCACAATTTGCTAGTAGATGCACTGCAGCAAGGACAGCCACCAGCAGATCAACCAGAAATCAAATAAATATAACGCTACTGTAGGCGTAAGTAAGCCGTTTGGATTCTCCTATGGCTATTTTCTAGCCAAGTATGAAAGCACACTGCTATGCCAGATGAGATGACGCTGAGTTATTAAAAAAATAAACGTAAAATAAAAAAGGAAATGGCAGACTGTGCCTAATTGAAATCCAACCCCTAATAAATTTTCCCACTTCGGTCTTTGCGATGGATATGTGCGTCACTAAGCGCAAAACACAGCGGTCGCGAGTCTCACTACAAATTGCTCACAATTTGCTAGTAGATGCACTGCAGCAAGGACAGCCACCAGCAGATCAACCAGAAATCAAATATATATAACGCTACTGTAGGCGTAAGTAAGCCGTTTGGATTCTCCTATGGCTATTTTCTAGCTAAGTATGAAAGCACACTGATGAGATGACGCTGAGTTATGAAAAAATAAACGTAAAATAAAAAGAAACTGCCAGACTGTGCCTAATTGAAATCCAACCCCTAATAAATTTTCCACTTCGGTCTTTGCGATGGATATGTGCGTCACTAAGCGCAAAACACAGCGGTCGCAAGTCTCACTACAAATTGCTCACAATTTGCTAGTAGATGCACTGCAGCAAGGACAGCCACCAGCAGATCAACCAGAAATCAAATATATATAACGCTACTGTAGGCGTAAGTAAGCCGTTTGGATTCTCCTATGGCTATTTTCTAGCCAAGTATGAAAGCACACTACTATGCCAGATGAGATGACACTGAGTTATTAAAAAAATAAACGTAAAATAAAAAGTAAATGGCAGACTGTGCCTAATTGAAATCAAACCCCTAATAAATTTTCCCACTTTGGTGTTTGAGGTGGATATGTGTGTCACTAAGAGCTAAACACAACGGTATCAAGTCCCCCTGCAAATTCCTCACAATATGGTACTAGCTGCACTACTAGTGCCAGCAAGCCCAGCCACCAGCAAACAAAAAAAAAAAAGTATAACGTTATTGTAGCCCTAAGAAGGGCTGTTGGGTTCTTGTTGAATCACTCCTGCCTAACACTATTCTAATAGAACACCCTAACGCTTTCCCTGACCAGCAGCAGCTCTCTCCCTAGCGGCATCCAGACACAGAATGATCCGAGCAGCGCGGGCAGCGGCTAGTCTATCCCAGGGTCACCTGATCTGGCCAGCCAACCACTGCTATCGACGTGTAAGGGTACCACGTCATGCTGGGTGGAGTGCAGAGTCTCCTGGCTTGTAATTGGCTCTGTTTCTGGCCGCCAAAAAGCAAAAAGGCGGGAGCTGCCATCTTCTCGAGCGGGCGAAGTATTCGTTCGAGCAACGAGCAGTTTCGAGTACGCTAATGCTCGAACGAGCATCAAGCTCGGACGAGTATGTTCACTCATCTCTAGAGACCAACTTTTCCCAATGCTCGAGTGCTCGTCTCGAATAACGAGCCCCATTGAAGTCAATGGGAGACTCGAGCAAGGGGACCAAGGACTTTTCAAGGGGACCAAGGATCTGCACAGGGAAGCTTGGCCAAGCACCTGGGAACCTCAGAAAAGGATGGAAACACCACGGAAATGGACAGGAAACAGCAGGGGCAGCATGCATGGATGCCTCTGAGGCTGCTTAATCGCACCATTATGCCAAAAGTATGGGCAACAGCATGGCAATGACAGAGTGACCAAATGAGGCTAGATAGCATCTAAAACATCCAATAATTGACCCTGACACTATAGGGGACTATGCAGAGGCAGCAGCGGCAGGCTAGAGAGTGTCTTGGCAACATACCCCAAATGGACTCAGGCTTAAAACCAATGGGTGGCAGAGAGGAACCAAAGGAGGTGAGCAAGAACGCTCAAATAATATCGGTAAATGATAAAAGTTTGCCAGTATATTTTGTGGATTACACAGCAGGGTGGCGACAAAGTTAACAAGTTTGATGAGGAAGCCATGAAAACAACCCAAAATTCTGCCTGACACAGCTCGTTTGATAAGGGGACCATGTATGGAGGCAGTGAACTAGTAGTAGATTAAAGGTGCTGCAGTTAAAACTATGTTAGTTGGATCTTGGGATGGAGCTGGCGCTCCGCTGCCAGGCGAGCTTTCGCCAATCCAAGCCCCTCTCTCTAGGCTACTCCCCAAACAGCACTTTTAAGAACCTTTTGTATAAGATCAAGTGTAGTAGCGTTCTTATAAGTTTAGGATATGGCGGGTGAGGGGAATGTAAACAGATGCGCAAGAAGCGCTGAAATAATATTGGTAAATGATAAAAGTTTGCCAGTATATTTTGTGGATTACACAGCAGGGTGGCGACAAAGTTAACAACTTTGATGTGGAAGCCATGAAAACAACCCAAAATTCTGCCTTACACAGCTCGTTTGATAAGGGGACCATGTATGGAGGCAGTGAACTAGTAGATTAAAGGTGCTGCAGTTAAAACTATGTTAGTTGGATCTTGGGATGGAGCTGGCGCTCCGCTGCCAGGCGAGCTTTCGCCAATCCAAGCCGCTGTCTCTAGGCTACTCCCCAAACAGCACTTCTAAGAACCTTTTGTATAAGATCAAGTGTAGTAGCGTTCTTATAAGTTTGGGTTCTGGCGGGTGAGGGGAATGTAAACAGATGCGCAAGAAGCGCTGAAATAATATTAGTAAATGATAAAAGTTTGCCAGTATATTTTGTGGATTACACAGCAGGGTGGCGACAAAGTTCACATGGAAGCCATGAAAACAATCCAAAATTCTGCCTGACACAGCTCGTGTGATAAGGGGACCATGTATGGAGGCAGCTATATGGACTACTTTTGGAGGCAGCTATGGCGATGACGTGTGGAGGTAGCAATGGAGGCAACGTGTGAAGGCAGCTAAAAAGACGACGTGTGGAGGCTGCTATGGAGACAATTTAATTTGGATAGTGCCTGTATGTGGCAGTCCAAAAAAGTTTTCAAACCAGAGGAGCAGGTAGCTGGTCCTCCAGAAAAATTACATAGATTGAGTGCCTGTATGTGGCAGTCCAAAAAAGTTTTCAAACCAGAGGAGCAGGTAGCTGGTCCTCCAAAAAGATTAAATAAATTGAGTGCCTGTATGTGGCAGTCCAAAAAAGTTTTCAAACCAGAGGAGCAGGTAGCTGGTCCTCCAGAAAAATTACATAGATTGAGTGCCTGTATGTGGCACTCCCAAAAATTGTTTAAAACAGAGGACAGGGTAGTTGGCCCTCCAGAAAAATGTAATACATAGAGTACTATAGCCAGAGCCAGTTGGCCCTGGCAAAAAAATTGCCAGTTTCCTCTGCTTTAGTGTACAAAGAGGAGGAGAAGGAGGACAATGAGGAGGAGGAGTGCATACATTATTCAGGTTCAGCTTCTTTCACCTGGTGGAGAATGGAAATGCAGAGAAATCCAGGCTTTATTCATCTTGATAAGCGTCAGCCTGTCAGCGCTGTCAGTCGACAGGCGTGTACGCTTATCGGTGATGATGCCACTAGCTGCACTGAAAACCCGCTCGGACAAGACGCTAGCGGCAGGGCAGGCAAGAACCTCCAAGGCGTACAGCGCCAGTTCGTGCCACATGTCCAGCTTTGAAACCCAGTAGTTGTAGGGAGCTGTGTGATCATTTAGGACAATGGTATGGTCAGCTACGTACTCCCTCACCATCTTTCTGTAAAGATCAGCCCTACTCTGCCGAGACTGGGGACAGGTGACAGTGTCTTGCTGGGGTGACATAAAACTGGCAAAGGCCTTGTAAAGCGTACCCCTGCCACTGCTGGACAAGCTGCCTGGTCGCCTACTTTCCCTCGCTACTTGTCCCGCAGAAGTACGCCCTCTGCCGCTAGCGCTGTCAGAAGGGAAATACTGTTTCAGCTTGTGCACCAGGGCCTGCTGGTATTCATGCATTCTCACACTCCTTTCCTCTCCAGGGATGAGAGTGGAAAGATTTTGCTTGTACTGTGGGTCCAGGAGAGTGAATACCCAGTAATCGGTGCTGGAATAAATTCTTTGAACGCGAGGGTCACGGGATAGGCAGCTTAGCATGAAATCTGCCATATGCGCCAGAGTCCCAACTCGCAAGAATTCACTCCCCTCACTGGCCTGACTGTCCATTTCCTCCTCCTCCAACTCCTCCAACTCCTCTTCTTCTGCCCATACACGCTGAACAGTGAAGGACTGAACAATGGTCCCCTCTTCTGTCTCGCCAACATTCTCCTCCTCCACCTCCTCCGATATGCGCTGAGAAACAGACCTAAGGGTGCTTTGGCTATCAACAAGGGAATCTTCTTCCCCCGTCTCTTGTGACGAGCGCAAAGCTTCCGACTTCATGCTGACCAGAGAGTTTTTCAACAGGCCAAGCAGCGGGATGGTGAGGCTGATGATGGCGGCATCACCACTGACCATCTGTGTTGACTCCTCGAAGTTACTCAGCACCTGACAGATATCAGACATCCACGTCCACTCCTCATTGTAGACTTGAGGAAGCTGACTGACCTGACTACCAGTTCTGGTGGAAGTTGACATCTGGCAGTCTACAATCGCTCTGCGCTGCTGGTAAACTCTGGATAACATGGTCAGTGTTGAATTCCACCTCGTGGGCACGTCGCACAACAGTCGGTGAGCGGGCAGTTGAAGGCGGCGCTGCGCTGCCCTGAGAGTGGCAGCATCTGTGCTGGACTTCCTGAAATGCGCACAGATGCGGCGCACCTTCGTGAGCAAATCAGACAGATTGGGGTACGTCTTGAGGAAACGCTGAACTATGAGATTTAACACATGGACCAGGCATGGCACATGTGTCAGTCTGCCGAGTTGCAGAGCTGCCACCAGGTTACGGCCGTTGTCACACACAACCATGCCTGGCTTCAGGTTCAGCGGTGCCAGCCTTAGATCAGTCTGCGCCGTGATGCCCTGTAATAACTCTTGGGCGGTGTGCCTTTTATCGCCTAGGCTCAGAAGTTTGAGCACCGCCTGCTGTCGCTTAGCGACGGCACTGCTGCTGTGCCTAGAGCTACCGACTGATGGCGCCATGCCCACGGATGGTAATTCAGAGGAGGAGGTGGAGGAGGGGTGCGAGGAGGAGGAGGCATAGTAGGCCTTTGAGACCTGGACCGAGGTAGGCCCCGCAATCCTTGGCGTCGGCAGTATATGACCAGCCCCAGGGTCAGACTCGGTCCCAGCCTCCACCAAGTTAACCCAATGTGCCGTCAGCGATATATGGTGGCCCTGCCCGGCAGCACTCGTCCACGTGTCCGTGGTCAGGTGGACCTTGTCAGAAACGGCGTTGGTCAGGGCACGGAGGATGTTCTCTGACACGTGCTTGTGCAGGGCTGGGACGGCACATCGGGAAAAGTAGTGGCGGCTGGGAACCGAATACCGAGGGGCGGCCCCCGCCATGAGGTTTTGAAAGGCCTCTGTCTCTACCAGCCTATAGGGCAGCATCTCCAGGCTAAGCAACTTGGAGATGTGGACGTTGAGGACTTGGGCGTGTGGGTGGGTTGCGCTATACCTCCTTTTGCGCTCCAGCGTCTGGGGTATGGAGAGCTGAACACTGGTGGATGCTGTGGAGGATCATGGAGGCGACGATGGGGTTTTCGCACGGGAGGTGTTTGGGCCGTGGTCCTGGGCAGGGGGCTGACTAGCAGATGACACAGGGGAAGGAGCAGTGGTATGCCGGGCCGGAGGTGAACGGGCTTGGTGCCATTGAGTGGGGTGTTTAGCATTCAGATGCCTGCGCATACTGGTGGTAGTTAAGCTAGTAGTGGTGGAACCCCTGCTGATCTTGGTGTGGCACAGGTTGCACACCACAGTCCGTCGGTCATCCGGTGTTTCTTTAAAGAACCTCCAGACTTCTGAAAATCTAGCCCTCGCCACGGGAGCTTGACTACGGGCAACATTTGGCGCTGATGCACCAGGTCTGGCCCTGCCTCTCCGTCTGGCCCCACCACTGCCTCTTCCAACCTGTTCTGCTATAGGACTCGCCTCCGTCTCAGAAGCACTGTGTTCACCCGGCCTATCAACCCAGCTTGGGTCTGTCACCTCATCATCCTCCGATCCCTCAGTCTGCTCCCCCCTCGGACTTCCTGCCCTGACAACAACTTCACCACTGTCTGACAACCGTGTCTCCTCATCGTCCGACACCACTTTACACACTTCTTCCACTACGTGAATAATGTCATCATCACCCACAGACTGCGACTGGTGGAAAACCTGGGCATCGGAAAATAGCTCAGCAGCAGCAGGACAAGTGGTTTGTGACTGTGGGAAGGGTCCAGAAAACAGTTCCTCAGAGTATGCCGGTTCAAATGCGAAATTTTGGTGGGAGGGGGCAGACTGGGGGGAAGGAGGCTGAGGTGGAGGAGCTGGAGGAGTGACGATTTCGGTGACATGGGTGGACTGCGTGGAAGACTGACTGGTCGACAAATGGTTAGAAGCATTGTCCGCAATCCACGACATCACCTCTTCGCACTGTTCTGGCCTCAACAGTGCTCTACCACGAGTCCCAGTAACTTGAGACATGATGAACCTACGGAGTGCACCTCTGCGGCGTTCCCCTGCTCCCCCATCAGCAGGTGGTGTCTCACCCCGCCCAGGACCACGGCCTCTGACTCCTGCAGTAGTTGGACGCCCACGTCCACGCCCTCGTCCTCTACCCCTAGCCCTCGGGTTAAACATTTTCCAAATTAAAGTGTAAACTTGAAAAAAAAATTTTTTTTGTGTTTATTTTTTTTTAGTTTTTTATTTTTTTTAACAAAACGATGCTATCCTATTGCTATGGCTAGTTTCTAACCTAAACTGACAGCACACAACTGGATTTTGTGCTTTGCAAGATGAGTTTGAGCTATAAAATGAAATAAAGGTAAAAAAGGTAAAAATAAATCAGCAGACTCTGCCTAATTCTACTCAAACCCCTAATAAATTGTCCCACTTCGGTGTTGGAGGTGGATATGTGTGTCACTAAGAGCTAAACACAACGGTCGCAGGTCTCCCAGCAAATTCCTCAAAGTATGGTACTACCTGCACTACTAATGCCAGCAAGCCCAGCCACAAGCAAACCAAAAAAAAGGCAAATATAACGCTATTGTAGGCCTAAGTAAGCTGTTGGGGTTCTCCTATGGCTATTTTGTAGCCTACAATGAGAGCACACTGCTTTGCAAGAGGAGTTTGAGCTATAAAATGATATAAAGGTAAAAAAAAAAAAATCAGCAGACTCTGCCTAATTCTACTCAAACCCCTAATAAATTTTCCCACTTTGGTGTTTGAGGTGGATATGTGTGTCACTAAGAGCTAAACACAACGGTAGCAAGTCCCCCTGCAAATTCCTCACAATATGGTACTAGCTGCACTACTAGTGCCAGCAAGCCCAGCCACAAGCAAATAAAAAAAAAAATTATAACGTTATTGTAGCCCTAAGAAGGGCTGTTGGGTTCTTGTAGAATCACTCCTGCCTAACACTATTCTAATAGAACACCCTAACGCTTTCCCTGACCAGCAGCAGCTCTCTCCCTAGCGGCATCCAGACACAGAATGATCCGAGCAGCGCGGGCAGGGGCTAGTCTATTCCAGGGTCACCTGATCAGGCCAGCCAACCACTGCTATCGACGTGTAAGGGTACCACGTCATGCTGGGTGGAGTGCAGAGTCTCCTGGCTTGTGATTGGCTCTGTTTCTGGCCGCCAAAAAGCAAAACGGCGGGAGATGCCATTTTCTCGAGAGGGCGAAGTATTCGTCCGAGCAACGAGCAGTTTCGAGTACGCTAATGCTCGAACGAGCATCAAGCTCGGACGAGTATGTTCGCTCATCTCTAGTTATGTACATTGAGATATTCCATGATAGCAGAACAAAAAACTTTTCGGGCGGCACTTGGTTCCACGGTGCTCAGGGGCTCAGCAAAGCCGAGTATTCTAGTGAGAAATTAAATTCCCAGCACTCGTAAGTCTCATCAGCTTACTTTAATTACGTAAGGACATTTTAATGCAAATCCAGCAAATAGCACATGTTTCGGCGAGGATTTGCTGAGACGCGTCCTATTTGCTGGATAATGTCCTTTTGTAATTAAAGTAAGCTGATGAGATTTACAAGTGCCGCGATTTTCATTTATCACTCCAGGATAACATTTCTAAGAAACCCTTCAAATATATATTGAAGTCTTTTGTAAAACTTCCACAGATTCTTTGCTACAATCGAATTTTATTACATTTCATCCCTTTTAAAGATGCCGCAGTCTCTGTGTAATGATCGATGTTCTCCAGGATTCAGGAAGGCTCCTAATGGAGGACATCATGTCTGCTGCTATAACTGTGTCCCATGTTCTGAGGGGGAAGCGTCCAATATAACAGGTGAGAAATGTTTCCATGTCTGTACTTTCTATAACATGTAACATACAAAATACATAATTGCAGCCAATCGTTAGCTTTTCCCAATAATTTCAAAGACTTTT
Organism: Engystomops pustulosus; assembly: GCF_040894005.1. Lineage (NCBI taxonomy): Eukaryota > Metazoa > Chordata > Amphibia > Anura > Leptodactylidae > Engystomops > Engystomops pustulosus. The sequence continues at coordinate 294,644,337 of NC_092411.1, read as the reverse complement.
GGTGTATGGAATATATTCCTTACTCACAAAAAGTTACTGAAAATCGTCAAGTGGTGTACATTTCGCGATGAACCTAAAAGGTTCTGTAAGGTGGCTGTACATGAGCCATTGGTCTGATACCATACACTGCGTACATTGCACAGGACCATTTGTGTAACACATTGTACTTCTTAGTGTCAGTATTTAATATTCCATGTCATGTACTGGAAAGCTGGAAAAAATCCAAATTTGTGTTATTTTCTTTTGGGATCTTTTTTATAGCTTTCACTGCACATATCAAATGGCAACTTTGCTTTATTCTTTGGGTCAGTACAATCATAGATATACAATTTTTAAAATAAATTTAATAGGGGGATTTACTAAGACTGAGGTTTAAAATAAAACTTTTTAAAGGTTCAAAACAAAACTTTTTGTCCCACCAATCAGTATACCGCACGCCGGATTTATTAAGAGGGTCCAGCTTTCGTTTCAAATAATTGGCATATAACATGGAGCACCTTGTACTGGGGAAGAGTTAGCATTTTTATTAGTCTGGTGAATGCTGTCCCTTTCCAAACTGCAACCTTCTTTTGCATATTATCAATCCCAGACAAAATGTTTAATTTAATACTTGTGTCAACGTTTTTAGTAATCTATACATTGTGATATCATCCAAGTACAGTAAGTTGAGTGAAATTTCCCCTTAGCAGATGTTACCAGTAGAGATGGGTGAATTTGTTAATTCGATTTGCCGAATTTTTCGAAAAAATTTGATTAGACCCAAATCACATTAAAAAAACAGTTATTTCCTGGCTGCAGAGAGCCTGTAGGGTGTTATAGAACGTTGTGCCATGCTTAAATATGCATAGGGAAAAAAAGTCACCCATTTTTGACCGGTAGCGAGGTTCCAAGATGGTGGAAAGCCAAAAGTCATCCCTATGGCGGATGTTGACTATTCGGCTGTCACTAGTTAGGCAAAGCAGCATGCTGAGGGCCATCTGCGCAAGTGACTCTGAGGGACTCCCTTCCTCCATCTCCACAGTATACTGCCACAGTGCTTCTGAGTTATCTGCCTTGTCTTCTACCTCCTCCGGAAGCTCCGGCTCCTCCTCTCTTTCACTTCAACTCACAAGAGTGGAAAAACCACTGATTTCACCAGACTGTTTGTGCTCCAATGTCCTCCTCCTCACCCTCCTTCAGTTCAACCCCCACCGGACTCATGTGGCCATGAGATGTAGTCTTCACTTCTCCAGTGCCATAAACAGACAGATTTTGCAGCATGAGTTCCAGGACATGAAGCAGTGGAATGACATTATTCATCCCGCAGTCCTGGCGACTGACAAATAACGTGGCCTCTTCAAAGGGCCTGAGCAAACGGCAGGTGTCACGCATGAGCTGCCAGTGGCTGACATCAAAGTTACACAGGGGAGTACTACAGTCTGCTTGCATCATCAAAAAATCATTAATGGCTGTATGTAATGTTCATACAGGCGGTCTAACATATGGAGGCTGGAATTCCAATGGGTGGAAACATCGCATATCAGACTATGTTGGGGGAGGCCGTTCTGACGCTGCAACTCGAGTAGGGTGTGCTTGGCTTTGTAAGAAAGGCTGAAGTGCGTGGACAATTTTCTGGCCATATTTAGAATGTCTTGCAGATGGCTGGAAGACTTCAGGAACTTGTTGACTAGCAGATTGAACACGTGCACCATGCAGGGTGCTTGGACCATCCCTCCTCTATGCAGCTTGGACACCATTTTCCTCCTAATGTCTGTCACCATGGTTCCGATTTTTAGTTGTCCGGAGAAAGCCACACATGGATTTCTTGTTGCATGATGCTGAGTAGTTCCTACCCTGTGTGACTTTGTTCGCCCACGCAAACCAGGTGTAGAACTGCGTGACATCGCTGTGCCCTGCACATGTGGTGTGATGCAGCAGCACTTGTGGAGGCTGAGGTGGTGGTGGAGAAGGAGGAAGCGGACACTGGTGCAGGAGCTGCAGTTTCACAATGTGGAGGAGAAAGCGTTGTCTCTTGTGGAAGTTGTTGGTGTGGCTGGGCGGGAAGCACATTCACCCAGTGGGCTATAAAGGACATGTACTGGTCCTGACCATAGTTGCAGCTCCACACGTCCACGTTGCCATGCCCCTTGGAAAAAAACTGATAAGCTCAAGGACTGGCCCACCTTCTGTTGTACATATTGGTAAAGGGCTGGCAAAGTCTTTTTTGGAAAAAAAAATTGCACAAGCCATTAGTTCTCTGAAGGGTGCAGAGTCCATGATTTGGAAAAGGAAAGACTGCAGTACCAACAACTTCGACAGGAGCACGGTCAGCTTCTGCACCTTAGGATGGCTGGACGCATAGAGTTGACTCTTTCTAATCGCCTCGCTCAACGACTGCTGGCGCAGGAGCATCTGGACCGGGAGATGATGTCAAAGACAAAAAGCTCTCTTCAGCAGAGGTGCTAGAGCCTTGACTTGCTGAATCAGCATATGTGCCACTAGGTGCTGCTGCTGCTGCTGCGCCTGCAGGATGGACCACATCTGACACCCACTTCTCTCAGACCATTGGATGGTGACCCTACATGTGTTGGTGCAGGGCCGTGGTGCCAAGGTTAGCTCCCTGGCCACGCTTCATTTTCTGCTTCACTTTTAGAACTGTGTGATCTTTTGACCACTTTTAATTGAATTTTGTATATTTTTCAAAATGACAAAAAAAGTGCCATTTGCGACTTTGGACTTTAATTTCCATTAAAGGGTTAAACACAATGTAAAAACATTATTATATTTTGATATATTGAGAATTTTGGATGCGGTGATACCTAATGGGTTTATGATTTTTACTGTTTATTTATATTTAAAGGGAGGTGATTTGAATCTATAGGATTTTTTTTTTATTTTTACTATATTTCAGACCCCCTAGGGTACTTTAACCCTTGGTTGTCTGATTGATCCCATTATATACTGCCATAATACAGTATGGCAGTATATGGGGATTTTGCACATCATCTATTACAATGTGTAAATCGTGCATTTTAATAGATAGCCTAAAACACGATAGCCTCGGATCTTTGTGTGACTCTTTAATGCTCGGCTTTGCCGGCGGCCATCATAGGTGCTAGCAAAGGGTGTTTGCTCCATTGTGAAGCAAACACCTGATGAGTATAAAGAGGGCTCAGCCGGTGAACCTGCTTCATACTCCCCCCTATGCAACTGTCTACTATTTAATTCCTGTAGACAGTGGTTGCTTCATGGCTGCACCATAGGAGCGAGTATTCCAAATCCTTCTCTGTGCTTCCAAATATTTTTTTAACCTTTGTTCCGATTTCCATATGATATAATTTGAGTAGTCTAACATTCATTCTCCAACTGGATCTAACTTTCTAAATATGGTTTATACAAAAAGTTAGTTTTATTGGGGCATAATTGGCCCAGACCATTGGTAGTATCGATGGTGGGGTTTAGAGACGTAAAATCCCTTTCATTTCCATGTTGATGTTGATATATCATGGAAATTTGTCAGGCTCCAGGGGTAGTGGACCCACTGGACCACTGTGGATGATGACGTAAGCCGACACCTGGGACCAGAGTCTAAGTGGTATCCGGTTTTCACCAGAGCCCGCCGCAAAGCAGGTTGGACTTGCTGCAGTGAGGCACCTCCAGGTCGTTCCGCAGGTGTAACTTTGTCCATGGTGGCAGCCGAGGCAAGGTACAGAGTCGTCAGACAAACTCGTGGTCGGGGACAGGCAGGAGGTCAAGATAGGCGGCAAAGGTTCAGGGTCAGAGGCAGAGCAGAAGGTCAGGGCTGGCAGCAGAGGAGCGTAACAGCCACAGGGTCTCAGCAGGAAATCACAAGTCGTGGGTGGCGGGACAAAATTACGTTGGTGTATTATATCTTTAATGAATATCCGCCTGGCACTTCCAGTAGTGGAATTCAGAATGGACTATGGTGTTAAAATCTCCCCCAATTCTTCTTCTCCCCAAATTATTTTCTTTATTATCCTGAGCACGCCTTCAAAAAATGTATATAGATATTTATTAGGGGCATGAATATTAGCAAGCGTAAAGGCCATGTAATTTAAAGTGCAATTAATTGTACTATACGATCATCATCACAATCTATTCTGTTAAGTTTAAGATGCACACAATTATGAAATGCAACTAAATATCTTCCTTTTTTTGTTAAGGTAGTAAACATAAAATACCAACATGCCATGAAGGCTTGTCAGGGAATTAAGTAGAAAAGACCTAGTGCCTCAATGCCAATGATTACAAAAATAGGTAGTGGTCTATCTGAAAAGTTTGGTCACCTTTGAGCATCCGAGTAGACTGTCTTTGTGGTGACTCTCAAAATGCTATCTGCCTTGGGTCCAATAGAATAACCCCACTATGGTGGTTTATGGTGACTGTGATTTGTGGTCACACCATGTGATACTTTGTGATGTAATCCAGCAGCAGCAGGATGGATTTATCCCAATTTATTAACATACCCGCATAGATGGCAAAATCCTTTACCAATTGTATTACATACAGAATCATATCCTGGGAGTCTCTGAGTCTCCTTTTCCCCACTACTCCCATTCCCTCATATCTTGCCTTCTCCCTTGCTAATATTTCAAAAGGTTTGACAAAGCGAACAAAGAGGAAAGGCCCTCAAATCCACCTTTTCTAATGTAATCCTGGCCATGCAATGGAGGGTAAAACTTTTATTATTTTAAACTTTTTTCAGTATCAGTATCAAGATCCAGATATGAAACCCCTAAGTTTCTCTCCATCCACCCAACCTCATGTCTTTAAATAAATGTTACTGTTTCTGACTGCCCTACTTCATAGTTTGTATTTAGAGACCTTCTCTGGGTTATTAAAGAGAGATCCTTTTCCTTGTGAACAATAAAGAAAACATTTTATTCCTGCCTCACAAAAATGCTTTTGCACCATTTGGAATCCAACTTAATTAAGTTATGTTTCCCTAGCACAATCAGGGAATATCATAATCTTTGAGTTATTAAAAAAATCTCCTCCTTAGCTCTGCAAGACCAAATAATGATCATGATGTCCTTAATCCCAGAACTACTTATCAGTAATGGCCCCTGGGGTCTTTCAGGGAATGTGCACCCTCCCTGGTGGGCATCTCCAACACAAAGTGGTGGGACAAGTCTTCCAACTCCATGGTTTATAAAGACCACGTATGCAGAATGTTTCCAGAGCTGTGTCCATATCTTGCTCTATGAAAACATGAGCTTGCACACGTCAGCCTAAGAAGGGTAATGTCTGGCCAACCCAACCGCCTTTGTTTCATTTGTTCAACTGTGAAACAGTTAAAATCTCGACCAGTATTGGGTCAGTTAGACTCTTGTCCTACTCTGTGTGCAAGAGTTCAAATCTGAAACCAGAGGAAATAGAGATCGTCCCGTTGCCCTGAACCTCTATCTGAAGCTTTGAGGTCTTTGCGCTTTCTCATACCAAAAATACAACAGAATCAGTACTCAGTTCACTACAAAATATGTATATATAAGTATACAAACAATATCATCGTCACTAGGACTTAAAAACACCCAATAAAAAACAGTATCACAAAAGGTGGTAAAGACAAGGCGGTGCACATCAAGGTCCTACGTACAGTCATAAAGTATCTACCATCACCACAAAAGACGTCAACATCCATGTAAATATAATCGGTTCGTCACTGCAAAATAACACAGTATCAAAGATATAAATGCTGTACATATTCAAAAAGCACCAAACAGACTGCATGTTATATTGCACCAGAGGGGCCACCACAGATTTATAGAACCAGTTTCTGATGGTTTCTGATTTTCAGTTTTGACTTAGAAACGTAGGTATGACTTACTCCTCAAGCAGTGTATGTTTTTCCCAATAAAATATTAGGAATAAGGTGAGGACAACCATTAAAGAAAAATAAATATCCTAGATGTGCAACAGGTGGGTTGAATTAAATTCAAGTTCTGATTCAAGACATGTAAAATGTTCGTGGTGAATCCCTAGAAAATCGAGTATTTTTTGTCCTTCTTTAAATAAATGTTATATAGAAATCAGAAATATCTTGTTGAATATTAATATTGTTTGTTTTCCTTTTACTATTTTTAACAACTTTATTTATTTTTTTCTATTTATGCAAAATAAGACAGTAAAACCTGCCATAAATGTCCTGAAGATATGTGGCCCGACGAGAAGAAGATGTTGTGTCTCTTCAAAGTAGTAGAGTTTCTATCCTATGAGAAGGATATATTACTTCATATTTTTTTAACATTTGCTTTGCTTCTGTGTGTTATAACATTGTTCATATTGGGAAGCTTCATCCATTACTGGGACACTCCAGTTGTTAAAGCCAATAACCGGACTGTGAGCTTCATCCTCCTGGTCTCCATCTTGCTGAGCTTCCTCTGTGTTTTCTTCTTCCTTGGTCGTCCAGTGGACATCACCTGCTTACTGAGACAAGTATCATTTGGGAACTTTTTTACCATTGGAGTCTCTTGTGTTTTGGCCAAAACTATCACAGTCTGCATTGCCTTCAAAGCCACCAAACCCGGAAGTTCCTGGAGGAAGCTGATTTCATATAAAGTTGATAACTGTGTAGTCCTGGTGTGTTCTTCTATGCAGGTTCTTATTTGTGTTATTTGGCTGCTGGTGTCTCCTCCTTATGTAGAGTATAACCATCACACGTATCCTGGGAAGATCATCATTCAGTGTAATGAGGGGTCAGATATCTGCTTCTACTCCATGTTGGGTTATATGGGGCTCCTGGCAGCTGTAAGCTTTGTTCTGGCTTTCATGGTGAGGACATTACCGGACAGTTTTAATGAGGCCAAGTACATCACCTTCAGCATGCTGCTGTTCTGCAGTGTCTGGATCTCCATGATCCCGGCTTATCTGAGCACCAGAGGGAAATACATGGTGGCTGTGGAGGTATTCGCCATCCTGACCTCATGTGCCGGAGTTCTGGGTTGTATATTTTTTCCTAAACTTTATATTCTGCTTCTAAAACCAGAACTGAACTCAAGAAATATCATTCTGAACAAAACAAAGAATTAAAAGATTTTATGACTCCTGTAACTATTTAATTCCTAATGATACTATTCATTTCAGTACTACTCTCCCCACATATACAGGATAGTGAGTTATAAGAAGCAGCAATTGGAATTAGAACAATGATAGGATACTTCTTCCTGTAGTAACTTACAGCAATCTTCTGCTTTGGCTTCTTATTACTGCCCAATATCAGCAGTTAAGTGTATCACATCCACACACTTTCAAGTAAAAAATATCACAAGACTAAAATGTTACCTGGATAACAATACTGTGACACTAAATTATGCTTAGTGTTTAGAGCTATGACCGGGGTACACACAGCAGCAAACAGCTGTGGGTGTGAGCCATATATTTTGTAAGAGTTCATGAGGTGTGTGTCCACTGGGGCAAAATACTCCCCATCCCTTGCCCACCACATACCTCAGTGGGACCCCTTGACGCTCCCAGAGATTATTGGAGCAGACGGCCGCGCATGACTGCTGTGCTCCATTCATCTCTATGGAGCTGATGGAAATTGCTGAACGCCACGCTCGGCAATCTTCGTCAGCTCTATAAAGATGAATGTAGCAGAACAGTCATGAGGGGCTTTCTGCTCCAATAATCTCCTAGAGCGATGAGGGGTCCAACTGAGTTACTTGGGACACCATCAGAACCCTAGTTTTTGTGATCTTTGGGGGTCTCATTACTGAGACCACACTGACCACACTGACCATCAGCATCCTATGGATAGGGCCTGACTTGGATTTGTGGGAAGACCTCCTTTAAGTTTTATATGGTTGTTTTTAAATAACTGTGTTGACTCTGGATTATGTTGTACTCCATTGCATGTCTTTGAGTAGACTAGCAAATCAGGCGAGGATTTCCTCCACCAGCATTAGAGCAGTAGTTCAGTGCCACTTCACAGTCATGAATAAGAACGCTGCGGTGCATTCAAAATGCATTGACTAACACTATCTTGTGAAAAGTATTTTGATGTCAACTTTATGGAAAGTGTTTAAAAGGAAATAAAGATTTATCTATGAATTTTACTAACTGGTGCTAATTTTTTTTTTTCCAAAATCGTATCTGAATGCTGTTTTCAATCCAGATTCTAGAGCACCATGGTACTCAAAAAACTCGTGGAGAGCCATACATATTTTTTTTTGTATTTACATTAGTCTTTAGAGATGAGCGAACATACTCGTCCGAGCTTGATGCTCGTTCGAGCATTAGCGTACTCGAAACTGCTCGTTGCTCGGACGAATACTTCGCCCGCTCGAGAAAATGGCAGCTCCCGCCGTTTTGCTTTTTGGCGAACAGAAACAGAGCCAATCACAAGCCAGGAGACTCTGCACTCCACCCAGCATGACGTGGTACCCTTACACGTCGATAGCAGTGGTTGGCTGGCCAGATCAGGTGACCCTGGGATAGACTAGCCGCTGCCCGCGCTGCTCGGATCATTCTCTGTCTGGATGCCGCTAGGGAGAGAGCTGCTGCTGGTCAGGGAAAGCGTTAGGGTGTTCTATTAGAATAGTGTTAGGCAGGAGTGATTCTACAAGAACCCAACAGCCCTTCTTAGGGCTACAATAACGTTATAATTTTTTTTTTTATTTGCTTGTGGCTGGGCTTGCTGGCACTAGTAGTGCAGCTAGTACCATATTGTGAGGAATTTGCAGGGGGACTTGCTACCGTTGTGTTTAGCTCTTAGTGACACACATATCCACCTCAAACAAAAAAGTGGGAAAATTTATTAGGGGTTTGATTTCAATTAGGCACAGTCTGCCATTTACTTTTTATTTTACCTTTATTTTTTCATAACTCAGCGTCATCTCATCTGGCATAGCAGTGTGCTTTCATACTTGGCTAGAAAATAGCCAAAGGAGAATCCAAACGGCTTACTTACGCCTACAATAGCGTTATATATATTTTATTTCTGGTTGATCTGCTGGTGGCTGTCCTTGCTGCAGTGCATCTACTAGCAAATTGTGAGGAATTTGCAGTGAGACTTGCGACCGCTGTGTTTAGCGCTTAGTGACGCACATATCCATCGCAAAGACCGAAGTGGGAAAATTTATTAGGGGTTGGATTTCAATTAGGCACAGTCTGCCATTTCCTTTTTATTTTACGTTTATTTTTTCATAACTCAGCGTCGTCTCATCTGGCATAGTAGTGTGCTTTCATACTTGGCTAGAAAATAGCCATAGCAATAGGATAGCATCGTTTGGTTTTAAAAACTAAAAAACACAAAAAAAAAAAAAAACACAAAAAAACACACAAAAAAAAAAGTTTTAAAAAAATTAAAGTTATAACTTTCATTTTCAAAATGTTTAACCCGAGGGCTAGGGGTAGAGGACGAGGGCGGGGACGTGGGCGTCCAACTACTGCAGGGGTCAGAGGCCGTGGTCCTGGGCGGGGTGAGACACCACCTGCTGATGAGGGAGCAGGGGAACGCCGCAGAGCTACACTCCCTAGGTTCATGTCTGAAGTTACTGGGAGAGCACTGTTGAGGCCAGAACAGTGCGAACAGGTGATGTCGTGGATTGCCGACAATGCTTCGAGCAATTTGTCCACCAGTCAGTCTTCCACGCAGTCCACCCATGTCACCGAAATCGGCACTCCTCCAGCTCCTGCACCTCAGCCTCCTCCCCCCCAGTCTGCCCCCTCCCAGGAAAATTTTGCATTTAAACCGGCATACTCTGAGGAACTGTTTTCTGGACCCTTCCCACAGTCACAAACCACTTGTCCGGTTGCTGCTGAGCAATTTTCCGATGCCCAGGTTTTCCACCAGTCGCAGTCTGTGGGTGATGATGACCTTCTTGACGTAGGGGAAGAAGTGTGTAAAGAGGTGTCCGACGATTAGGAGACACGGTTGTCAGACAGTGGTGAAGTTGTTGTCAGGGCAGGAAGTCCGAGGGGGGAGCAGACTGAGGGATCGGAGGATGATGAGGTGACAGACCCAAGCTGGGTTGAGAGGCCGGGTGAACACAATGCTTCTGAGACGGAGGAGAGTCCTCGACCAGAACAGGTTGGAAGAGGCAGTGGTGGGGCCAGACGGAGAGGCAGGGCCAGAGCTGGTGCATCAGCGCCAAATGTGTCACGTAGTGAAGCTCCCGTGGCGAGGGCTCCTGCGGCGAGGGCTAGATTTTCAGAAGTCTGGAGGTTCTTTAAGGAAACACCGGATGACCGACGGACTGTGGTGTGCAACCTTTGCCAAACCAGGATCAGCAGGGGTTCCACCACTACTAGCTTAACTACCACCAGTATGCGCAGGCATATGAATGCTAAACACCCCACTCAGTGGCACCAAGCCCGTTCACCTCCGGCCGTGCACACCACTGCTCCTTCCCCTGTGTCAGCTGATAGTCAGCCCCCTGCCCAGGACCCTGGCACAAAAACCCCATCGTCGCCTCCACGATCCTCCACAGCATCCACCAGCGTTCAGCTCTCCATACCCCAGACGCTGGAGCGGAAACGCAAATATAGTGCAACCCACCCGCACGCCCAAGCTCTTAATGTCCACATCTCCAGATTGCTTAGCCTGGAGATGCTGCCCTATAGGCTAGTAGAGACCGAGGCCTTTCGCAACCTCATGGCGGCGGCCGCCCCTCGGTATTCGGTCCCCAGCCGCCACTACTTTTCCCGATGTGCCGTCCCAGCCCTGCACCAGCACGTGTCAGACAACATCATTCCTGCCCTGACCAACGCCGTTTCTGACAAGGTCCACCTGACCACGGACACGTGGACGAGTGCTGCCGGGCAGGGCCACTATATATCGCTAACGGCAGATTGGGTTAACTTGGTGGAGGCTGGGACCGAGTCTGACCCTGCGGCTGGTCATATACTGCCGACGCCGAGGATTGCGGGCCTATCTCGGTCCAGGTCTTTCAGGCCTACTATGCCTCCTCCTCCCTTCACCCCTCCTCCACCTCCTCCTCCGAACTACCATCCGTGGGCATGGCGCCATCAGTCGCTAGCTCTAGGCACAGCAGCAGTGCCGTCGCTAAGCGACAGCAGGCGGTGCTCAAACTGCTGAGCCTAGGCGATAAAAGGCACACCGTCCAAGAACTATTACAGGGCATCACGGCGCAGACTGATCTGTGGCTGGCACCGCTGAACCTGAAGCCAGGCATGGTTGTGTGTGACAACGGCCGTAACCTGGTGGCGGCTCTGCAACTCGGCAGACTGACACATGTGCCATGCCTGGCCCATGTGTTAAATCTCATAGTTCAGCGTTTCCTCAAGACATACCCCAATCTGTCTGATTTGCTCACGAAGGTGCGCCGCATCTGTGCGCATTTCAGGAAGTCCAGCACAGATGCTGCCACTCTCAGGGCAGCGCAGCGCCGCCTCCAACTGCCCGCTCACCGACTGTTGTGCGACGTGCCCACGAGGTGGAATTCAACATTAACCATGTTATCCAGAGTTTACCAGCAGCGCAGAGCGATTGTAGACTGCCAGATGTCAACTTCCACCAGAACTGGTAGTCAGGTCAGTCAGCTTCCTCAAGTCTACAATGAGGAGTGGACGTGGATGTCTGATATCTGTCAGGTGCTGAGTAACTTCGAGGAGTCAACACAGATGGTCAGTGGCGATGCCGCCATCATCACCATCCCGCTGCTTGGCCTGTTGAAAAACTCTCTGATCAGTATGAAGTCAGAAGCTTTGCGCTCGTCACAAGAGACTGGGGAAGAAGATTCCCTTGTTGATAACCAAAGCACCCTTAGGTCTGTTTCTCAGCGCATATCGGAGGAGGTGGAGGTGGAGGAGGATGAGGAGAAAGAGGAGGAGAATGTTGGCGAGACACAAGAGGGGACCATTGTTGAGTCCTTCACTGTTCAGCGTGTATGGGCAGAAGAAGAGGAGTTGGAGGAGTTGGAGGAGGAGGAAATGGACAGTCAGGCCAGTGAGGGGAGTGAATTCTTACGCATTGGTACTCTGGCGCATATGGCAGATTTCATGCTAGGCTGCCTATCCCGTGACCCTCGCGTTCAAAGAATTTATTCCAGCACCGATTACTGGGTATTCACTCTCCTGGACCCACGGTACAAGCAAAATCTTTCCACTCTCATCCATGGAGAGGAAAGGAGTGTAAGAATGCATGAATACCAGCAGGCCCTGGTGCACAAGCTGAAACAGTATTTCCCTTCTGACAGCGCTAGCGGCAGAGTGCGTAGTTCTGCGGGACAAGTAGCGAGGGAGAGTAGGCGAGCAGGCAGCTTGTCCAGCACTGGCAAGGGTACGCTTTACAAGGCTTTTGCCAGCTTTATTTTTTTATTTATTTTTTTTTAATAACAATATTTATTGAATTTTTCAGTATAGTACAGAAGAATGCAGAATACAATTACAGCATGGAATGTATGATGGTACATAGGATTAGCATATTGGTTGACATATATGCCCTCTTGTGAATTAGTTATAGGTAGCAAGGTTGAGCGAGGTCATATATCTAAATCACAAATCAATTATACTGCTATACCATAGCTGAGAGCAGCAAAATAATCTCTAAAGTTAACAATGTAAGGAAACCAAAACATTAAACCAAAACAAAAGTGACTAAGAGCTTCTTAATTTTCCATATTGTCTCACTCTCAAGTATTACTTTATCAGTACTGCCCCTTTAGATTAGCGCACGGCTAAGGGATGTGAAGGGGGACAGGGGGAAAAAAAGGGGGGGGGGGGAGGGTAATCTCCAGACTATAATTTCTGTAGTTTAGATTCCTATATTTCCTTTTACTGTGCAAAGCGAGTTATCTAGCCAAGATCCCCATTTTATAAGGTATCGCTTATGTTATTGTGTAGTGATATGATTTGCTCGTATGTGCAAGTTTCATTCAGGACATTAATTACTTCTTGGAAGACGGGAGGGGAAGTCTCCTTCCAGTGCCTAGTGACCACTAATTTAGTAGCCATGAGTAGGTGTGCAGCCACTATTCTGACCCTATAATTGATATCCTCAATACCCATTAAGAGAAGCGCCAAGTGTGGAGTGTTTTGGATATGTGCCTTGGCTATTTTGTTAATTAGATCAAATGTGGCCTTCCACAGGGGCTGAAGAGCCGGGCACCCCCAAAGTATATGGGAAGTAGTGCCTCTTGCTCCGCAGCCTCTCCAACATAAGGGTGAGGAGGAGGGGTATATTGAGGCAAGCCTTGTCGGTGAGAAATACCATCTCATTATAGTTTTGGTCATTGCTTCTTGAAAATTAGTGCTTCTGAATGTAGTTTGTACAAAGGCAAAAGTTTTTTGCCACTGGGCAAGTTCAAAGGTATTCCCCAGTTCCTCCTCCCACCTGAGTATGAATGATGTTTTGACCAACTTATGTTTGGAGTTTAATAATCTGTAAATCATAGATATACCTTTTTTAGTGCAATTAACATCATCTAGAAATTTCAGTAGGGACCGGATCATTGCGGGCTGTGGGTCTATATTTTGAAGGAAAAAATTACGTATTTTTAAGTAATTTAAGGTTTCCTGTGAAGTAAGGGCGAACTTCTCTTTCAGGTCCGAGAATGGGAGAAGTTTGGTCTCTAATGTAATATCTTGCAAAGTGCTCTTTCTTTCCTTGCAATGCCAAGCTGTAAGTTTAATGTTTGGGATTTGCTGTTCCAGGAAGGTCAGGGGAATCTGGTCTAATTGTACAGGAACATGATCTTGTTTTAATGTGGTGATGATTTGACTAAATGCCCAATCTGAGATTGAAATTGCTGAATATATTACTGGTGGGGGGGATAGATGCCACATTGCCGCAATCATCCTGTTCCTTAATGGGAGGTTATTATTTAATTGGGTTTCCATCACAAGCTTTTTCTTTAGAGTTGCGCCACCAATGTATCAACTGTTCTGCAACTGCAGATATGTAGTAATTGTGCAGGTCAGGAATTCCTAAGCCTCCTATGTGTCTATGTCTAGTGAGAATATTTAAAGCAATCCTAGGGGATTTGTTTTGCCAGAGAAATTTCCTAATTTGTGTATTAGCAGTGGTGAAGAAGGATTTAGGAATTTGTATGGGGATTGTCCTGAATAAGTATAGGAATCTTGGGAGAATGCTCATCTTATATACAGCAGCTTTGCCGAACCAAGATAGTATGACCTTATCAAATTTAGAAAGGTCTTTATCAATTTCAGCTATAAGTGGAAGAAAATTTGCTTCATACAGTCTGGAGGTGGGGGATGTTAATTGGATCCCTAAATATGTGATAGAGGCCGTTTGCCAATCCAACGGGAAGCGTTTTTTAAGAAATTGCAATTGGTCCTGGGGTATGGCTATTGGGAGAATCTGGGATTTAGATGTGTTCATCTTGTAATAAGAGACTGCTCCATAATCTTGTATCAGGTTAAATATTGAGGGTAGGGATTTGGAGGGGTTTGTAGAGATCAGGATTATGTCGTCAGCGAATAGCGCAATTTTATGTTCAATGGGGCCAATTTTGACTCTTGTGGAGTTAGGGTCAATTCGCAAAAGTTCAGCTAGGGGTTCTATTGATAGAATGAAGAATGTTGGGGATAGGGGGCAGCCCTGCCTAGTACCATTTTTAAGGGCAAATTCAGTAGACAACAATCCATTAGTGTATACCCGGGCTGTAGGGAATGAATACAAAGATTTGATTGCTGTTTGGATTGGGCCCATCAGACCAAACTTAGTGAGAGCCGAGAAGGCAAACGACCAGTTCACTCGGTCAAATGCCTTCTCGGCATCAATGGTCATAAATGAGAAAGTCACATTGTGGCGTTCACAGAGTTGCATAAGTGTAATTAAGCGGCAGGTGTTGTCCGGGGCCTGTCTCCCCGCTATAAACCCTACCTGATCATTTTTAATCAAAGTGGGAATAATGGACTGTAGTCTTCCGGCCAATATTTTGGCATATATTTTAACGTCACTGTTGAGTAAAGATATGGGTCTGAAATTTGCAGGGGAGGTGGGAGGTTTACCTGGTTTAGGGATGGTAACTATAAGGGCCGCTAGCATATCCTTGGGGAATTCCCCTGATGAGAAAGCTAAATCAAAGGATTTTTTTATATGGGGAAGCAATATATCCACAAATTTCCTGTAATAGTCTGAGGGGAGCCCGTCCGGGCCAGGGGCTTTCCCCAGGGGGTCCCTTTAATAGTGTCTCTGATTTCTTCCAGGGAGATCGGGGTGTTAAGGAGATCCAACTGAACCTGGGATACTTGGGGAAGATTTACTCTAAGGAGAAATTTATTTATCATTTCCTGAGTTGGTTGTATTATCTCTGGATCTTCTGAGAGATTATATAGTCCCTCATAATAAGTTTTAAAGGCTTCTATAATGCCCCTAGGGGAAATAATTTTGTCCCCAGTAATGGGGTGTTTGATAAAAGGGATTTTACTTTGCTGAGTCTTTTGCTTGAGGCTGCGAGCCAGTAGAGCACCTGCCTTTTGGCCTTGTGAGTAGTACTTCGTTTTCATTAATTTATGGCTATGGGCGTATCTTAACAGCAATAGGTTTCTTAGCTTATCTCTCTCTTTTAATATTGCGGCGGTTACCATGGGGGAGGGGGAGTTTTTATTTTGTTGCTCTAGAGTGTGTATTTGCCTGTGAACAGATACTATTTCTCTCTCTCTTTCTTTACTGGCCATTATTTGCAATTTTGTGATTTCACCTCCAATGAAGGCTTTGTGGGCCATCCATATTGAGAAGGGGTTACCATTTTCTTTGGTATTAAATCTAAAAAATTCGTCCAGAGCTCTTATTAATCTAGGGGTATATTTTGAGTGGTTAATTATTGTATTTTTGGCCCTCCATACAAAATCGCTGTGGGAAGAGAGGTTATCTGAAATTGTGAGAGACACAGGAGAATGGTCCGACCATCTAATATCCCCCAATCGGGTGTCTGTAGATCTGTCCAAAAGTGATTTATCTATTAATATGTAGTCTATACGGGAGTAGCTCCTGTGTCTGTTGGAAAAGAAGGAGTAGTCTCTTTCTCCACTGTGTTGTAGCCTCCAAATATCGAATAGGTTATAAGACCAGATCAGCTGCTTAAGAGTGAATGTTCTATGTGAAGAGGTTTTCACATTGGATGTGTCTAGTGAGGGGTCACTTATGGCATTGAAATCTCCTGTTATGATTACCTTTTTTAACTTTTTCTATCAGTTTGAAAAGCTTCCTGGTGAAGGAGCTTTGTTTCCTGTTTGGAGCATAAAGCGAAACTATAGTATATCGTAGATTATTGATTGTGCAAATGATAATTATATAGAGGCTCTCTGAGTCAATAATTTGTTCCTCTATAGTTAATGCTAAGGAAGAGCTAAATGACACCATAACCCCTCTCTTTTTTTTGCTAAATGAAGATGTTACAAGTGTGGTGTATATGGGATGTGCAAGCTTGGGAGGTTGCTTACTGGAGAAATGCGTTTCCTGAACGCAGAGTATTTCAGCTTTTTGTTGTGTAGCTTCTTTCCACATTATGGATCTCTTAAAGGGGTTGTTAAGACCCTTTACATTCATTGATACAATCTTAATCCCCATTGTGTATGATTGGGAAAACTCTTTCCTCTGTCATTGTTTGGTACCAGGATGGTAAGCTATAAATGAGAGTTCTGTATGGAATTGTTACCTTAGTCACAAATAACAAAAAACAAGTAAGTTTAACCGAAACTATTAACCATGAAGGCACTTTTGTGGTGCCCAATTGAAGAACATACAGTACACCTTCTGTGTGAAACAGCATTGGTGCAATTTCAAGTGGGGAAAAGAACTTCATGGGTGATCATGAAGAGGAGGAGTTACATCTTTCCCATCTCCACTTGAAAGAACCATAATATTACATTTACTTTACCCCAAAAGAGAAAGTCTCATTTGCCCCCTGCGGTCTGCCACTCTCTTTCGATGCGTGCTGGAAAGTCCTTCCTTGTTGGTCCCGCAAGCTTGTCAAGCTGGATCTGCCATGTTTGTAGGAGAGACATCCCTTCTTCAATAGATTTTACAACGTGCACGGCATTATCTTTGCGGATAAGTAACTTCGTGGGGAAACCCCACCTGTAAGGAATTTCATATTTTCTTAAGGTAGAAGTGATAGGTTGGAGTGACTTCCTGGCTTGTAGCGTAGCTGAGGAAAGGTCAACGAAGAGCTGGAAGTACTTGTAGTTTCCTCGTCTGTGAAAGGAGTTGATCTTTTACATGAAAAAACGAATATCTGGCGAGAACGTCCCGTGGAACCGTCTCAGGCAAGTTTGGTGGTTTTGGAACCCTATGGGCTCTATCGATGCACAGCTCATACTCTGTTAGCTCAGGTAGGAGCGCCTTTGTCATTTGCTGTACATAGGATCTTAACATATGACCTTGTATCAATTCTGGGATGCCTCTTATTTTAATATTATTTCTTCTATCTCTGTCCTCAGAGTCTATTAGCTTGTTTTGGATAGTTTTGATTTTCTCTTCCAGGTAGTCATGGGAATCAACCAGGCTGTTATGTGCCGCCGATATGTGCTCCATTTTATCCTCTGCCTGTGACACTCTTTCTCCTATATCGTTTACAGCGGCTTGTAGTGGTGTTATCAACCCAGAGAGGTCCTTATGCAGTGATAGACGGAATGCTTCAAGCATCGCTTTTAGTTTTGCCTCTGATACTGCTTTGTTAGTGGTTTGAATTTTAGCCAGTGCATCTGGTGTTTCAGGATGATGGGGATGTAGTCCTTCCTGAGAGGAGTTGTCTGCTCTCTTTTGCTTCTGCTTAGCTGGGCTAGCAGAGGGAGAGGAAGCTAAGGAGACACTACTCCGTGAGTGGTTGGATACAGAGGAAGAGTTCTCTTGTAGTTGTAATGTTAAGGGAGGCATGCTGTACTCCTCTTGCAAGTGTGGAGGAGATGGCACCATATTGCGCTTGTGCTTGCTTACCCTCCGGTATTGTTTTGGTCGGAAGCTTGCTGGGCTTGTTATGCTGCGGTTTAGCAGTGTCCGACTGGAGAGTGGCGCTGGCTGGTATCGGGGAGCCGCGGCCATCTTGCTGCCTCGTGGCGTCGGAGGAGAAAAAAGCCTTAATAGGCATGCTGCCGGGTCCCGCTCCGCTTCTTTTCCTTCCCGGTGGTTGTGCCGAAGCCCCTGGCATCTTGTGGGGGTGTTCGTTGCCAGTAACCTGGGGTAAAGAGCTGTTTTAAGCGCTGTGGAGACGGAGCTCCTCTAACATGCGGCCATCACAGTCAGCGGCCAAGCCACGCCCCCTTTTGCCAGCTTTATGTCACCCCAGCAAGACACTGTCACCTGTCCCCAGTCTCGGCAGAGTAGGGCTGATCTTTACAGAAAGATGGTGAGGGAGTACGTAGCTGACCATACCATCGTCCTAAATGATCACACAGCTCCCTACAACTACTGGGTTTCAAAGCTGGACATGTGGAACGAACTGGCGCTGTACGCCTTGGAGGTTCTTGCCTGCCCTGCCGCTAGCGTCTTGTCCGAGCGGGTTTTCAGTGCAGCTGGTGGCATCATCACCGATAAGCGTACACGCCTGTCGACTGACAGCGCTGACAGGCTGACGCTTATTAAGATGAATAAAGCCTGGATTTCTCATAATTTCCAATCTCCACCAGGTGAAGGAAGCTCAACCTGAATAATTTATGCACTCCTCCTCCTCCTCATTTTCCTCCTTCTCCTCCTCTTTGTACACTAAAGCAGAGGAAACTGGCTATTTTTTGACAGGTCCCACTGGCTCTAGCTATAGTACTTTATGCATTTAATTTTTCCGGAGGGCCACCTACCCGGTCCTCTGTTTTAAACAATTTTTGGGAGTGCCACATACAGGCACTCAATCTATTCAATTTTTCTGGAGGGCCACCTACCTGCTCCTCTGGTTTGAAAACATTTTTGGACTGCCACATACAGGCACTCAATCTATTTCATTTTTCTGGAGGGCCACCTACCTGCTCCTCTGGTTTGAAAACTTTTTTGGACTGCCACATACAGGCACTCAATCTATTCCATTTTTCTGGAGGGCCACCTACCTGCTCCTCTGGTTTGAAAACTTTTTTGGACTGCCACATACAGGCACTCAATCTATTTCATTTTTCTGGAGGGCCACCTACCTGCTCCTCTGGTTTGAAAACTTTTTTGGACTGCCACATACAGGCACTCAATCTATTTCATTTTTCTGGAGGGCCACCTACCTGCTCCTCTGGTTTGAAAACTTTTTTGGACTGCCACATACAGGCACTCAATCTATTCCATTTTTCTGGAGGGCCACCTAGCTGCTCCTCTGGTTTGAAAACTTTTTTGGACTGCCACATACAGGCACTCAATCTATTTCATTTTTCTGGAGGGCCACCTACCTGCTCCTCTGGTTTGAAAACTTTTTTGGACTGCCACATACAGGCACGCAATCTATTCCATTTTTCTGGAGGGCCACCTACCTGCTCCTCTGGTTTGAAAACTTTTTTGGACTGCCACATACAGGCACTCAATCTATTTCATTTTTCTGGAGGGCCACCTACCTGCTCCTCTGGTTTGAAAACTTTTTTGGACTGCCACATACAGGCACTCAATCTATTTCATTTTTCTGGAGGGCCACCTACCTGCTCCTCTGGTTTGAAAACTTTTTTGGACTGCCACATACAGGCACTATCCAAATTAAATTGTCTCCATAGCAGCCTCCACACGTTGTCTCCATTGCTACCTCCAAAAGTCGTCCATATAGCTGCCTCCATACATCGTCCCCTTATCAAACGAGGTGTGTCAGGTAGAAATTTGGGTTGTTTTCATGGATTCCACATCAAAGTTGTTAACTTTGTCGCCACCCTGCTGTGTTATCCACAAAATATACTGGCAAACTTTTACCATTTAGGGATATTATTTCAGCGCTTCTTGAGCATCTGTTTACATTCCCCTCACCCGCCATATCCCAAACTTATAAGAACGCAACTACACTTAACTTGGTGCAGGCTGGGACCGAGTCTGACCCTGGGGCTGGTCATATACTGCCGACGCAGAGGATTGCGGGGCCTACCTCGGTCCAGGTCTCAAAGGCCTCCTCCTCCTCCTCCGACCCCTCCTCCACCTCCTCCTCCTCCGAATTACCATCCGTGGCCATGGCGCCATCAGTCGGTAGCTCTAGGCACAGCAGCAGTGCCGTCGCTAAGCGACAGCAGGCGGTGCTCAAACTGCTGAGCCTAGGCGATAAAAGACACACCGCCCAAGAGCTATTACAGGGCATTCCACATCAAAGTTGTTAACTTTGTCGCCACCCTGCTGTGTAATCCACAAAATATACTGGCAAACTTTTATCATTTACCAATATTATTTCAGCGCTTCTTGCGCATCTTTTTACATTCCCCTCACCCGCCATATCCTAAACTTATAAGAACGCTACTACACTTGATCTTATACAAAAGGTTCTTAGAAGTGCTGTTTGGGGAGTAGCCTAGAGACAGGGGCTTGGATTGGCGAAAGCTCGCCTGGCAGCGGAGCGCCAGCTCCATGCCAAGATCCAACTAACATAGTTTTAACTGCAGCACCTTTAATCTACTACTAGTTCACTGCCTCCATACATGGTCCCCTTATCAAACGAGCTGTGTTGTTTTCATGGCTTCCATGTTAACTTTGTCGCCACCCTGCTGTGTAATCCACAAAATATACTGGCAAACTTTTATCATGTACCGATATTATTTGAGCGCTTCTTGCTCACCTCCTTTGCTTCCTCTCTGCCACCCATTGGTTTGAAGCCTGAGTCCATTTAGGGTATGTCGCCATGCCACTCTCTAGCCTGCCGCTGCCGCTGCCGCCTCTGCATGCCGTCCCCTATAGTGTCAGGGTCAATTATTGCATGTTTTAGATGCTATCTAGCCTCACTCGGTCACTCTGTCATGGCCATGCTGTTGCCCATACTTTTGGCATAATGGTGCGATTAAGCAGCCTCAGAGGCATCCATGCATGCTGCCCCTGCTGTTTTCTGTCCATTTCCGTGGTGTTTCCATCCTTTTCTGAGGTTCCCAGGTGCTTGGCCAAGCTTCCCTTTGCAGAGCCTTGGTCCCCTTGAAAAATGCTCGAGTCTCCCATTGACTTCAATGGGGCTCGTTATTCGAGACGAGCACTCGAGCATCGGGAAAAGTTCGTCTCGAATAACGAGTACCCGAGCATTTTAGTGCTCGCTCATCTCTATTAGTCTTCTATCAGAACCCGTTACTATTGGTAATGACACAATACAAGGGTGTCTGCTCTCACCCCTGCTCTACTTCCTTGTTATGGAACTTTTAGCAGTTGCTTTGAGGATGATCTCACCCCTGAATTCCTTTTTCTTCTTGTTGCGTTCTGCCTTTGGCCATTTCATTTGCAGAGGAGGGAGATCCTGGATAAGATATGAGATTCTCTCTAGTCCCAGAGAAAGAGGAGGTGACACTCTCTTGGAAGCTCTATTATTTGTCCATGGTTCTTTTACGGGAAGTAGATTGGCAATACCATAATGACTCAAAGCAATGGGTTGCAGTCGAAGCATCACTCATGGCTTTTGAAGTGTGTCATCTACCTCAGTCCTCCAACAGGCCCCAGCAGACTTAGGACTGTCCACCAAAACTTTAAAAAAAAAAAAACCTTTGGGTCACATGCCTCATTTCAATATCCTCTATACCAAATTGGGTACTCTATCTCCCATTTTTTATACTTTCAGCCATTAGTTTGGTAGGGATCTGACCCCCTTCAAATCCTCATCACCCCAGTATAGTGGAGTGGGTTCACAAGGTAAATGCCATCCAGTTAATAAAGTTATTGATTGCAGTTCATTGGGTTTCTTTGAGCGTTTTCTCAGCTCTTGACTGTTTTGGCGCTATTTCCAGTATTCACAAACCTTCCATGATCTTCTTGGGTGGGTGCCTCTCCGGTGAGTCCCTGATCCTTCCACCTTCTTTCTTCTACAGAATAGTTGTTCTGGCCTCCCGGCTACTCCTCTATGCCCTCTAATTGTCTTTAATGTTGTTTATTATTTTTTTAAAAGTATTTATTTTTTGCAGTTTTTGAAATTTTAACAAAAACAATAAACAAAACCAAAGAACAAGATTGTCTGTTACATACTTTCTTCCCGACAATGCAGAATTATTAAAATCCATGGTAACAATCAGGGTCTTACTGCGTTCCAATATTAACTGAGGGATATTGCGTAATAGATGATAGCAAATAATGTAGCCAGACATCTTGTTACGACATAAATAACTATTGACACATAGACAATCAGTCGTACACACACACACACAGAGAAGTAGATACCACATGGGATTATAAGGCTGTGGGGCTATGGGGAATCACGCACCATCTGGACAAGATGCAATCAAACTTTTGGGGACACTTCCTGTTGACATACAGGGACCAGTAGTGGGAAATGACACTGTTAATAAGTAGTATCCATCTTTTTAATGGAGGGGGCTCCTTGTCCTTCCAGGTCATCATCACCACTTTCCGGGCATAGTGTAAGACAAGTCTAAAGAAAATTTTGTCATAGTGGCCATTGAAAACTTCATTTATGATGCCGAGGAGACACACAGAGGGAGACAGTAAGCATGGGAATACAAAGTGCAGATTTAGGAATTCCAGCACTTCGGACCAGAAGACATGAACCCTAGGGCAGGACCAGACACAGTGCAGGAAGGATCCGACTTCAGTCTGACAGCGAAAGTAAAGATCATTGGGCATTGCTCCCATGCGGAATCGTCTAGCAGCGGTGAAATATACTCAATGTAGAAATTTAGACTGGATCAGGAAGTCCCTCGCACTCACTACAGATGTGAAGTGGGACAGTTCGACCTCCCTCCAGTCATCATCCGACAGGTCAGGGATATCCTGTCTCCAGCATTCATGGGCTCTATCAAACGGTCTGGACTTTTGCTCTTGTAGTAGAGCATAGCATTGAGTGAGTGGCTTAGGGAGGTCTGGGGTACTCATCAGAGTCTCTAGTTTGGAAAATTTCACTGTCAGGCTAAAGGAGCCGAATTCATTTTCAAAAATCATTTTGAATATGTTAATACGCCCGTACAGGGGCAAGGGGAGAGTGGCCCAGGCTTTTAGGTGCGATTCCGTTGCAGTTATCAGGGGTGTAATGTTTAACTCCGTATATGCCTGAACCTTGCGTGATACCTGGACTCCTAGATATTTAAAAGTGGACACCACCTGGACCGGGATGGGGAGCGAGTGTACCCCTACATCTGATAAGGGAA
Organism: Engystomops pustulosus; assembly: GCF_040894005.1. Classification (NCBI taxonomy): domain Eukaryota; kingdom Metazoa; phylum Chordata; class Amphibia; order Anura; family Leptodactylidae; genus Engystomops; species Engystomops pustulosus. The sequence continues at coordinate 294,621,183 of NC_092411.1, read as the reverse complement.
AAAGGGCCGATTTATCCCTGTTAGCCCGGAGACCCGAGAACCCTCCATAGCGTTCTATCAGGGACAGAAGGGATTCCAGAGAGGGGCCCACATCCCCAAGGCATACCAGTGTATTATCAGTGTACAGGGATACCTATTCAATAATAGTACCTCTAGTAATGCCCTTAATGCCATCGGAGTGATGGATCGCCACAGCGAGGGCCTCAAGGGCAAGTGCGAAGAGGAGGGGAGATAGTGGCAACCCTGTCTAGTGCCCCTGGCCATAGGGAGGGTGAGATATTAAGATTGGTCCTTACCCTAGCCTTAGGGTCGTTATACAGTAATCTATCTAGTGCTGTGAAGCGAGGGCCAATACCCAGCCTGGGCAAGAGGGTCCACAAATAGGGCCACTCCACAGAATCAAATGTCTTGTAATTATCTAAGGATAATATAAACCCCGGGTCTGATGACCTCTCTGCCTCCGCTATGTTTAGGTGTAGTCTTTGTATGTTTATGTCAGTTCCCCTCCCAGGCATGAAGCCTGTCTGGTCCAGGTGAACCAAGGATAATATTACTTTGGTAAGCCTTGTTGCCAGAATTTTTGCTAGTATTGTAACATCTGAGTTTAGGAGGGAAATTGGACGGTATGAGTCTGGAAGTAGCTGTTCCTTACCAGGCTTAGGAAGAACTACAATAAGGGCCTCTCGCATGGAGTCAGGGAGGGAACCATTGTCAAGTGCAGCGGAGCACAGGCTAAGGAGATGGGGGACCAGAGTCTCACAGTTATCCCTATACCACTCACCTCCCAGCCCGTCAAGTCCAGGTGTCTTACCGGGGGGTAACGATTGGATGGCCAGTTCCACCTCCTACGCTGAGAGCGGGGCATCAAGCTCCGATGACTGCTCCGGTGTGAGCCTCCAGAGTGGGAGACTATCAAGGAATCTGGAAATCTAGACGGAAGAGGCGGACAATCTGGAGCTGTAGAGAGAAGAGTAAAATTTGTGAAAAATCATGTTTATGGCCCGGAGTTATGTGATCAAATCTCCGTTACCGTCAAGGATACAGGGAACGGAAGCACAAGGACGTTCAGCCCACGAGAGATACCCAAGCAGCTTCCCATTTTTATCTCCAAATTCAAAGATGGACGCTTCCCTGGCTAGCAGGTTCTTTCTGGTGCGCTCCTTCACTACAGCTAGATGGTTCCTCTGTGCCTGAGCCCAAGTCTTTTTGCTCCCTGGAGTAGGCTTCTCTAGATATTCCTTTTCTGCAGTAACCAGTGCAGCGGTCAGCCTTTCCTCTTGCGCATTCAATGACTTTCTATACCCCCGACATAAATGCTCCCCGAAACCGAGGACTTGTATGAGTCCCAGACTAGGAGAGAATCAGGATGGGTTGAGTGTACGTCCCAGAACTCACTGTGCGCTGCCCTAACAGTACTCTGTACTGAGCGGGAAAGAGAGGGAAGTGCCATATGTGGCTCACAGGCCAAGTTGACCAAAAGAGATAGCACATCAGTCATGGGGTACAATTTACGAGGCACGAGCCCCAATGTAAACCAATATTAGAAAACCATAACAGTGATTTGGAACCTTGACGTCTATTCAAGACTAAGTCAAGCATTGTCACAGCACATCAGATAAAAGGATATCGGTCCAGTTACTCAGGAGGTGCGGGCCTTCCAGCAGGATCCCGAGGAGCTGCATCGGCCCAATGTAGGGCTTCAGTTGGGTGAAGAATCGAGTCTTCTGGCCGTCCACAATTTGGAGCTTGGAAGGGTACATCATGGAGTATTTATACCCTTTGTCACAGAGATGAGCACGAACCTCGGTGAACTGTGCGCGCTGTTTCCTGACTGATGCAGAGAAATCAGGATAAAAGCAAAACTCTGCTATCAGCATACTGAATTTCTCCCTTGGTACGGACTGCCCTGAGGATAGAGTCCCTGTCCCTAAAATGCAGCAGCCGGGCCAGAAAGTGCCTTGGATTGCCCCCTGGGGGGTCAGGGCGGGATGGCACTCTATGGGCCCTTTCCACTGTGAAGAACGGGGAGAAGTTATTTGCAGGTAGCATATTTTTGAGCGAATTTTCAAAAAAGGATACAGGGTCTGACCCCTCCACTTTTTCGGGAAGGCCAACCACTTTGACGTTGCTCCGTCGCAGACGGTTTTCGGAATCATCAGCTCTGTCGATGGATGCAGACATCTGGCGCTGAAGCTCTCTTATCTGTGTCGGCATAGGCCTCTGGACATCCTCCACCTCAGATATTCTGCGTTTAGTTTCGGTGATTTGCTCCTTGGCCTTATGGGTATCATGCGTTAGCAAAACAAAGTCCTGTTGCAGCTCATCCACCTTATTGACAAGTTTGGACTGGCACCCGTTTATGGCTACCAGCACCTCTGCAAATTTGCGGTCCAGCTCCGTGGCAGGGTCAGGTGGGTCAGTGCCATCCTCATAGCTCTCAAGCTGTGGCGGGCTCTGGGAGCCTTCAAAGAGGGAGAGGAGTTTGGGGACCCCCGAGGAGAGCAAGGCTGTGTGCGGGAGAATTTCCCCAACTTTTTGGCAGCGTTTGACTGTCTCTGCGCAAGGACGGCTTGGGATGTGGAGCATTCAGGGACTGGAATGGAGGATCTTCATGGATGGATTCATCATCCGATGGAGGCGCAGACGCCCTGGATTGTTGGTTGTGACTGGCCCGTGCAGTATTATTTGTACCTATGGCTTAGAAAGAATTAGGGGACCATTGCTTTGTGCTAGCACTGTCCACATATGTGTCCCCCATTCATCCTCATAGATTATTTTGAGCTTTCTAATTTGCAGATAAGATAGAGCAACACTTATGAACATGTGAAAAATTTAAAAAGCTCAGTCATAAATGGATGAAATTATCTTTTTACATGAATTTCTTTATTTTATTCCCATTACATTTTCTCATTTTGCAGCTGATTCTGAGTGTAAATCCGTCCCCAGTTGTGTATATAAGCGGCTGCAGAGTGACGGCCTGTGCCTCTCCTGTGCTGAGGATCTGCAGAGCCGGGGGACGCTGTGCTGGAGGAAAAGACCTTGTCCCTGTCATGAGCTGCTCTCCTCTTCTTATTGTCTATTACTTGCTTATCTTTGTGCTACCTGTAAAATCTGATGGAAGCAGTAACATAGGATGCTTTATGCCGGGGGTCAACCCGGAGATAGACTATGATTATTACAAGGAGGGAGATGTCATTATAGGAGGACTGATCTCCGCTCATACTGAATGTTTTATATACATTGCCAGGTCTTTTCGTCAACAAAATTGTCTGGACTCTCATTGTGCATTGTAAGTACAACATCCTCCCCTTACCAAACTAAATAAGTTTTCAGTTTTTTTTACAGTTTTCTAGATCTTCTTGATATCATATCATAAGAAACTTCATTCTTTACTTCCTGTGGATAAACACCGGTCTGTGATCATGTGATGTCACACAGGTGGCCAGTTTGTTAGTATCACACAGCTCTGATGACATCTGTGTGACACCTGTGTGACATTACATAACAATGGTCCGCTGTTTTTCCACCGAAAGCAAACAATGAAGTTTCCTATTTCATGACAACAAGAAGCCGGCGGCTCCCGATCCCAAACCCAATGTTAAGCACATTAAAAAAATAAACTTAATACTCACCTTCCGGCGATACTCACCCCCGTTTCTTGGCTCCAGCTCCCGATCCTCGGCGGTGGCTCTCGATCCCAGGCGGCGGCTTCTGTCTTCTTTCTTCTCTTGCTGGTGGAGTCGCGTTCAGGCGATCTCCCCACCAGCGCTCTCTATGATGCGGTGGTGTCGCCGTTGATGACGTCGTCAGCGGCGACACTGCCGCATCATAGTGAGCGCCGGCAGGGAGATCACATGGAAGCGAATCAGCCGGCAAGAGAAGAAAGAAGACAGAAGCAGCTGGTAGCCGCTGCTGGGGACCGGGATCCGCCGCCGAGAATCGAGGGTGAGTATCGCTGAAAGGTCAGTATTAAGTTTATTTTTTTAATGTGCTTAACATAAAGGGGGCAAGCTGGCTGTATACTATATGGGGGTGGCTGGCTGTATACTATGTGGGGCTGGCTGTATGCATAAGGGGGCTGGCTGGCTGTATACATAAGGGGGCTGGCTGTGTACTATATGGGGCTGGCTGGCTGTATACTATATGGGGCTGGCTGGCTGCATACTATATGGGGCTGGCTGGCTGTATACATAACGGGGCAAGCTGGCTGTATACTATATGGGGCTGGGTGGCTGTATACTATATGGGGCTGGCTAGCTGTATACTATATGGGGCTGGCTGGTTTTATACATAAGGGGGCTGGCTGTATACTACATGGGGCTGGCTGGCTGTTTACTACATGGGGCTGGCTGTATACTATATGAGGCTGGCTGGCTGTATACTATATGAGGCTGGCTGGCTGTATACTACATGGGGCTTGCAGTATACTACACCCTTGGCTTATTATCGAGTCAATTGTTTTTCCCAGTTTTTGGTGGTAAAATTAGGGGTCTCGTCTTATACTCGGGTCGGTTTATACTCAAGTATATACAGTACATAACATTTTCTATTTTCAAAATATCTGCTTTATGTTTTCATCACATTTAATTTTGATGACACATGGTTTACAAATCATTAATTGTAAGTTTTTAATAATATTTGAAATATATAACATTACAAAACCTCCTATACATCACTCCATTTACAAATCTACACCTGTCATGTAATCAGAAACAGCTTTTAGGAAGATTGTTAATCCATAGAAATCTTCATTGTAATTGAAACACAATGATGGTGAAATTTAGAATGGTCCAATTTTGTCAGTCCCAAAATGTATACATTCACAAAAGTTAAAAAGAAAATCCATCGTAAAAATTGTTACACAAGACACCCCGCAAGTGGATGTTACTTGTTTTGAGGGTGCACTAAGAGGTGGAGAAGGGAAGGAGGGCCATGCAGAAGCCAGTTTTGCCACTAGAATTTAGTGTTTTTAGAATTTTTATTTTCTGCTTACGTTGCCATGTGAGGGCTTATTTTTTGCAGATGCATTTTTCAGCACTACATATTTAGGGTGTGCTCTATTACTGAAAATGTATTAACTTTTTTGTGGGGAGGTTGTAAAAAAACATCAATTCTGTAACAGATTTTTTTTCTCTTTTTTTTGGCGGGGTTTTTAAAATACACCCTAAGTACTATGTTTTCTTTATTCTAAGAAACAGTACAGTCACCGTGATACCAAATTGTTATATTTTTGCTTACATTTTACTAATTTTAGAGCTGATTCTTCTTTGGGTCTAGGACATACTATTACTGTATTCATTGCAATCTGCTGCGCTCCATGCAGTAATAGTATGTCCTGGACTAGCAACAGGTAAGAAAAAAAAACAATTGGCTGAAAAAAATACTGACACTGACTATTCCCCAGCTCACAAAGTATTTATCAGAGTGCTCCTTGACTATGCCCTAGTCAAACCATCCTTCTTATAAGGACCGGTGGTTGATCTAGATATTTCCTCGACTAATGAAAGCACAATTTACATGTTGTCCCATTCCCAGGGCTTCTCTAGATGTACAATAACACAGAGAAATTCCTAAAGCCTTGCTATCAGTCTAACAAGTCTAACAACCCTTGTGTCCCATCAACACTTGCATTAACCCCTGTCCGGACTGGCGATTCTAGACATTTTGTTGTTTATTTGGCGAGAGCAATTTTTATAAATTTGACATGTACAAAACCAAAATTACAGCATAAAGAATTTTATATAACCCAATAACACCAAATTTTTTTAAAGCAGACATATGTCCCATTTTATTCTCAATTCTGAATAAAATTATATATTTAAAAAAAATTAATAAAAATGTACTTAGATGGCAAAAATGTGCCCCAAACAGTAATATGTTTTACACCTCCAAAATGTAATAGATAAACATGTGTAGCGTTCATATATAGTGTTGAGTAGAACTAAATGGCAAAGTTTGAGTCCTCATTAAACATTGGATCGGCAGCCAGAAGACCAAAGCTGAGCGACAGAAAGGCCACAAAAGCTAGGGAGAGGCTGCCGAGTCAGACATGGCCAGTCAGATAGGCATGGACTTAGTAAAATTAATGATTTCCCTTTACAGAGCGGTTCAGTAAGTAGCGAGCTGCTATGGTAAGGGACAGGTGAAAATCTGAAATAATTGCCCTTTTAAGGGTACTCTGAAGAACTGCAGCTTAAGTCTTAGTAATATTCAAATTTACAGCATTTTACAGTGTTATATTATTGTAAGTCTTACTATGCATCATACAGCGTTATCTTACCCTAGCCGTCTTAGTTATATCTGCATCACATATTACTATATCACTATACCAGTCTGAATTCTATTTACACAGAACTTTTTACCCTATCAATGTATTTCTTATTTTCAGTGTCCATTTTCACTGCATTCATTTATACCTAACAAGCAGTGCCAGTGACAGTATTAATCATATCTATATTATCATTTGGGCACGACAGAGCTAGAGGGAGGATGCTACTGGAGAGAGGTTCAGTCAAATATAATTAACCTCTTCATGCTCATTAATGCACTATGACTACATAGAGAGCTGTAGCTTAGCTCAGTACATCATGGAGCCAATGCAGATTTAGCCCTTCCTCTACCAGCGAAGTCCAACCTCAATCTAAATTGTCTACTATGTTTTTTTTTGTGCCATTTGAAATTGTATTGATATGGGAAATGTTATTTAGTTACTAGTTTGGTTGGTAAAACAATTTTTATGAAATGGAATAATGTAGAATTTTGGAAATGACAAATTTTTCTACAATTTTGCCAATTTTTTTTTTTTTTTAATAAATAAAGACGAAATTTATCAATCAAAAATTTTAAAATCACTTTGGTATAGTAAAGTGTTCAAAAGTCATAACCTTATAAGGCAACAGATGTCAAATTACAAAATATGGGGAATGCTAGGAAGGGCATTTCCTACCCTGCCTGAGGGGCCTGGCTGTTTAGTGGTGTAAAAGCTGCTGACAGTGACCCTTTCATTCCATTGGCAGGATAAAATATCTTATATTTTATTAACATATTCAGCATAAACACATATTCCAAAAAATATATTCAAAAACATAATGTGTTATTGTTCTAAACCTCTTTCCAGCATCCGTATAGAGATCTATAGAAGCATCTTGTCCTTCATCTTTGCTGTGGAGGAGATTAATAGGGATCCTTACCTCCTCCCTAACATCACTCTGGGATATCATATAGTGGACACTTGTGGAGAAGAAATCAAAGCTGCAAAATCTTTCTATCAAATCCTGTCCGGGAGAAGAAATGAGGTTTCTAATTATTCCTGCAGGTCTCGTGGTGAGGTGGCCGCCTATGTGGTTGATAGTAACTTTAACACAATACAAGCCGTTCTTCCATTATCTGATCTGTATAAGTACACGCAGGTAAGTGACACCTGACCTCCTGCCTATCCCTGACTACGAGATTGCCTGACATTCCTGTACCTCGACCTTGGCTGCCACCGCGGAAAAGTCACGCCTGTGGACTGACCTGGTGGTACCTCGCTGCAGCAAGACCATCCTGCTTTGTGGCAAGCTCTGGTGAAGACCGGGTGCCACTTAGACTCCAGTCCCAGGTGTTGGCTTGTGTGCTCATCCGCATTGGTTCAGAGGATCCACTATCTGACAGTAAGATCTGCCAATGGATCTTGCCAAGGTTCCGCTACCTATTCCGTCCAATCTTACCTCCATCGTGGTCCAGCAGTCCCGGCAGATTGCTGTGCAAGGTGAACAGCTAGGAGAAGTCACCGCCATGTTACAGCAATTGTTGGCAACTCAGACATGACGTCAAGCTCCTGCAGCTCCTCCTGCGGCCCCTCCTGCTGCTTCGGTTAGCTTGCCTGCCGCTGAACCTAGGCTATGACTATCTATGCCCAATGAGTATGATGGGAACCCCAAGCTATGCAGGGGCTTTATTAACCAGTGTCCCCTGCACATTGAACTCATGCTGTCTTAATTTATCACAAAGTGATCCAAGGTGGCATTTATCATCTGCCTCCTCTCCAGGAAGGCCCTGGCCTAAGCTACCCCTCTTTGGGAGATATACCATCTGGTAACAGCTACTCATATGGCATTCCGTTTTTTGTTCGACATGCGGTCTATGGAGCATGCCGAAGAGTTACACCACGAGTAACCCCAAGTCCGTCCACGACGTTTAACTCACCTGGCTCCTGCTTTCCAAAGGCCGCTTCAGCACCCGACTGTACCATCTGCAGAGGAGCCTATGCAGGTGGACAGAGCCAGACTCTCCTCCCAGGAGCGTTTCAGAAGTCGTCAGGGATACCTCTGCCTGTATTGTGCCAGTCCTGAGCACTTCATTGGGTCTTGTCCTGTCTGTCCCTAACGTACAGGAAACGCCAGCACCTAGGGTTCTTGGCAGAAGCGTCCCTAGGTGTAAGCAAATCTTCTCCACACCTGGCTATTCCTGTGCTTCACAGCAATGGAACCTACACCCAGATCCAGTTCTCTGCTTTCTTGGACTCTGGTTCTGCAGGGAACTTTGCGGATGCCGCTTTGGTCACCCGGCTTCACATCCTTCTCGAGAAGTCTCTGGTCATCTCATCGGTCAGTGGACAAATCCTCTCCAATCCGCTACTGCACCGAGCCAATTTCCCTGCAGGTCGGTGTTTTGCGTAAGGAGAGGCTGTTCTTCTATGTGCTGTCACGCTCTACCTAGTCTCTCCTGCTGGGTCTTTCATGGCTGCAGCTCCATGCACCTGTTCTCAACTAGATGTTGGGGGAAATTATTTTTTGGAATCTACAGTGTCAGTCCCGCTGCTTGGTGGCGTCTCTACCAGTACCCTTCTTGGCCTCCTCCATGATTCCCAAGTCTTTGAAGGGCCTACCAACGTGTTACTTTGCTGACATGTTCTCCAAGAAGCAGGCAGAGACATGACGCCACATCATCCCTTGGACTGCCCTAAAGAGCTGATGCAGGGTACCTCTCTTCCCCACGGTCGGGTATACCCTCTCCGCACCGGAGACCGCTGCCATGTCCGAGTATGTTAAAGAGAAACTGCATAAAGGGTTTATATGAACGTCCTCCTCTTTAGCTGGTGCATGATTCTTTTTTTGTGACCAAGAAGGATGGCTCTCTTCGTCCTTACATTGATTATTGCGGACTTAACAAGATCACGGTTAAGAACCGCCTGCTGTTTGACGGCCTGCGCAATTCCAAGATTTTCTCCAAGCTGGAGAAATTCCGGATCCACAAGTATGATGAATAAAAAACAGCATTTAACACCCGAGATGTAAGATTTACTTACCTGGTCCATTCGCGATCCAGTGGCGCGTTCTCTGCGGAGGATTTGGGTTCTGCCGGGATTCACTAAGGTAGTTCCTCAGAGTGCACTGAAGTTCACCGCCCTATTGTGGGTGCAGGTAAGCGCTTGACACTTTTTTTTTTAAAATGAGGTGGTTTTTCCGAATCTGTCGGGTTTTCGTACGGCCACTTTGTGACCCACCAGTTTAACGTAAGGCAAGTTCTTGGCTGTCTATGGGCTAATCGTCTCTATGCCAAGCTCGACAAGCGTTAGTTCCACCAACAAAGTCTTCCTTTCCTCGGTTACATAAACGCAGACAAAGGTCTACAGATGGATCCTGCTAAACTGTCTGCAGTTCTGCAGTGGCTTTGTCCAGAAGGCCTATGTGCAATTCAGAGGTTTCTCAGCTTCGCAACCTATAATGGGCAGTTTATTCCACATTACTTTAATCTGGTGTCTTCCATCGTGGCACTCACAAAGAGGGGGGCCAATCCACGCCTCTGGCCCTCGGCGGCTGAAGAGGCCTTCTCAAAGTTAAACTATGCCTTTGCCTCAGCTGGTCAATTTTCTTCTCACACTTCACCCTCTTAATCCACTTCTGACCTTTGGAGAAGAATATCAAAGCTGATGCCCTTTCCCGTACTTCCGATGTCGTTGGAGAAGACCAGGTTCCTCAGCATATTATCTCTCCGGAACAATTGGTTGTTGTCTCTCCGATGGATCTTCGTCAGCTTCCCCCTGGCAAGACATATGTCCGGCCTGCACTGCGGAAGAGGATATTGTCTTTGGCACATTCTTTGCGCCTGGATGGGAACTCTGGGGTACAACGCTCCGTGGCCCTCTCTCCCGCTACTACTGGTGGCCTGACTTAGTCAAAGATGTTCAGGACTTTGTGTGATCCTGCACTTTTTGTGCCCGTAATAAGCCTTCCTGCCTGAAAGTGGCTGGCCTCTTGCTTCTGTTACCGATACCCAGTCGCCTATCGTCACATGGACTTTGTCACGGACCTTCCACATTCCTCTGTTATCTGGGTGGTGATGGACAGGTTTTCTAAGATGTCTCATTTTGTCCCTGTTCCAGGTTTTCCGTCTCCTCCACATATCGCCAGCTTGATCTGTAAACATATTTTCTGGCTGCATGGTTTCCTTTACACATCATGTCTGATCGAGGGGTTCAATTTGTATCTAAGTCCTTGAGCTCCCTCTGTATCCAGCTCCAGGTAAAATTGGACTTTTCCTCTGCTTATTACCCCCAGTCTGATGGTCAGTTGGAGAGAGTGAACCAGACTCTGGGCTGCTATCTTCATCATTTTGTTTTATCCTGTCAAGACGACTGGTCCACTCTTTTCTTATAGCTTCCTGGACTCTGCATCTGCCAGCTCTACACCATTTTTTATCAATTATGGGCTGCATCAACGTCCTCCTCTTCCTCTGCCCGTGTCCTCAGACATTCTTGCTGTTGAGGAGTTGGTACGAATTCTGAAGTCTATCTGGGAGCAGACTCGCCTTTCCTTGTTACAGGCTTCTGCCTGAACCAAGCTCCAGGCAGACAATGATGATAAGGTCTGGTTGTCCTCCAGGGTACAAGCTGGGTCCTCGATTCCTGGGTTCTTTTGAGGTGCTGACTCGCATCAATCTGGTGTCCTACAAGCTGTTCCTTCCTCCCACCATGCTCATCCCAAACTCCTTCGATGTCTCCCTGCTCAAGCCTGTCATCCTGAACAGCATCTCTCGGCAAGTACCCCCTCCTGCTCCTGTGGCTGACTTCTCCGACATCTATGAGGTAAAGGAGATCCTTGATATGAGTAAGCCATTCTTCTTGGTTGTCTGAAAGGGGTGCGGGCCTGAGGAGAGATTTTGGGAGCCCAAAGACAATATCCTGGACCATGATCTCCTGCAGAGATTTTTCCAGCACAAGAAGAGGGGGAGGCCGAAGGGGAGGGGGTTACAGTTACAGGTGCTTCTGCAAGGCATACCGCGAGTTGCAGGCTCAACTATGCCTCTCGGTGCCCATGGGGGCGGTACCTGCGCTGCTTACCCGTCCCGCTTTGGATTCCCATCCTCGGCCCATGCGTGTGCATCCCCGTCTCCCAGGGCACCCATGCGCGCTGGCTTCAGGATATTTAAAGGGCCAGCGCAATTGGTAATTGGCACTGGCCATTTTCCAGAAGGCTATTTATATCTGCCTCTCCCGTCACACCCTGCCGGATATTCGTGCCTTAGAGAAAGCTTTATCTGATGCCCTGAGCTATTATTGTGATTTCTGGTTGTGACCCCGGTTCCGTCCCCGACAACCTGGTGGAACCACACAGCAGCAAGACCAACCTGCTTTGCGGCGGGTTCTGGTGACAGGTGTTGGCTTGTGTCATCGTCTGTGGTGGTTCAGAGGATCCACCTCCGATCCTGACAGAATGCATTATGATTTCAAGAACATGCTTATTGTTTCAGTCCATTATGAAGTATATGAATCAATATGCAAATAAGCTAGCAGAAGACCTGAAACAGCACTCCAACAGTCGGTGCACCAGAAGGGTTCCTACCCCATAGGTATCATCAAAAAATCCAGGCAGGTTGAGAAGTTCTTCAAGGTACAACAATATTTAGCTTCCTTCTTGGATCATAGTTAATGTAGAAAATAAACAAAGCTAAAGAGTTGCTAATCTCAGGCAGCCATCTTTGATTGCACTCAAGCTACTACTGTAGTATTTGTATGTTTTTCTGAATTTTGAGATATAATATAATACTGTAATTACTGTATCACTTTATTTTAGAATGTTAAAAGATGGACATAAAATACTGATGTACTCTGTTTATACAGGTTATTTATGGTGTGACAGACCCGTTCATGTATAGAAGAGATTTACTACACTCCAGCACATTTCTGTTTACTCCAAATGTCCAGAACTAGTACAAAGCTATCATAAAGTTTCTAAAGTTCTGTGGATGGAATTGGGTTGGAATTATTCTAACTCTTAGTAGTATTGATATAGAGGTAAGAGAAGTGATGAAGATGATGGCCGAGCATGAGATCTGCATTGACTTCATAATTAGTCTTATAATTGGTTGAACTTGATGGACAAGTGTCTTTTTTCAACCGTAGAAACTATGAAACTATGAAACTATATTAGATCCCGTATGTGATTGATAAATCATCTGCTGAGGTTATAGTTATCTGTGGACCTTACTCACCAGCAAACCAAAATTATATCCTCAGATCTAAGAAGATGATTGAGAACATCACCCTAATATTTCATGAGTCGTGGACTTCTGCTTTCTATACGTCATCACTTGACATGATACGATTGCTGAATTGCAGTTTTGTGTTTATGGTGCCAAGAATAACAATTCCTAAAGTTGTTAAATCCATTCTTCATGTTAATCCTTTATCACATCCAGACGATCCACTGCTGGAGGAAATATTTTTCATATTATTTCAATGTTTGACTAAAAACAAGAAGATGAATGCAGTTTATGAGTATCACTATGAGGTTACTGGTGTGAACTGCACTGAGGAGAATTATATTCCATCAGCAGAATATGAGTTTAGAGATTTCAGCTTATATTATACTTATGTATCTGTGTATATTCTCGGCCAGGCCATACACACAATGAAGCTAAGAGAAGGTGATTTAGTACAGCGCCATAAGGTAAGTGGTAACAATATAATATATCCAGAATGATCACGTAGCGTTGTGTATAGTATTTGTATTTATTATGATTCTTACATTTATCATTTCCAATCTTTACATTATGAGACCTGACAGATTCCCCCTTAAATTCCCCCTTAGATAAAGTACCTTATATACTCGATTATAAGCCTAGTTTTTCAGCACAAAAAATGTGCTGAAAAACCCAAACTTAGCTTATACTCATAGTATCATAGTATATATATATAGTATATAAGGCTAGAAGGAGACGCAAGTCCATCAAGTCCAACCTTCAAGAATTAAATAAATGTTTTATCCCCATAACCCGTGATATTTTTGCTCTCCAGAAAGTCATCCAGGCCTCTCTTGAACATGTACATAGAGTCGGCCATAACAACCTCCTGCGGCAGAGAGTTCCACAGTCTCACTGCTCTTACAGTAAAGAACCTTTGTCTATGGTGATGGTAGAATCGCCTCTCCTCTAGGCGCAGAGGATGCCCCCTTGTCCTGGTCACAGGCCGAGGTATAAAAAGATCTTTGGAGAGATCCTTGTACTGTCCGTTCAGGTATTTGTACATTGTAATGAGGTCTCCCCTCAGTCGTCTTTTTTCTAAACTGAATAATCCCAAATTTTGTAATCTGTCATTGTATTCTAGTCCCCCCATTCCCCTAATAATCTTGGTTGCTCTCCTCTGCACCCGTTCCAGCTCTACTATATCCTTTTTATACACTGGTGCCCAAAACTGTACACAATATTCCATGTGTGGTCTGACCAGGGTCTGACCAGGGACCAGGGCAGAACTATGTCTTTATCATGAGAATCTATTCCTCTCTTGATACATCCCATAATTTAATTTGCTTTAGCAGCAGCCGCCTGGCTCTGGTCACTAAAATTAAGTTTACCATCCACCAATACGCCCAAGTCCTTTTCAGCTTCAGTTTTACTAAGTAATTGACCGTTTAGAACATAATTATACTTTTTGTTTCCATGGCCCAAGTGCATAACTTTACATTTATCTACATTAAACCTCATCAACCATTTCTCTGCCCATCCCTCAAGCTTCCACAAATCCCTCTGTAATGCTAAACTATCGACCTCAGTATTTATTACTTTACACAGCTTAGTATCATCTGCAAATATTGAAACTTGACTGTGTAAACCCACTACAAGGTCATTAATAAAAATATTAAAAAGAAGTGGCCCCAATACTGACCCCTGTGGCACTCCACTGGTAACATCAACCCAATCTGAGAATGTGCCATTAATGACCACCCTCCGTTTTCTATCACTAAGCCAATTACTTACACAGATTTTCTCCTATTCCCAGCAGTCTCATTTTATATACCAACCTTTCATGTGGCACGGTGTCAAATGCCTTTGAAAAGTCCAGATATACAACATCCACGGCATCCCCCAGATCCAGTCTTGAACTTACCTCCTCGTAGAAACCAATCAGATTAGTCTGACAGGACCGATCTCTCATAAACCCATGCTGACGCTGGGTTATAAGGTTGTGCACAGTGAGATACTCCAGGATAGCATCTCTAATAAACCCCTCAAATATTTTCCCCACCACAGCAGTTAGACTTACGGGTCTGTAGTTTCCAGGATCGCTATTTGATCCTTTTTTGTATATTGGTACCACATTTGCTATGCGCCATTCCTGTGGAACATAACCAGTCCTCAGTGAATCTTCAAATATTAAAAATAACGGTCTGTCTATCACCGTACATAATTCATGCAGAACCCGGGGGTGTATGCCATCTGGCCCAGGTGATTTATCTATCTTAGTGGTTGCGAGGCGACGCCGTACCTCTTCCTGGGTTAGACTCGAGTCAAAAAAATAAATAAATCAAAACTCGCCTTTCTGGTGGCACCCATAGATCTTCTGTGCGAAGAAGTATTGTTGTGCTGCACGACGGGGAAGGGGGGAGCTATATAAACTGGGGCAAGGGCTGGCAGGCTATATACACTGGGGCAGGGGCTGGCAGGCTATATACACTGGGGCAGGGGCTGGCAGGCTATATACACTGGGGCAGGGGCTGGCAAGCTATATACACTGGGGCAGGTGCTGGCTGGCTACATTTTCCCAGCCTCCGCTTATACTCGAGTCAATAGGTTTTCCCAGTTTTTTTGTGGTAAAATTAGGGGCCTCGGCTTATACTCGGGTCGGCTTATACTCGAGTATATACGGTAGATATTTTTATGGGTGCTATCAGTATGCTGTTTGTAGGTGTTTATCATTTCTATTTGTCCATATCCTGAATGGGCTGCGGCTGAGAATAGTGGGGGTAATTTAAGTTCAGCTACCTCCCCTCACCAGAGAAGAATATCACTAATTTCACAATGCTGATGTCAAAAGCTGATGATTTTGAACGGCTGCTCCAAAACATTATTAGAGTTACTGGGGTTCCCTGAGGGCTCCGAGGGGAAGGATGCAGTGGGATTCTTGGAGGAATGGTTTAAAAAATGGCTGGGAGAAGATTTTTTTGCATCTAAACAGTTTATAGATAGGGCACATAGAATTCCATTTAAGGCTCCTCCACCAGGATCCTCCCCAAGGCCCTTGCTTATAAAAATGGTGTCCTCAAGAGATAGGGACCGAGTGATGCAAGAGAGTAGGAAAAGTGTCGATTTAAAATGGAATAACGAAGTGATAAGACTTTACCCAGACTACGCAGTTCAAACAAGGAAAGATTGGGGCAATTTTAGAAAGTGTAAAAAACGACGGAGGGAAAACTGTATGCAATATGCTCTTTTGTTTCCAGCTAAACTGAGGGTGATCCACAGTGATAAAACCTACTTCTTTACTAATGCTGAGGATGCAGAGAATTGGTTGGACTCCATATCAAAACCCAAGAAAAATAAAGAGAAAAATGGATAACATAAATTATGATGTTTAGAAAGGAAGGAAGGGGGGGAGGGGGTCATTCTTGGTTGGAGGTCCATAGTGCAGGTATATGTTACTAATGGAGTGGGGGTTGGCGCAAAGGAATTTTTTATTTTATTTTATTTTTTGGTTTATGGTTAAGATCGTGTCATGTAGTGTGAGAGGATTGAGCGATAGGACTAAGAGGTTAGCTGTGGTTAGTGCACTGGCCTGTTATAATGCCAAGAAACACATATTTTAATGGGGAAAGTTAATTTGTTGAGGAAAAGATGGATAGCTGAAATTTTTATCTCAGGGTGTTCTACCTAATCACGATTAGGAATAATTGTATGTTTCAGTGTTATAGTAGTTGGAAAGACACACAGGGAAGATTTATTTTGTTGCACTGTCTAATAAAAGGATTAGAGTGTCTATTGGCCTCTGTGTATGTGGAGGTGTGCAGAGAGATTAATAGTATAGTACAAAACAATAGATTGGAGTATCTCCCTTTCTTATTTTTGGGTGATTACAATGGGGTTTTGGATTTAGGTATAGGTATAGGCCGGGTCTAGAAACGTTAGAAATAGGATCACACACAAATTTGGAGAAGTGGTGTAGGGAATTAGAATGGTTAGATATAACAATCCAGAGAAGAAGATGTATTCATGTTTTTCCAAGAAGAAGAGTGAAGAAATCAGGCGATACCTTTTTGAGGATAACTGAGTATATTTGATGCTGAGCTTTCGAGAATACTAGTTCTCTTCGTCAGACATGATGTTATGCATGAAACAGAAAATTCACAGCATTTTATACACACTAAACAGTGATCATCAAAGGATATTAAAAAAACCTCTAAAACAACAGATTGATAAATACAGGGACATCTTATTTACAACAGGACGGCAATAAAAACATTAAAAACCTATGAGGCGAGACACATGAGCCCTGGCTCTTATCTGCTTGTGGCCTCCAGGTCAGAGGTAGGAGGTCATGAAGCTGCATGAATGTTAAGACCACTTTGCAAGGTGTTGAATCTCCTCATTAATTTATACTCCCATTCTTTCCTTTCCCTCTGTGTCTTAAAATGTCCCATTAAAATAGTAATCTGCAAATCCTCCATAGTGTGGTCCTCTCTGGAGAAATGTGCAGCCATTGGGAGATCTTTTCTTTCATTTTTAATGTCAGATCTGAGCGAGTTCATACGTTGATGGAGTCTCTGACCTGTTTCCCCAACATAAAGGCCTGTGGTTGGACACTGCTGACACATAATAAGGTACAACACACAGTTACCAACGTAAATAAAGGAAAAAATATAAACTATATGGAAAATATAGTCTTTATTAATGCATATACAGAAATATAAAAATGGCACAACAATGAAAGAAGATTAAAAACAAGAAAGCAATGCATGTAACCATAGAATAAGTGTAAAAGACAATGTAGATTAACAGTGGAGAGGTAATAAGGACATCGGCAGACAGGGAAGCAATAGTGAATGGCACAAAGTAACTGTGCAACAATGCAAAATACAAGTCTAAGCCATAATTACCATACCACAACTGAGAACATGCACTGCCCAACCCCGACACGTGTTTCGCATAAGGCTTTTTCAAGGGCAGTCGGGTCACTCCCCTTGAAAAAGCCTTATGCGAAACACGTGTCGGGGTTGGGCAGTGCATGTTCTCAGTTGTGGTATGGTAATTATGGCTTAGACTTGTATTTTGCATTGTTGCACAGTTACTTTGTGCCATTCACTATTGCTTCCCTGTCTGCCGATGTCCTTATTACCTCTCCACTGTTAATCTACATTGTCTTTTACACTTATTCTATGGTTACATGCATTGCTTTCTTGTTTTTAATCTTCTTTCATTGTTGTGCCATTTTTATATTTCTGTATATGCATTAATAAAGACTATATTTTCCATATAGTTTATATTTTTTCCTTTATTTACGTTGGTAACTGTGTGTTGTATGGTATTTTGAGCGGGGATAATGCATATGTGCACTACTTGTATTGCCCATATCCCCTAACTCTATACTATAATAGTATCTGACACATAATAAGGTAGACCACATTAAAGACTCATAACAGTTTTTCGAGGATCGATTTGGCTCTGGGGAATGACCTGATGCTTCTGGAAATTCAGGAAGTAAAATATGGTATGCATAGTTTTTCGGATCACTTACCTCTTCTCAAATTAGAGAGGAAAGGAGTAAGAAAACCCCACGGTGGAAAATAAATAGCTATTGGTTAAATAAAATAGATTGTCATGATAAGATTAGGGAGGAATTATCTGCATTTTTTGCAGAAAATGGAAATAAGTTAGGGGAAGTTGGGATTTGGGAGTCAGCAAAGGCCATCCTGAGGGGTAGATATGCCTGGGAGGTGAAAAAATTTAAATCTATTTTTTTTCAAAAGGATAAAGAATAGTGATGAGCAAGCACTAAAATGCTTGGGTGCTCGTTATTCGAGACAAACTTTTCCTGATGCTCGAGTGCTCATCTAGAATAACGAACCCCATTGAAGTCAATGGGAGTCTCGAGCATTTTTCAAGTGGACCAAGGGTCTGCACAGGGAAGCTTGGCCAAACACCTGGGAACCTCAGAAAATGATGTAAACACCACGAAAATGGACAGGAAACAGCAGGGGCAGCATGCATGGATGCCTCTGAGGCTGCTTAACCGCACCATTATGCCAAAATTATGGGCAACAGCATGGCCATGACAGAGTGACCGAATGAGGCTAGATAGCCTCTAAAAAATGCAATAATTGACCCTGACACTATAGGGGACGGCAGGCAGAGGCAGCGGCAGCAGTGGCAGGCTAGAGAGTGTCATGGCGACATACCCCAAATGGACTCAGGCTTCAAACCAATGGGTGGCAGAGAGGAACCAAAGGAGGTGAGCAAGAAGCGCTGAAATGATTTCCTATGTCAACAAAAGGTTGACGGTATATTTAGTCGGTAACACAGCATGGTGGCGACATAGTGACCAAGTTCAATAACGTATCTGGTGAAGCACCCGAAAAATGAGCCAGCTCGTTTGATAAGGGGACGACATGTGGAGGCAGCCATGGAGACAACTTCCATGATTAAGAGTGACAGTATGGGGCATCCATATTGCTTCTATGATTGAAACTTCAGGTCTCCAGCATGGCGGCGACAGATGGGCCGAGTTCCATTATGTATCTGGTGAAACACCTGAAAATTCTGCCTGACACAGCTCGTTTGATAAGGGGATGATGTGCTGTATATCCTCTCGTGCTCCAGCGTCTGGGGTATAGAGAGTTGAAAGTTGCGCATGGAGACATTGGTGGACACTGTGGAGGATCGTGGAGGCAAAATGGACAGGAAACAGCAGGGGCTGTATGCATGGATGCCTCTGAGGCTGCCTAATCTTGGGATGGAGCTGGCGGTCCACTGCCAGGCGAGCTTTCGCCTGTCCAAGCCCCTGTCTCTCGGCTCCTCCCCACCCAAAATGGGCCTGGGGGCCAGAAGCGTTTACTTTGAAAAAATTATAATTTTCAAAGCAGGCGGGTTCGTTTGAATATTTCACCTAGGAATAATGGAATAGCATAGTGGTTCTATTTTTAATTGTTTTTTCGTAAATGGTTCCATGATTAAGAGCGACAGTATGGGGCATCCATATTGTGCTGCTATGATTGCAACTTCGGGTCTTCAGCATGGCGGCGACAGGTGGGCCGAGTTCCAAAATGTATCTGGTGAAACACCCGAAAATTCTGCCTGACACAGCTCGTTTGATAAGGGGACGATGTATGGAGGCAGTAAGGTAGTAGTAGTAGATTAAAGGTCCTGTTAGTTGGATCTTGGGATGGAGCTGGCAGTCCTCTGCCAGACGAGCTTTCGCCTGTCCAAGCCCCTGTCTCTCGGCTCCTCCCCAAACAGCACTTCTAAGAACCTTTTGTATAAGATCAAGTGTAGTAGTGTTCTTATAAGTTTGGGTTATGGCGGGTGAGGGGAATGTAAACAGATGCGCAAGAAGCGCTGAAATAATATCGGTAAATGATAAAAGCTTGCCAGTATATTTTGTGGATAACATAGCAGGGTGGTGACAAAGTTAACAAGTTTGATGTGGAAGCCATGAAAAAAACCCAAAATTCTGCCTGACACAGCTCGTTTGATAAGGAGACCATGTATGGAGGCAGCTATATGGACGACTTTTGGAGGCAGCTATGGAGATGACGTGTGGAGGTAGCAATGGAGACAACGTGTGGAGGCAACTAAAAAGACGACGTGTGGAGGCTGCTATGGAGAGAATTTAATTTGGATAGTGCCTGTATGTGGCAGTCCAAAAAAGTTTTCAAACCAGAGGAGCAGGTAGGTGGCCCTCCAGAAAAATTAAATACATAGAGTACTATAGCTAGAGCCAGTTGGCCCTGGCAAAAAATAGCCAGTTTCCTCTGCTTTAGTGTACAAAGAGGAGGAGAAGGAGGAAAATGAGGAGGAGGTGTGCATAAATTATTCAGGTTGAGCTTCCTTCACCTGGAGGAGAATGGAAATCCTGAGAAATCCAGGCTTTATTCATCTTGATAAGCTTCAGCCTGTCAGCGCTGTCAGTCGACAGGCGTGTACGCTTATCGATGATGATGTCACCAGCTGCACTGAAAACCCGCTCGGACAACATGCTAGCGACAGGGCAGGCAAGAACCTCCAAGGCGTACAGTGCCAGTTCGTGCCACATGTCCAGCTTTGAAATCTAGTAGTTGTAGGGAGCTGTGTGATCATTTAGCACAATGGTATGGTCAGCTACGTACTCCCTCACCATCTTTCTGTAAAGATCAGCCCTACTCTGCCGAGACTGGAAACTGGCAAAGGCTTTGTAAAGCGTACCCCTGCCAGGGCTGGACAAGCTGCCTGCTTGCCTACTCTCCTTCGCTACTTGTCCCGCAGAAGTATACCCTCTGCCGCTAGCGCTGTCAGAAGGGAAATACTTTTTCAGCTTGTGCACCAGGGACTGCTGGTATTCATGCATTCTCACACTCCTTTCCTCTCCAGGGATGAGAGTGGAAATATTTTGCTTGTACCTTGGGTCCAGGTACCTTGGGTCCAGTAATCGGTGCTGGAATAAATTCTTTGAACACAAGGGTCAAGGGAAAGGCAGCATAGCATGAAATCTGCCATATGCGCCAGAGTACCAACACGCAATAATTCACTTCCCTCACTGGCCTGACTTTCCATTTCCTCCTCCTCCAACTCCACTTCTTCTGCCCATACATGCTGAACAGTGAAGGACTGAACAATGCTCCCCTCTTCTGTCTCGCCACCATTCTCCTCCTCCACCTTCTCCGATATGCGCTGAGAAACAGACCTGAGGGTGCTTTGGCTATCAACAAGGGAATCTTCTTCCCCCGTCTCTTGTGACGAGTGCAAAGCGTCCGACTTCATGCTGACCAGAGAGTTTTTCAACAGGCCAACAGCGGGATGGTGAGGCTGATGATGGCGGCATCGCCACTGACCATCTGTGTTGACTCCTCAAAGTTACTCAGCACCTGACAGATATTAGACATCCACGTCCACTCCTCATTGCAGACTTGAGGAACCTGACTGACCTGACTACCAGTTCTGGAAGTTGACATCTGACAGTCTACAATCACTCTGCGCTGCTGGTAAACTCTGGATAACATGGTTAATGTTGAATTCCACCTTGTAGGCACGTCGCACAACAGTCGGTGAGCGGGCAGTTGTAGGCTGCCCTGCGCTGCCCTGAGAGTGGCAGCATCTGTGCTGGACTTCCTGAAATGCGCACAGATGCGGCGCACCTTCGTGAGCAAATCAGACCGATTGGGGTATGTCTTAAGGAAACGCTGAACTATGAGATTTAACACATGGGCCAGGCATGGCACACGTGTCAGTCTGCCGAGTAGCAGAGCCGCCACCAGGTTATGGCCGTTGTCACACACAACCATGCCTGGCTTCAGGTTCAGCGGTGCCAGCCACAGATCAGTCTGCGCCGTGATGCCCTGTAATAGCTCTTGGGTGGTGTGCCTTTTATCGCCGAGGCTCAGCAGTTTGAGCACCGCCTGCTGTCGCTTAGCGACTGCACTGCTGCTGTGCCTAGAGCTACCGACTGATGGCGCCATGCCCACGATTGGTTATTCAGAGGAGGAGGTGGAGGAGGGGTGGGAGGAGGAGGAGGCATAGTATGCCTTTGAGACCTGGACCTAGGTAGGCCCCGCAATCCTCAGCGTCGGCAGTATATGAGCAGCCCCAGGGTCAGACTCGGTCCCAGCCTCCACCAAGTTAACCCAATGTGCCATCAGCGATACATAGTGGCCCTGCCCGGCAGCACTCGTCCACGTGTCCGTGGTCAGGTGGACCTTGTCAGAAACGGCGTTGGTCAGGGCACGGATGATGTTGTCTGACACGTGCTTGTGCAGGGCTGGGACAGCACATAGGGAAAAGTAGTGGCGGCTGGGGACCGAATACCGAGCGGCGGCCACCGTCATGAGGTTTCGAAAGGCCTCGGTCTCTACCAGCCTATAGGGCAGCATCTCCAGGCTAAGCAGTTTGGAGATGTGGACGTTGAGGGCTTGGGCGTGTGGGTGGGTTGCACTATAATTCCTTATGCGCTCCAGCGTCTTGGGTATGGAGATCTGAACGCTGGTGGATGCTGTGGAAGATCGTGGAGGCGAAGATGGGGTTTTCGCACGGGAGGTATTTGGGCTGGGGTCCTGGGCAGGGGGCTGACTAGCAGATGACACAGGGGAAGGAGCAGTGGTGTGCCCGGCCAGAGGTGAATGGGCTTGGTGCCATTGAGTGGAGTGTTTAGCATTCATATGCCTGCGCATACTGGTGGTAGTTAAGCTAGTAGTGGTGGAACCACTGCTGATCCTGGTTTGGCACAGGTTGCACACCACAGTCCGTCGGTCATCAGGTGATTCTTTAAAGAACCTCCAGACTTCTGAAAATCTAGCCCTTGCCACGGGGGCTTGACTACGTGAAACATTTGGCGCTGATGCACCAGCTCTGGCCCTGCCTCTCCGTCTGGCCCCACCACTGCCTCTTCCAACCTGTTCTGCTATAGGACTCGCCTCCGTCTCAGAAGCACTGTGTTCACCCGGCCTATCAACCCAGCTTGGGTCTGTCACCTCATCATCCCTCAGTCTGCTCCCCCCTCTGACTTCCTGCCCTGACAACAACTTCACCACTGTCTGAGAACCGTGTCTCCTCATCGTTCGACACCTCTTTACACACTTCTTCCACTACGTCAATAATGTCATCATCACCCACAGACTGCGACTGGTGGAAAACCTGGGCATCGGAAAATAGCTCAGCAGCAACCGGACAAGTGGTTTGTGACTGTGGCAATTGTCCAGAAAACAGTTTCTCAGAGTATGCCGGTTCAAATGCAAAATTTTGCTGGGAGGGGGAAGACTGGGGGGAAGGAGGCTGAGGTGGAGGAGCTGGAGGAGTGCTGATTTCGGTGACACGGGTGGACTGCGTGGAAGACTGACTGGTGGACAAATGGCTAGAAGCATTGTCCGCAATCCACGACATCACCTCTTCGCACTGTTGAACGCACTGATGAACCTAGGGAGTGTAGCACTGCGGCGTTCCCCTGCTCCCTCATCAGCCACCCAGGACCACGGCCTCTGACCCCTGCAGTAGTTGGACGCCCACGTCCACGCCCTCGTCCTCTACCCCTAGCCTTCGGGTTAAACATTTTCAAAATTAAAGTATAAACTTTAAAAAAAATTTTTTGTGTTTTTTTTTGGCTAGTTTCTAACCTACACTGACAGCACACAACTGGATTTTGTGCTATGCCTGATGACTTTGAGTTATAAAAAGAAATAAACATAAAAAAAAAATAAATCAGAAGACTGTGCCTAATTCAAATCAAACCCCTAATAAATTGTCCCACTTTGGTGTTTGAGGTGGATATGTGTGTCACTAAGAGCTAAACACAACGGTCGCAAGTCTCCCTGCAAATTCCTCACAATATGGTACTAGCTGCACTACTAGTGGCAGCAAGCCCAGCCACAAGCAAACCAAAAAAAAGTTAAATATAACGCTATTGTAGGCCTAAGTAAGCCGTTGGGGTTCTCCTATGGCTATTTTCTAGCCTACACTGAAAGCACACTGCTTTGCCAGATTACTTTGAGTTATAAAAAGAAATAAACGTAAAAAAAAATAAATCAGAAGACTGTGCCTAATTCAAATCAAACCCCTAATAAATTGTCCCACTTTGGTGTTTAAGGTGGATATGTGTGTCACTAAGAGCTAAACACAACGGTCGCAAGTCTCCCTGCAAATTACTAACAATATGGTACTAGCTGCACTACTAGTGGCAGCAAGCCCAGCCACAGGCAAACCAAAAAAAAAGTAAATATATAACGTTATTGTAGCCCTAAGAAGGGCTGTTGGGTTCTTGTAGAATCACTCCTGCCTAACACTATTCTAATAGAACACCCTAACGCTTTCCCTGACCAGCAGCAGCTCTCTCCCTAGCGGCATCCAGACAGTGAATGATCCGAGCAGCGCGGGCAGGGGCTAGTCTATTCCAGGGTCACCTGATCTGGCCAGCCAACCACTGCTATCGACGTGTAAGGGTACCAGACCCATGCTGGGTGGAGTGCAGAGTCTCCTGGTTTGTGATTGGCTCTGTTTCTGGCCACCAAAAAACAAAACAGCGGGAGATGCCATTTTCTCGAGCTGGCGTAATACTCGTACAAGCAACGAGCAGTTTCGAGTACGCTAATGCTCGAACGAGCATCAAGCTCGGACGAGTGTGTTTGCTCATCTCTAGTTGAGGTTTATATCGCAGCTATATAGAGAGGGAATCTTTAAATCCTTTGAAGTACTGGCTAAAGAATTTAACCTGGGTGTTGGAGATATCTTTAAATATATAAAATTGAGATCGATTTGTAGGAGTTTGAGTATTTACTGTTTGGGAAGTCAGGGAAACACTTGTTTTATGGGTATTTTGAGTAAAATGACTTTGTCTAGTATATATGACACAATAATACATAAAATCACTCAAAAGATATAGTTTAGATGTATACAAAAATGGAATGAGGATTTTGGGAAGCACGAGGATGGAGAGGAAGTTTGGAAGTATGTGATGCAGACTCCAGCTTTCGTATCCAATAATGGATCTCACAGAATTTTTCAGTTTTTTATAATATACAGATTACATAGGACACCAGAGGAGATGTTTAGGATAGGATATAGGGAAGATAATAAATGCATAAATTGTAAATTAGAAAAAGCTGACTAGGCTCATATGTTCTGGAGGTACCCAAAGCTCTTTAGGTATTGGGAAGAGGTGTTTAATACTATAAATGGAATATTTAATGCTACAATGGTTTTGGATCCATGGGTTGGGGTTCTGGGGTATGTTACAAATTTTAAAATGTTCAAAGAGTAGAAAAGGATAATCTCTCAGATGCTCTTTTTGGTATATTATGTTTTTGGATTTCTGAAAAACCTCCAACATTAGTTTTTTGGAAAAATCTGGTGCATTTCGGAGCTCTATTGGAAAGTATATGGTATAGTGCACAGGGTAAAATAAATATATATGAAAAAAGATGGGGGAAATGGCTAAAATATATGGAGGATTAATCTCTCTAACGAATATACGGCTAAGCTGAAAATATTTATGCAGTTACTTTTTTTTGTTTTTTTTCTTGTTTTTGTTTTTTGTGCCTCTACCTACTCCAGGGTTGGGTGGGAAGGGAGGGGGGATTAGGAGAAGGGGTATACTAATTGTAATTCGTGTAGATATTATGTGGAAATTCATGTAAGAATCTGAAAACTTCTGTAATGGTATGAATTATTAAAATATGCCTTTTCAATAAAAAAAAAAAAGTTACTGGGGTCCTTGAGAGAGAAAGGACTGACTTCTTTGAAAAATGGTTTCTAAAAATTTTTGACAAAGAGGAATTAACACCTTTACTTTCTGTAGAGCGAGAGCCGAAAGGTGCCAACTCAGAGGAAATGTGGTGTTTGTCTCTGACTCAACTAATCGGTGACGATCCCGACAATATCCTTCCACTCAGAAAACAAAAACCCTAGATAGCCCTATCTCCCATAAACTGTTGGGAGAGTTGAGGGGGTACGGTATTTTGCTAGATTATCTGATCTTACATCTATATTTATGCAGATACTTGTCCAGTTCTTTAATAAATATTACTTGAATATAAGCAACGTTTTAGCCAATGTGTAAAAAACTAAACCCTTGTCATTCGTGCCAGTCCCATTCCCATCCCTAAAGTGAATGAAGAGAAGCAGCTCTGTACATCCTGTGCTCAGCGCTCCAGGCAACCCAATGTTTTTAGTGCCATTGGAGCTGCTAAAGTTTGATGCTTCATAGTTTGGGGCCGTGGCACAGTAGTAGGAGAATTTATGATGACTTTGTCCTGTCGCCCATAGCACATCTCAGCACAAACATGGAGAGGAGGAGAAAGTCACTGCCAGAACAGGCTCAGCCCAGCGAGAGCAGACTGAAGCTGGTTCTCAGCAGGAGGAGTCCCTATGGGTAGTGGATAGTGGGTCCATGAAATGACCAGGTGTAGATTGATGCTCTACCAGACTGACTTAGATAAATGTGTTTAGACACTTTATTTTGTTTGCTGCACCTTTCGAATGCATAATGCTATTTTCCTTAGCTAAAGTAAATTTACACAGGGGTCCAGGTGGAGTAAACATTTTCCCACCCAGCAATTAAAAGAGCGGACCTGTTCTTTAGTACCATGTTCCACTATACAAGTCTCAGTCTGCCTCTTGGTACTACGTACCCAATCTGATGGTGTTGGTTGAGGAGGATTGAAATTGACTTTCCACAATGTGTCCATGTCCATCTCCCTTATGGTTTGAGTATAGAAATGCAGCTTTTTAGGTAGTCTGAGCATTAAAATACAGTTACTGCACTGTAGGACAATATGAATATATGCACTAAGTTCTTCAACCTAAAATGGGCAATTCTTAAATTATGAAATTTAAAGTTCTATCCCTCTCTGGTCAAAGGGTCACATGTCCCAACTTGCCAATCACATCAGCAGTTTTTACACTGCTAATTAATACAGTATGAGTATAGCAATGCAGTTACCATCAGTGTACCATTAGACAGTATAAGAATAGAAATGCCCTACAGTCCATCAATAAGTTTTTCCGGTCGAGTTCTAATGCCAGACCTGAAACCAAATATTTTGCATGGACTCAGATCGGGTCTGCACAACACTACTCATGATGCATGGGCAGTACGGTGGTCCAGTGGTTAGCACTACAGCCTTGCAACACTGGGGTCCTGGGTTCAATCCCATCCAGGTCAACATATGCATAGAGTTTGCATGTTCTCTCTGTGTTTTTGTGGGTTTCCTCCTGGTCCTCCAGTTTCCTCCCACACTTAAAAAAAAAGAAAAAGCCCAAAAATAGACATAGAACTGCCCCATGGAGCTGGTCTAATAATAAATAACCCCCTTAATCTCTATACCATAAACCCTACAGACCAAATTTTTTAAAAAAGGTGATTAAAATATATACAGTTCCCCCCAAAATGAATTATAAAGTATTAAATACATACATAAATTGATTTATCAGGCAGCGGCACTGAGTCTCGTTACAGGCTTCAAGAACAAAGCTCAATACATAACTAGCACCAGAATCAAATTTTGTGTGTAACTAAATGACCAGATCAATGCTCATTGGACAACTACACTCACCGGCCACTTTATTAGGTACACCATGCTAGTAACGGGTTGGACCCCCTTTTGCCTTCAGAACTGCCTCAATTCTTTGTGGCATAGATACAACAAGGTGCTGGAAGCTCCTCAGAGATTTTGCTCCATATTGACATGATGGCATCACACAGTTGCCGCAGATTTGTCGGCTGCACATCCATGATGCGAATCTCCCGTTCCACCACATCCCAAAGATGCTCTATTGGATTGAGATCTGGTGACTGTGGAGGCCATTTGTGTCCAGTGACCTCATTGTCATGTTCAAGAAACCAGTCTGAGATGATTCCAGCTTTATGACCTGGCGCATTATCCTGCTGAAAGTAGCCTTCAGATGTTGGGTACATTGTGGTCATAAAGGGATGGACATGGTCAGCAACAATACTCAGGTAGGCTGTGGCGTTGCAACGATGCTCAATTGGTACCAAGGGGCCCAAAGAGTGCCAAGAAAATATTCCCCACACCATGAGACCACCACCACCAGCCTGAACCGTTGATACAAGGCAGGATGGATCCATGCTTTCATGTTGTTGACGCCAAACTTTGACCCTACCATCCGAATGTCGCAGCAGAAATCGAGACTCATCAGACCAGGCAATGGTTTTCCAATCTTCTACTGTCCAATTTCGATGAGCTTGTGCAAATTGTAGCCTCAGTTTCCTGTTCTTAGCTGAAAGGAGTGGCACCCGGTGTGGTCTTCTGCTGCTGTAGCCCATCTGCCTCAAAGTTTGACGTACTGTGCGTTCAGAGATGTTCTTCTGCCTACCTTGGTTGTAACGGGTGGTGATTTGAGTCACTGTTGCCTTTCTATCAGCTCGAACCAGTCTGCCCATTCTCCTCTGACCTCTGGCACCAACAAGGCATTTCCGCCCACAGAACTGCCGCTCACTGGATGTTTTTTCTTTTTCGGACCATTCTCTGGAAACCCTAGAGATGGTTGTGCGTGAAAATCCCGGTAGATCAGCAGTTTCTGAAATACTCAGACCAGCCCTTCTGGCACCAACAACCATGCTACGTTCAAAGGCCACAAATCACCTTTCTTCCCCATACTGATGCTCAGTTTGAACTGCAGGAGATTGTCTTGACCATGTCTACATGCCTAAATGCACTAAGTTGCCGCCATGTGATTGGCTGATTAGAAATTAAGTGTTAACGAGCAGTTGGACAGGTGTACCTAATAAAGTGGCCGGTGAGTGTATATATATATATATATATATATATATATATATATATATATATATATATACACACATACATATACCATTCACTCATAAATAATTAACCTACGAAAAGTTTTTTACAATAATGGTTTTGAATGTGAAAGTACACAACTAATGCTTTAAAATATACACAGGAAGATCTCCTACAACAGACTTCTTTCCTGTGTGTGAGCTCTACAATGGGCTGGGCATCCTCAGCTGTATCAGACATCACAGAAAATCCTGCTGATAGGTCCACCAAAGGAATGAGAATTTCTTGTCTCCTTCCCTCTCTCTCACATAGCGGGTCTAATTTACTAAGGGTCCGCGGATGCACTTTTGTCTGGTTTTCCGGCATTGGTGGGATTTGCACCACTTTGACAGGTAATAATAATAATAATCTTTATTTATATAGCGCCATCAAATTCCGTAGCGCTTTACAAATCATAGGGGACATATACAAGTACATTACATTACAAAGAACAAACAGTCATATGGAACAATAGGAGTGAGGGCCCTGATCACAAGAGCTTACAGTCTATGAGGATGAGGGGGACACAAGAGCTTACAGTCTATGAGGTTGGGGAGAGCTTACAGTCTATGAGGATGAGGGGGTGACACAAGAGCTTACAGACTATGAGGATGAGGGGGAGACACTAGAGCTTACAGTCTATGAGGTTGGGGAGAGCTTACAGTCTATGAGGATGAGGGGGTGACACAAGAGCTTACAGACTATGAGGATGAGGGGGAGACACAAGAGCTTACAGTCTATGAGGATGAGGAGGTGACACAAGAGCTTACAGTCTATGAGGATGAGGAGGTAACACGAGAGCTTACAGTCTATGAGGATGGGGAGAGCTTACAGTCTATGAGGATGAGGGGGTGACACAAGAGCTTACAGACTATGAGGATGAGGGAGAGACACAAGAGCTTACAGTCTATGAGGATGAGCGGGTGACACAAGAGCTTACAGTCTATGCGGATGAGGGAGTGACACATGAGCTTACAATCTATGAGGATGAGGGGGGACACAAGAGCTTACAATCTATGAGGATGAGGGGGTGACACAAGAGCTTACAGTCTATGAGGATGAGGGGGACACAAAAGCTTACAGTCTATGAGGATGAGGGGGACACAAGAGCTTACAGTCTATGAGGATGAGGGGGTGACACAAGAGCTTACAGTCTATGAGGATGAGGGGGACACAAAAGCTTACAGTCTATGAGAATGAGGGGGACACAAGAGCTTACAGTCTATGAGGATGAGGGGGAGACACAAGAACTTACAGTCTATGAGGATGAGGGTGTGACACAAGAGCTTACAGTCTATGAGGATGAGGGGTGACACAAGAGCTTACAGTCTATGAGGATGAGGGGTGACACAAGAGCTTACAGTCTATGAGGATGAGAGGTGACACAAGAGCTTACAGTCTATGAGGATGAGGAGGTGACACAAGAGCTTACAGTCTATGAGGATGAGAGGTGACACAAGAGCTTACAGTCTATGAGGATGAGGGGTGACACAAGAGCTTACAGTCTATGAGGATGAGGAGGGTGACAAAAGAGCTTACAGTCTATGAGGATGAGGGGGGGACACAAGAACTTACAGTCTATGAGAATGAGGGGGTGACACAAGAGCTTACAGTCTATGAGGATGAGGGAAGACACAAGAGCTTACAGTCTATGAGGATGAGGGGATGACACAAGAACTTACAGTCTATGAGGATGAGGGGGTGACACAAGAGCTTACAGTCTATGGGAACGAGGGAATGACACAAGAGCTTACAGTCTATGAGGATGAGGGGGAGACACAAGAGGTTGTATAATGGTCCACCCATTCTTTATAAGGGAACAATATAAAATAATTTACTAAATAAAGATGTTGCTGCTTGAACCAGCCATCAGCCCCCATCTTATTTACAAGGTGCAAGGTGAAAAAGACTGCAGGTATTTTACAGGGGCTTGTGTCGCACGCAATCGAATTTTGGCACAGCCCGCACTGGCTTTCATGCAACAGAAAACGTGGGGTGCTGATCCGACTGAGCATGAGATTTAAAGTTCAAATTGTGTCACAAGACAATGCACTTACATGCACAAGGAAGGAGAAGGTGAACTCCGTCGGACCTGAGCGGGGAAGTGACACATGCAGGATATCGGGCGCACGATTGTGACACAGTGCATGATCATTGGACAATGCACTTTCCTGAACTCCGCCGACGGGTAAGTACATATGCCCCAGCGTCTGTGACTTTCTCACAGACTTTGCTAGACCCTATATTTTTTGACAGTGAGAAAGCAAGTAGTTACTTCCATCCAGCATCCAGTTAAAGCTTGTTCTCTTGTGTGAATTGTAACTATTATTATTATATCTGCCCCTGGTGATCACAGATATATTTTATACAACAAGTTTTCACTCTTTTAGATGATATTTTATTGTTGAGTTAATGTATTATGTCTATTGCATGTTTTTCAGTTGCAGAAGTACATGAAATACATTCACTACACAGATCCCAGCGGAAGTGAGATTTCCTTTAATGAGAGGAGACAAGTGCCTTTTACATGGGAATTAAGGAACTGGATGGTCCAAGTGGATCGTACATATGCACTTATCTTAAAGGATTTGGGCATAGGGACATTTCAAGATTCTTTGGATTTGGAGATTTATCCAGAAACTGCAAATATCAGATGGAAAAATGACAGGGTGAGTGTTTTTTGCATCTATTATATTTTTCCTTAATTTACAGGATAGTGAAATGGCTCACACACACAAAAATCAAAAAATGTCTGACCAAACAAATCCTTATTTCCTGTTACTGAACCACAAAATCAGTTGCCAGATAAATCTTTGCTTTGTGAAGCGCGAGCACCGCACCTGCGAACACAGAGGGGCACGGGTGAACCTGCAACATGGGTCATGGGAGCATCCGTGAGCCCTGTGACAGTACCTCCCCCCCTTTGGCCTTCCTCAATTCTTAGGCTGGAGAAATCTCTGCAAGAAAAAGTGGTCTAAGCTTGTAGCTGGGGATTTTCAGCCTAACATATCTGGATGAAAGCCACACCGAGTCACCCGTAGAGAAGACTGGAGGAGGCCTGCATTTCTTATTGGGCTGGGTCTTGGTGCGAGCAGACGCCAAAGTAGAGACTGACGAGTCTGTTCACAGATAGACCTGAGGTCCTGCACCAACTGCTCCACCATAGGAACATCCAGGGATACAGACAGAGGAAGAGGTGAGCATGGAATTTGTCCGTAAACAATAAAGAATAGGGCTCCAGACTGTGGATAGTAAGGAAAGAGAAGCTGATTACATAGGGATTGCCAGAAGCGAGAGACAAACTGGACGCCTTGGTCCAAAATTATGTACAATGGAAGTCCATGTAGCTGAAAATGTGGGTGAAGAACTGGCTGGCAAGGCAAGGAGCAGACGGCAGACCTGGCAGCGGGACAAAATGAGACATCAGTTACCACTTAGATAACAGTATTCCCAGAGGAAGATGGAAGGTCTGTTACAAAGTTCATGGCCACGTGAGTCCACGGGCAGCTAGGTATCACCAACAGCATCAGGAGACCAGCGAGTTTGAGGCGTGATTGCTTATTATGAGCACAGGAGGTGCTGAGCAGTCTGGAGAACAAGGAGATTCTTGAGGTATGTGTAAATGCAGACCGGAAAACAAGCTCCCTCCAGGAGGTAACGACTCTCTACTAAGGCAAGCTTAATCGCCAGCAGTTCTCGATCTCCTATGGAATAATTCCTCTCTTCGAAGGAGTATGTCTTAGAGAAAAATACACAGGTATGTGTTCGGCCTTTGGGACCCTTCTGGTGAGCACCGCACCGGCCCCTACTGAGGAGGCATCCTTCTTCCAGACGGAAAGGCTTCTCTGTGTCGGGATGTACAAGAACTGGAGCTGAGGCAAACACATACTTTAAGTTCGAGAAGGCTACCTCAGCAGCCAAAGGCCAGAGTCAGGGATTGTCACCCTGCTTGGTGAGTGCCACAATAGGTACACCAGAGAGGAGAACTGCGGGATGAACTGCTGGTAGTAATTTGCGAAGCCCAGAAACCGCTGTATATTGCGTAGTCCTACAGGAAGAGGCCACTGAAGAACCGCAGACTGCTTGGCAGGATCCATCAGGAGACCTCTGTTGGAAATAATATAGCTAAGGAAAGGAAGACTCCGCTGGTAAAACTGGCACTTTTCAATTTTGGCATAAAGTTGATTAGTCCTTACTCGACTGAGGACTTGCTGTACCAGATACTGGTGGGACTCGAGATATGGAGAAAACACTAAAATGTTATCAAGATAGACCACCACACAGGTATATAGTAGGTCCCTGAAGATGTTGTTGATGAATTACTTGAAAACGGCAGGGGCACTGCAAACTCTGAACGGCATCACCAAATACTTGAAGAGTCCGCTGCAAGTTTCATAGTTTCATAGTTTCTACGGTTGAAAAAAGACACTTGTCCATCAAGTTCAACCAGGAAGGGAAGGGATTGGATGAGGAAGGGATTTAGGGGAAACAATTCTATATAACATAACCATCAATGTTATTTAGGTGTAAAAAGGCATCTAGACCCTTCTTGAAGCTATCCGCTGTCCCTGCTGTGACCAGCGCCTGAGGCAGGCTATTCCACAGATTGACCGTTCTCATAGTAAAAAAGCCCTGTCGCCTCCGGTGATTAAACCTTGATTTCTCCAAACGGAGACAGTGCCCCCTCGTCTTTTGATTTGATCTAATCTGAAACAACTTACCACCATATTTTTGTATGGACCATTCATATATTTAAATAAATTAATCATGTCCCCTCGTAGTCGTCTCTTTTCCAGACTAAATAAATCTAGTTGTTTTAATCTTTCCTCATAACTGAGACCCTCCATACCCCTTATCATTTTTGTGGCTCTACGTTGAACCCTCTCCAGCTCCAGGGCATCCTTTTTATGGACCGGTGCCCAGAACTGGACAGCATATTCCAAGTGTGGCCGAACCAGTGCCTTGTATAGTGGTAATATTACATCCCTATCACGAGAGTCCATACCACTTTTGATACATGACAAGATCCTACTGGCTTTAGAGGCAGCTGATTGACATTGCATGCTGTTATTCAATTTATGATCTACTAGTACCCCCAGGTCCTTCTCAACAAGGGACTCTCCCAGATTTACTCCCCCAAGGACATATTTTGCATTTGGATTATTGGCCCCCAGGTGCATAACCTTACATTTATCCACATTAAACCTCATTTGCCAAAGGCGGTTAAAGGCGGTTCCATTCGTCAACATTGTGAATGCTGTAAAGGTTGTAGGCCCCACAAAGGTGCAGTTTGGAGGAGATCTTGGCTCCACGCAGGCGGTCAAACAGCTCCGTGATCGAAGGTAGCAGATATTGATTCTTAATGGTGACTTTTTTAAGACTGCTGTAGTCAATGCACGGGTGGAGTGAATCATCCTTTTTGCCAATAAAGTAGAAGCCTGCACCAGCTGGAGAAAAAGATTTACGAATGAACCCCCTCTGCAGGTTTTCCTTAATGTAGTGAGACATAGCAGCGGGTACACCTGGTCCCATGGAGGAGAAGCACCTGGTAGGAGATCACCAGGGCAATCATAGGGGAGGTGAGGCAGCAAAGTCTCACCTTGCTTCTTATAAAAACATCTGCAAAGTCCTGACTGCAAGTTGGGACACCCTTCAGAGGCTTGTGAACCACAGAAGAGACCATGACAGGTACTCGATGAGGAACCACCATCCAATGGGACTGGAAATCTGTCTGCAACCATGGAAGACCCTGCAGAAGGGGTGAGGTGGAGGCCGTACACAGGACAGTCTCTCCTTATGTAGGGCTTCAACTTGCAAGTACAAGTGCTGTGTTCAGTACCAGACTGTATCGGAGAGAATCTGGGCACTGATTGAGGAGATGACCAATGGCTTCTCAAGGTGGACAACTATGATGTGATGCCTTTGGAAAGCAGGAGCCAGGCGAGTTAGAAACTGTGGACAGACTTGGGGTTGCTTGTGTTATAACTCCTTGGTACGCTCCATAAACCGCACATCAATCCAAGTGACTAGGATGATGAGATCACTCAGGGTAGACGGCAGGTCATGAGCGGCCAATGCGTTCTTTACTTGAGAAGAGAGACCTTTTCTGAAGTTTGCAGACAGGGCCGCATCATTCCAGGAGAGTTTCGAGGCAAGGGTACGGAACTGGAAAGCATATTCTCCAATGGAAGAGTTCTCTTGGTGCAGATTCACATATCACATAGTACATATTAGGTAGCAGAACCTCGGCAGGATCCATGGCTGGATCTTACTGTCAGGATCGGAGGTAATTAATCCTCTGAACCAATGCAAATGATGACACAAGCCAACATCTGGGACCGGAGTCTAAGTGGAACCTGATTTTTACCAGAGCCTGCCGCAAATCATGATGGTCTTGCTACGGCATGGTGCCACCAGATCATTTCACAGGTGTGACTTGTCTGCGGTGGCAGTCAAGGTCAAGGTACAGGAACGGCAGGCAATCTCATTGTCAGGGACAGGCTGGAGGTCAGGACGGGCAGCACCAGATCAGAGTCAGGAAGGTAGCAATAGGTCAAGGCAGGCAGCAAAGGAGCATAGTCAGGAAGGAACCAAGGTCACAATGGGAAATCACAATAATAGCGCAGGGCATCAGACAAAACTTTCTCTAAGGCACAAGGCACAAAGATCCAGCAGGGTGTGCAGGCAGAGGCAGATTTAAAAAGATTTCTGGAAAATAGCCAGTGACTATTAACGGTGCAATGGCCCCTTAAATTTCCTGAAGCCAGTGCACACGCACTCTAAAAGATGGGGACTCACATGCACGGAACGCGTATGGGAATCAGGAGCACTGAGAGGTGAGCAGCGCAAGCATCGCACCTGTGAACATGGAGGGGCATGGTTGAGCCCGCAACCTGCGATATGGGCCTTGGTAGCACCCAAGACCCCCGTGACAACAACTACCACTTTGATTCCCTAAGTGACCACTATCCCACAATC
The DNA here is from genome assembly GCF_040894005.1 of Engystomops pustulosus. Lineage (NCBI taxonomy): Eukaryota > Metazoa > Chordata > Amphibia > Anura > Leptodactylidae > Engystomops > Engystomops pustulosus. The sequence goes on along the minus strand of NC_092411.1, from coordinate 294,585,478 downwards.
GCCGGTGATCCTTTTTACGCAATTTAAGAAGGAAAATGGAACCTGATTTGTACAGCATTAGATCAAGATGCCATCAATAAAAGTTTCCTACTGGTTTTATTACCCAGCCACACATTTTATTACCAAAAACTTGCTGAGCTACCTGAAATATTTTGAAAATGATATACTTCTAAACATGGATGTTATCTCATCATACACAAATATCAAACACTACTTGGTCTAAGTAGCACTTTGTAATATGATGATAAAGCCAACAGAATTTACTCACTGAAGAAAGTTTCCTCCCTGATGCTTTAATAATTCAAACTGTAAAACATTTTTTTTCTTTTACTAAAAAACCATGTGCTATCAACACAAATCGCTATGGGGATGAATGTGGCGCCCTCTTATGCAAATTTCTTTATGGGGAGAATTGGGGAAACTTTTATCAATTAAATATTATTCAAAATCTCAGATCAGCTCTATAACATTACATTGATGATCTTTTTTGATGTGGAATGCATCACAGAAGAAAATCCAAAGTTTCATTGATAATGCAAATTCTACTGACTGGGGGCAGCTCTCACCCTATCACCTACCCCGAAGGCACTCCTAGCCCCAAGGAGTCTATGGAAACATAGGAGAGGAGAGGAAACAGAAGAACACAATAAACCCACAGAAACCAAGAATCATCAATTATCAGATATTATCTACCTGATTTAGTGTAAATTCCATAAACAATAAATGGGATGTAAAAAATATATACATTTTCTTATCTGACCAGAGCTCCAAATGTTCTTTACAGTTCTACTTTCTTTCCCAAATGTTCAAGATAATCGCCTTCACTTATCCTTCATTTCGCTCGCTGGCACAAATCCGCCGATCCTCCAATAAGAATAGCCCACTGTTCAGACCGGCACAAATGCGGTTTGGTTCCTCCTATTGATTTCACCGTTCAACACAGCGGACCACTGGAAGAAACACGCACACAAATCATGTAGAACGTTTTGCAAATGACAGTTTAATAAAAGTAAAATCTACTCACAAACATTGGGTAAAAATGTGCATATAGCATAGAAAGGACACCAGCCTCCCACGACCGCCTGACCCTGGGTTTTCGCATTCGTGCCGGTCTGGACGGTGGGCTATTCTTATTGGAGGATCCGTGGATTTAAGCCAGCAAGAGAAATAAAGGATAAGTGAAGGCGATTATCTTGAATATTTGGGAAAGAAAGTATCGTAATTTTTCAAGTTACTAGATGTTCTTGCCTAACGGAAAATAAGGAACCTCTTCCAGACCCCCAGATCCCTCCTTCCTCCTCACTCCTTTTCCTCCATCATTCTAATGCCTTTCATATTATTCACATTCTTTCACATTATTTATGTATATTTGTTAACCATGGTTTCCTTCCTTCTAAAATCTACTTTTCAAACTGGATTCTTTATTCCTAAAGTCCTGTACCAGTGATTTTACAGGCGGTCCCCTATTTAAGAACACCCGACTTACAGATGATCCGTAGGGACAAACGGACCTCTGGATGTTGCTACTCCTTTATCAAATAAAAAATATCCACTTTTTTTTTTATAGAAAACATAATAAATGCCTATACCTGTCAATCAGCACAATTATCTCACCACCCCCTCTTCACACTACATCTCCAATATGAATGCACCTACCACCACAGCTCACATGCTCGGCTAAGCAAGTTATAAAAATCCAAACTTACTCTTTTACTGTTGTTGTTGTAACTGACGAAGAACAGTTTTTTTCAAAATTCAGGTTTAATGGATTGTCGAACATGGGGAGAAAATAATTTAGTTCAGAGCCCAGACTTGATCCCAATCTTGACCTTGAGCACAAACCCCACAGGAAAAGGAATCAAATTTTAACACCTAAAAATGGCTATAAAATGGGGGGTAGTATGAGCAAGAGGGCGGAAAAATTAACTGCAGTTGAAGACACAACTTAAAAACATGGAAGCATCAGAGGCTCCTTCTGCTGCTTCATTTTGTAGGATTCTATCACGAGCCCACCGGTCAACAGGTCAAGAGGTCAACAAGGGGTTTTCCCATAAAAGAAAATTCTCAAATCTCATCCCCCTAGTGATTTTTACACAATAAAGATCATTTTAACCCTTAACTTCTCAATTTTACTCAGTTTTATTGCTGTTTTAGCTCCTATCACTCAGCGATGATCAGTGTAAGATTCTAGAGTGTGAGCAGGGACTCATTGTGACACATTGTGATCCCCCTAGTTCTGTGGGATGACAATATAGTTATATTATCGGGGTACAAGGTTTATATACACTTTCATTCACCCTCTGAATATTCACAGAGAAAGAGAGATGAGACAGATCAGAGACGAGATCCATGACATGTATATTACGTGCTCAGGATATGGATGAAATTAGTCAATGGCCTTGTATCATAGCAGCATATGAGTATATGGTAAAGCAAAGCAAAAGTTCAGTATTCAGCTCACCTTCCTCTGTATGACTCCCCGCTCTCGGATAGTGAAAAAAGCCCCACGGACCACAGAAATTTCTAAAACAAAACACCAGCGTTTTCGTAGATCCAGAATAAAAGTTATCTTTTCTTTATTAGTTTCTCAAATAAAACACGTTCCATGGCAGAATACACAGATTTACATCGATAGACTCACAGGAGACGACCTACGCGTTTCGCTCGCAAGAGCCTTTTCATGGTCTAAATTCATATAGAATTTCATCAAAATTTAAAGATTGCGCTCAGAAGACGGCGTGTGACGTCATGATCACATGATCAAAACCACGTAACCAGTTCAGAACACTCCACCAGGTGAGTGCAATTTGTTACATGTTGAATAAAACCTTAACCGGTCAAGGACCGGGCCCTTTCCTGTTTTTTCATGTCCATTTTTCACTCCCCACCTTCAAAAATCTATAATTTTTTTATTTTTACACGTAAAGAGCTGTGTGACGGCTTGTTTTCTGTGTAACAAATTGCACTTCATAGAGATGGTATTAAATATTCCATGCCATGTACTCGGAAGCGGGAAAAAAATTCCAAATGCAATGAAAATGGTGAAAAAACGCATTTGCGCCATTTTCTTGTCGGCTTGGATATTAAGTCTTTCTTTGAGCGCCCCAAATGACATGTCTACTTTATTCTTTGGGTCGGTATGATTAAGGGGATACCAAATTTGTATAGGTTTTATAATGTTTTCATACATTTACAAAAATTAAAACCTCCTGTACAAAAATAATTTTTTTGATTTTACCAACTTCTGGCGCTAATAACTTTTTTATACTTTGGTGCACGGAGCAGTGGGTGGTGTCATTTTTTGCGAAATTTGATAATATTTTCAATGATATTATTTTTCGGACAGTACGACCTGTTGATCACTTTTTATAGATTTTTTTATATTTTTCAAAATGGCAAAAAAGTGCCATTTTCGACTTTGGGCACTATTTTCCGTTACGGGTTTAAACGCATTGAAAAATCGTTATCATATTTTGATAGATCGGGCATTTTCGGACGTGTCGATGCCTGATGTGTTTATGATTTTTACTGTTTATTTATATTTATGTCAGTTCTAGGGAAAGGGGGGTGATTTAACCCTAGGTTGTCTGATCGATCCTATCATATACTGCCATACTACGGTATGGCAGTATATGGGGATTTTCCTCATTCATTACAATGTGCTATCAGCACATTGTAATGAAGGGGTTAAAATGAAATAGCCTCGGGTCTTCGGAAGACCTGAGGCTACCATGGAGATGGATCGCCGCTATCTTTTTGAGGCTGCCGGCAGCTTTGCCCGCAGCCATCACTGCGAAAACACCCGCGATCGGTGCTAGCACCGATCGCGGGTGTTACCGGTAAGCCTTTGCTGCAATATGCAGCAAAGACTTACCGGCTATGGAGAGGGCTCAGCCCGTGCAGCACAACCCGGCGGGTGGTCGCGAACCGGTTAAACAAAATGATAAAACATTATCCTCTGTGGGAAATTATAGAGGTAAATTAATCCTAATGGTACCAAATCACGGAATAATCCTGTATATGTAAAGAGCATTTTTAAAGTTGCCTGTAGAATACCACAATAGTACCCCTCGTACACTTCATTTACTATATAAGTTAACAAATAAGTGACATGTTTTTTACATCAGAAAGTTGTTTTCTTATTCTAGTTTTAAGTGAATTAGTGGTGCAACCGACATATTGTTTTTTGCATGTCATGCATATGAGTTCACACATGCAGTTCTTCAGCCTCCCCTCAAAAGGTCTTTTGTGACCGGAGCTCAAAAACGAAAAAGACGATCCATGCACGTTTCCTCCTTATTTGTGCACCAAACACAAGGGATCACTTTCAGGGATAAGTCACCATTCAGACCAGAAACCGTCAATATTTTCATTCCTTTCCTAGTCTCCTCCACTCACTGTATATAAGAGACATATCCAGACATAGTATAGACAGTTTCAAACTTTTCAAACTACTCTACTCACATATGTAGATAAAAAATGTGCATGTCACAAATAACTCCACGAGGACGCCAGTCCTTGCAATTTTTGTTGCCCTAAAAAGGGCATTATCTGTGACTCTTCCTAATGATAACTGTTATAGCTGTTTATTATAGCCTAAGGCTAAAGTACAGTACCAACATCCAGAGGTAGGTTTGTAACTAGGGGCAGTCTGTAAGTAGGGGGACACCTGTAAAATCACTGGCACAGGACTTAAGGAATAAAGAATCAAGTTTTAAAAATAGATTTTAGAAGGAATGAGGCCATGGATAACAATTATAAGAAGATTACCACAGTCACGGTGCCTGGATCTATGAGTAAGTGTTCCTAGTTTATCATAATGGATTTTGATGGTAGATTTCCTATAACCCCTTATCACCGACACTTGTTCACTTAATGACCAGACTAGATTTTTCTAATCTGAAATGTGTCAGATAATTGGTTATAACTTTGGAAAGCTTTAACATTTCCACGTGATTTTTAGACTGTTTTCTCGAGACACATTGTATTTCATGGTATTTGTCATTTTAGGGTAGGATAGGATTTAAGATATCCTCTTTTAGTCTGCGTTGGCTGCGTGTTTCTGATCAAATCGATTAAATGCATGCATGCACATCGTAAAGAAATGATTCAGAGTCTCAAAAGACTTCAAAAGACTGCTGATTCAAGTCTCACCCATGCTAACATTGCCCGCGGCAAATAAGCACTGCATAAGATTTATTTGGTTTCACAAATCTATATAGAAAAATAGGAAAAAGGCAGAAGAGGAGGAGAATACAAATCATAACATGAGCTGAGTTCCCAGCTCATGTAGTCTCTTGATTGGAGAACTTCCCTGCTGTTGCACATTGATGTCATCATTCTGAAATTCTTTAGCTTTGATGCTTTGGTTGCGGTCCACAATGCCGGTGCCATCTTGAGTTCATTGTTTCTATTACAGTACTTTTCAGAAAAATAAGACAAGTGGAAATGACAGCTAGATTTACCTTAACAGTCCTCCCTAAATCCTAAAATTTCTCTCAGCTACTCTTAGTCTAGAAGGACCTACAGATCTGCCCATATGTGCATCGTTCTTCTCTTCAGGGGTGGTTGATCTCAGAGGGATATCTTCATTATGCAAATTTAGGTAACTTGAGTAAGGGGTCTTTGGCTTGTCTAACTATTTATACCCCTGATACTTGGTGGACTTGATGAGGGGGACCACATAACACACAATAAATGACAAGAGCAAAATCACAATCCCCAATATCACCCCCACTTAAAGGAAACCCTTACAATCCCCCAAAGCATATAGCATCCGCTCCTGAGTTTCTCTTGAGTTCCCCGGACAGTCCTTCAATCTTTACAAGGGATCCATAGGGGGCGATGTAATCTGGGATGTACATGCAACAAGCCACTCCCACCATCTTACAGAATCCTCCCTTCTCAGCAGGGGTCATGTCCAAAGCCATGCGGTTCTGGAAAGCATCTTGGATAGAATTCACAAATCTCTGATAATTACAATAAAAATAGTTAACCCAATCAACATTTTGCTCATAGCTATCTGGGAAATAATGGACTCTAGACCTGCCCATATCTGATTGTGGGCCTTGAACTCATCTGGAACCCCCTTGGTGCTCCTACTGTATCTATATAAACGTTGTCATCTAGGCGCTTCTCTCTCAGACCTCCAGAATCCCTTAGGATTCTTTACCTTTTCTTTGTGTCTGATCAAGCATGTTTGGGGATCACGAGAAAGGAATGCACTAATCTTATCACAGTACACTCAGATTCCCAGCCTCGAGGCTTGATCTGACTCTTCTATCCCCACAAATCTAGTAAACATCAGACACTGCAAATACAGGGTTACTTGTGCTGTCAATGTTGAAGAAGGTCATTGTCTTGTTGCACCAACCGTAGTTAAAGTCTCCTACCCGGGTGACATCCTGGACAACCCCATAGATACAGTGATAGTCATGGTTGGGGTGCATACAGACAGTCAGAAGAGACCAGCTAGCAAGAAGAAAAGGTAAGTTTGTAATAGAAAACGTGGAAGCATGCTGGCTTCCCTTCAGCATCACAGATGTGGCACTGGTCAGCAGGACTTGGAAAGGACCGTTGAAGCGAGGCTCTAGACTCTCTCTCCTTTTTGTCTCTTTACCACCACATAGTCTCCAGGCTTCAGGTTATGCGTCCTGAGCTCTCTGTCTGGATTGTTGGGTGCAGGGCTCTGGGCAGGCATACCCTCTCTCCCAGCATCCAGGTCCTCTCAGCATCTGGGCTCCAGTTTTTCTCCACACTTCCTTCTCTTCTGATGACTCTCGGGCCACCAGGGACTGGAACACCTGTGGATCAAACCTTTTAGCTCAGAACTCACCGTTGAGACTTCAGTACAGTCTCTGGGTTCCATCTATGCAGCTGTCTTCACCACCGTGTCATCCACATACTTTAATTTTACTCTTGTGGAAGTAAGAGAGCATCCATGAGCTCTTTAATCAGTATGCCATGCTTAAAGGGGGTCCCTGCAGAGGTGAGGAAATCCCAGAACTATACCTTAAGTATAGATGTTTGCCCTTTTACCTTCCACCAGCTGTAGCGCTTCCCTGAGTGCCTGACCTGTGTGGAGGGAGTGGTTCTGCTTGTACTAACTTATGTGCGCCACTGATCACTGCATATCCATTGTAGAACCGTCTGTCTTCTCCTGCAGACCTGGAGCCATCTATGAGAAAAAACTCAACATCTGGGCTAAAAACCCTTCTCTCCTCCCCTTTTCTGAATCCTGTGAGACTGGCGATAGAGTGAAGGATTCAGAGTTGTGCACCTTGTCAGTGTGACGCTCTTGGAGTGCACACTGTAGTCTGAGCTGTCTGGCCATTTCTCAGATGCTTGGGCTGTACTTGGGTGAGGGCACTGTACAAGTCATGTGGGGTTTGCACAGTAACTGAGTGATCTAGGATCTGGGATCAACTCACTGGCCTTGCTGAGCAGATTGCTGGCTGCAGCTACTGACACATGAGGGGCTCCCCAGGATTTGCCAGCTTACGTTTGTGGAATGCATCATTTATCTCCTGACTAAGGGCAAACGGGAAAGAGGCAATTCAGTCATAAAGGGGCAGCATCTGGCTAGAGGCAGCAGACCTTATCCCAGGGCTGCAGTAGCTGGCCAGTCCTAGAAACATGTGAAGAGGCTTAGTGCTTAGGGACAGGGGCATATTCTAGAATGCCAGCTTTCTTTCCTATGTCAGGTATCTGCCTGTGGCTGAGAAGCAGTGGCCTAGGAAGACCACCTTCTCCTGGCAATACTGTAGTTTGTCTCCGGAAGCCTTGCAACCCTTCTGGAAGAGAAAACACATAAGGTCAATAGATGCACCCTGGCACCCGAAATATAGAGGCACAAAAACGGTAGGTTATCCGCATACTGTAAAAGGACAACATCCAGTAAGGGGCTAGTCTGCCAGTCTTCTCCTTATATGGTCGAGGAGTACTGGGGAGTTTTACCCCTCATCTATCCCCCTTGTGGGAATCTGCACCAGGTATACTGGAATACTGAACTGGTAAAGGCAAATAGGTACTGTAGGGGCACAGAGAGGAAAACATTTGCCATATCAATATCAGTGAATAATATGTCACTCTCAGGGACTGCTGCCAGAGAGATTTGTGGGTTAGGAACCACTAGGCTTCAGTACACTCATTGGCAGCTTGGAGGTCATGGACCATCTTACATGTATCAGGCTGTTCTTTTCTGGATCTTTTTCTTGACTGGGAAAGAGTTAAATCTTCATCAGGCTAGCAGGGGAGGAGTCACACTTCAGTTCTTCAATGAAAGGAGCTAAACCTGTCTGGGGGGGAATGTACTCGCTGACGTCCTCTACCGCTACCACCCAACACCTAGTCCTGTCCTTTCAGGGGCTTCTCCGTTTCCCAGAATGTAGCGACTCACTTCAGTCCATTCAGTAATGTCTCCTCCACACAAGTTTAAGAACGCCCCCTTGAGCTGGGCTCATCTGGGATCGAAACTTCTTTCAGTCTTACTTTGGTAGTGGTCTCTGTTCCCTCTGTACATCAATCTGTCAGAGTCTTATTGATCCCTCTGTACACAAGTCTGGCAGAGATGTCTCTAGTCCGTTAACACCTTTGGTAGCAACCTGTTACAAAACATCTAGCAAAGTGCACTAGATGTACACTACACTGTCAGGTCATCCCACATGTGTTCAAAAGCTGTAAACAGGGGGGCGTGGCTTGGCCGCTGACTGGAATGGCCGCATGAGAGAGGAGCTCCGTCTCCACAGCTATAACACCAGCAGATTACCCCACGAAACCAGCGGTAAAATACCCACCAGAATGCCCACAACAACGGCACAACAAGGAGGGAGGAAGAGGAACGGCGCCGGACCCGGCACTAAGCCGATTAAAACTTTCTTTACCTGCGACTCCACGAGGCAGCAAGATGGCCGCGGCTCCACATCTCCTCGTGTGCATAGCGGGAACACAGCGAAGGAGCAAAACAGTAAGCCGCTCAAGCTCCCGACCGCGGATGGACCCCGGAGACAAGGTCCAAGGAACGCAGGGGAGGCATCCCCATTCCAGGTACCAGAGAACTGGGGCATATCACCGCCATTAAGATCTGGCAACATGGCGCCCTCTCCTCCCCTCCTACAAGAGGAGTACAGTATGCCGCCATTAGCGCTGCAATTACAAGAGAACTCATGCTCTCAAATAAGCCTTAACCCCTCTGAATCCTCACCATCCGCAAGCCCAGCTAAACAAAGGCAGAAGATGGTAGATAACGATTCTCATTCTGAATGCATACCTGTAAATGAACCTGTAACACCAGATGCCTTTGCTAAGTTTCAGACATCAGAAAAAACGGTTTCAGAGATCAAACTTAAAGAAATGCTAGAAGCCTTTCGTTCTTCACTGCATAGAGATTTTTCATGCCTGATTAACCCTATCCAGAAAGCAGTGACAGAAATAGGGGAGAGAGTGTCACACAATGAAGCAAGGATGGAAAAAGTCACAATAGCCCACAACAGCTTGGTTGACTCTCATAACATTCTTGAGGAGAAAATGAATGCAATCCAAGCCAAACTAATTGACACTGAAGACCGGGATAGGAGAAATAATATTAAGCTAAGGGGTATCCCTGAAACTATCCCCGGGCATATGTTGAGAGCGTATGTACAAAAGCTTACCAAGACACTCCTGCCAGAGCTGTCAGAATACGAACTCTGCATTGATAGGGCTCATAGAGTCCCAAAGCCTGCAAACCTCCCGGATGCCATACCAAGAGATGTACTGGCGAGATATTCATTTTTCCATGTTAAAGACCAACTATTATCTCAATCACGCCGGCTGCAGAATTTGCCATCGCCATATGAGGACATCAGACTTTTTGTAGACTTATCTACGGCAACATTGCAGGCTAGGAAGGCTTTACAACCGATCACCTCCACATTGAGGAAGAATGAAATTCCCTATAGGTGGGGTTTTCCTACGAAGATCCTTATCCGTAGAGATAACACAATCCACGTCGTCAAATCGGTAGATGAGGGCCGGATCCTTCTTGAAGCTTGGAAGATTCAACTGGAACCTCCAACTGAATATCCTGGGAAAAACCCTCCTCAACGTCTGAATCGAGAATGGCAGATGGTGGGAGATTCATAAGGAATTTCTTCAATGGGTAAAGTACTCACACATCGTTTTTTAAGTGGAGACGAGACTGTCCTACACTTCCTCTCCATGAGTACCCATGGAACACTTTTCCCCACTTGAAAAAACACCTTTGGTGAATTACACAAATGGTGTACAACTTAATTTGTTATACGGCACAACTGAAGTGCCAATAGTTATGAATGTGTTATTATGTTTAACAAATGTTTTGGTAATGTTGGCTAAATGCAAATGCTCTGATGCATTTTCAAACAGTAACACAAGATTAATAGGTAGATGGTCCCTTGAAAGAAATAACATAATAATAATAAGAAAAATCATTTATACCAGATACAAAAATGGGTATTAAAATTGTCTCCATCAACGCTAAGGGATTAAATAGTCCCTTTAAAAGGTCTCTGCTTTGGAAAGAAGCTTCTCTTCAAAAAGCAGACATCCTCTGTGTACAGGAGACTCATTTTTCAAGCAGAAATACACCCAAAATATCTCACCATCAATTTACAAAAATGCTGTACTCTTCTTTCTCTAATAAGAAGAGGGGGGTCCTGACGGCGTTTAGGTCATCACTAGCAGTCACCATAGAAAAGCAAATTGTTGATCCAGAAAGTCGATATATTATTCTAGTGTGTACCATCAACAATCTCCAATATACAATAGTGAACGTCTACGCACCAAATAAAAAACAAAGTTCATTCACAAAGAAACTCCTTAAATTGGTAGCCAAGGAAAAAAAAGGTTCCTTAATTATGGCTGGCGACTTCAATGCCGTCTCTGACCCCTCTCTCGACACTACTACCTCAAGGGCAACCCCAACATATAGATCATTTACTATTAAACAACTACTGTGGTCCTATGGCATATATGATATATGGAGACTCCAACACAGTTGCGAAAGAGACTATACCTTTCTATCACATAGACATAGTAGTTATTCACGTATTGATTATATTCTTATAGATAGATCTTTACTGGACAGAACGGAAGACACTTGCATAGGGGATATTAGGTGGTCAGATCACGCACCCATCTCACTTACAATCTCTGACAACTTATCCTCACACAGTGACTATGTTTGGAGAGCTAACACATCAATTATTAATCACTCCAAATACACACCGAGAATAATAAGAGCTCTAAATGAATACTTCCAATTTAATACAAAGGAGGGTCTAAGTCCCTTTTCAGTTTGGATAGCGCATAAGGCTTACATTGGAGGAGAATTGAGGAAACTTCAGATAATAGTTAGCAAAGAGAGAGAAAGAGAAATAACAGCTGTACACAAAAACATACACGCCCTAGAACAACACAATAAAAATAACCCGTCCCAAATGTTAACTGAACGACTTGCCCAAGAGAGGGAAAAATTAAGGAACATGTTACTACAGAAACATGCTCATAAACATAGACTACTACAGACAAAATTTTACTCGCAGGGTCAGAAGGCAGGGGCTCTACTAGCTCGTGGCCTCAAACAAAAAACTGAAAAAAGCAAAATCCCTTTTATTATACACCCCACCACGGGAGAAAAAATATTATCCCCTAGGGGCATCATTGAAGCCTTCAAAGCCTACTACGAGGACCTATATAACATAAAAAAAGATAATTCCATAACACAACCTACTCAAGAAATGATAGACACTTTTTTAAATAAGATTAACCTCCCCAAGGTGAACCCAGACCAATTGAACAAACTTAATTGTCCAATCACAATAGAGGAAATCACATCTACTATTAAAACCATTCCCTCTGGCAAAGCCCCTGGTCCAGACGGCCTGCCTGCAGAATATTTTAAAAGATTCATAGACATTATATTGCCCCACATGAAATCCACCTTTGATAAAGCCTTCTCCTCTGGAACATTCCCCAAAGATATGCTTACTGCACATATAGTCACCATTCCCAAACCAGGGAAACCACCCACCACCCCTGCTAATTTCAGGCCCATATCACTCCTCAACTGTGATATCAAGATTTATGCGAAAATTCTAGCAAGAAGGCTACAATCCATTGTCCCGGACCTTGTCAAGAATGATCAGGTGGGGTTCACCCTGGGACGTCAAGCACCGGACAATACACGCAAACTTATCACCTTATTACAATATTGCGAACGTCACAATACAGCCACAACTTTTGTGGCAATAGATGCAGAGAAAGCGTTTGATCGTGTTAATTGGAACTATGCTTTCTCTGCACTTAAAAAGTATGGATTAGAGGGGACCATATACACAGCAATTAGGTCATTATACTCACACCCTACAGCGCAAGTATATACTAATGGACTACTATCTAAAGAATTTAATCTAACAAACGGTACAAGACAAGGTTGCCCCTTATCCCCAATTTTTTTCATTCTCTCAATAGAACCCTTGGCAGAAATGATAAGAATGGAATCCAATTGTTCAGGTATCAAAGTAGGTTCTACAGAACACAAAATAGCACTTTTTGCTGATGACATTATACTGACCTCCACAAACCCTACCCAATCCCTCCCTTTTATATTCAAGATTATCCAAGAATTTGGGGAAATATCCTATTATAAAGTCAACACAGCCAAGTCTCAAGTTCTTCCGATAGCAATTCCCTCAAAACAACTGACATTTCTCAAAAAACGTTTCCCTCTGGACTGGCAAACCTCCTCCATAACATATTTAGGAATACAATTAACATCACCCACACACAGATTATATGAATCTAATTTCACTCCTTTACTGAAGAGTATAGACAAAGAACTTACAAATTTCTCTAAAAGCATATTGTCCTGGTTCGGCCGAATTGCCGCATACAAAATGTGTATCCTACCGAAATTTTTATATCTTTTCAGAACAATACCAATTCATATCCCCAAAACCTTTTTCTCTGCTGCTAATGCCCAGCTTAGGAAATTTGTATGGCAGAACAAACACCCTATGGTGGCACTACACACAATCACTAAAACCAGACATAATGGTGGTTTAGGTATTCCCAACCTGCAAGACTACCATTTATCAGCAGTGGCTGACCAATTGATGTATTGGTGGCGAAATTCCACTGACAAGGCCTGGGTGGGCTTAGAAACTGCTCTAAATAAAAATGTAGAACTAAAATACAGAATGATAGCAACAATGTGGGAACTTCCCCCTCCTCCAACTTTTTACTCATCAATTAACACTTCAGACTGGGCATTAAAACAATTAATGAGCACACTTAAAAAAGATCAGGTTCTTTTACCATATTCACAAATACCAATATCATTCCTAGAATACCAAATTCCAGAATTAAACCTTACAACTTGGAAAGGTGAATCGGGGAGAAACACATTACAAGACCTGTTAGAGATATCAGTACTGCAGCCCTTTCCTGCATTAAAAGAAAAATTAGCCTTATCAAGCAAAGATATCTTCGCATATATGAAAATTAGGAGCTTCTTCTCATATACTCATGGTAGAAGACCCAGAATATCCCAGCCCTTATTAAAACTATGGGAGGATCACAACAGGATCAAAAAAGGTATCACTTGCATATACAACTCGTTAAACTCTGATAATCTGCATCCTAAAGCTACACACATTGGGAAATGGGAAGGTGAACTGGGGAAATGCTATGATATTGCAAAATGGTATAAAACTTTCTCCTTCATACATTCCACCTTCAGATGTACCAGCTACCAGGAAGCAATAATCAAGACGATATATAGATGGTACTTTTCCCCAGCTAGACTAGCTACTATTTTTCCTAGTTCCTCCCCAGTATGTTGGAGAGGTTGCGGGAACAAGGGTACCACATTACACATACTCTGGAGCTGCCCGATTATCAAACCAATATGGAAGTCCACATTTAGTCTGATAAATTCTATGCTTCAAGGGAATCTACAGAACACCCCACAATTGGCACTACTTTTATTAGACTATGATAAGATTAAACCTTCTCACCGCACAGTTATAGCCCATCTGTTAATGGCCACGAAACTAGTGATAACCAGGCATTGGAAAGAGACGAATCCACCAAATTTTAATGAGATTATAAACATCATGAATTCCACATGCACCCACGAAAAAATTTTATCTCTACAAACCAATACACATAATAAATACCTATCTAACTGGAATGTATGGCTGAACAACTCTCTGTGCTCAATAAGAGACCAATAACCCCTTCTGCTTTAGACTGAATAGAAACATAAGTGCCTACAGTGAGCCACATACCATAAGTTCAAAGTTAATAGGTCGCACAGTTGCAACCTAGTTATACTTACTTGTTTTGCAGCAAGAAATGACATATATAAATACTAGTGTCCTTGGGAATGAGGACTATGGAAGTCATAACTTTAACGCAGATACAGGCTATAGTTAGTTACATCCTGATTATGCAAGATTTTTCTTCTTATTTTTTACTGTATGTAAAACAATGCACAACCCTTGATATGCATAATCTGGAACTATATGACTATAATATGTGATATACAATTGTCCCATGTACTGCATTGTTCCTATATTGTATGTTTTAATTAATAATAATAAAAAATTATTTAATAAAAAAAAAAAAAAAAAGCTGTAAACAGTTCCTGTGGAGCTTTTCCATGGTCATTTACATCTCCGCTTTATCTCATCTAGACATATGGGATTCTGTTAACTATCTATAAACTTCTGGCCAGACTGCAGTATTTCAAACAGAAGTCAGGTGCACTCGTGTTGGTTTTTAGTAAAAAAAAAAAAAAAAGTCAGTCATAAGCTCTGTCATACAGTTGAGGGGGGGGGGTTTGTTCTTGCTTAGTCTGTTCGTGGGGTACACAAGAGGACATCACATCAGCACATGTGGCATAAACATTCCTTCAAGTCTTTTAGGCTGTCAGCTCTGTTGCCCCCACTTTTTGTAAACACACTTGCAGGGTCAGTTCTGAACATAACAAAACCACAGATAATGCAGCTCAACAGCCCTCTTGATCTCCCTCTCATTCTGCCTACTTAACCCTTTAAACTCCAAAAAGCAGGTACCAAAGACATTGCGACACTTTCTATAGTAATTTTTCTAAAATCATCAGGATCAAATAATCAGCTCCCCAAGAATAATCTGAGCAGAGATCTGGAATTAGTGACAATATTCACTTGTGGCCGACTCTTATTCCAGACACCTGTCAAGAATCTCCAAGGGTGCTCAGCTGCTAAACTACAGTAAAAACCAGGTGTTTTCTACAACTATTATCCTCAAACAGCCTTTATGGCTGCCAACAGAGTAGAATCATGGCAACCTTCAGGGACTTGGAAAAACAAACTGTTCTAAGATGGCCGCCACTGAAGGATGGTGGAAGGATGTCATCTTCTCTAACCACCAGATACAGGGGTGGAGTCTGCATTCCAGACGCTATTGTTCCCTCCCGAGGAAAATATTTAAAAAATCTCTTCTTCTCAAATTCTCTCCACATCAAAAACTTTGAAATGTCCCTATCGCCTGTCTCTTTCTTCAATGGACATGCTGAAGGATTCCTGTCACTCTGTCCTGGTCCATCCATCAAAGCCGGTGTGACGCGATGAAAATCGGGGGTGAACAAAAACCCGACGGATTCAGAGAAACTGCCGCATTTTTTTTAAAAAAAAGTATCACTGGACACGTGCTTACCTTCACCAGGAATAGAATCGTGAACTCCGGCGGACCTCAGCGGACTTCAGTGCAGCAGCGACACCTGGTGGACATCGGAAGAACTGCCTTAGTGAATCGCCGGAAGACCCGAATCCACCACTATAAACACGGCGCTGGATCGCGAATGGACCGGGTAAGTAAATCTGCCCCATTATGTCAACTTTGCACTTTTCCATCAGATTTACTTAACTCAACAACAATCTGTCTGTGCATCTTTCCCTTTCCTGCACTGAACTATCGCTAGCGTGCCAGTGGCTCGCTTCGGGAGGACGTTCTTTCTCTTCCAAAACCAGCAGCATAATTTGATTAAGACCCTTACTGGTGCAGCTACTCACCGGCATAAGGGCTGACCTTCAAGCTCAACGATCACTGGTTACAGAGGTTTATCAGAGGGCACCTCTTAACGATCTCCCTATTCCTTAACGATCTCCCTCTTCTCCTAATTCCTGTAAAAATCTCCAGACACCCATTCTTTACCTGATCTCCTATCCTGGCGGCCTATGTCTGATGTGCAGACATCCATCCTATTATCCTATTCAGGCGGCCAATATGTTTGATGAGCAGACATCTGTCCTTTTTTCTCTTAATTCTAACAGCCCCTATATCTGATCTTCACTGCTGCTTCGCTGTACTCCTCTCAGTATCCTGTCTAAACGTCCTTCCCCTCCCTTTCTGTTCTGGCTCAGCAAAGCACTTACAAACAGCAGCCAAGGCACTTGTTTCAATTTCACACAGAGATGTCTAACAATTCAGACCCTGCGCAGGACAACAGGTGGCTATACATATCTTACCCTCCAATCCCGGCTGCTTACATTACCACAGGATATCACCACCCCTCGAATCACAGGCAAGTAACAGGTTAACATATGTAATCTGAAACTTACCGTGATCGTGGGTTTATCAGTCCTAACTGAGAAGTGATGATCCCGAGGTTGCAAGCGGTTCCGGAAGAAGGGGGCGTCCTGGTCCTGCTTCACGGGGATCTCAGCAGTGCCTCCAACTGTTAGGGTAGGATTTAAGATATCCTCTCTTAGTGTGCGTTGGCTGCGTGTTTTTAATCATATCGGTTAAAGGGGTTATCTGGCTGTTAAAAATTACTGGGGTGGGCTAGTTAAACATAATAAACATCTACTTACCTTGTCCGGTGCCGCCGATGTCCCGCGCCACGGTCCCTTCGATCCGTGCCCCTGTTTGTTTACAGGAAAACAGAAGCCGCGCACAGGGAACTTCTGGTCCGCGATGTGGCTGGCTCCTTCCATCTGTCCCTATCTCTCAGTATTGTAATCGCTGAGAGGTGGTGTCGGATGAGAGCTTCCAGCCGGGCGGAAGCTCCCTGTGTGCCCCTGTATACAAAACGGTGCACAGAAGAGACTGACCGCGGTGCGGGACATCAGCAGTGCCGGACGAGGTATGTACATGTTTATTATATTAACCCCTTAGTGCTCCGCGCCGTAGCTGTACTGCGCAGCTTCCGACGATTAGCGCTCAGCGCAGTACAGCTACGGCGCAGAGCCGATGCCGGTTCAGCGCTGCATAGCAGCCGAACCGGCATCCTTAGCCGCGGGATTTCAGCGGTAATTTACCGCTGACATCCCCGGCTAACACCCGCGGTCAGAGTGGACTCCGATCGCGGGTGTTTAACCCGTTAAGTGCCGCGGTCAACGCGACGGCGGCATTTAACTTGCCTTCTGGGGGTCTTTACCCCACGATCGGCCCCCCCCGCACCGTTTTCGGGGGGGGGGGGGCGGGCGATCGCTGTTTTGGCTCCTCTGGGGTCCGATCGGGACCCCAGAGAAGCCTGGAGGGTTTACCTTTAAGATGGCGTCTGTGACGTCATCTTAAAGGCAAAGTGTCAGCCTATGCATCTGCATAGGCTGGCACTGATAATACCCTGCAATACATTAGTATTGCAGAGTATTATCAAGAACAAGCAATCAGATGATTGCTTGTTCATATCCCATGGTGGATCATGTAAAAAATGTACAAAATAATGTTTTTCAATAAAAAATTACTTTATAAATCACTAAAAATGCCCATAAGCCCCAAAACATATAATGAGACATATAACGCTCAAAAAAGTCTAAATCATAACACAAACCCCACATATATAGTATCACCGCGTACGTAACAATCCGTAGAATAAAACTAAATAACTATTGAACCCATATGATGAACGGCGTAAAAAAAACGTCAAAAACCCGCCAAAAATTATGATTTTTACCTATTATATCCCACTAAAAATGCAATAAAAGTGATCAACAAAACATATGTACTCCAGAATGATATTGTTGCAAAGAACAACATGTCCCGCAAAAAACAAGCCATCAAACAGCTCTGTAGCCAAAAACGTAACAATGTTATGCCACTTGGAAGACAGCGATGCAAAAATGATAGATTTTTCCCCACATTAGGGTTTTATTTGGCAAATTTAGTAAAACATAAGAAAAAATATTCATGTCTGGTATCCCCGTAATCGTATAGACCCATAGAATAAAGATAACAGGATTATTAGGCTATACGGTGAACACGAAAAAAAAAAAAGTAAAAAATCCAGTACAGAATTGATGCTTTTCTACTCATGACCTCAAAAAAAGTTCCTAAATTTTCAACAATAGGTGATACCAACCCCAAAAGGGTAACACTGGAAAAAGCATCTCGTCCCGCAAAAAAAATGCAGTCACATGGCCCCAATAACGGAAAAGCGAAAATTTTATAGCCTTCAAAAGGGGGCAACCAGAAAACTAAAATCCTGGCAGCTGCAGGGTGCTCCTTCCCTTCTGCGCCTCGCTGTGCCCCCATAACACAAGTAATGTCCACATGTGGGGGGTCGCTGCACTCAGGAGAAATTGTAGAACAAATTTTATGGTGAGTTTTCTCTTTTTATCTTTTGGAAATGTGTAAATTTTAGGGCTAAATGAACGTATAACCGACAAAATTTGACCATTCTAAATTTCACCGCCATTTTGATTCAATTACTATGAAGATCTCAAGGGGTTAACAATTTTTGTAAGTGCTGTTTCTGATAGTTTGTGGGGTGCAGATTTGAAAATGGGTTGGTTATATAGGGGGTTTTGTTGCTAAATATGTAAAATTTGATTTCAAACAGTATTTATCCCCAAAATAGTCAATTCCGAAAATACAGAAAATCGCTATTCGATTTGTAGGCCGCGTGACGTCAAAATAAATTATCCAAACATTTCAAAAATTATGAAAATGAAAAGTAGACAAATGGGAAATGTTATTCTGCAAGTTATTTAGGTGGTAAATCTATCTGCCTGAAAACGCGGTGATTTTGAATTTTGAAAATGGCAAATTTTTCTAAAATGTCATCAATTTTTTCTTTTTTTGTAAATAAACGCAAAACTTATCAGCCAAAATTTACCACTAAAATGAAGTACAACATGTGGGGAAAAAACAATCTCAGAATCGCTTTGATAAGTAACAGTGTTCAAAAGTTATTACCACAGGAAGAGACACTGGTCAAATTTCAAAAAAAAGTTGCGAGCCTTAACCTGCAAACAGGCTGCGTCCTTAAGGGGTTAACTAGCCCACCCCAGCCCTGCCCTCAGTATTTTTTTAACACCCAGATAACCCCTTTAAAATGCATGTGTGCACGTCATAAGGAAATGATTCAGACGACTGCTGATTCAAGTCTCACTTATGCTAACATTGCCTGGGGCAAATAAGCACTGCGCAAGCTTTATTTGGTTTGCACAAATCTATATAGAAAAATAGGAAAAAAGCAGAAGAGGAGGAGAATACAAATCACAACATGAGCTAAGTTCCCAGCTTATGAAGTCTCTTGATTGGAGAACTTCCCTGCTGTTGCACATTGACGCCATCATAGTGGATTTCTGAAATTCCTCAGCTTTGATGTTTTAGTTGCAGTCCACAATGCTGGCACCATCTTGAGTTCATTGTTTCTTTTACAGTACTTTTCAGGAAAATAAGACAAGTGGAAATGACAGGATTTGATCTATCAGCTAGGTTTACCTTAACAATCAAATTTCATACATTGTGGTAAGTTTTGCATTTCTTTCTAAAAGAAAATGTAAATTTGGAAAAATGTTGGAAACAATTCTTCATTTTCAGAGTTTGAAATGCTTTGCTTTCCAGGCAGATAGTTATTTATTTATCTTTTTGGGTAGTTCAACTAACATTTCCAGAATGTCTTCTTCTGAAGTGATATTTTAAGCGTTCTTTAGGTTGTTATGAGGCTTAGAACTTTAGGTGTGATTTTTAATTTTGGGGGTCTATAGATCATTCATGACATTTTATTAATTATTTTAAGGTTGATGCAAACAAAATTATTTTTTGCGATAAGAGTTGTTGTTTTCAGTTGTAACTTTTTTGATAACTCTTTAGATCATTTTTCTGTGAGGGTATTTGATTTTACGGGAAGATTTTCATATCTTTTTTACCTCATTCACAAAGCGGTTTCAAATTGTTTTAGATTTATTGTACAGAATGATAGTGATGCAGTGATACCAAATGTGTAATTTTTTTGTGTTTTATATTTTATATACTTTATTTGGATATTATAAGTAATTGGGCTGATTAGGGAACTTTTATTTTATTTAGAAGGCAGAGGCAGTCTTGGGGCACACTGGGAGGTCCGATCCATGGGCAACACACTTACATGTTTTGCTTGACCGTGGTATGTGAGGGGTTAAACACCCAGGATCGGCACCAGTGAAACCCGATGTCCTGCAAACTTCTTCTGAGGTACTGACATAAAAAAAACTGGTGAGTCAGAAGAATTACCCTTAATGAACGCCGTAAAAAGCCGAAATGCCGGTCATTAAGGGGTTAATTTTACTTATTATAAATAGTCCATTGTGTACATTAAAAATTATATTATTTCTGGCCATTTTATAACTACCATATATACTCGTGTATAAGCCGAGTTTTTCAGCACAAAAAATGTGCTTAGCTTATACACGAGTCAATAAAAAAAAAATTCTCAGCACGGCTCCCCGAAGCTGGCAAGGCATCTTCTTTTTTTCGGAAAGCTGTAAAGAAGACGGAAGAAAGAAGAGGAGCCGCGGGGCAGACAAAAGAGGAGCTGTGCTTACATTGTGGACATCGGGGAGACATGCTGAGCCGGAGAGTAAGTATATAGGTTTCTTTTTTTATGGGATGGACTGGCTGTATACTACAGAGGGCAGACTGGGCTGGCTGTATACTACAGAGGGCAGACTGAGCTGGCTGCATACTACAGGGAGCAGGCTGGGCTGGCTGTATACTACAGGGGGCAGGCTGGGCTGACTGTATACTACAGGGGTAGTCTGGGCGGGCTCTATACTACAGGGGGCAGGCTGGGCTGGCTGTAAACTACAGGGGCAGGCTGGGCTGGCTGTATACTACAGGGGGCAGGCTGGCTATATACTGCAGGGGCAGGCTGGACTGGCTGTATACTACTGGGGGCAGACTGGCTGTATACTACAGGGGGCAGACTGTCTATAAACTACTGGGAGCTGGCTGGCTATATACCACAGTATATAAGTTTATTTTTTATGGGCTGGGTGGGCTGTATACTACAGAGAGCAGGCTGAGCTGGCTGCATACTACAGGGGGTAGGCTGGGCTGGCTGTATACTAAAGGGGGCAGGCTGGGCTGGCTGTATACTACAGGGGCAGGCTGGGCTGGCTGTATACTAGAGGGGGCAGGCTTGGCTGGCTGTAAACTACAGGGGGCAGGCTGGGCTGGCTGTATACTACAGGGGCAGGCTGGCTGTATACTACAGGGGGCAGACTGGCTATATACTATATACATGTGCATAGGCTGACACTGCTAATACTCAGCAATACATCAATATTGCAGGGTATTATCATGAACAAGCAATCAGACGATTGCTTGTTCATGTCCCATGAAAAATGTTCAAAAATAAAAATAAATTAATAAAATAATAAAAATACCCTTTAAGCTCCATTAACATATAAATAGACATATAATGCACAAAAAATCTAAATCATAAAACAAACCACACATATTTAGCATCAATGTGTCTGAAACGACTCATAGAATGAAAATAGATGATTATTGAACTTGTTGATGAACACCATAAATAAAGAAAAAACATTAAAAACCCACCAAAAATGATCCAGTTACAGAATTGATGCTTTTCTATCCCTGCCCTCAAAAAAGTTGATACCAACCCCAAAATGGTAACACTGAAGAAAGCATCTCATCCAGCAAAAAAATGCTATACATGGCCCCAATAACAAAATAATCTAATTTTTTATAGCCTACAAAAGGGGCCAATGAGAAAACTAAAATCCTAGCAGCTGCAGGTCCCTCCTTCCCTCCTGCGCCTCGCTGTGCCCCCATAACACAAGTAATGGCCACATGTGGGGGGTCTCTGTACTCGGGAGACATTGCATAACAAATTGTAATATGAGTTTTCTCTTTTTATCTTTTGGAAATGTGTAAATTTTAGGGCTAAATGAACTTATAACCAACAAAATTTGACCTTTCAAAATTTCACCTTCATTTTGATTTAATTACTATGAAGATCTCAAGGTGCTAAAGGGGTTTGTCCATGAATTCAAGTTAGGCCCTGTCCACAGGAAAAAGGGGCAAATTAATGTGTTAAATTTTATAAATAAACACAAAACTTATCAGCCAAAATTTCTCGTAAAACACTTTGATAAATAACGGTGTTCAAGCCATATAAAGCGACGCAAGTCAGAATACAAAAATGGGGCTGAGCCTTAAGCTACAAAATGGCTGCGACCTGGAGGGGTTCAGATAAACCTCTGACAGTCAGCATTAAATAGTCTCTCACTGAACATCCTGCACGTTCAAGCCCCTACAAGAGTTAACAAAAAAGTTGAAAGAAAATCAAATACATTCAAAATTAAAAAAGAAATAAATGATGTTTCTGTATATTTCATTAAAACTAAACATAAAACATCAATCTGTAAAGGGCAAAAAATGCCCACGTTCCCAGGAAAGACAAATGCCGCCTTTGTTTTTGTAGTTGCATTTAATGTGAGTACTGTATATAGTATTAGTTGGCTTTTTAACAATAAATGGTTTATAGGACCCACTATAAACCACTTTGAAATTATACATTGAAGTATTTTGTACAAGTTCCACAGATTCTTTGTTACAATCCAATTTTATTACATTTCATTCCTTTTAAAGAAGCCGCAGTCTCGGTGTAATGATCGATGTTCTCCAGGATTCAGGAAGGCTCCTAATGGAGGACATCATGTCTGCTGCTATATCTGTGTCCCATGTCCTGAGGGGGAAGTGTCCAATATTACAGGTAATTGCAGCCAAATTTCATGAGGAACCTAAATGTACACTAAGGCGGCTGCACATGAGCCATTGGTCTGATCCTATAGACTGCACACATTGCACAGGACGATTTGTGTAACAAATTGTACTTCTTAGAATCAGTATTTAATATTCTAGAACCAGTCCTGGAAAGCTAGAAAAAAATCAAAATGCACTTTGGGTCAGAAAAATCACATCCTGGGAGTCCCTAACTCATTATCTGCACCCCACTCCCCAATGCTCCTCCTACTGTAGAACCTAAAATACATAATTAATTAAGCAAACAAGAGAAAATTAGGAATCAAGCTTTAAGTTCTGATATACAATGTCTAGGACTTTGTCAGAATGATATTTCTTGAGTTCAGTTCTGGTTTCAAATATAGAATATACAATTTAGGGAAAAATATACAACCCAGAACTCCGGCACATGAGGTCAGGATGGTGAATACCTCCACAGCCACCATGTATTTCCCTCTGGTGCTCAGATAAGCCGGAATCATGGCGATCCAGACACTGCAGAACAGCAGCATGCTGAAGGTGATGTACTTGGCCTCATTAAAACTGTCCGGTAATGTCCTCACCATGAAAGCCAGAACAAAGCTCACTGTCAGGTTCGCTAGGGAGATTGCTGGGACTTCTGGTTCTTCTGGTGGTGCCAGCAGCGTTCTCCGTACCCCGGCGCGTATCCGCGCAAACTCCACCTCTCGTCCTGGGCAGCGGCTGCTAAGATCTCGCGCTGTCTAGGAGGGGCTGGGACTTTGAACCTCTGCTGGGTGCCTGGTTATTCTGCACCGTGAGGGGTTAATTCCCAGGTACTGTCCAGCTCCTATCAGATTCTGGAGGTGGAGTTCTGGCTGCATAAATTGCAGCTTCACTAGTTCCCAGTGCCAGTGTTTGAAAATCCCTTTCTCCCTGGTTGCTGCTCGTTTGTATTGCTCAGTATCTGTATCTATATTGTTGTTAACTCGGCTAGTTTTTGGACTTTGACTCTTGCTTACTGATTCTGCCTTTGACGTTCCCTCTAGTTGTGACTCCGGCTTGTTTACTATTCTTTTATGTTCTATGTTTGTCAGTCTGTTTGTGTTTGCCCTTATCCACACTTACTCAGTATATTCCGAGTCTTCAAGTAGTCGCCCCACGGTTTAGCGTGGGGGGGCTATAGGAAGGGACAGAGGTTGGGGTAAGCTCAGGGCTCACCTTCCCCTGTCTTGTGTGTACCCTATCCTAACAGAAACACTGGCCACACATAGGTCTGCATCCTGTATCCGACCTGCTACATTCTCTCCTTCCATGGAGCCTTTGTCAGCTGTGGTCGCTCAGGTCCAGACCCTAACTCAGTTTGTTCAGGATCTAGCTTCCCGTCTCCAAATTCAGGAATCTATGCAGGTTCCACGGCAGACATCACCGCAGGATCCACTGCCACCCATACCTGAACCTAAGGTTCCTCTCCCTGACGTGTTTTTTGGTGACCGTAAGCATTTTTTTTCATTTCGGGAGGGCTGTAAACTTTACTTTTCTTTACGCCCTCGTTCATCGGGCTCAGAGATTCAAAGGGTGGGCGTGGTAATTTCCCTGTTGCGTGGGGATCCGCAAAATTGGGCTTTTTCTCTCCCACCTGACTCTCCATCCCGTTCTTCTCTTGACGCTTTTTTTTCTGCTTTAGGCCAGATTTATGACGAACCTGACCGTCGAGCACTTGCAGTTTCCCACCTTAGATCTCTGTGTCAGGGAAAACGGACAGCAGAAGAGTATTGTGCCCAGTTCAGACAGTATGTGACTGACTCGCAATGGAATGACTGCGCCCTAAAAGACCAATTTATGTCCGGACTGTCAGACCGAGTACAGGACTTAGTCTTAGCTTATGCCGAGCCTCAGACATTAGATGATGCTATGACTCTGGTCATCCGAGTTGATCGTCGCCTAAGATCCAGGCGATCACGTCGGGTGTCCTCGGACTGTCAGCCAGCGGCCAGTCCGTCTCCGGGTAGTCCAGAATTGGAATCCATGGAGCTGGATAGCATCTCTCCTGCACAGCGGAAGCAACGTCGAGTGAGACGCCATCTTTGTTTCTACTGTGGAAGTCCTGATCATCAGATCAACACCTGTTCCAAGAGGCAGCAGCAGGAAAACTTCCGCTCCTAAGCAGTAGTCGGGGGGACTGCTTAGGAGCTCAGGTACTCCCTATTGTGGCTAGAATGTATTTACCTTGTACGGTTAAGTTTCAGTCTGTTTCCTGCACTGGTCGCGCCTTTTTGGATTCAGGTGCTGCGACTAATTTAATCGATTATAATTTTGTCTCTCAGTTTGGCATGTCATTGATTCCATTGTCCACTCCTATCCAGATGTCGGGTGCGGATTTGACCCCTCTACAGGCAGGGTTGATCAAATTCCGAACCCCGCAGATGAAGCTTATGGTGGGAGCTATGCATGAAGAATGGTGTTCTTTCCTAGTTATGGAAAACCTGTCTGAAAATGTCATTCTTGGTCTACCCTGGCTCCGGATCCATAATCCGGTAATTAATTGGGAAACTCTGGAGCTGGTTCATTGGGGTCCTCTCTGTAAGGAACACCTGACCAGAGTTTCACTATGTACAGTAGTGACGGAAGATCAGAGTCTTCCAGGTTTTCTCTCTGACTACTCAGAGGTGTTTTCTAAACCCTTGTCCCAAGTCCTTCCTCCTCACAGGGAGTTTGATTGTAAAATTGACCTTCTTTCCGATGCTAGATTGCCTAAGGGTCGTATATATAACTTGTCGGTGCCAGAACGGGAGGCACTAAAGAGCTATATTGAGGAGAGTTTGGCAATCGGACATATTCGTCCCTCTGAGTCGCCCACTGGGGCCGGGTTCTTTTTTGTTGAGAAAAAAGATGGTGGTTTACGGCCGTGTATTGATTATCGAGAATTAAATAAGATAACGGTAAAAAACTCAGGTCCCCTCCCCTTGATCCCGGATCTCTTAAATCAGGTTTCTGGGGCCCAAGTTTTCTCTAAATTAGATCTCAGAGGGGCTTATAACCTGATTCGGGTCCGAGAAGGGGATGAGTGGAAAACCGCATTTAATACACCTTTGGGGCACTTTGAATACCTGGTTATGCCTTTTGGTTTGAGTAATGCCCCAGCGGTTTTTCAAGGTTTTATGAACTCCATCTTTCATGATTACATCGGTGTGTTTATGGTGGTGTATCTAGACGATATTTTGATTTTTTCTCCTGATATGGTTTCTCACCAGCAACATCTCCGCCAAGTACTTACCAGGTTGCGCAAAAACCACCTCTTCGCTAAACTGGAAAAGTGTGTTTTTTGCGTCCAGAAGGTTTCCTTCTTAGGTTATGTTGTGACTCCCTCTGATGTACAGATGGATCCGAGTAAGGTTCAGGCGCTCACGGACTGGGTTCGGCCTACAAATCTTAAGGCCCTTCAACGATTTTTAGGTTTCGCTAACTATTATCGGAACTTTATAAAGAACTTTTCTGTGATCGCCAAACCCCTCACGGATCTAACCCGTAAGGGTGCTGATCCAAACAACTGGTCCCCTGCCGCTTGCTCAGCGTTTGAAACTTTAAAAGCGGCATTCTCGTCAGCCCCAGTTTTGGTTCAACCTGACCTCTCTCTACCGTTTGTTGTGGAAGTTGATGCCTCCGAGGTAGGAGTAGGTGCAGTGTTGTCTCAGGGGTCCTCCACTCTCACCAGACTGAGGCCCTGTGCATATTTCTCTAGAAAGTTTTCCTCTTGTGAGAGGAATTATGATATTGGTAATCGAGAGCTCCTTGCCATTAAGTGGGCATTTGAAGTCTGGCGACACTTTTTGGAGGGAGCTCTTCATCCGATAACTGTGCTCACAGATCATAAGAACTTAGTATATTTGGATACTGCTAAGCGTTTGAACTCACGTCAGGCTAGGTGGGCCTTGTTTTTCTCTCGCTTTAATTTTGTGGTCACCTACCGACCTGGGTCAAAAAATGTGAAGGCTGATGCCTTGTCCCGTAGCTTTGGGACTCCTGAGCTTCCAGCGACTACGGACAGTAATATTTTGTCTCCAGGTGTTGTGTTGGCAGCTGTCTCCTCCCACCTCTCCTCTCAAATTTTAGCAGGACAAAAATCTGCACCCAAAGACCTTCCGGAAGGCAAATTGTTTGTTCCTATTTCTTGTCGTTTGAGAGTGTTGGAGGAGACGCATTGCTCAGTATTGGCAGGTCATCCGGGTATGCGGAGTACCTTGGATCTCGTAAAGAGAAGTTACTGGTGGCCTCACATGACTAAAGATGTGCACACATTTGTCCAAGCCTGTCAGGTCTGTGCGCGAGGAAAGACTCCCAGGAGACGTCCTGAGGGGCCTCTTCTTCCGCTTCCAGTTCCCACCAGGCCATGGTCTAAAGTGTCAATGGATTTTGTCACTGATCTGCCAGCATCTCAAGGCTATACAGTGATTTGGGTGGTAGTGGACCGTTTCTCCAAGATGGGACACTTTGTTCCATTAAAAAAGTTACCCTCAGCTGAAGAATTGGCTGATTTGTTTATACAGAATATTGTACGCCTCCATGGTATACCAGATGATATTGTGTCTGATAGGGGCGTACAATTTGTTTCCAAATTTTGGCGAGCATTCTGTTCTAGACTGGAAGTTAATCTGTCGTTCTCCTCTGCGTTTCATCCTGAGTCTAATGGTCAGTCCGAGAGAATGAATCAGGAGATGATTCAATATCTGCGACTCTTTGTCTCGGACAGTCAGGACCAGTGGGTGAAATTCCTTCCGTTGGCAGAATTTGCTATTAATAACCACTGTAGTTCGTCCACACAGGTATCTCCGTTTTTCTGCAATTATGGTTTTCATCCTCGTTTCTCTTTTTCATCTGTGCCTGTCTCTAACATTCCTCGAGCGGAAGCTATTGCATCCAAGTTACGCTCGCTCTGGTCACAAGTTCGGGAGAGTATTCGGAGGGCACAAGATTCTATGGTCCAACAGACTGAAAGAAGGCTCACTAACTCTGGTACGTTTGTGGTGGGGGATAAAGTGTGGTTATCCACGAAAAACCTTAAATTGAAGGTCCCCTCTTTGAAGTTTGCGCCCAGGTTTGTGGGTCCGTTTGTTGTCACTCATATGGTTAACCCGGTTTCCTTTAAGATTACACTTCCAGCAGGGTGGCGGGTTCATAACACCTTCCATAAAAGTCTTCTTAAGCGCTATGTGGAGCCTGTGTTGCCTCTTCCTGACCCTCCTTCTCCATCTATTGTGGAGGGGAATCTGGAATTTGAAGTGGAAAAAGTGGTGAATTCCAGATGGGTAGGTAACTCCCTGCAGTACCTGGTCCATTGGAAGGGTTTTGGTCCTGAGGATAGGTCTTGGGTTCCGGCTAGAGATGTTCATGCTCCACGGTTGCTCAGGTTGTTTCATCAGGCCAACCCTCAGAAGCCATCTTTAAGATCTAGGGGTCCGAAGGCCCCCCGTCAGGGGGGGGGTACTGTCAGGTTCGCTAGGGAGATTGCTGGGACTTCTGGTTCTTCTGGTGGTGCCAGCAGCGTTCTCCGTACCCCGGCGCGTATCCGCGCAAACTCCACCTCTCGTCCTGGGCAGCGGCTGCTAAGATCTCGCGCTGTCTAGGAGGGGCTGGGACTTTGAACCTCTGCTGGGTGCCTGGTTATTCTGCACCGTGAGGGGTTAATTCCCAGGTACTGTCCAGCTCCTATCAGATTCTGGAGGTGGAGTTCTGGCTGCATAAATTGCAGCTTCACTAGTTCCCAGTGCCAGTGTTTGAAAATCCCTTTCTCCCTGGTTGCTGCTCGTTTGTATTGCTCAGTATCTGTATCTATATTGTTGTTAACTCGGCTAGTTTTTGGACTTTGACTCTTGCTTACTGATTCTGCCTTTGACGTTCCCTCTAGTTGTGACTCCGGCTTGTTTACTATTCTTTTATGTTCTATGTTTGTCAGTCTGTTTGTGTTTGCCCTTATCCACACTTACTCAGTATATTCCGAGTCTTCAAGTAGTCGCCCCACGGTTTAGCGTGGGGGGGCTATAGGAAGGGACAGAGGTTGGGGTAAGCTCAGGGCTCACCTTCCCCTGTCTTGTGTGTACCCTATCCTAACACTCACAGCTGCCAGGAGCCCCATATAACCCAACATGGAGTAGAAGCAGATATCTGAGCCCTCATTACACTGAATGATGATCTTCCCAGGATACGTGTGATGGTTATACTCTACATAAGGAGGAGACACCGACAGCCAAATAACACAAATAAGGACTTGTACAGAAGAACACACCAGGACCACATAGCTTGATGCATTCAGTGAGGCCCATTTCTTCCAGGAACTTCCCGGTTTGGTGGCTTTGAAGGCAAGGCAGACTGTGATAGTTTTGGCCAAAATAGAAGAGACACCAATTATAAAGAAGATCCCAAATGATACTTGTCTCAGTAAGCAGGTGATGTCCACTGGACGACCAAGGAAGAAGAAGACACAAAGGAAGCTCAGCAAGATGGAGACCAGGAGGATGAAGCTCACAGTCCGGTTATTGGCTCTAACAATTGGAGTGTCCCAGTAATAAAGGAAAGTTCTTAAGATGAACAATGTTACAGCAGAAAAAAATAAAGTAAGTGCTAAAAAAATATAGACCAAGGCATCATTTTTATAGGACAGAAACTCAAATAATTTGGGAAGACAAATGATCTTCTTCACATCAGGCCACGTATCCACAGGACATTTCTGGCAGGTGTCACTGTCTACAATGTATAAGTACAATAAAAGATGTTGGGATTGGTAAGACTTGAGCAGATAATATTCACATTCTACTGTTTATACTTATCTTTAAGCATCAGCTATTTCAAGACCGAATGTGGGATGGAAATTTTTACCAAGAAACTTTAATAAGATAACATTATGCAAACAATAAGACTTCTCATACTAGAGTGATCAGTAATTTTAAATCAAATTTTTAACAAATTAACCCCTAAATGACGCTGTATGGTGTTTTTACAGTGGCCATTAAGGGTACTTCTTCTGACGCACCAATTTTCTACCTGACATCACAGCCCAGACCCGTTACCAACACCTGCAATTGTAAAGTTTCTGTTCTCTGGTGCTGTGGTGCAGCGTGTTAGTGTGTCCCCTATGGATAGGAACCCCCCCCCCCCTCTTCCCGATGAGCTCATTGGGGAACCAATCCTTCCTGCAGCAGCCCTGTTGTCCAGATTGCGCCCCAAGGTTTCCGGCTCCTCTTCACTCCAGGTTCTGCCTCCTGGTAGGTCCCGGGTGTAACTAACTGAGCATGCTGACCTTACTTACATTATACATTGCAAACAAGTGTGTTGCAGTGTAAGGGCTTCATTGGATGAAAGCTTGTTCAAGTCCAAGTCAGGACAAATTTTAAAAAATTTTCATTTTATAGTAATAAATTAATTAGTTAAATAAAAGTTCCTAAATCACCCCAGTTACTTATAAAATCCAAATAAAGTTTATAAAATAATCTGTACAATAAATCTAAATCAATATTGAACCCGCTCAGTAAACGACGTAAAAAAAACCCCGAAATACTCCCTGTAATATACAAAAATATCTAAAAAGTGATTTAAAAAAGTTACTTGCCCTAATTTGATATGACTGAAAAAAACTAATCTTTTGCAAAAAATAAGATCTCAACCACATCTATAAACAGACAAATACAGAATTTATGCCCCTCAAAAGTTGTCAATAGTGAAAAAAAAAAATGATTTTCTCCAAAATTGGTTTTGCGCAGTAAAACTGAGCAAAGATAAGAAAAACGATATAAAAGAGGAATTACACGTAATCATAGTGAGTCAGAGAGTAAGGCCTCTTCCACACTAGCGTTGCGTTTCACGTCAGAGTGCAATGCGTTAAAAACTGACGTTTTTGGCTGCGTTTTTGTTCCATTTTTCCTTGGAGTAATTAGCGTTTTTGCGTTTTTCACGCGCGTGTTGTTAGCTTTTTTTTGCGTTTTCGGCGCATTTTTCACGCGCGAGTCAATGGGAGACTCGAGCATTTTTCAAAGGGACCATGGTTTGGGATTAAAATGGGTTATTTAATTGAGAAATAATGTCTTCTGATAAGTTGCAAACATCTGCAATCTATTCTTCACTGTTCCCCGTGTATATTATCTCCCGACAAGTTAGCAGATGTGAAGAACAGTGAAGAATAGAATAAAAACAGTGAACACAGTGAACACAGTGAACACAGGATCGTTTAAGAGAAAAACACAGTGCAGAACACAGTGCAGAATAGATTACAGATGTTCGGCACATCTGCTTACTTGTCGGGAGATACGCGCGGAACGGTGCGTACAAAATAGTATGTGAAGAACAATATATATGTGTGTGAAGAACACATTGCAGATGTTTAAATACATCTGCAATGTGTTCTTCACACATATATATTGTTCTTCACATGCTATTTTGGGCGCACCGTTCCGCGCGTATCTCCCGACAAGTAAGCAGATGTGCCGAACATCTGTAATCTATTCTGCACTGTGTTCTGCACTGTGTTTTTCTCTTAAATGATCCTGTGTTCACTGTGTTCACTGTTTTTATTCTATTCTTCACTGTTCTTCATTGTGTTTTTTTAATTAAATGATCGTTCGCGAGCAGGGGAAATACTGTTATTCTGGTCACCTAGCAACCCTTACGTTTAAAACGCATTGCACTCGCATTGCACTTGCAATGATTGCGAGTGCAATGCGTTCTTGATGCATCTCCATAGACTCGAATGGGGCGTGAAAAACGTGCGTGACTCGCAAAAGTAGAGCATGCAGCGATTTTGACGCGCGTGAAAACGAACGCAAGCACGCGCGTGAAAACCAACGCTAATGAAGAAAGACCCATTGAATACAATGGGACAGAGTGCAATGCAAGTTCTGCGCGTCAAATGCACACGCAGAACTTGCGCGTGAAAAACGCCAGTGTGGAAGGGGCTTAAAGATAAAATATTTTTATTAAAATAAAAATGGATGATTTTGTTTGTGTTAATAAATAGTTAATAAAATTTCCCTAATAAGCTTTATACCCCCAAACTAATTATCAATACATTGTATCTCATCACACAAATTACTGCTTCCATTCCATGCCCGGCCGTGCGCCCGTACAGCAGTTACCACCACATATGAGGTATCGCCACTCGAGAGAAATTGGGCATAAAACGTTGCAGAGCGTTTCATCATTTTATTCATTATGAAAATGCCAGTTTTGGCCTAAATGAATGTATTTTGCAAAAGAATTCTAATTCCCATATATGTCCAAAAATAGATAAATGCCTACAATCAAAGCCTGCAGGGAAAACAAGTGCATGCCAACCACGGACTAAGATGGAATAAACCCCGACACGGGTTTCACCACAGAATGGCTTTTTCTATATGCTTGAGTATAAGCCGACCCGAGAATAAGCCAAGGTAACTCATTTTAACACAAAAACTGGGAAAACCTATTGACTCGAGTATTAGCCTAGCATTGGAAAGACAACGATCACAGCCTCCCCCAGTATGTAGCTTGCCAATCCCCTTCCCACCCAGTATATACCTTGATAGCCCTGCCTCTAGTATATGGCCAGCCAGCCTATGCCCCATAGTATATAGCTAGCCAGCCCATGCCCCCTAGTATATAGCCAGCCAGCTAATGCTCCCCAGTATAGAGCCAGCCACCCCATACCCCTTAGTATATATCCAGCCAGCCCATGCCTCCCAGTATAAAGTCAACCAGCTCATTTATTGCTGTGGAGTATGTTAGTGCCAAAGCCACTTTTTCCCTTCCTGAAATGGCCCATTTTTTCAAATCTGACATATGTGATTATAACTTTAAACCTTTAGGGACCTTTAAGACCATTTTGTAGCTTAAAAGGGTTCTCCCGAGGTGGAAAAACATGGCTGCTTTCTTCCAAAAACAGTGTTACACCTGACCATGGTGTGTACAGGTATTGCAACTCAGCTGTATAGAAATGAATGGAGCTTAGTTGCAATACCACACACCACCTATGGTCAGGAGGGGCGCTATGTTTGGAAGAAAGCAGCCATGTTTTTCAACCTCTGGAGAACTCCTTTAACCGGTTAAGGACCGGGCCCTTTCCTGTTTTTTCATGTCCATTTTTCACTCCCCACCGTGAAAAAATCTATAACTTTTTTATTTTTACACGTAAAGAGCTCTGTGATGGCTTGTTTTCTGTGTCACAAATTGCACTTCATAGAGATGGTATTAAATATTCCATGCCATGTACTCGGAAGCGGGAAAAAAATTCCAAATGCAGTGAAAATGGTGAAAAAACGCATTTGCGCCATTTGCTTGTGGGCTTGGATATTAAGTCTTTCACTGAGCGCCCCAAATGACATGTCTACTTATTCTATGGGTCGGTACGATTACGGGGATACCAAATTTGTATAGGTTTTATAATGTTTTCATACATTTACAAAAATTAAAACCTCCTGTACAAAAATTATTTTTTTTTATTTTGCCATTTCTGGCGCTAATAACTTTTTTATACTTTCGTGTATGGAGCTGTGGGTGCTGTCATTTTTTGGGAAATTTGATAATATTTTCAATGATATACTTTTTAGGACTGTACGACCTTTTGATCACTTTTTATAGATTTTTTTAATATTTTTCAAAATGGCAAAAAAGTGCCATTTTCGACTTTGGGCGCTTAAAAAAACCGTTATCATATTTTGATAGATCGGGCATTTTCCTAATGTGTTTATGATTTTTACTGTTTATTTATATTTATGTCAATTCTAGGGAAAGGGGAAGAAAAACGGGTTGTCCAGCATCCAGGCAATGAGAGTGGCTTGTGAATTAATTAAAATTCCACTTTTATTGAATATTCTTTAAAATCATAAAGAAGTCTAAAACATAATCAAACTGACGCGTTTCGGACTAACATCAGTCCTTAGTCGTAGCCTAGTGGTACGTTCAAGCACAAGGTGGGTGGACCAGAAATGTGACGTTGCATCACATGATAGATGTCACATGACTAGACAGTGGAGGTATGTTAAACACATATATAAGTGCAGTATTAGATTAATAGATATACATCAAATCGTTTCTGTAGTTCAACCCAGCCGGGAATCGTGTTTTGAGAGTTAATATCCAGTATGCCTCTCGAGAGCGTAATGCTTTGGTCCAGTCTCCTCCCCTTTTTGGTTTAAACACTTTCTCTATGGGAGTGACTTGTAAGTACACAGTGTTGCCTTCATGTTGTTTATTGAAATGTTTGGAGAGACCTGATATGTTTGCTTTGATTTGACTGTTATGTTTATTGGCAGCCGCAATGTGTTCTGCAATTCTTTTGTTAAGTTTTCTGGTTGTGCATCCAACATATTGTTGGTGGCACTGTGTGCAACTGGCTAAAAATACAACATGATCGCTCTCACAATTTAAATGCGATTTAATAGGATATGTTTTGGATGTGGTAACGGAAGTAAAATGTGTACTTTTGGGTATTTTGTGACATAAATTGCAGCGAGCGCCGCCACATTTGAAACTTCCTGTATATTTTAGCCATGTTTTTTGTATAGTATCAGTAGTTGAAAATGTGTTTGGGGACAGGATGGTGCCTAAGCTAGGTGCATTTCTTGATACGAATCTCACTCCTTTATCCAGAATATGGGACAACTTGTCATCTTGATACAGAATGGGTATATGTTTTTTGACTATTTTGATGACTTGATTGTATTGTTTACTGTACATAGTGCTGAAAGTAACTGATTCATTGTCTTTTATCTTGTCTTTTTTTATGTCGTTGTTTTTGCCCAAATAATGCATTCTGGATTGGGTATTGATCGATGTTGCTATTCTATTTATGTCATTTTTGTTGTACCCCCTATCCTGTAGACGCTTTGAGATTAATTTGGTTGCTTGTTTGTATGAGTTGTCGTCTGAACAAATTCTTTTAGCTCTTATGTACTCACCCTTGGGAAGATTTTGTGTAACATGTGGGGGATGACTGCTGGATGCATGTAATAAAGTATTACCCGATATGGGCTTTCTATAGAGATCTGTGTGAATGCATTCTTTAGCCTGATCTCCTATTAGCATGATGTCTAGAAAGGAAATGCTGGTTGAGGTATGGGAGAATGTAAATTTGAGATTTAATGTATTGGTATTGAGGTACTGAATGAAATCGGATATATTTTCTGGAGGACCTGTCCATATGAGTATGCAGTCATCTATATAGCGGCCATACCACATGATTTGAGATGAAAAAGGATTATTTATAGAGATGAGCGAGCACTAAAATGCTCGGGTACTCGTTATTCGAGACGAACTTTTCCCGATGCTCGATTGCTCGTCTCGAATAATGAGCCCCATTGAAGTCAATGGGAGACTCGAGCATTTTTCAAGGGGACCAAGGCTCTGCACAGGGAAGCTTGGCCAAACACCTGGAAACCTCAGAAAAGGATGGAAACACCACGGAAATGGACAGGAAACAGCAGGGGCAGCATGCATGGATGCCTCTGAGGCTGCTTAAACGCACCATTATGCCAAAATTATGGGCAACAGCATGGCCATGACAGAGTGACAGAATGAAGCTAGATAGCATCTAAAACATCCAATAATTGACCCTGACACTATAGGGGACGGCATGCAGAGGCAGCGGCAGCAGCGGCAGGCTAGAGAGTGGCATAGCGACATACCCTAAATGGACTCAGGCTTCAAACCAATGGGTGGCAGAGAGGAACCAAAGGAGGTGAGCAAGAAGCGCTCAAATAATATCGGTACATGATAAAAGTTTGCCAGTATATTTTGTGGATTACACAGCAGGGTGGCGACAAAGTTAAGAAGTTTGATGTGGAAGCCATGAAAACAACCCAAAATTCTGCCTGACACAGTACGTTTGATAAGGGGACCATGTATGGAGGCAGTGAACTAGTAGTAGATTAAAGGTGCTGCAGTTAAAACTATGTTAGTTGGATCTTGGCATGGAGCTGGCGCTCCGCTGCCAGGCGAGCTTTCGCCAATCCAAGCCCCTGTCTCTAGGCTACTCCCCAAACAGCACTTCTAAGAACCTTTTGTTATCCAGCAACCAACAGGCACCAGACTTCTCTGCAGTCCCATTCACCCTGGACCTGGTATATAAGATGACGGCTGAGTGGTTCAAGCGACAGCAATTCCATTTATTATATTTTGTTCTATTCCCTAAGAAGAATGGCTTGACCATTAAATATTCTTTTACCTCGTGTTACCCCATCATCTTCATAAACCGTAAGCTCTGGCGAGCAGGGACCTCACTCCTGTTGTTCCATACAAATGTTGTGCTCTGTTACATTACATTTGTATTTGTTTCCTATGATTTGTAAAGCGCTACGGAATATGATGGCGCTATATAAATAAAGATTAATATTATTATTATTATGGAGGCAGTGAACTAGTAGTAGAT
This sequence comes from Engystomops pustulosus, assembly GCF_040894005.1. NCBI lineage: Eukaryota > Metazoa > Chordata > Amphibia > Anura > Leptodactylidae > Engystomops > Engystomops pustulosus. The sequence goes on along the minus strand of NC_092411.1, from coordinate 294,549,087 downwards.
TAAAGGTGCTGCAGTTAAAACTATGTTAGTTGGATCTTGGGATGGAGCTGGCGCTCCGCTTCCAGGCGAGCTTTCGCCAATCCAAGCCCCTGTCCCTAGGCTACTCCCCAAACAGCACTTCTAAGAACCTTTTGTATAAGATCAAGTGTAGTAGCGTTCTTATAAGTTTGGGATATGGCGGGTGAGGGGAATGTAAGCAGATGCGCAAGAAGCGCTGAAATAATATCGGTAAATGATAAAAGTTTGCCAGTATATTTTGTGGATTACACAGCAGGGTGGCGACAAAGTTAACAAGTTTGATGTGGAATGCCCTGTAATAGCTCTTGGGCGGTGTGCCTTTTATCGCCTAGGCTCAGCAGTTTGAGCACCGCCTGCTGTCGCTTAGCGACGGCACTGCTGCTGTGCCTAGAGCTACCGACTGATGGCGCCATGCCCACGGATGGTAATTCGGAGGAGGAGGAGGTGGAGGAGGGGTGGGAGAAGGTATAGTAGGCCTTTGAGACCTGGACCGAGGTAGGCCCCGCAATCCTCTGCGTCGGCAGTATATGACCAGCCCCAGGGTCAGACTCGGTCCCAGCCTGCACCAAGTGAAGTGTAGTAGCGTTCTTATAAGTTTGGGATATGGCGGGTGAGGGGAATGTAAACAGATGCGCAAGAAGCGCTGAAATAATATCCGTAAATGGTAAAAGTTTGCCAGTATATTTTGTGGATAACACAGCAGGGTGGCGACAAAGTTAACAACTTTGATGTGGAATCGATGAAAACAACCCAAATTTCTGCCTGACACACCTCGTTTGATAAGGGGACAATGTATGGAGGCAGCTATATGGACGACTTTTGGAGGTAGCAATGGAGACAACGTGTGGAGGCTGCTATGGAGACAATTTAATTTGGATAGTGCCTGTATGTGGCAGTCCAAAAAAGTTTTCAAACCAGAGGAGCACGTAGGTGGCCCTCCAGAAAAATGAAATAGATTGAGTGCCTGTATGTGGCAGTCCAAAAAAGTTTTCAAACCAGAGGAGCAGGTAGGTGGCCCTCCAGAAAAATGAAATAGATTGAGTGCCTGTATGTGGCAGTCCAAAAAAGTTTTCAAACCAGAGGAGCAGGTAGGTGGCCCTCCAGAAAAATGAAATAGATTGAGTGCCTGTATGTGGCAGTCCAAAAAAGTTTTCAAACCAGAGGAGCGGGTAGGTGGCCCTCCAGAAAAATTGAATAGATTCAGTGCCTGTATGTGGCAGTCCAAAAAAGTTTTCAAACCAGAGGAGCAGGTAGGTGGCCCTCCAGAAAAATGAAATAGATTGAGTGCCTGTATGTGGCAGTCCAAAAAAGTTTTCAAACCAGAGGAGCAGGTAGGTGGCCCTCCAGAAAAATGGAATAGATTGAGTGCCTGTATGTGGCACTCCCAAAAATTGTTTAAAACAGAGGACCGGGTAGGTGGCCCTCCAGAAAAATTAAATGCATAAAGTACTATAGCTAGAGCCAGTGGGCCCTGTCAAAAAATAGCCAGTTTCCTCTGCTTTACTGTACAAAGAGGAGGAGAAGGAGGAAAATGAGGAGGAGGAGGAGTGCATAAGTTATTCAGGTTGAGCTTCCTTCACCTGGTGGAGATTGGAAATTATGAGAAATCCAGGCTTTATTCATCTTAATAAGCGTCAGCCTGTCAGCGCTGTCAGTCGACAGGCGTGTACGCTTATCGGTGATGATGCCACCAGCTGCACTGAAAACCCGCTCGGACAAGACGCTAGCGGCAGGGCAGGCAAGACCTCCAAAGCCAAGGCGTACAGCGCCAGTTCGTGCCACATGTCCAGCTTTGAAACCCAGTAGTTGTAGGGAGCTGTGTGATCATTTAGGACGATGGTATGGTCAGCTACGTACTCCCTCACCATCTTTCTGTAAAGATCAGCCCTACTCTGCCGAGACTGGGGACAGGTGACAGTGTCTTGCTGGGGTGACATAAAGCTGGCAAAAGCCTTGTAAAGCGTACCCTTGCCAGTGCTGGACTAGCTGCCTGCTCGCCTACTCTCCCTCGCTACTTGTCCCGCAGAACTACGCACTCTGCCGCTAGCGCTGTCAGAAGGGAAATACTGTTTCAGCTTGTGCACCAGGGCCTGCTGGTATTCATGCATTCTCACACTCCTTTCCTCTCCAGGGATGAGAGTGGAAAGATTTTGCTTGTACCGTGGGTCCAGGAGAGTGAACACCCAGTAATCGGTGCTGGAATAAATTCTTTGAACGCGAGGGTCACGGGATAGGCAGCCTAGCATGAAATCTGCCATATGCGCCAGAGTACCAACGCATAAGAATTCACTCCCCTCACTGGCCTGACTGTCCATTTCCTCCTCCTCCAACTCCTCCAACTCCTCTTCTTCTGCCCATACACGCTGAACAGTGAAGGACTGAACAATGGTCCCCTCTTGTGTCTCGCCAACATTCTCCTCCTCTTCCTCCTCATCCTCCTCCACCTCCACCTCCTCCGATATGCGCTGAGAAACAGACCTAAGGGTGCTTTGGCTATCAACAAGGGAATCTTCTTCCCCCGTCTCTTGTGAGGAGCGCAAAGCTTCCGACTTCATGCTGATCAGAGAGTTTTTCAACAGGCCAAGCAGCGGGATGGTGAGGCTGATGATGGCGGCATCGCCACTGACCATCTGTGTTGACTCCTCGAAGTTACTCAGCACCTGACAGATATCAGACATCCACGTCCACTCCTCATTGTAGACTTGAGGAAGCTGACTGACCTGACTACCAGTTCTGGTGGAAGTTGACATCTGGCAGTCTACAATCGCTCTGCGCTGCTGGTAAACTCTGGATAACACGGTTAATGTTGAATTCCACCTCGTGGGCACGTCGCACAACAGTCGGTGAGCGGGCAGTTGGAGGCGGCGCTGCGCTGCCCTGAGAGTGGCAGCATCTGTGCTGGACTTCCTGAAATGCGCACAGATGCGGCGCACCTTCGTGAGCAAATCAGACAGATTGGGGTATGTCTTGAGGAAACGCTGAACTATCAGATTTAACACATGGGCCAGGCATGGCACATGTGTCAGTCTGCCGAGTTGCAGAGCCGCCACCAGGTTACGGCCGTTGTCACACACAACCATGCCTGGCTTCAGGTTCAGCGGTGCCAGCCACAGATCAGTCTGCGCCGTGATGCCCTGTAATAGTTCTTGGGCGGTGTGCCTTTTATCGCCTAGGCTCAGCAGTTTGAGCACCGCCTGCTGTCGCTTAGCGACGGCACTGCTGCTGTGCCTAGAGCTAGCGACTGATGGCGCCATGCCCACGGATGGTAGTTCGGAGGAGGAGGTGGAGGAGGGGTAGGAGGAGGAGGAGGCATAGTATGCCTGAAAGACCTGGACCGAGGTAGGCCCCGCAATCCTCGGCGTTGGCAGTATATGACCAGCCGCAGGGTCAGACTCGGTCCGAGCCTCCACCAAGTTAACCCAATGTGACGTCAGCGATATATAGTGGCCCTGCCCGGCAGCAATTGTCCACGTGTCCGTGGTCAGGTGGACCTTGTCAGAAACGGCGTTGGTCAGGGCACGGATGATGTTGTTTGACACGTGCTGGTGCAGGGCTGGGACGGCACATCGGGAAAAGTAGTGGCGGCTGCGGACCGAATACCGATGGGCGGCCGCCGCCATGAGGTTGCGAAAGGCCTCGGTCTCTACTAGCCTATAGGGCAGCATCTCCAGGCTAAGCAATCTGGAGATGTGGACATTAAGGGCTTGGGCGTGCGGGTGGGTTGCACTATATTTCCGTTTCCGCTCCAGCGTCTGGGGTATGGAGAGCTGAACGCTGGTGGATGCAGTGGAGGATCGTGGAGGCGACGATGGGGTTTTTGTGCCAGGGTCCTGGGCAGGGGGCTGACTATCAGCTGACACAGGGGAAGGAGCAGTGGTGTGCACGGCCGGAGGTGATCGGGCTTGGTGCCACTGAGTGGGGTGTTTAGCATTCATATGCCTGCGCATACTGGTGGTAGTTAAGCTAGTAGTGGTGGAACCCCTGCTGATCCTGGTTTGGCAAAGGTTGCACACCACAGTCCGTCGGTCATCCGGTGTTTCTTTAAAGAACCTCCAGACTTCTGAAAATCTAGCCCTCGCCACGGGAGCTTGACTACGGGCAACATTTGGCGCTGATGCACCTGCTCTGGCCCTGCCTCTCCGTCTGGCCCCACCACTGCCTCTTCCAACCTGTTCTGGTCGAGGACTCTCCTCCGTCTCAGAAGCACTGTGTTCACCCGGCCTCTCAACCCAGCTTGGGTCTGTCACCTCATCATCCTCCGATCCCTCAGTCTGCTCCCCCCTCGGACTTCCTGCCCTGACAACAACTTCACCACTGTCTGACAACCGTGTCTCCTCATCGTCGGACACCTCTTTACACACTTCTTCCACTACGTCAAGAAGGTCATCATCACCCACAGACTGCGACTGGTGGAAAACCTGGGCATCGGAAAATTGCTCAGCAGCAACCGGACAAGTGGTTTGTGACTGTGGGAAGGGTCCAGAAAACAGTTCCTCAGAGTATGCCGGTTCAAATGCCAAATTTTCCTGGGAGGGGGCAGACTGGGGGGGAGGAGGCTGAGGTGCAGGAGCTGGAGGAGTGCCGATTTCGGTGACATGGGTGGACTGCGTGGAAGACTGACTGGTGGAAAAATTGCTCGAAGCATTGTCGGCAATCCACGACATCACCTGTTCGCACTGTTCTGGCCTCAACAGTGCTCTACCACGAGTCCCAGTAACTTCAGACATGAACCTAGGGAGTGTAGCTCTGCGGTGTTCCCCTGCTCCCTCATCAGCAGGTGGTGTCTCACCCTGCCCAGGACCACGGCCTCTGACCCCTGCAGTAGTTGGACGCCCACGTCCCCGCCCTCGTCCTCTACCCCTAGCCTTCGGGTTTAACATTTTGAAAATGAAAGTTATAACTTTAATTTTTTTTTAACTTTTTTTTGTGTTTTTTTGTGTGTTTTTTTTTTTGTGTTTTTTAGTTTTTAAAACCAAACGAAAAGCACACTGCTATGTATGAAAGCACACTGCTATGCCAGATGAGATGACGCTGAGTTATGAAAAAATAAACATAAAATAAAAAGGAAATGGCAGACTGTGCCTAATTGAAATCCAACCCCTAATAAATTTTCCCACTTCGGTCTTTGCGATGGATATGTGCGTCACTAAGCGCTAAACACAACGGTCGCAAGTCTCACTACAAATTCCTCACAATATGGTAGTAGATGCACTACAGCAAGGACAGCCACCAGCAGATCAACCAGAAATCAAATATATATAACGCTACTGTAGGCGTAAGTAAGCCGTTTGGATTCTCCTATGGCTATTTTCTAGCCAAGTATGAAAGCACACTGATGAGATGACGCTGAGTTATTAAAAAAATAAACGTAAAATAAAAAGAAACTGGCAGACTGTGCCTAATTGAAATCAAACCCCTAATAAATTGTCCCACTTTGGTGTTTGAGGTGGATATGTGCGTCACTAAGCGCTAAACACAACGGTCGCAAGTCTCACTACAAATTCCTCACAATATGGTACTAGCTGCAAATAAAAAAAAAAAAAAAAGTATAACGTTATTGTAGCCCTAAGAAGGGCTGTTGGGTTCTTGTAGAATCACTCCTGCCTAACACTATTCTAATAGAACAGCCTAACGCTTTCCCTGAGCAGCAGCAGCTCTCTCCCTAGCGGCATCCAGACACAGAATGATCCGAGCAGCGCGGGCAGGGGCTAGTCTATTCCAGGGTCACCTGATCTGGCCAGCCAACCACTGCTATCGACGTGCAAGGGTACCACGTCATGCTGGGTGGAGTGCAGAGTCTCCTGGCTTGTGATTGGCTCTGTTTCTGGCCGCCAAAAAGCAAAACGGCGGGAGCTGCCATCTTCTCGAGCGGGCGAAGTATTCGTCCGAGCGACGAGTATGTTCGCTCATCTCTAATTATTTACATTATACAGATATTGTTCCTCAAACCACGACATATATAAATTGTTCAACAGGCTGCCAATTTCATAAACGCTTCAAACCGAACATTTTATCTAGTAAATTCCAGATCAAATGTAATGGATCAATTCCAACGACATAAAAAAAGACAAGATAAAAGACAATGAATCAGTTACTTTCAGCACTATGTACAGTAAACAATACAATCAAGTAATCAAAATAGTCAAAAAACATATACCCATTCTGTATCAAGATGACAAGTTGTCCCATATTCTGGATAAAGGAGTGAGATTCGTATCAAGAAATGCACCTAGCTTAGGCACCATCCTGTCCCCAAACACATTTTCATCTACTGATACTATACAAAAAACATGGCTAAAATATATGGGAAATTTCAAATGTGGCGGCGCTCGCTGCAATTTATGTCACAAAATACCCAAAAGTACACATTTTACTTCCGTTACCACATCCAAAACATATCCTATTAAATCGCATTTAAATTGTGAGAGCGATCATGTTGTATATTTAGCCAGTTGCACACAGTGCCACCAACAATATGTTGGATGCACAACCAGAAAACTTAACAAAAGAATTGCAGAACACATTGCGGCTGCCAATAAACATAACAGTCAAATCAAAGCAAACATATCAGGTCTCTCCAAACATTTCAATAAACAACATGAAGGCAACACTGTGTACTTACAAGTCACTCCCATAGAGAAAGTGTTTAAACCAAAAAGGGGAGGAGACTGGACCAAAGCATTACGCTCTCGAGAGGCATACTGGATATTAACTCTCAAAACACGATTCCCGGCTGGGTTGAACTACAGAAACGATTTGATGTATATCTATTAATCTAATACTGCACTTATATATGTGTTTAACATACCTCCACTGTCTAGTCATGTGACATCTATCATGTGATGCAACGTCACATTTCTGGTCCACCCACCTTGTGCTTGAACGTACCACTAGGCTACGACTAAGGACTGATGTTAGTCCGAAACGCGTCAGTTTGATTATGTTTTAGACTTCTTTATGATTTTAAAGAATATTCAATAAAAGTGGAATTTTAATTAATTCACAAGCCACTCTCATTGCCTGGATGCTGGACAACCCGTTTTTCTTTCTCTGAAGTTATTGCTGGTCCCCGCACAGCACGTCCAAGCAACGGCCTTACAGCACAGCGGACATCTTAAAGGGGTGAGCTGAAGAATTATTTTCTCTTTTGTTACATCTAGGGAAAGGGGGGTGATTTGAAATTTTAGGTTTTTTTATTATAATTTTTTTTTTTTTTAACTTTTTTTATTTTTATTTTTACTATTTTACAGACTCCCTAGGGTACTCTAACCCAAGGTTGTCTGATCTATCCTACCATATACTGCCATACTACAGTATAGTATATGGGGATTTTCCTCCTCATTTATTACAATGTGCTATCAGCACATTGTAATAAAGGGATTAAAACGAAATAGCCTCGGGTCTTCGGAAGACCGAGGCTACCATGGTGACAGATCGCCACTCCCCGATGACGTCAGGTAAGATGGCGGCTCCCATGCGCCGCTATCCTTTTGTGGCTGCTGGCAGCTTTGCCGGCAGCCATCGCTGAGATAACACCCGCGATCGGTGCTAGCACCGATCACGGGTGTTACCGGTAAGCCTTTGCTGCAATATGCAGCAAAGACTTACTGGCTATGGAGAGGGCTCAGCCCGTGAGCCCTCTCCAAACAGCACGACCCGACCGCCGCCGTGAATACACGGCGGGCGGTCGCGAACCGGTTAAGGCTCCGCCCCATTTTCTGTAGTCAGAAAATTGATTTTTTTTCCATTTTTTGATTTTGGTATTCACCGTTTAGCCTAATAATCATGTTATCTTTATTCTATGGGTCAATACGATTACGGCCTAAAATGCTTAGATATTTTTTCTTACATTTTACTAAATTTGCCAACTAAAACCTATTGTAGGAAATAAAATATATCATTTTTGCATCGTCGTCTTCCATGTGGCATACAATTTTTATTTTTTTGGCTCCGGAGCTGTTGGCTTGTTTTTTTTTGCTGCACATGTTGTGCTTTGCAACAGTAGCATTCTGGAGTACATCGTTTTTTTTATCACCTTTTATTGCATTTTTTTGTTGGATGAAATAGGTAAAAATTCATAATTTTTGGTGGGTTTTTAACAGTTTTATGTGTAATAATGACCTTTTTTTAATTCTATCTGTCGCTACGGATGCAATAATGCCCCCGATGTGGAGACTTTCATTACACCAACCCCTGAAGAGAACAAATAACTACAATGCCAAAGGGGAGGAGACTTCAGTTACATCAGCCCCCGATGTGGAGACTTTCATTACACCATCCCTTGAAGAGAGGAAAAAACTATGTCGCTGTTACTAGTTTATTTTGAATGTAGTTTCTGCATTTAAAAAAATTAGACACCAATACAGTGGATTTTTAACCCCTACGGGACACAGCATCTTTTGGCCTAAAGGACGCAGCCCCATTTTTCAAATCTGGCCTGTGTCACTATAAGTGGTTATAGCGTGGGAACGCTGTGAGATATCCAGGGGATTTTGAGATTGTTTTCTCGTGACACATTGTACTTCAAATTAGTTTAAAAATTTGGATGAAATCTTTTGCGTTTAGTTATGAAAAAAAACAAAATTTGGCAAAAATTTTGAAAAATTCTTTATTTTCAACGTTCTAAATTCTCTACTTTTGATTCAGAAAGTCATAGCACCCAAATAAATTCATAACTTACATTTCCCAAATGTCTGCTTTATGTTGGCATGGTTTTTTAAGATTCCACATATTTTACTAGAATGTTATGAGGCTCAGAATTTGGGTGCCATTTTTCACATTTTTTGTAAAATCGCCAAAACCTGTATTTAGATGGACCTGCTCAACTTCTAATTGACACTGAGAGGCCTAAATAATAGCGAGACTCGTAAATTACCCCATTGTGGAAACTACACCCCTCAACATATGAAAAACCACTTTTAAGAAGTTTGTTAACCCTTTACGTGTTTTATAGGGGTTAAAACAAAATGGAGGTGGAGTCTGCAAATTGTAATATTTTTTCACAATACACTCATTTTGGGTGGAAAATTTTACATTTCTAATGGATAAAATGAAAAAAGGCTCCACAAAGTTTGATACGCAATTTCTCCCGAGTACACCGATACCCTACATGTGGTGGTAACCTGCTGTATGGGCGCACGGCCGGGCATAGAAGGGAAGGAGGCGCCATTCAAATCAGATTTGCTATGTCACATTGTACAGGCTATAATTTTTTTCTTTTTTTTATTGTGCACCTATAGGGGCTTATTTCTTTTGCCACATGAGATGCACTTTTCTAATACATAATTTTGGGGCATCTATAGCTAATTGGTGAGATTTAATTAACTCTTTGTTGGTGGAGGAAATGAAAATCATCAATTTTTAGGAAAATTTTTATGTGTTTTTTTTTTTTGGCCGTTAACCATACCATGAAAATAGTATATTATTTTTATTCTTTGGGTCGCCACGTTTATGAAAATACTTCATTTATATATATTTTTTTATTTTTTCCCATTTTTACTGTATAAAAAGTAATTTGGCAAAATTGTTGTTAATTTTAGCATCACCGTCTTTCATATGCATAACTTTTTTATTTTTCACCTCAAAAATCTGTTTAAGGGCTTATTTTTTGCAAGAATGATAGCTCTTTTTAGTGGTCTTATTTTAGATTGCGTAACTTTTTAAAATCACTTTTTTAGAGCATTTTTAAAGGGCATTAATAAAAAATCATCTTTAGCAGAGAGAGTTTTTTTAGGTTGTTTTTTACGGGGTTCACTTTGCGGATCTAATAACGATTCTGTTTTATTATACAGATTGTTACGGACGCAGGGATACCAAATATGTGGGGGTTTTGTGTATTTTATTCAATTGTACTGAATAAAAACTAATTTGGAGAAAATCTTATTCATTTTAGCATCACCATCTTTTTATATGCATAACTTTTTTATTTTTTGGCAGATAAATCTTGTTAGGGGCTTATTTTTTGCGAGAACAGTTGTTCTTTTTAGTGGGCTTATTTTGGAGTGCATAACATTTTTTAAATCACTTTTTAGAGCATTTTTTATAGGGTATTAATTAAAAATTATCTTTTTTCGGAATGTTTTTTGCGTTTTTTTCCTCCGGCGTTTACCGTGCGGGTCCAGTAACGATTCTGTTTTATTATGCAGATTGTTACGGACGCGGCAATACCAAATATGCGGGTTTTTTTTGTGTTTTTATGTTTTTTATACTTTATTAAGTTTTTTTATGGGAAAGTGACATTTTAGGGGCTTATATTTTTATGTATTAATTTTTTATTTATTATAATGTGTAGTGTTAACTGTTTTTGCATATTTTTACTTATACATACTTGAACTTAAACCAGTGATGCTCTGATCACTGGTTTAAGTTCAATACACTGCTCTACAATACTATTTTATTGTAGAGCAGTGTAAACTGTCTGAGCAAGCTTGCGCATGCTCAGACAGTTTACAGCCAGACCCGGAAGGGGTCTGGCTGCCATGGAGACCGGGCAGCTCCGGGGCACATGCCAGTCCTCGGAGCTGCCCGGAAGAGGATCGGATCCCCCGGTAAGCGGCACGGGGGATCCGATCCACAGCGCTAACACCGTTACACGCCGCGGTCATGTTTGACCGCGGCGTGTAAGGGGTTAACACCCGCGATCGGAGCCGGCTCCGATCGCGGGTGTTAGCGCAGGCTGTCAGCTGTACTAGACAGCTGACAGCCGCTGCTTCTGGTACCGGCTCCGTTCGTGAGCCGGTGCCAGAAGCAGGACGTTATAGAACGTCCCCGTGCGCTAAGCATCTAGCCCCGGGGACGTACTATAACGTCCAGGTGCGCCTAGGGGTTAAGAAATATTTGTTACATATTTTGGTTTGTTTTAATCTATGTGTATTTTTTAAGATTTCCCAATTTTTAAAGCATTTTCTTTACCCACTTTTATTATTTGCAATTACAGCGCCAACAGTAATGAAAATAGCTTGAATCAGAGATTGAATCAATGTAATTATTTTCTGAGGAATCTGAATCTGCAATAAAAATGGAGGTTCCAATTTAAAATTTTTAAAGTTGCCCAACACCCCACGCACAGGGGTGGGGATAGGGAGTCTGGTTTAGAATCATTGGATAAATGTTTGAGACACATTTGACACAAGCATTTTTATAATTTTGCCTCCTGAGCTCTTCTTTATCATTAGCATTATTTTAAAAGTTGATTTTAGAAAGAAGGAGGCCATAGATAACAAATATAAGAAGATTCCTTTTAAAAATCTACATGTAAACCATTCTCACCTGTAATATTGGACACTTCCCCCTCAGCACATGGGACACAGTTATAGCAGCAGACATGATGTCCTCCATTAGGAGCCTTCCGGAATCCTGGAGGACATCGATCATTACACCAAGCCCGGGGCATCTTTAAGCATAAAATGTATAAATGGCAGTTTTAAATAGTTTGTGTTACAATGATATATATATATATATATATATATATATATATATATATATATATATATATATATTGTAGCAGGGTCAGTTTTTAATGTGAAAAAGTCCAGAGACACAGACAGGCTTGACGGTAGAAATGCGGTTTCCTTGCGGCTTTTATTGGCAGCCAAAACAATGCAGCTTTACAGGCAAGTAAACAAAGCGGGAAACAAGAGCGGGTACGTCTGAGCACTACCTGTACATTGGTAAGTCCCTCTCTAGCAAAGCAGCGTACTCACAGTGGCTAGTGACACATGGCTGGCAAGCCTTCCGGAGCGATGTCTCTCACACAAAGCTCCAGCCCAGTATGCAGCTCTGGGATAAAACCCCTTTTCCCAGCTGCACTTGGTAATTAGGGCTGTGCTAGATTTCTCACATAATGTTTTTCAAATTGCTTTGGGAAATGTAGGTTCAGGGACTTCTCAGTTTGAAGCTGTAAGAGACTGGGACATGTTTCAGATGCTTGGAGAGACCATAAAATGTGACCTGTGAAGGAAAGTGCCTTTGTTTTCTAGACCCTCATATGGGGCTCATTTGGAAAATTTAACTAAAAGTCGCTATGTTTGATAAAGAACATTCTCCTGTAATATGCATTGCTGGACACTGGGAGTCCTGTGCTCTTTATACATGTCAGTGTTATGGTTCCTTATGCACTCCAGACCCACTGAATTGGTGTGACTTGTATCCATGGTGATACTAGAGACTATATGGGTCAGTGAACCATAAACTGGGAATCGCTATAGGTTTGTTATGTGATGTGAGAGCAGATTTTTTTTGTGTTAACTCTGCAAATTACTAAAAGACTGACTAACTCATTCACTTGCTTTTAGGAGACATCCAGGGATTGAGAAACCAAGAGTTACCAAATATACTCGAGTATAAGCCAAATTTTTCAATACAAAAAATGTGCTGAAATACCTAACTATAGTAAGTGTGCCAACCGCATACACTATGATGTCAGCAAGCGGTTGACATCATGGTGCTTACAATGTCACAGAGCGGGGGACCCATAGTTGAAACTGAGGCATCAAAGGAAAGAAGAGGATCTGCATAGGGTAATCGGAAAGTTGAGTACAGGGTTTTTTTTTCTTATAGGCTGGAAATACCTCGGGAAGTGGCTGGCTGGCCATTTACTGGGGGCTGTAGCTTCAAGCTATATACTGGGGGCACAAGCTGCAGGCTATATACTGGCGGCACAGGCTACAGGCTTTAAACTGGGGGCATGGGCTGCAGGCTATATACCGGGACAGTGGCTAAAGGCTATATACTGGGGCAATGGCTGTAGGCTGTATACTGGGGGCAAAGGCTGCATGCTATATTCTAGGGGCAAGGGACTGTCAGGTGATGTACTGTTAAGGTAAACCTAGCTGATAGATCAAATCCTGTAATTTCTACATGTCTAATTTTCCTAAAATATACTGTAATAGAAACAACGAACTCAAGATGGCGCCGAGATCTTAGACCGCACCTCAAAGTTTAGAAGCTAAGGAATGCGGGCCTGACATCAATGTGCGACAGCAGGGAAGTTCTCCAAGCAAGAGACTTCATAATCTGGGAACTCTCCTGCCTCTTCTGCTTCTTTCCTATTTTTCTATATAGATTTGTGAAACCAAATAAAGCTTGTGCAGTGCCGCTCTTGAGCTTGTCTTGTATCAGCGGTGGTCTGATTCATTTACTTGTGACCGTGCACACATGAAATAATTTAATAATTTAAAACACAGCCAACTCACACTAAAAGAGGATATCTTAAATCCTACCCTAACAGTTGGAGGCACTGCTGAGATCCCCGTCATCAGGACCAGGACACCTCCTCGTTTCAGCACCGCCTGCAGCCTTGGGATCACCGCTTCCAGATTGGGATTGATCAACCCACAATCACGGTAAGTTTCAGATTACATATGTTAACCTGTTACTTGCCTGTGAGTCAAGGGGTGGTGATACTTGTGGCTGTAGACAGCCAGTATTGGAGGATAAATATGTATAGCCACCTGGTGTCCTGCGCGGGATTTGAATTGTTAGACATCTCTGTATGAAATTGAAACAAGTGCCTTGCTGCTGTGTGTAAGCACCTTGCTGAGCCAGAACACAAAGGGAGGGAGAGGAAGGTCATACAAGATACTGAGAGGAATGGAAAGAGAGCCTGCAGGGAAAAACAGGCCCGGGACAAAGTGCCTGGGACTTTGAAAAAGGAGACACGGGACAAGGGTCTGGGATTTTTAAATAAGCAGACATGGGATAAATGCTTGGAATTCTGTTATAGTTGGCCAGGATAGTGGATAATAGGCCAGGTGTCAGGGATTTTGTCAGTAAAATCGACAAGGAATTAATTCAAACAGGATTGAGATCAATAAGGGGGGCCAACTGATAAACCTCTAACTGACACGCAGTGAGCTAAGTCTCTGTAACTGGTGATTGGGGAACTTGAAGGTCAGTCCTTATGTTGGTGAGCAGCTGCACCGGTAAGTGTCTTGGGATAAATTATACTGCGGTCTCAGAAGAGAAAGGACATTCTCCCGGAGGGAACCACTGGCACGCTAGCGATAGTTCAGTGCAGGGAAGGTTGATGTAAGTAGACAGAAGGTTGTTGAGTTAAGTAGGACTGATGGAGAAGTGCAAAGTTGATGTAATGGAACATAAGGGCTGGTAGCATTGTAGTGAAAAGATAAGTAGTAGTGAAGGTTTGGGGGTGTGTTATAGGATCTGATGATTGTACAAGTGAGAAAACTTGATCAGATTTACAAACAGACACTTAGAGCCTCTGGCTTTGACGGACTGACCAGGACAAATTGACAGGAATCCTTCAGAGTGCCCATTGTAGAAAGAGACAGGTGATAAGGGACATTTCAAAGTTTTTGATGTGGAAAGAATTTGGGAAAAAAGAGATTTTATTATATTTTCCTACCTGGGAAAAGGAAGAGAATATGGCATCTAGAATGCAGACTCCACCCCTGTATATGGTGGTTAGAGAAGATGACACACTCTATCATCCTTCAGTCATCTTATAACAGTTATATTCCCTTCAGGTCCCTAAAAGTTAATTGCCTATGACTCTACTCTGTTGGCACCTGTTTTTTGTTGTGGTTTAGCAGCAGAGCACCCTTCCGGATTCTTGACAGGTGTCTGGAATAAACGCCGGCATAGGTGATTTTACCTAATTTCAGACTTCTGCTAAAGATCTTGGGAGTGGGTAGCTGTTTATTTGATTATGGTCCCGTTAAAACTTATTTGATCCTGACGATTAGAGAAAAATTACTAGAAAGAGTGTTGCAATGTCTCTGGTACCTGCTTCCTGGAGTTTAAATGGTTAACGAGGGAGATTGTGGGGGCAGCTGTGCAGCTTGCATTGGAATGCTGTATCTGTGTTTTGTTCAGAACTGACCTTGACATTCACAGAAAGCTGAATTTCTTCATATTGAGCTGCCAGAGAATGCCGTTGTGTCTCTGCCAGTGCCAATGTTTACAGTAGGGAGGGGGCACACTGCAGCGTTTAGAGTTCTTTTCTGACATTTTAAGACGACTTGAAGTAATTTGCTTGTGATACAAGAATACAGTATGATGTGATGTCCTCTTGTGTACCCCATGAACAGACCAAACAAGAACAAGCACCCCAACTGCATGACAGAGCTTATGACTAACTTTTGTTCCTTTTTGACTAAAAATCAATACAAGTGTACCTGACTTCTGTATGAGACGTTGCCGTCAGTCCAGAACTTTATAGATAGCGTAGAGCGCTGGGCTAGAGATGGCGGGGGGAGAGTCCCGTGTTTCTGGATGAGACAAAGCGGAGCCATAAATGGTAATGGAAGAGTTCCACAGGAACTGTTTACAGCTTTTGGACAAATGGGGGATGACCTGACAGTGTAGTGTACTGGATTTGTGGGGATAGAAGAGTCAGGTCAAGCCTAGAGGCTGGGAAGACGAGTGTGTGGTGATAAAATTTGTGCATTTCTTCCTCATGATCTCCAAGGAAGTTTGATCGGACACATAAAGAAAAGGTAGAGAATCCCAAGGGATTCTGGATGTCAAATAGAGAAGCACCTAGATGACAACGTTTATATAGATACAGTAGGAGTACCAAGGGGGGTCCCAGATGAGTTCAAGGCCCACAATAAGATATGGGCAGTCCATTATTCCCCAGATAGCTATGGCCAAAAAAGTTGATTAGGTTAACTGTGTTTATTGTAACCAACAGAAATTTGTGAACATGATCCTTGCTGAAAAGGGATGAGTCTGTAAGATGGTGGGAGCGGCTTGTTGTATGTACATTCCGGATGAAATCGCCCCCTATGGATCCATTACCCATGTACTAGTAGAGATTGATGGACTGTACAGGGAACTCAAGAGAAATTCCAAAGTGGACACTTTGGGGCAGATTAACAAGTGTCTGAAAGTAAGAATATTTCTAGTTGCCCATGACAACCAATCACAGCTACCGTTTAAAATATTCATGAGCACTGGTAAAATGAAAGCTGAGCTGTGATTGGTTGCCATGGGCAAATAGAAATATTCTGACTTTCAGACACTCGATAAATCTGGCCCTATATCCTTCACTTTGTGGTTGGGGGATTGGAAGGATTTCCTTTAAGTGAGGATGATATTGGGGATTGTGATTTTGCTCTTGTCATTTATTGCGTGATGTGTTGTCTCCCTCATCAAGTCCACCAAGTATCATGGGCATCAGTAGTTACACAAGCCAAAGACCCCTTACTCAAGTTACCTAAATTTGCATAATGAAGATATCCCTCTAAGATCAACCACCCCTGAAACATATCAAACAGCCCCCTGGAGTAGGGAGAGGTAGAGTAGAGATTTGATTCCCATATGTGAAAGTCCACTAACTGGTGAAGAGGAGAGCCATGCACATATGGGCAGATCTGTAGGTCCTTCTAGACTAAGAGTAGCTGAGAGAAATTCCAGGATTTAGGGGGGACTGTTAAGGTAAACCTAGCTGATAGATCAAATCCTGTCATTTCTACTTGTCTTATTTTCCTAAAATATACTGTAATAGAAACAATGAACTCAAGATGACGCCGAGATCTTAGACCGCACCTCAAAGTTTTGAAACTAAGGAATGCGGGCCTGACATCAATGTGCGACAGCAGGGAAGTTCTCCAATCAAGAGACTTCATAATCCGGGAACTCTCCTGCCTCTTCTGCTTCTTTCCTATTTTTCTATATAGATTTTTGAAACCAAATAAAGCTTGTACAGTGCTGATCTGCCCCGGGCTACGGCATGAGCTTGTCTTGTATCAGCGTTGGTCTGAATCATTTACTTGCATATGCAATAATTTAATAATTTGAAACACAGCCAATGCACACTAAAAGAGGATTTCTTAAATCCTACCCTAACAATACTTGGGGTACATGGGCTGGCAGGCTATATAGTTGGGGGCTTGGGCTGGATGGTTGTAAACTAGTGGATATGGCCTGGCTGGCTATATAATGGTTGTCAGGGGGCAGGGTATATCCTGGGGGACAGGGGGATGACTAGCTATATACTAGAGGGCATGGGCTGGTTGGATGTATACTGAGTGTATGGGCAGGCTGACTATATAGTAGAGGGCATAGGCTGAATGGGTGGAAGGGGACTGGCTAGCTATATACTGGGGGGATTGACCAATGCATTTACCACCCTAGGCTTATACTCGAGTCAATAGGTTTTCCCAGTTTTTTGTGTTAAAATTAAAGGGCACCTACCAACCTGATTCTACCTATAAAGGTAGAAGGGGTGGTAGGTGGATGGATGGGACGTGAGGATAGCCCTTTTTTGGGCTAATCCTCACGTCCCAGGCGTCTTTTACAAAACTATATTACATCTATATGCAAATTTTTTTATGCGGCAACTGGGGCGTGGAGTAGCCGGACATTAGGCTACTAGTCGCGGCTACTCCACGGCCCAGTAGCCGCGTTACTCCGCCTACCAGATAATCTTCGGCGCGCAGTTCCTGGTAGCTGTGTGCCCTCGTCCGGGTCCCCTGCGTTCTGCGCACCAGGAGCTGCGCGCCGAAGATTTCCTGGTAGGCGGAGTAACGCGGCTACTGGGGCGTGGAGTAGCTGCGACTAGTAGCCTTATGTCCGGTTACTCCACGCCCCTGTAGCCGCATAAAAAAATTTGCATATAGATGTAATAAAGTTTTGTAAAAGACGCCCGGGACCTTTATAGGTAGAATCGGGGTGGTAGGTTCCCTTTAAGTACCTCGGCTTATACCCGGGTCGGCTTATTCTCAAGTATATACAGTACTTTTCCCAACCAGGTACCTTGCCCAAGGGTCGAATTGACACTATTTGCCAAATTTCGCAACAAACTTTCCCCCCTAATGATAACTGAAATTCTATTTAAATGTATTGCTATGGATCTGGTTGGTCCACTTCCAAAATCTACCAGGAGTCACCAACATATATCAATGGTTTGGGACCACATAACCTACTACCCAGGTGCAATACCAATTTCTGGTGAAACACTTTTCATGTCCAAAGACCTGTGTCTGTTACCAAAATATATTTACCTGCTTATCATCTACAAACCGATGGTGTCATGGGAAGGTTAGATTGGAAATTGAAAGGGATGTGAAATAAAGTAATTGAGCATCAGACTCGAGAAGCTCACAGAAGATTTGCTTAGATGAGAACTTGTCCAACCTGATGAGTCAGTTTCATTTCTATGCACAGTGGAAAGTAAATTCTTGCCAAACTGACAAGACCAGTACTGGATTGTTTAAAGGGTTAATTAAGTAACTTATATGGTTTGTTAACCAGGGAAAAGTATAGCAATCCAATTGTCACCTACTGACATGTTACCATTGGTTTATATTGCTGAAACCTTCTCATATTCATATTCAAAAGGTGAGGGAACCGGTACCAAGAAATAGGGAACACTTCCTGACCATTTCTGGTCATTCTCACTTCTTCAAGCAAAGAAAGGTGAATAGGGTAAACCAAGGACATTTAGCGAAAAGAAGTCCAATGTAGGGCAATTTAAGACCACATTAAGAAAATGTCTCTTGGGGTACTTAAAAAATTACCAGACTGGGCGTCTTATCTGGTAAGGGCACCTCTAAGGGCAGCAGCTTACTCACAAGCCCAAAAAAGTGCAAAATAGTTAGATTTTTTTTAAATGAAGAAGATTCTTACCCTGTTATTTTTCCATATGATATTTTCTATTACCACATCAGTCTTGAAATCCCCAGAATGATGAAAAGATGCAACGGCTTGATTTTTTACGACACGTTTTTGATAATTTTCCTCCTCTATGCAGACAACCCAGTTCCTTTATTCCCATCCAAATGGAACTCCCCTCCTGTCATTAAAGAAAGTCTCCTTTCCATATACATCCGTGTACTGAGCATATTTCATGTACTTCTGCAACTACAAAAAAGGTTTTAAATTTAAATATCAGCCCCCACTGGTAAAAGAAATGTACAATACCAAATGCACCGTATTTGACATTTTTTGGACATCATCTTTTGGTGTTTGTAACTTTCTTATTATTTAGTTTTGTTATTATTATTACAATTTTTAAACTTTTTTATTTTTACTATTTTTAAGAACCCTAGGGTACTTTAGCCCTAGGCTGCCTGATTTATCCTACCTGTTATCATGCAAACACCAGATACCAAGCTCCAGGCCTCCCTGCAGTCCCATTGACCTTGGAATCTGTATATAAGATGCGGCTGATGGCTGGTTCAAGAAGCAACATTTTTATTAAATTATTTAATTCTTTTCCCCTATAAAGGATGGCTGGACCATTGTACAAACCCTTATACCTCTTATGTAACCTCATCCTCATAGATTGTAAGCTCTTATGTCACCTCATCCTCATAGACTGTAAGCTCTTGTGTCACCCCCTCATCCTCATAGACTGTAAGCTCTTGTGTCACCTCATCCTCATAGACTGTAAGCTATTGTGTCACCCCCTCATCCTCATAGACTGTAAGCTCTTGTGTCACCCCCTCATCCTCATAGACTGTAAGCTCTTGTGTCACTCCCTCATCCTCATAGACTGTAAGCTCTTGTGTCACCCCTCATCCTCATAGACTGTAAGCTCTTGTGTCCCCCTCATCCTCATAGACTGTAAGCTCTTGTGTCACCTTCTCATCCTCATAGACTGTAAGCTCTTGTGTCACCCCCTCATCCTCATAGACTGTAAGCTCTTGTGTCACCCCCTCATCCTCATAGACTGTAAGCTCTTGTGCCACCCCTCATAGACTGTAAGCTCTTGTGTCACCCCCTCATCCTCATAGACTGTAAGCTCTTGTGTCACCCCTCATAGACTGTAAGCTCTTGTGTCACCCCTCATCCTCATAGACTGTAAGCTCTTGTGTCACCCCCTCATCCTCATAGACTGTAAGCTCTTGTGTCACCTCCTCATTCTCATAGACCGTAAGCTCTTGTGTCACCCCCGCATCCTCATAGACTGTAAGCTCTTGTGTCACCCCCTCATCCTCATAGACTGTAAGCTCTTGTCTCACCCCCTCATCCTCATAGACTGTAAGCTCTTGTGTCACAACCTCATCCTCATAGACTATAAGCTCTTGTGTCACCCCCTCATCCTCATAGACTGTAAGCTCTTGTGTCACCCCCTCATCCTCATAGACTGTAAGCTCTTGTGTCACCCCCTCATCCTCATAGACTGTAAGCTCTTGTGTCCCACTCATCCTCATAGACTGTAAGCTCTTGTGTCCCCCCCCCTCATCCTCATATACTGTAAGCTCTTGTGTCACCCCCTCATCCTCATAGACTGTAAGCTCTTGTGTCAACCCCTGATCCTCATAGACTGTAAGCTCTTGTGTCACCCTCATAGACTGTAAGCTCTTGTGTCCCCCCTCATCCTCATAGACTGTAAGCTCTTGTGTCACCCTCATCCTCATACACTGTAAGCTCTTGTGTCACCCCCTCATCCTCATAGACTCTAAGCTTTTGTGTCACCCCTCATCCTCATTGACTCTAAGCTCTTGTGTCACATCCTTTATCCTCATAGACTGTAAGCTCTTGTGTATCCCCATCATCCTCATGGACTGTAAGCTCTTGTGTCACCCCCTCATCCTCATAGACTGTAAGCTCTTGTGTCACCCCCTCATCCTCATAGACTGTAAGCTCTTGTGTCACCCCTCATCCTCATAGTCTGTAAGCTCTTGTGCCCCCTCATTCTCATAGACTGTAAGCTTTTGTGTCACCCCCTCATCCTCATAGACTGTAAGCTCTTGTGTCACCCCCTCATCCTCATAGACTGTAAGCTCTCGTGTCACCCCCTCATCCTCATAGACTGTAAGCTCTTGTGTCACCCCCTCATCCTCATAGACTGTAAGCTCTTGTGTCACATCATTTATCCTCATAGACTGTAAGCTCTTGTGCCCCCTCATCCTCATAGACTGTAACTCTTGTGTCACCCCCTCATCCTCATATACTGTAAGCTCTTGTGTCACCCCCTCATCCTCATAGACTGTAAGCTCTTGTGTCACCCCCTCATCCTCATAGACTGTAAGCTCTTGTGTCACCCCCTCATCCTCATAGACTGTAAGCTCTTGTGTCACCCCTCATCCTCATAGACTGTAAGCTCTTGTGTCACCTCCTCATCCTCATAGACTGTAAGCTCTTGTGTCACCCCCTCATCCTCATAGACTGTAAGCTCTTGTGCCCCCTCATCCTCAAAGATTGTAAGCTCTTGTGTCACCTCCTCATCCTCATAGACTGTAAGCTCTTGTGTCACCCCCTCATCCTCATAGACTGTAAGCTCTTGTGTCACTCCTCACCCTCATAGACTGTAAGCTCTTGTGTCACCCCTCATCCTCATAGACTGTAAGCCCTTGTGTCCCCCTCATCCTCATAGACTGTAAGCTCTTGTGTCACCCCCTCATCCTCATAGACTGTAAGCTCTTGTGTCACATCCATTATCCTCATAGACTGTAAGCTCTTGTGCCCCCTCATCCTCATAGACTGTAAGCTCTTGTGTCACCCCCTCATCCTCATATACTGTAAGCTCTTGTGCCCCCTCATCCTCATAGACTGTAAGCTCTTGTGTCACCCCCTCATCCTCATAGACTCTAAGCTCTTATGTCACCCCCTCATCCTCATAGACTGTAAGCTCTTGTGTCACCCCTCATCCACATAGACTGTAAGCTCTTGTGTCACCCCTCATCCTCATAGACTGTAAGCTCTTGTGTCACCCCTCATCCTCATAGACTGTAAGCTCTTGTGTCACCCCTCATCCTCATAGACTGTAAGCTCTTGTGTCACCCCTCATCCTCATAGACTGTAAGCTCTTGTGTCACCCCCTCATCCTCATAGACTGTAAGCTCTTGTGTCACATCCTTTATCCTCATAGACTGTAAGCTCTTGTGTCACCCCCTCATCCTCATAGACTGTAAGCTCTTGTGCCCCCTCATCCTCATAGACTGTAAGCTCTTGTGTCACCCCCTCATCCTCATAGACTGTAAGCTCTTGTGTCACATCCTTTATCCTCATAGACTGTAAGCTCTTGTGTCACCCCCTCATCCTCATAGACTGTAAGCTCTTGTGTCACCCCCTTATCCTCATATACTGTAAGCTCTTGTGCCCACTCATCCTCATAGACTGTAAGCTCTTGTGTCACCCCCTTATCCTCATAGACTGTAAGCTCTTGTGTCACCCCCTTATCCTCATATACTGTAAGCTCTTGTGCCCCCTCATCCTCATAGACTGTAAGCTCTTGTGTCACCCCCTCATCCTCATAGACTGTAAGCTCTTGTGCCCCCTCATCCTCATAGACTGTAAGCTCTTGTGTCACCCCCTCATCCTCATAGACTGTAAGCTCTTGTGTCACATCCTTTATCCTCATAGACTGTAAGCTCTTGTGTCACCCCCTCATCCTCATAGACTGTAAGCTCTTGTGTCACCCCCTTATCCTCATATACTGTAAGCTCTTGTGCCCACTCATCCTCATAGACTGTAAGCTCTTGTGTCACCCCCTTATCCTCATAGACTGTAAGCTCTTGTGTCACCCCCTTATCCTCATATACTGTAAGCTCTTGTGCCCCCTCATCCTCATAGACTGTAAGCTCTTGTGTCACCCCTCATCCACATAGACTGTAAGCTCTTGTGTCACCCCTCATCCTCATAGACTGTAAGCTCTTGTGTCACCCCTCATCCTCATAGACTGTAAGCTCTTGTGTCACCCCCTCATCCTCATAGACTGTAAGCTCTTGTGTCACCCCTCATCCTCATAGACTGTAAGCTCTTGTGTCACCCCTCATCCTCATAGACTGTAAGCTCTTGTGTCACCCCTCATCCTCATAGACTATAAGCTCTTGTGTCACCCCCTCATCCTCATAGACTGTAAGCTCTTGTGTCACATCCTTTATCCTCATAGACTGTAAGCTCTTGTGTCACCCCCTCATCCTCATAGACTGTAAGCTCTTGTGCCCCCTCATCCTCATAGACTGTAAGCTCTTGTGTCAACCCCTCATCCTCATATACTGTAAGCTCTTGTGTCACCCCCTCATCCTCATAGACTGTAAGCTCTTGTGTCACCCCCTCATCCTCATAGACTGTAAGCTCTTGTGTCACCCCCTCATCCTCATGGACTGTAAGCTCTTGTGTCACCCCTCATCCTCATAGACTGTAAGCTCTTGTGTCAACCCTCATCCTCATAGATTGTAAGCTCTTGTGTCACCCCTCATCCTCATAGACTGTAAGCTCTTGTGTCACCCCCTCATCCTCATAGACTGTAAGCTCTTGTGTCCTCCCCTCATCCTCATAGACTGTAAGCTCTTGTGTCACCCCTCATCCTCATAGACTGTAAGCTCTTGTGTCACCCCCTCATCCTCATAGACTGTAAGCTCTTGTGTCCCCCTCATCCTCATAGACTGTAAGCCCTTGTGTTCCCCTCATCCTCATAGACTGTAAGCTCTTGTGTCACCCCCTCATCCTTATAGACTGTAAGCTTTTGTGTCACCTCCTCATCCTCATAGACTGTAAGCTCTTGTGTCACCCCCTCATCCTCATAGACTGTAAGCTCTGGTGTTACCCCCTCATCCACATAGACTGTAAGCTCTTGTGTCTCCCCTCATCCTCATAGACTGTAAGCCCTTGTGTCCTCCTCATCCTCATAGACTGTAAGCTCTTGTGTCACCCCCTCATCCTCATAGACTGTAAGCTCTTGTGTCCCCCTCATCCTCATAGACTGTGATCCTCATGACACATATATGGGGTAATATTAGGACGGAAGCTAGCCATATCCTGGAAGAATCCTAGGATCGGGCGAGTGTGACTAGCGTCCTCATGAAGATTTTATATGTGTATTTTTAAAGTTTTAAGTGAGTATAATGCAATAGAAAACCATTATCCTTGATGAAACAGACTATGCTATGTTATATGAATTTCCTCTATACAGCAAACCATTGAAGTCCATCTGAGGGTGGAGGTGGATAAATACGAGCGTTTTACTGTCTGAAAGGAGACTTATTCTTGTGGAAGAAGGATTATTATTAGCTGAGAGAAGATTGGATAGAGTCAGAGGACTTGTGAATACAAGAAAATACTATTGATTGTTATTTTATTGAATTGGATCGAGTGGGAGGACTTGGGAAGAAAAGAGATCAGCATCGGGTGCTATTTTATTGGAGTTAAGAGCTCCGATCATGAGGTATGAGGTGTGAGAGACTCAATGCTGACATCCTCCATGTACTGTGGGATTGCCCAGTGATTATGAAATATTGGATAGAGATTTTCGAGACCATTGAGGCCAGGACAGGATGGGCCCTTCTGCGAACAGCCACCCTGGGTCTTTTAGGTTTAATTTCACCTACTATAGAGTTAAGACCTAAGAGAGACCTGATACTGAAAGTCTTGTTCTTAGCAAGACCGGTGTTGATTAAACATTGGAAAGATCGCAATGCCCCGAGGGCGAGAGAATGGGACAATTTAGTAGAGTGCACTAGGCGATATGAGTGTGCATATGAAAAAAGATATAGGGGGGGGGGGGGTAGAAAACTAAACGAACTGTGGGACCAATGGAAGATAGATTAAAATTTTATTTTTTTTTCTCTTTCTTCTCTCTTTTTCACCAGCTCTCAGCAGGAGTTTAGGGAGGGGGGGGGGTAGACTTCTTTTATTACTATGGTACTGGATAATAAAGTAGTGGATTCGGGAGGGGTTAGGAGGGGATAGGGAAACATCTATGTAATACGGTTTTATTGTGATGTGTTTTGGCTTGTTATATTGTAATATTGATTAATGATGTGTAAACGCTTTTGTATACTCTGGAATAAAAAAAAATGTTTTTTAATGGATTGGTCTGGGATTGTTATTGTAGCTCATAATTTTGAGTCTGTGCAACATAAAAGGTGTCAGGGCTGGGAGTCTGTGGACCCTCTGGACCACCGCGGGAGGTGGTACTAGCCGACAACTGGGACTGGAGTCTAAGGGGCACCCGGTCTTCACCAGAGCCCGCCGCAAAGCGGGATGGACTTGCTGCAGCAGGGTGCCACCAGGTCAGTCCACAGATGTGACTAGTCCGCGGTGGCTGCCAAGGTAGTAATGCAGAAGACAGTCTGTACCCAGGGTGACAGAAGGAGAACAGCACAGGAAGGCACACTAGGACTCACATCAGGAATCGCAGGAGCTGGCACGCAGATGAGGAACACAGAAACGGACAGGCACACAGGAAAGCAGGAATCACAGAAACGCAGGAATCACAGGAAAGTAGGAATCACAGAAATGCAGGAATCACAGGATACACAGGATACACAGGATACTCAGGGAATCTTTCTCTTCGTGGAAGGCTTGAAGATCCGGCAAGGGTCATAGGAAGGGACAGGAATTTATATCAGGCCAGCTCCGGGGGCACACAGGGATCGCGGGAGCACCTGTGACAAAAAGCTTTAGATTGCTGTTTTTAGATATAAGACATGTCTAGTGATATAGGTATTATATACTTGTACATGGATGTAGTTACACCAAGCGCACCAAATGGTCATGTACCAGCCCTGTATCACATAGAGGGCTGCACTCCTTCCACTACAGCCCCAGTCCCCAGTGCCCTGAAGTTAGTCAGCAGCCATTGTAGGAGAAGACTCTGCCGGAGTAACCAGAAGAAGAAGAAGTTGAGAGGGGAATACTCTGTCAGAGACCCTGGGCCAACCTTTGGCAAGAGTACCAGCAAATGAAAGAGAGTGACAGATACCGTAAGGCTCTTTTTAGAGTAAAACCCTGACTTGAAGAAGTCAGTCCTAACATTTGCCTGTAATGCACCTTCAGTAAAAAAGCCAAATGACTGCAGACCCTGACTCTCTGGACTTACTGCCTATTGGGGTGGACCACGCCTAACAGGGGCGTAACTACAGTGGTAGCAGCCATAGCAGCTGCTTTTGGGCACATTGTGTCAGGGGGCCCTGGCATCTAACCTGACGTGCTAAAGAATGGAGGATGTGCACCATTATATACGTATTATGCTGCACATTGCACAGGATAATATGTATATAATACTGCACATCCTCCACAGTGCACAGCATGAATTGGCAGTTCAGATAAGAAATGGAGGAGGAGAGGGAATGGGCAGCCGAACGACAGGACTAGGAATCTCTATCTTCTGCCGTCTACTCCCCAGCTACTGGGACAGATCTGTGTGCAAAAGTATATAAATGTGTGAGTATACAAATATGTATAATACTTTCTGAGGATGTAGGGGGCCCCATTCAGAAGACTAATGTGGGTCCCTGCCTCTCCTAGTTACACCCCTGATGCCTTAGTATCTCTTCAGGAGAGCAGCAGCACGTGGTGACAACAGAATGGTGTCCTTGGGACCCAGTGTAGCCTTGGGGCCACCCCTAACCTGGTCACTGCATGTGGATTTATCAAGTATCTTATAGGATATGGGAGGGTTATTACAGAACATCTATACATGACATATTAATGGATACTGTGTATTGTGGGCAATTACCTGATGGCGTATTCGGTGCTGTCCTGAATTATCTTCTATTTGCTTCATTGTGTCTATGGCCGAGGCCAGAATATGCACAGATACATAAGTATAATATAAGCTGGTATCTTTAAAGCCATATTCAGATGGTGGAATATAACGCATCCCGGTGCAGTTCACACCAGAAGTTGAATAATACCACTCGTATAGTGCATTTATCTTCTTGTTTTTAGCCCTACATCGAAACAGAAAGAACCAGATCTCCTCCAGCAGTGGATCATCTGGATGTGATGTTGGATTAACATCATGAATGGATTGAGTAACTGTGGGAATTGTATTTCTGGGCACAATAAATACCAAACTGCAGTTGGCAAACCTAACCATGTGACGTGATCTTCTATAGAAAAGATTAGCCCAGGACTCATGAAGGATGAGGGTGATGTCCTCAGTCATCCTCTTGGAATTCATAGCAAATTCCATGTAATTATCTGAGTAAGGTCCACAAATGACTATAACTTCAACAGTGGATTTCTCAATCACATCCACCATTCTCCTTAAAATAAGAGAACTCCTATCATCTACAGTAAGAGTGAAGTCAATGCAGATCTCATGCTCGGCCATCAGCTCAGTCAGTTCTCTCACTTCTATATCATTAGCCATAGGAGTAACAATCAGCCCAACCCAATTCCATCCAAAGAACTTCAGCAAGTTGCCAATAGCCACATACTGGGTCCATATATCTGGAGCAAACAGGTAGGTAGTGGGGTGTAGGACGTCTCTGCTGTGCAGGAGGGGGTCAGTCACACCGTAAGTAACCTATATGGACAGAGAATATAAGTGGTTTATATTGTCCATTTAAAGTTGTGTTTTCTTTTTCGGAATGAAGCAAAACATCTAAGTAAAAAGTTTTGAAAAACAAACAAGTAGAATCAGTAGAATCTCTTGTTAAAATGTACATGATTTGGAGGGATTTACACGATGTCCTTGGGCCCAATGTTCTGTAGCTTTTGGGCCACATTTCTGGTGTTTTTGCCTTTGTTTGTGACTGTTTATGGTTCTTGCGGTTATTTTTTTAGCAGTTTGCACCTTTGTTTTCATTGTTTTGTGCCTTGTGTGTGACGGTTTTAGATGATCTTACGGCTTGGCCACAGAGTGTGAACATGGGTGGAATTATGTCTCATGAAGTGTTTGCAATGTGGGTGCGTGGCAGGACACAGTACTCGCCCCATTTTTATAAAATAGTTAGTACATAGCGGCAGAGAAGTACTTCTTGTGTCCTGCAGAAGAATTTTTCGGATGATACTGTTGTAGTTGGTTGTATCATTGATAATAACGATAGACGTTTCATAGGGTCTATTGATACTTATGTGGGGTGGTGACACCTGAGTGCTCAGAAACATTAGACGGTCAAGAAGCAGTAGAGCAGAGACGATTAGTATATACGGTATATTGTGGCCTCTCATCTCCCCCTTACATTGTGGCCTCTCATTTCCTAATCCTATTGTGGCCTCTCATCTCCTCCTTATATTGTGGCCCCTCACCTCCTCCTCATCTTGTGGCCCCTCATATCCCCTTCTTATTAAGAGAGGAGTATAACAAACTCTGACCGGAGCTCCCAATGATTCCAATACGGCTGTTGTTCAAAATTCCTTCAAAGATCTTCAATTATATTCTACCGATGAGGAAAGTTTTACAACAAGATGTAGGTCTTATAGATTTTATCTGGGGCTCAAACCCCTAATCATTGTAAGGTGACTTTCAAATTAAATGAGTCTGTGTCCAGCGCTGGAATTGACTAACTTGAATGAAAAGACAAGACCTGTCCTTGCAGGAAGTTAGCAACAAGACTAATAATTTATTGTCGGACGGACATTTATAGAAAATCATAAGGTACTTTACATAAGGCGTGTAATTAGGAAAGCAGCAACTATAATTGGGTGTTCTCACCCAGGAAATGTAATACTATTTGATAACTTCACACAAAGGAGTCTAATACTATTGGCTACATGCAAATACTGAAACTTCCCAGGTGTTCACCTGGATACCTTCCACTAGGTAGTGCTAGCGAACACTAAGCCTTTGTGTGCTGAGTGACCAAACCCAAACTTTAGTTATCACTACACAAAGTTATATGAAATGAATGCTGAGTCTTTAAAATGTCCGACAATATGTAAGATGGCGTCTGAGTCCAGTGTAATATCTTTAACATTTCCCCCCTTTTGAGCTTTGCTGGCCTGTAACTCTGTCCTGAGTGACCTCCTCAAACTCCAGGTACATACAGGTAGGCTAAGCCCTTACCTGCTGGACTTTGTTAACTCTTCACCAGATCCCCTGAAGGCCAGTCACTCGGGGGTTACAGGCCCGCACACTCAAATTACATCATTGTGTTTCCATAGTTTATGGGTTTATTAACAGGCTGGTTCTTCAACAAGATGGTATCCTCCGCTCCGGGCACTTCTCCTGTCGTGGTTCTTACCACCTGGACGGCCATCTGGGACATGGTGGACTTGATGAGGGGGACCACACAACACACAATAAGTGACGAGAGCAAAATCACAATCCCCAATATCACCCCCACTTAAAGGAAACCCTTCCAATCCCCCAACCACAAAGTGAAGGGCAAAGTGTCCACCCCAGAGTTTCTCTTGAGTTCCCTGGACAGTCCTTCAATCTCTTCAAGTGCATGGGTAATGGATCCACAGGGGGCGATGTCATCCGGGATGTACCTGCGACAAGCCACTCCCACCATCTTACAGACTCCTCCCTTCTCAGCAAGGATCATGTCCAAAGCCATGCGGTTCTGGGAAGCATCTCGGATATAATTCACAAATCTCTGTTGATTACAATAAAACCAGTTAACCCAACCAACATCTTTACTCATAGCTCTCTGGGGAATAATGAACTCTAGACCTGCCCATATCTGATTGTGGGCCTTGTACTCATCTGGGACCCCCCTTGGTGCTCCCACTGTATCTATATAAACGTTGTCATCCTGGTCATCCCTACAGATACAGTGATAATCATGGTTGAGGTGTCCCTGAGCATACAGTCAGTCAGAAGAGACCAGCTAGTAAGAAAAATAAGTAAGCTTGGAATAGAAAGCGTGGAAGCGTGCTGACTTCCCTCTAGCTTCACAGACGTGGCACTGGTCAGCAGGACTTGGAAAGGACCGTCGTAGTGAGGCTCCAGACTGTCTCTCTGGCGTCTCTTTACCACCACGTAGTCTCCGGGCTTCAGGTTATGCGTCCTCTGGTCTCTGTCTGGATCTGAAAAAGGAATCAGAAACACTTTGCGGACCTTTTCCAAGGCCTGGCTCAACTGTGTGGCATGTTCCACCTGGTTTCCTGCCATCAAATATAGGGCCTGTGGGAAGTAAAGGCCTAGTCGGGGTGCACAGCCAAAAAGTACCTCAAAGGGGGACAATCCCATCTTTCTGGTGGGTGTGGTCCTAACTGAATGGTGGGCAGCAGGAAAGCACTCGCACCATGGTTTCCCTGTTACTTCCATGGCCTTCTGGATCTCTAACTTAAAAGTGCCGTTTATTCTCTCAAACGCACCACTAACTTGGGGATGCTAAGGGGTGTTCAGGGCCTGTTCTACACCCAGGAGGGACAAGGTTTCAGGTCTTTACCTGTCCAGTGAAGTGGGTTCTGCGACTGGACTCTATGGTCTCTAGAAATACAAACCTGCAGAAAAATCTCACTCACCACCTTCTTGGCTGCGGCTCTGGCAGTAGCCTTGGTCATGGGAGAAGCTTCTGGTCACCCTGGAAAGAGATCAATGCACACAGGCACGTACTCCTACGTACCACTTTTTGGTAGCTGGATAAAATCCATCTGCAGTCTCTGGAAGGGATACAGCAGCTTGGGTGTCACCTTCCGTGGGGTCTTTACCACCTTACCCGGGTTGTGGCGGGCACAGACTATAAAGGCTTTCACTAGTCTAGTGACAGGGGTAGTAATGCCCGGGCAAACCACTGATGGTTTATGAGCACTAGCATGGCCATTTTGGATGTGTGTGTGTGTGTGTCCGTGGACTACTTGACTTACTGTCGGGTGCAGGGCTCTGGGCAGGCACACCCTCTCTCCCAGCATCCAGGTCCCATAGGCATCTGGGCTCCAGCTTTCCTCCACTCTTCCTTCACTTCTGATGACTCTTGGGCCACCAGGGACTGGAACACCTGTGGATCAAACTTTTAGCTCAGAACTCACTGCTGAGACTTCAGGACGGTCTCTGGGCTCCATCTGTGCAGCTGCCTTCGCCATCCCATCAGCCACATACTTGCCCTTGGCTTGTGGAGTTATCAAATTGTGTTTGCTTTTACTATCCTCACCTCTTGTGGAAGTAGGAGAGCATCCATGAGCTCTTTAACCAGCGTGCCATGCTTAACGGGGGTCCCTGCAGAGGTGAGGAAATCTCCAGCCTTCCATAAGGGTTCATAGTCGTGTTTAGACCCCAGGACTATACCTTGAGTATAGATGTTTGCCCTTTTACCTTCCACCAGCTGTAGCGCTTCCCTGAGTGCCATCACTTCACCTCCTGCGCTGACCTGTGTGGAGGGAATGGTTCTGCTTGTACTACCTCATGTGCGCCATTGACCACTGTATATCCAGTGTAGAACCGTCTGTCTTCTCCTGCAGACCTGGAGCCATCTATGAGAAAAAAACTCAACATCTGGGTTAATCACCCTTCTCTCCCCCCTCTCTGAATCCTGGACTAGCGATAGAATGAAGGATTCAGAGCTGTGCACCTTATCAGTGTGACGGGGTATCAGGAGTGCACACTGGAGTCTGAGCTGTCTGGCCTTTGTTCAGATGCTTGGGCTGTACTTGGGTGAGGACACTGTGCAAGGTATATGGCGTTTGCACTGTAACTGAGTGATCTAGGATCAACTCACTGGCCTTGCTGCTGCAGCTACTAACACATGAGGGGCTCCCCTCACGACTGAGTCTAACCGGGTCTAATAGTGGGCCACTGGGGAGGCCACCATGTTCCTGGACTAGACACCTGTGGCGTGGCCTAGATACTCAGTGCAAAATAAAACATAAGTTTGATCCAGTGGGATGTGCCTAGGGCCGGGGCAGACAGGATTTCTCAGCTTAAGGCTATGAAATGCATCAATTGCCTCTTGACTAAGGGCAAATGGAGAAGAGGCAATTCAATTATCAAGGGGCAACATCAGGCTGGAGGCAGCAGACCTTATCCCTGGCTGCAGGAGCTGGCCAGTCCTAGAAACATGTGAAGAGGCTTAGGGCCTCGGGGCAGGGGCACATTCTGGACTGCCAGCTTTCTTTCTGGTGTTTGCCTGTGGCTGAGAAGCAGTGGCCTAGGAAGACCACCTTCTCCTGGCAGTACCGGAGTTTGTCTCAGGAAACTTTGCAACCCTTCTGGAACAGAAAACACATAAGGTCAATAAATGCATCCTGGCAAACAACAACAGTAGGTCCTCCACGTACTGAAAAGGAGAACATCCAGTAAGGGGCTAGTCTGCCAGTCTACTCCCTGTAGGGCTGTGTAGTATGGAGTACTGGCTGGGGGAGTTTTACCCCCCTTGTAGGAATCTGCATCAGATATACTGGAATACTACACTGGTAAAGGCAAATAGGTACTGGCAATCCTCATGTAGGGGCACAGAGAGGAAAACATTTGCCAACAGGGAAGAGTTCTACAATGAAAGGCACTAACTCTATTTGGGGGGGCTTTCAGAAGAGGGGGACTGTTCTTGCTGACATCCTTGTCCATTACCACCCCCTTGTTCCGCCCTGTTGGGGCCGTCTACGTTTCCTAGAGTGTGGGAAATCACTTCAGTAATGTCGCCTCCCTGTAACGCCCACTTGAGTCTGGCTGTTGGCGGAACCCAACTTTCTCTCAGTCTCTTTTTGGCGCGGTCTGTGAAACTAGTCTCTGTTCTTCCTGGCTTTCCGTTAGTCTGCTAACACCGGTCTCCGCTTTATCTCATCTAGACATATAGGATTCTCTCAACCATCTCTAGTTCAGTGTTCTGTGCTCTCTATAAAGTTCTGGCCAGACTCCAAGTCTCAAACAGAAGTCAGGTACACTTTTTTTCATAAAAGTCAGTCGTAGGCTCTGTTAGGGGCTTCTTCTTGCTTAGTCTGTTCGTGGGGTACAAAGGAGGACGTCACATCATACTGTCTTTTTGTATTCTTATCACAAGCAAATTCCTTTAAATCTTTTAGGCTGTCAGCTCTGTCTCCCCCACTCAACACAGATGCTTTCTGTGTGCTTCAAGGCCACTTCTCACAGACATAGATAAAACAAAACAAAGCCCAGCTGCACAGAAATCTCCCTGATTAACTCTTCCAACTCCAGAAAGCAGGTACCAGAGACATTACAACACTTTTTTTTCTAGTAATTTTTCTGCAATTGTCAGAATCAAATAAGTTTAAAAATAAAATAAACAAAATAAACAAACAACGTTGCACACTCAAGACTCTTAGCAAATGTTTGAAATTGATGAAAATATTCATCTGCCGGCATTTTATTTCAAACATCCGCCAGGACACCTCAAGGGTGACTCGGCTGCTATCCTACAACCAGCCTACAGTGTAGAGTTATAGGCAATTAACTTTCAGGGACTTAAAAAGAATATACTATCTTAAGATGGCCGCCACTGAAAAATGGTAAGGCGTGTCATCTTCTCTAACCCCCAGATACGGGGGTGGAGTCTAAGAGGGTGCTGGTCTGCATTCCAAAAGAGATTTTTTATTTTTTTTTTAATGGGCACTCTCTAGGATTCCTGTCCCTCTGTTCTGGTCCGTCCGTAGTCACTGGTCTAAGTCTCCAGTAATCAACCCCATCCACTTTCCTTTGTCATTAACTCTCTACTTACATCAAAACAACCTTCTGCCTGGGTGTGCCACTTTTTGTCTTTGAGCCAGCCACCATTTTCATCAAGTGCTGTCTCCTACCTCTGCACACTCAGGGGATCATCTAACATACACAAAAACTTCAATACCTCATAACTTCCTTTTACCCACTCTTTACCTTTCCTGTGTGACACTATGTCAGTCGCCTTTTTAGGTCTGCAGTGTCCAGCTACAGTCTTACTTTGCTCACTACCCATTTTGTGGAATCTGTGGAATACCTGATTTTGTTCAAAGGCTATAGATATCCTCCGTACATACAGCTCCAGACTACCCCGCTAACTATCAGTAAGTACAAATTAGAGACCTTCACACAATATTTCAGAAATCAAGGAGAACCCTCAACTGTAAAATTCCTGTCAGTGTCCTTCCTGCCTCTATTGTCCTTCCGCATCACGGGGCCGCATCAATCCCGAACGAATGATACGTAAATTTGGCCAGAATTTGTCTCTGCAAACTTCCAGATTCTATCCGCGCTTACATGAACAAAATCTCCACCATCACAAACTTTCTGAACTATCTCAACAATCCACAAGAGGGCACTGCAGACCTTTTTCTACAACATACATTGTCATGTCAAGTCTCTGTCAGTCGATCACCTTACAAGAGGTCCTTTATCACATAAAGTGAACATACTATTATATATGGACATATAAGGCAAAGTGCATAATATCACACAAGGAGATGACCTTACCCAGTTCCTTTCAGCCAGTGAAACAGAACTACAGTCAAGGCAGACAAAAATAGACTTGACTTACCCCGACGAGCGCTCATTGTCAGTTCTGGTCACTGGCCGCCTGGACTCTTGCGGAGGTCACCTCGATGGCTAGATGCCCATAAAAGTATGGCCACCCAGGAAACGCCAATTCTTATAGATTTTATCTGGGGCTCAAACCCCTAATCATTGTAAGGTGACTTTCAAATTAAATGAGTCTGTGTCCAGCGCTGGAATTGACTAACTTGAATGAAAAGACAAGACCTGTCCTTGCAGGAAGTTAGCAACAAGACTAATAATTTATTGTCGGACGGACATTTATAGAAAATCATAAGGTACTTTACATAAGGCGTGTAATTAGGAAAGCAGCAACTATAATTGGGTGTTCTCACCCAGGAAATGTAATACTATTTGATAACTTCACACAAAGGAGTCTAATACTATTGGCTACATGCAAATACTGAAACTTCCCAGGTGTTCACCTGGATACCTTCCACTAGGTAGTGCTAGCGAACACTAAGCCTTTGTGTGCTGAGTGACCAAACCCAAACTTTAGTTATCACTACACAAAGTTATATGAAATGAATGCTGAGTCTTTAAAATGTCCGACAATATGTAAGATGGCGTCTGAGTCCAGTGTAATATCTTTAACAAGGTCAATATTCAGAACGTCCTTAAGGTGCATTTTTTTTCTCCTTAAACTCACTCAACAGTGCGGTAGCAAAAAAAGAGTATGTTTAAAATGCGCATGAAACAGTATACAAAACGGGACGCCAGCTCGTCAGAGTTTGTTATACTCCTTTCTTAAGGTTTAAAGTGGGACTTGTTGGATCTGTCTCAGACTGTGGTCTCATCTCCCCCTCATATTGTGGCCCCTTATCTACCGCTCAAATTGTGGCCTCTCATCTCCCCTCATATTGTGGCTTCTCATCTCCCCTCATATTGTGGCCTCTCATTTCCCCCTCACATTGTGGCCTCTCATCTCCCCCTCAAATTGTGGCCTCTCATCTCCCCTCATATTGTGGCTTCTCATCTCCCCTCATATTGTGGCCTCTCATTTCCCCCTCACATTGTGGCCTCTCATCTCCCCCTCAAATTGTGGCCTCTCATCTCCCCCTCATATTGTGGCTTCTCATCTCCCCTCATATTGTGGCCTCTCATCTCCCCCTCATATTGTGGCTTCTCATCTCCCCTCATATTGTGGCCTCTCATTTCCCCCTCATATTGTGGCATCTCATCTACCACTCAAATTGTGGCCTCTCATCTCCCCATAATATATTGTGGCTCCTCATCTCCCCATTATATTGTGGCTCCTCATTCCCCATTACTTTTTAATGTAAATTCAAACAGATTAGGATTTTTTTCTGAAGGAAAATACTTGTTGAGATGTCCTCCTAAAGCCCTCCTACTAAAGTGCAGGCCTAAGGCTTCAACACAAAATAGGCCTTACTTCCTCTTATCTTCTCCTTGTATTGTGGCTCCTCCTCGTATCCTTGTATTGTGGCCTCTCACCTCCTCCTTATATTGTGGCTGCTCGCTTCCTCCTTATATTGTGGCCTCTCATCTCCTCCTTATATTGTGGCCTCTTGCCTCCTCCTTATATTGTGGCCTCTTGCCTTCTCCATTTATTGTGGCCTCTCGCTTCCTCCTTATATTATGGCCTCTTGTCTCCTCCTTATATTATGGCCTCTTGTCTCCTCCTTATATTGTTGCCTCTCTCCTCCTCCTTATATTGTGGGCTCTTGCCTCCTCCATTTATTGTGGCCTCTCTCCTCCTCCTTATACTGTGGCCTCTCATCTATTCCTTATTTTGTGGCCTCTCACTTCCTCCTTATATTGTGGGGGCTTTTCATCTACCCCTCATATTGTGGGTCCCCCTCACACTCTCTCATATTGTGGTCCCCACTCATATTCTTTTCCTTGTTTCGAATGTGCTGTGATGCTGGCAGATATGATGACATCATCACCTAGCACCTGCAAGCCACACTAGGGAGCAGTGATGATGAAGCACCGGTGTGTGGACTTACCTGTATGTACTTATACAGATCAGATAATGGCTGCATGGCTTGTATCACATGACTGTTAGAATCACCAACATAGGCGGCCACCTCACCATGATGTAAGCAAGAATAATTAGGAACCTCATTTCTTCTCCCGGACAGGATTTGAAAGAGAGATTTTGTCGTTTTCTTTGTATCACCACAAGTGTCCACTATATGATATCCCAGAGTGATGTTAGGGAGGAGGTAAGGATCCCTATTAATCTCCTCCACAGCAAAGATGAAGGACAAGATGCTTCTATAGATCTCTATACGGACGCTGGAACGAGTTTTAGAAGAAGAAGAATCATATAATAACAATATACATAAAATTATAAAAAATAATTTACAAAAACATCTTGTAGAAGTTTCTTTTGCATTAAACAAAAACAAACAACTGGCATATTTAACCCCTTAAGGACGCAGCCATTTTGCAGGTTAAGGCTCAGCCCGATTTTTTGGATTCTGACCTGCGTCGCTTTATATGGTTATAACTTTTGAACACTGTTACTTATCAAAACGATTCTGAGATTGTTTTTTCCCCACATGTTGTACTTCATTTTAGTGGTAAATTTTGGCTGATAAGTTTTGCATTTATTTACAAAAAAAAAGAAAATATGATAAATTTTTTGAAAAATTTGCCATTTTCGAAATTCAAAATCATTGCGTTTCCAGGCAGATAGATTTACCACCTAAATAAGTTGCTGAATAACATTTCCCATTTGTCTACTTTACATTTTCATAATTTTTGATATGTCTGGATAATTTATTTTGATGTCACGCGGTTTACAAAAAGAATATCGCTTTTCCGGATTTTCAGAATTGACTATTTTGGGGATAAATACAGTTTTGAATGAAATTTTACATATTTAGCATCAAAACCCCTATATAACCAACCCATTTTCAAATCTGCACCCCTCAAGCTATCAGAAACCGCTTTTACGAAGATTGTTAACCCCTTGAGATCTTCATAGTAATTGAATCAAAATGGAGGTGAAATTTAGAATCGTCAAATTGTTCTCTTATACGTTCATTTAGCACTAAAATTTACACATTTCCAAAATATAAAAAGAGAAAACCCACCATACAATTTGTTCTGCAATTTCTCCTGAGTACAAAGACCCCCACATGTGGCCGTTACTTGTTTTATGGGCGCACAGCGAGACGCAGAATGGAAGGAGCACCCTGCAGCTGCCAGGATTTTAGTTTCCTCATTGGCCCCTTTTGAAGGCTATAAAATTTTCGCTTTTGCGTTATTGGGGCCATGTGATGCCATTTTTTTTGCGCGATGAGATGCTTTTTCCATTGTTACCATTTTGGGGTTGGTATCACCTATTGTTGAAAATTTAGGAACTTTTTTTGAGGGCAGGAGTAGAAAAGCATCAATTCTGTACTGGATTTTTTACTCTTTTTTTTTTTGGTGTTCACCGTATAGACTAATAATCATGTTATCTTTATTCTATGGGTCTATACGATTACGGGGATACCAGACTTGAATATATTTTCTTACGTTTTACTAAATTTGTCAAACAAAACCCTAATGTGGGGAAAAATCTATCATTTTTGCATCGCCGTCTTCCAAGTGGCATAACATTGTTACTTTTTTGGCTACGGAGCTGGTTGATGGCTTATTTTTTGCGGGACATGTTGTGCTTTGCACCAGTATCATGTCGGAGTACACATGGTTTTTTGATCGCATTTTATAGCATTTTTGTGGGATTGAATAGCTAAAAAT
The DNA here is from genome assembly GCF_040894005.1 of Engystomops pustulosus. Lineage (NCBI taxonomy): Eukaryota > Metazoa > Chordata > Amphibia > Anura > Leptodactylidae > Engystomops > Engystomops pustulosus. Next base: position 294,511,340 of record NC_092411.1, on the reverse strand, counting down.
CATAATTTTTGGAAGGTTTATAGCAGTTTTTTTTTACAGCGTTTATCGTGGGGGTTCAATAATGATTTACTTTTATTCTACGGGTTGTTACGGACGCGGTGATACTATATATGTGGGGTTTGTGTTATGATTTAGACTTTTTTTTTAGTTATATGTCTCTTTATATGTTTTGGGGGTTTTGGGCATTTTTAGTGATTTATTACTTTATTTTTTTATTGAATAACATTTTTTTTTTTACTTTTTCACTTTTATACCATGGGACATGAACAAGAAATCCTCTGATTGCTTGTTCATGATAATATTCTGCAATACTCATGTATTGCAGAGTATTATCAGTGTCAGCCTATACACTTGCATAGGCTGGCACTGTGCCAGTAAGATGACGTCACAGACGCCATCTTACCGGCAATTCTTGCAGGTAACTCTGGGGTCCAGATCGGACCCCAGAGTTGCTATAGCAACGATCGGCGCCCGCCGAAAACGGTTCGGGGGGGGGGGGGGGCGATCGTGGGGGAAAGACCCCCCAGAGGCATGTTAGATGCCGCGGTCGCGCTGACCGCGGCATTTAACAGGTTAAGCACCCGCGATCGGAGTCAACTCCGATCGCGGGTGTTACACTGGGGTGCCGGCTATCAGTCACAGCCGGCACCCCGTGTTTCCCGATGCCGGTTCGGCTCAGATCTTGAGCTGAACCGGCATGGGCTCAGCGTCCGATATATCGGACGCTGAGCGCTAAGTCATTGAGCTCAGCGTCCGATATATCGGACGCTGAGCGTTAACGGGTTAACATTATTTTTAATGGTCCTTTAAGAGTCTTGTAAGTGTGGGTAATTGGTGGACAGAAACAGCCACATCTGGGTCAAACTGCAGAAAATCTCTCTCCCTCAGCTGCAAAATTGTTCCCACCCCCTAGTTAGCATATTACATCATCAAAGTCAAATTTCATAGTGAACGACAAGTAAAAACATTCGATTTTGGAATAAAAAGTATTACATTCAATATTGTAAAGTGCAAGTGCATACATATTGCATAAATTGACGAATGCATGACACCAAGTGTGCTCGTGTCAATAAAGGGCTAGATCGGTGAAAAAACACAATTTACACAGAGTAATTCGAATAAATTTAAAATGAATCCGGGGATCTCACCACCTCGTCCACCAACAATGTGCAAAAACGATCCGATTGTCAGCTGCCGTGTAGCTGGCTTGGCGCGCTGGTGACTTGAGGGCTTGACACGCATTGATGGAACGAAAGCCCGGTAGTGTTCCATTGTGCATGTGCTGAGAAATACTGTAGTCAAGGAGACGGCTTGCGTCACTAGAAAAAAATTGGCATCATGGCAACAAAAATTAGCAACATGGCAAAAAAATTTTTTGCCATGTTGCTAATTTTTGTTGCCATGATGCCAATTTTTTACCATCCAGTATATTCAGTTTGGTGGCTACATTTTGTGCCAATGGGAGTTTTTGCATTTACTTATGGTACCACACAGGGTCCAGCGATCCTATCATTATCCATCCCTAAAAGGCCTGTATTGGACCACTTGGGATTATACACTATCTGTTTATACCTTCCCCGTATATCAGGGGTTAATACCATTGTTGCTTCCCCGTTGACGTGTTTATTTATTACACATCTGTCATTTATTTGCATACTCCGTGCTGTGCCCGTAACCACCTCTTTGAACACAATATTTGGCAAGATATGCCTTGTTTTTTTTTTTTTTTATATCATTCTTTATTTTATGTTAGCAATTGAATGTAACAAAATAGCACTAAGCATAGATTTAGGATATAGGACTCGCAGGTCCTGACAATGTAACATGAACAGCAGAATGTTACAATAGTGCAAGAAAAAAACAATAAGCCCACATTTTACAACACTCCAGAAAAGCTCAATCAGATTCATAAAACATCTATGTGGTAAGAGCCTTAATAGAAGCTCCTATATTCGCTGACCATACCGTGTGATATATGTGAATCGGAGTCCATTGGAATAGCCTATTATTAGAGGGCAGTTAACCTAGTGAACCAAATAACATATCCATGGGGGAAGCTAATTGGGTAAGTTGGGGGGGGAAAGGGGGGGGGGGGAGTATACGGGAAGCATGGGGGGATCTACCAGAGCAGTCTATTTGAAGGTAATACACAGTCACAATTTAAGTAAAGGTGTTAAATTAAAAGCAGAGTGATCTCTCCGAACCAGTCCGACATTCGGGGGATTCGGGTGGTTTTCCACAGTCTCGGGATGAGAGCTCTGGCTGCTATCAACATAAATCCCATCAGTGATTTTTTGGCTTTGGAGTTTGATGTGGGAAAAATCGACAAAAGTAGAGCTGAGGGGTCGTCCTCCAACTGGATTCCCGTCAATTTATTGATTAGTTTACGCACCTGAGACCAAAATGGACGGAGCAGGTGACACCCCCACCATATATGCGTCATTGTGCCTGGTGCCTGAAGACATCTCCAGCAACGATCTGAGCAATTAGGATATATAGACCGAAGTCTGGAAGGCACCCAATACCAACGTGACAAGATTTTGTAGTTAGTCTCTTGGGATTTACAGGAAATGGATAGTTTATGGCATAGTTCGAATGCTTTAGACCAGTCTTCAAGCGGGTAGGACTTACCAAGTTCCCCCTCCCATGCTTTAACAAAAGGGATATCACGCTTGCTCCAATTATCCAATAGCAGCCCATATATCTGTGAAATTGAATGTGGGATCGGGTCCTTTGCTGTACATAAGGACTCGGACGGAGTCAGGTCCCTGTGTAGGCCTATTGTAGGTTTGATCACTCTATAAAAATGTACCAATTGATTGTATTCCCATAACAAGCGTGCAGATCGCTGATCACTAGGAAATATTTCTTCATAAGGCTTAATTGCATTGTTTTCAGTGACTGATTGGAATCGCAGTGGACCCTGATTCCGTAATGGGGCTAGATAGCTTGTCGACATCCCTGGCGGGAACTCTGGGTTCCCGGTTATCGGGGTCAGAGGGCCATCTGGTGTGAATAGTACTGTGGAACCAAAGGAGCGTTTTAGTGTTCTCATAACCTGTGTGGCTATGTATGGCAGGTTTGTCAGAGGGCCTGAAGGTGTAGTGTACTTACTAGACCACGGCAGGGTCGTGAGGGGGGATTCTGACAGCTGTTCTTCTATTTGGACCCAGAGCTTATGTTTCCTATTGTGAAACCAGTCCAGTACTCTCGTTAATGAAGAGGCGAGAAAATATCCTTTAAAATCCGGCAATCCCAAACCCCCTTGCTGTTTTCTACAAATTAGAGTATTTCTAGAGATTCGAGGGTGAGAGGCCGCCCAGAGGAAGCGGTTGAGAGTGCTATTGAGCTTACTGAAAAAGAGTTTTGGGACTGATAAAGGGATAGTCTGGAACAAGTATAGAAGTCGGGGGAGTATTGTCATTTTGACACAGCTCACCCTACCCACCCATGAGATTTTTTTGGTAGTCCACTTTGCTAGATCTGTTTTGAGTGTTTCTAAGAATGGGCCATAGTTTAGTTGATACGTTTGAGAGAGGTCTGAAGGGATCTTAATCCCAAGATAGGGTATTGCCTCCTTCCTCCAAGTAAATGGGTACTGGCTGCTCAGAGTCTGGGTGGTCACAGGGTCCAGTCCAACCCCCATTGCCACACACTTTGACAGGTTAATTTTATGGTTGCTAAAGAAACCAAACGTGTTTAGTGTCTCCATTACTGCAGGAAGGGAGGATTTGGGGTCAGATAAGTAAAGAAGAACATCATCCGCAAAGGCAGAGCATTTGTGTGTATTTTCCCCGACTCTTAGCCCTTTGATATTCGGGTTTTTGCGTATGGCTATGAGTAAGTGTTCTATCACAAGAGCATATATCAATGGGGATAATGGGCATCCCTGCCTAGTTCCATTAGCTATCATGAAGGGGGTAGAAAGTGAGCCGTTTACTCTGACTTGAGCCTTCGGGGTACTGTAGAGAGATTTGATGCGTGCCATCATTAGTGGACCCAGTCCTATCTGCCTTAGTGTCGCATCAAGGAATCCCCAGTCCACCCGATCAAACGCCTTTTCAGCGTCAAGTGAAAGTGCCAGGAAAGGCGCAAATGATTTTTTTGCCTTATGTATCAGCGAAAACGTTTTAAGGGTGTTGTCCCTTGCCTCTCTAGAGGGTATAAACCCAACCTGATCCGGGTGGACTAGGGAACCTGCCAGTCGAGAGATGCGTGACGCTATTAGTTTGGCATAGATCTTGGCATCAGAATTTATTAAGGATATCGGTCTGTAGCTGGGGCATAATTGTGGATCTTTTCCCTCCTTTGGAAGTACTGTGATGTGTGCATGTAAAAATGATGAGGGGAGAGGTGTGGAAGAGGATATTGAATTGAAAACATTCAGTAGGGGAGGGGAGAGTTCTGTCAGTAAGGTTTTATAGAAGGCTGCTGTGAAACCATCAGGGCCCGGACTTTTACCTGCTGGAAGGGATTTTACCACCTGTTGCAGTTCTTCTGTAGAGAAAGGAGCCTCAAGTTGCTCCACTCCTAAATCGGGTATGGTAGGGAGCGCTGTGCCAAAGATATACTGTTCCAGAGTTTGCATGGGTCTAGGGGGAGGAAAGGATGTGGAGGGGGCAGGAAGATTATATAGAGAGTGATAGTATGCCGTAAAGGCTTCTGCAATCTCTTCAGTTTTGTGTACCGTTGACCCCAAATGATTTTTAATGGAGGGTATGTAAGTTGATGCTTGTCTGTCTCTTAGGGCCCTAGCCAACAATCTGCCCGGCTTGTTACCCCACTCGTAAAACGAGCGGGAGCATAATAACCGCAGCTTTTGTTGTTTGGCTTCTAATAAAGAATTGAGTTCATGTCTTACTGAAGTAAGCTGCCTAAGAGTAGACTCCTGCCCAGATTGTTTATGCTGTGCCTCTAATGAGTGCAGTGAAGAAAACAGGGAGGTAATTTTGGATCCTGATTCTCTCTTAATTCTAGAACCATGTTTGATGAGAATCCCCCTTAAGTTTGTCTTTAACATTTCCCATTTTGTGGATTCCGGAGTAGAGTCTGTGTGATGATCTGTTCTGAACTCCTGAACATATTTTTTAAGTTCCTCATTACAGAGGGAGTCGCTTAGAAGTGACTCGTTAAGCCTCCAATTAAATGTACTCCGTTTAGGCGGGGACAGTGCCAGAGAGCAAAAAACTGGGGCATGGTCTGATAGATATATTAGACCAATCTCGGTGTGAATAGTGGTTGACAGGAGACCATGTTGGAGGAGGATATAGTCTATCCTACTATACATGTTATGTACCGGGGAATAAAATGTATAGTCACGATCGTCTGGGTGTTGAGTTCTCCATGCATCGCATAGTTGCAAGGAGTGCAGACTTTTTCTAAGCCTGTTAATTTTGCTGTATGGGATGGAGGTCCGGTTTGAAGAAGAGTCAAGTAGGGGGTTAAGTGCCATATTAAAATCCCCGCTTAAAATCAGAGACCCCCTGGCAAATGAACATAAGTGGTCCAGTGCTCTGAGCAGGAAATTGGTCTGACTTGAGTTTGGTGCATAGACATTGGCTATGGTATATATGGAACCCTGTATATCACATTTCAGGAATATGTATCTGGCATCTGGATCCACAACACTATCAAGAATCCTACATTGTATATTTTTGTGTATAAAAATGGATACTCCCTTGGATTTACTGTCTGGGTTGGTGCTGTGGTAGTGGATGGGGTAATACCTGCTATTGATTTTTGGTTCATGTCCTCTCTTAAAGTGTGTCTCTTGTACACACAACACATGGACCTTTCGTTTGTGAAATGTATATAGAACTTGCGACCTCTTCTCTGGGAGGTTGAGGCCCTTCGCATTAAAGGATGCAATGTTCAAGGTAGACATATCGGGAAAAGGGAGTGACTGCTCTGTATAGATAGATGGGAGGGGAGAGTAGGGGTGAAGGGGAACGAACTAACCGACCTGAGGGAAAGTCAAAAGGTCGGAGCTTAACTATAAAACTTTAATGCAGCTAAGCAAAAAGGAACTATGATGTCTTATCGTAGTTCCACCTATTGGGGGGAAGGTGGTTTTACCAGATAAGAGATACAACAACTACTAATAGCCTGGATTCGTAATAACGATCCGGGCCATATGGAAAAAAAAAAAAGAAAAAGCATACAACACAATAGGACTTTTGTGTTCAGCTATAAGGGGAGATCGATTGGTCCCTACTACCACATGTATACCCTGCTGATTAATATCCTAAGTATACAAGTGGTAGTCAGGCTTATATAGAATGTCTCATTGCTTCAGTGAGCCATCAGAGCAAGCAAGAGAGTTGGGTGTACATCAAGGGGGGTAGCAATGTTAAACTAAAAGTTAACAACAGACATTTTAATAATAATATCACCTAAGCTTCACAGGGGCAGCTCTTTAACATCAGTCCTCCTGTAGGCGCTCTTCTGATGGGTTTCTTCTGGCTCTTTGTCTCTGTGGTCTTGGTGAAGCAACAAACGGGGTTGCATCCACGTTCCATTGCGATTGCCTTTTTTGTGGTACTTGGTTATCTAGCAGAGGAGCATTCCAATCCGGAAGCCGCACGTCCAGCAGATCCAATTGCTGTAGGAAGGACTGGAGTTCCTCATGCTGTGTAAGAGTCACTGTTTTGGTGCCTACGCGAGCATGTAATGCAAATGGGAATCCCCACCTATACGCTATATTTCTGTTTTGCAACAGGGATAGCAAAGGACGCAGTGCCGCTCTCTGTCTCAGCGTTCTCCTAGATAGATCAGGAAATAGTGTGATCGAGGCACCATCAAAGTCAAATGCGCCTTTCATTCTTGCTTTCTGCATAATCCGCTCTTTAATATTAAAGTGGTGAATTCTGCATATGATGTCTCTTGGACGTGTTGGATCCGAGCTTTTAGCTCGCAACGCTCTATGCGCTCTGTCCATTTCAATGGGGATGTCCACAGCACGGTTCAGCAGACTGTTGAATATACCCGTTAGCGTCGGAATTATGTCTGATGACTGAGTGGCCTCAGGTAGGCCCCTAATGCGAATATTATTGCGCCTGTTCCGATTTTCCAGGTCATCCATCTGGAGCATAAGCTGGCGCTGCTGAGAGATAGTTGTTGATACTTGCTCACGAATATCTGTTATTGTGGCAGACATTTCTGATTTAAACATTTCCAAATCATCCACTCTCTCCTGCAGCTCAGATACTTCTTCCTGCACATGTTGGAGGTCTTGGCGCCAAGAACCCTTTAGGTCAGCTGCGAGCACATCCATATCCCTTTTAGAAGGCAAGAGGGCTAACAGGGCCTGCAGTTCTGGGTGACCCTTAAGAGTATGAGCTGCAACCTCGGGAGGAGGTAAGTCAGAATGGTAAGTAGCGTTCTCATTCACAGAAGTGGGTTCTATTTGTAGAATAGTAGCACCCTGAGCCCTTGGAGACTGGTTGGTAAGGGTTGATTCACCCGATGAGGCTGGGGATACAGGCATTGCAGGTGGGTACAATAACTTTTTAGAAGGTGGACTGTGCGTGGGTTTATTTTTATCCCCTGCTTTAGGGGGTGCAGGTGTGAGGCTTGTTTGTGAGGAGCTCAGCTGCATAACCCTCGTCTTCTGTGGGGGAGCCATTTCAGCTAATGCAGCTGGCTTATGGTGGGACCCGATAGATCCTTTCTGGGAGTTTACTCGTTGGGATGCCTGGGCTGAGTGGGCTGGAATCGTCCTTACCGGTGAAGGTAGCTGCGAGGCTGGCTGGACCGTGCCCTTGCTGCAGTGGCTGCTTCTCCCTGTTCCCTCTGGCTCCGTCTCTGGCAGGCTTGGAGAGACTGCAGATGCGCCTCGGGTGGGTGAGCTGTCTTGCCGCGGTGCGGTGGTTGGCGGTATAGGGAGCAGCTCACTCCGCTTTCGCTCCGACTGCAGAGCTCTCCCAGATCGCTGGCTGCCGGATCCCCCGCGGCCAGCTGCCGATGGTCGCGATGCTGCTGCGGCCGCTCCTCGTGGCGCACGGCAAGATGGCGTCGCCCGCGATCTCAGTTCGCGGGAAGTGCTTCCCGATGAGGGTGAGCGCTGCTGCAGGGGGTAAAAGAAGTTGGAGATCGGCGTGATCGGAGCGGTGCCCTCCGGTGTCCCGATCTCCCCATTAAGATAGGTGCTTTTGTCCTAAAATGCTAGGCCCGGAGCGGAGCTTCTCTCACACGCGTCCGGTCCGGCTCATGGCTAGCCACGCCCCCCCATGCCTTGTTTTTTAACATTATTGCCTTACCTAGTGGGTCGATTGCTTGTTTACCAGTGACGCAAGCCGTCTCCTTTAGTCACAAGGTAACAAGGTAACAAGGGAGAGTCCTGAGCAGCACATTTGAAGCAGCGAGTGCAGTAGCCGGTAGTGCTGCCTCTTCACTTTGATAGATAGATAGATAGATAATAAGTGGCAACATTTCGGTGTTGGACACCTTTTTGAAGCAATTTAACAAGCGACCCACACGGGTATATAAAGGAAACATGGTATACAATACATATAAGTGGGTGTGTCCTTAAAGTGCAAGTACAATTAGTACAGTAAGTAAACATCATCATCTCAATAATCTAATAAAGAACATGAGCATTAAAAATGTACATATAAACATATACAGTTTATGCATCTAATTACATAATGCATAGTGTTGTAAACACAGTGTCAATAATGTGCAAGCTTGTGCAAAAAAAAAAGGGTTAAAATTACCCAGTATGCTTTTGTGGAGATGGCACAGGGTGGAAATATTAGTTTCACATAGAGTTCAATGTTGGTGTCTTTGAAGCCGGACCGTGCGTGCGCCAAAAGTTGGCGCACGCACAGTAATGAATACGTGTGTGCCAAAAAGTGGCGCATGTGCAGTGATAATCAGCGATATTGCAAAAGGGCCACTGTACTAAAGAAAAATTAGAATGAACAAAAGTCTGTGGCAACATTTGAATAGCGCATATAGTAAGACAAGTACATACTTCTAAGAGGCAAGGGGTGCGTAGAGGATTGCACTATTGTGGTCGTCAGGCAGCCACTTGGGCTGCTTAACCCCATTGTTGTCACCATGCACCCATAGTCATGGTGTTGGGGAGGCCAATCAAAATTGCGCCTTTAGGCTACCAGGGGTCACTATGGACCCAACTAAAGATAACATGATGATACACATTGTATAAGCATAGCAAAGCAACAAGCGAATGTGTCCATTATGGGTGCATCTAGCACTAAGAGGAATAAATGTCAGGGGGGCTTAGCGTGAACATAATCCCGTCCCCAATAGTGGCAGTGCTCACCCATGGGTGGTGGAGCATATATGATGACCACAGCACTTGTTGAGAAGCACTAACGCCGCCCTTCTAACTATCACTAAAAAGTGAGGACACAAAATCGCATTAGAGCAAAAATATAAAGATGTGGTAGTGAATGGTAGTCAAGCAAATGTCACCAGACCTATTATAGTTAAACTATGAAAAAATAAAAAAAAAGTGAAAAATGATCTTCCACACAGAGAGATGTCTTCCATTCAGTAAATGTTATCAATATGTTCATGAATACTGGGGATCGGCATAACATCTAAAACAATGAAAGAGAAGACAAAAATAAGTATACCTACTCTGTCCATGTCACTTTTGTAATAAAAACATAGACAATGACCGCAAATGATGATGCGTGCTCCTCAGATAACACTACCAGGGTTAAACTCAACTTTGAGGCCGTTGGGTTTTAAAATGTTTAAATAATAAAAAAAAAAAGTTAAGTTCCATTTTCCTAGAAATCTTAGCTCTATTGCCGGGGGGGGGGGGGGGGGGGGGTACATGATCTATAGGTACACATTTCTGTTGGCTTCCTGTGTGGCCCATTTCTGTAATCTGGAAGATCCAGTATACCTTTTCTGATCATGTATCAGTGCTGTGTAAACCGGTTTTTAAAATCCCAAGTTGTCTCACCGATATACGCCAGGTTGCATGGATATTTTAGCATGTATATTACATGGTTGGTTTAGCAATCCAGACAATGCTTAATTTTATATTCTCTGTTATTTTGGGTAAAAGTCTCACCCTTGTTCATAAGTGAGCAATTGATGCAGGGAAACTGCCTGTGCGTAATCTCCCCCTTAGTCCTGACTGAGTAATTGTCTCTAGGGGTCCCACATCTGCTTTAACCACCATGTCTTTGATGTTTCTAGCCCGTCTATATGAGACTAGTGGAGGATTGTCAAATTCTGGGATCAAGATATTGTTATTTTTCAAAATTGGCCAATGTTTTTTTTACAACTTTACTATTGTATTGGCTCATGTCATTAAATGTTGTAACACATGGGATCCTCTGGATGGTGTCCCTATGTGTTATTTTGGATAACAAGTCTTGTCTGATTATGGTTTCTAACTGGGTTCTGTTTTTTTGAATGACCCTGGCTGGGTATCCCCATGTTTTAAATTTATTCTCCATATTTTTTAAGTCCCTGATGAGGTCTCCAGTGTCAATCGACGTATACAGGGAAACTACGTCGAACAAGACCAACCATGAGGAGCTGCAAGACTTCAAATCAATTGTACCAAGTTTTAACAAAAAGTCGGAAGGGTCATGGACACATGAATCATTTGAGATTGCAAACTGGCATGAAAACTTATCTGGGAAGGTAGCTTTGTGTGATGTAATGGAGTCATTTCCGGAGACTATTGGTCTACCCGGAGGTGACTACAATGATTTGTGAATTTTTGGAAGTACATTTTATACAAGGGTGATTGGATCATCCACCTGTAAATATTGTCGCATTTTCTCTGTGTCCAACATGACTTTAATGTGTTTTTCCAGTTAGAATTTAGGATCTGTTGTGACTCTTTTATACACTGTGGTATCTGTTAGCTGTCTACGGGTCTCCACCAGGCACTCCGACGTATCCATGATGACGACAGCACAACCCTTATCCGCGGGTTTTATTGTGATGTCGCCGTCATGGGCAAGCAGGGACAAACCGGAGATCTTGTCTACAGTCATGTTTGGATGTTTGAACCTCTCTGTGTAGCCATCCCTTAGGTTAGCTGTGTCCCTGTTAACAGCATTAATAAAGGTATCAATAACAAAATTTTCAACTTGTATAAATGGCATGAATGTGCTTTTTTGATATAAATCAAACGTTTTGGATCGAGTGCCCTGGTGGTATCAGGCCCTCTTTCCACATTTCCGGAAAATAAATATTTAAGCTTAATAAAATGGTATAAGCGAAACAAGTCCAATTCAATTTGGAACCAATCAGGCTCAGGACACAGACAGAAAGATAACCCATTTGATAACACAGACAATTCAAAATGGAGAAAGTATTTTGGAGGAGATCTTTACCACTATGCTTTCTTTTTTGTGGATATCCCCATTTTCGACGTTGCCACCTTGTTCCACAAAATTCTGATGTTTTTGCCATTTACAGTGTCGTCTGCCTCCCCTCCTGACGCGTTTTCTTTTGGTGGATTCGTAACAGGGTCTTAAAAAACAGGAGTGTTTGTGGATGTAGCAGCTCCATCCGGGTCTTTGGGTGTCCATCGTGGTACTTTACTCGATTTTTGGGGGGGATCATATCTGTGTGATATGATCCCGCCCTGCACACCTGTACAGCACAGTACAGCACTTGCACTCCCAGAGGCTGTAATATATTGTAGCAGTGTGTGGAAGTAGATGGGTAGCATGGATTAACTCCTTGATGGTTGTGATGCCATTGTATGAGCTGACTTTGAATGCAGTAAGAAACATTGTCGCATTCAATTGTATATAATTCTCTTGGGAATCTAAATATTTAGCAACCAAAGTGTCCTCTGATGACATAAGTTTGGATCCTCTGATGAACAGGCACCAACCAGTAGCAATATGGCAGCGCTAATGTGCAAGCACTACAGTCATGGCCATAAGTTTTGAGAATGACACAAATATAATATTTTCACATGATCTGTCGCCCTCTGGTTTGTCAGATGTTTTATCACATACAGAAATACAAGTGCAATCATATTATGGGGAACAAAAGCTTTTATTGTCAGTGAGAAGGAGTTAATGCAGCGAGTCAGTATTTGCAGTGTTGCCCCTTCTTCTTCAGGACCTCTGCAATGCTCCCTGGCAGCTCTTACTCACCTTCCGGACCAAATCCTGACTGATCGCCGTCCATTCCTGCACAATCACTGCTGCGTTTTGTCACAATTTGTTGGTTTTTGTTTGTCCACCCGTCTCTTGATGATTGACCACAAGTTCTCAATGGGATAAGATCTGGGTAGTTTCCAGGCCATGGACCCAAAATCTCTATGTTTTGTTCCCTGAGCCATTTAGTTATCACCTTTGCTTTATGGCAAGGTGTTCCATCATGCTGGAAAAGGCATTGCTGATCACCAAACTGCTCCTGGAGGGTTGGGAGAAGTTGCTCTTGGAGGATATTCTGGTACCATTCGATATTCATGGATGTGTTTCATTGGCTGTGAGAGAGCCAATTCCCTTGGATGAGAAGCCGCCCCACACATGAATGGTTGCACAATGCTTTATAGTTGGCATGAGATGAGACTGGTGGTATTGCTCACCTTGTCTTCTCTGAACCAGCTGTTTTCCAGATGTTCCAAACAATCGGGAAGGGGATTCCTCAGAGAAAATGACTTTCCCCCAGTCCTCAGCAGTCCACTCCCTGTACCTTTTGCAGAATATCAGTCTGTCCCTGATGTTTTTTTTCTGGAGAGAAGTGGCTTCTTTGCTGCCCTCCTGGACACCAGGCCTTGCTCCAAAAGTCTCCGTCTCACAGTGCGCGCAGATGCACTCACACCTGCCTGCTGCCATTCCTGAGCAAGCTCTGCACTGCTGGTAACCTGATCCCGAAGCTGAAAACTTTTAAGAGACGTCCTGGCGCTTGCTGGTCCTTCTTGGGAGCCCTGGAGCCTTTTTGGCAATAATGGAACCTCTCTCCTTGAATTCCTTGATGATGCAATAGATTGTTGACTGAGGTGCAATCTTTCTAGCTGCGATACTCTTCCATGTTAGGCAAGTTTTGTGCAGTGCATTGATGACTGCATGTGTTTCTTTAGAGATAGAAGAGAAACAATGATGCCAAGCACCAGCCTCCTTTGTCCAGTGTCCAGTGGTGTGATTCTTACTTAATCATGACAGATTGATCTCCAGCCCTGTCCTCATCAACACTCACACTTGTGTTAATGGATCAATTAATGAAATGATGTTAGCTGCTCCTTTTAAGGGAGGCCTGCAATGAAGTCGAAATGTGTTTGGGGGGAAAAATTTCATTTTCTAGGTAAATATTGACTTTGCAATTAATTGCTGTTATGCTGATCACTCTTTATAACATTCTAGAGTATATGCAAATTTCCATTATAAAACCTGATGCAGGAGACTTTGTAAAAATTAACATTTGTATCAGTCTCAAAACTTATTGCCATGGGGCCTGACTGAGCAGCAGGATGGACGCACTTCTCTGAGCTCCATTTCAATACCTTCAAAAGCTACAAAAATACAGCACCCTCTCCGCTCTAACTTGCCGAAAACCCTCCTTTCAGCTAACGGAGATGGTCACCAGGCGTAAGGCGTCCAAACCATGTCTGAAAAAGCTGACTGACTTCTTCCCGGGAGGTAGCATATGAGGCAGTGCCTCTTCCCGCCACTCTGGAGGATCCTCTCCCTCCGGTTCCAGCCTCACTGACTCCAGGGGCGACAGAAGCCCTCCACTTACCAGCCGAGCATATGAAAAGGAGAGGACGGGAGAAGAGTGAGAACCGCTCTCCCCAAGAAACAGTCCTGGAGCCGACGGCCTAGAACAACGGGCCCAATCCAAGATGGCGCTGGAAGAATATACCAAGGCGGGAGCAAACAGCCTCCCTATATCCCCGGTCTCTCCATTAGGGTGAAGTCACACGTTGCTTTATTGCTGTATTTTTTAAACACATTGCAAAACGCATGTATTTTTGCAGGTTTACCATGTGATTGGCTGATTTGAATCTGTTCTTCTTCATTTCTGGAGCAGCTGTAAAAATGTTAAAACTGCTGCTTACACTTCCAGCAATGAAGCAAAACTGATTAAAATGAGCCAAACACCCGGTAAACACCCAAAAATATGTGTTTTGTAATGCATTAAAAAGGCACCAAGAACGCAGCCTAAGACCCCTTACACACGAGCAACTAGGAACGTCCACAGGGCATCCCACCCACAGCGTGTGCTGGCTGGAACATCCAACGGAACGCTGAGCAGCCGGAGCTGAATGGACATGATGAGAGCAGTTTCGATTGCTCAGCGTTGGGCCAGGACATCCCAGTCAGCACACACTCATTTGTAAGGAGCCTGACACTGTCTATCTGTGTAGTCTCCACACCTGGCTCTACATACCTGATACAAAAACCTCCTGAGATAATGGAGATGAGTACTGGCCGGGTCCTGATGGTGAGAGCAGGGAACAGAATGATTTATCTGCACTTTATTATTTGTACCATAGGGTAATCTGCAACTAGTTAAGTACAAAATAGTGAAAATAAAAGTTGTAGGAGAGGATGGATGTACTTACAAAAAACAATGGAAGTCTAATAATTCATCTCTGCAATTAAACTGCATGCTGTAAAAACCGTTATTATGAGCAGCAGTCAGTCCTCCTATAATGACATCTCCCTCCTTGTAATACTCATAGTCTATCACTGGTGTGATTCCAGGCATAGAGCATCCGACATCATGTCCCTGAGATATTAAAGGTAGTAGAAAGACATAAGCGGCTGTAAGAAGAGGAGAGCAACTCATGACAGGGACAAGGTCTTCTCCTCCAGCACAGCGTCCCCCGGCTCTGCAGATCCTCAGCACAGGAGAGGCACAGGCCGTCACTCTGCAGCCGCTTATATACACAACTGGGGACGGATTTACACTCAGAATCAGCTGCAAAACTGAAGATGATTTGAGTTCTATGTCTATTGATAGTTTCATCCATTTGTGGCTGAGATTTATTTTTTTTATTTTCTGTCTTAAGAATTTAACTCTCCGCAAACCTTTCATCAGTCATTATATGAAACGTGGCAGTGCAGCCCGGAGGGATCTGCAACCTATTGCAGATGTAGATGGTACCAGCTGAAACCTAGAACCTGAGTCTAAGGGGCACCTAGTCTTCACCAAAGCCCATCACACAGCGGAATGATCTTACTGCGGTGGGGTGCCACTATGTCGTTCCACGGGTGTGACTAGGCCCGCAATGACAGCCAGGGGAGCAGTGGATGCAGGACACAGTCCGGGCCTGGGATGACAGCAGGAGTACAGCTTGGAAGGATAAGCTGGAACACACGACCCAAGCAGACAGGGATGGAGAGGTCCTTGGAGGAGAGCTGGTGGCTTGGAAGCATCTGGGAATGCTGGGAACACAGGAACCACCAGGAGGCGTCTGGAAATGCAGGAGGACAGGAGCATCTAACAATGCTGAAGACAGAAAACACGGAGGCCACTGGAAACGCTGAAGGACAGACAGATAACATGGAGGCATCTGAAAAATCTGGAAGACAGGAGCATCTGGAAACGCTGAAGGGCTTTCTTTTTCAACAGGAACCGCTGAGGGAAGGCAGGTCTGGAAACCTTGGAAGTCCCTTAGAAATGATGAAGATCTGGCAAGGAAGGAAGGGAGGTGCCGGACTATAAGAGCGAGGCCGGATTAGCCAGCGCCCATCAGGAGGACACTGGCCCTTTAAGGCAAGTAGATCTGGCGCACAAACCATAGAGAGCTGGGACGTGCATGGTTTAGTCGGAAAGCAGGAGCACTGGAGAGTGCCTGGTCTTCAAAAGAGCCCGCCACAAAGCGGCATGGTCTTGCTGCAGTGGGGTGCTACCAGACCGCTTCTATCGGCTCATGCATGTAGCCGTGGATGTTCGCAACTAGAGATGAGCGAGCACTAAAATGCTCGGGTGCTCGTTATTCGAGACAAACTTTTCCCGATGCTCGAGTGCTCGCCTCGAACAACGAGCCCCATTGAAGTCAATGGGAGACTAGAGCATTTTTCAAGGGGACCAAGGCTCTGCACAGGGAAGCTTGGCCAAACACCTGGGAACCTTGGAAAATGATGGAAAAACCACGGAAATGGACAGGAAACAGCAGGGGCAGCATGCATGGATGCCTCTGAGGCTGCTTAATCGTACCATTATGCCAAAATTATGGGCAACAGCATGGTCATGCCAGAGTGACCGAATGAGGCTAGATAGCATCTAAAACAGGCAATAATTGACCCTGACACTATAGTGGGCGGCATGCAGAGGCAGCGGCAGCAGAGAGTGTCATGGCGACATCCCCTAAATGGACTCAGGCTTCAAACCAATGGGTGGCAGAGAGGAACCAAAGGAGGTGAGTAAGAAGCGCTGAAATGATTTCCTGTGTCAACAAAAGGTTGACGGTATATTTAGTCGATAACACAGCATGGTGGCGACATAGTGACCAAGTTCCATAACGTGCTAAGGAGGTGGAATCCTGAGGAGTCCAAAACTCAAGGTAACGCTAACGAAACTAAATCAAAATGACACGTGTTCAGTAGCCAACAAAAAATCCAATTTTTATTATACACAATAGAAAACCACATAAATATAATTATCTCCTGTCAGTCTGATGTTTTTCCAATTTTTGTAATTATATGTATGTGGTTTTCTATTGTGTATAATAAAAATTGGATTTTTTGTTGGCTACTTAACACGTGTCGTTTTGATTTAGTTTCACAAGTTCCATAACATATCTGGTGAAACACCCGAAAAATGACCCTGACACAGCTTGTTTGATAAGGGGACGACATGTGGAGGCAGCCATGGAGACGACTTCCATGATTAAGAGCGACAGTATGGGGCATCCATATTGCGCTGCTATGATTGCAACTTCAGGTCTCCAGCATGGCGGTGACAGATGGGCCGAGTTCCACTATGTATCTGGTGAAACACCTGAAATTTCTGCCTGACACAGCTCGTTTGATAAAGGGACGATGTATGGAGGCAGTGAACTAGTAGTACATTAAAGGTGCTGCAGTTAAAACTATGTTATTGGATCTTGGGATGGAGCTGGCGCTCCGCTGCCAGGCGAGCTTTCGCCTATCCAAGCCCCTGTCTCTCGGCTCCTCCCCACCCAAAATGGGCCTGGGGGCCAGAAGCGTTTACTTTGAAAAAATTATAATTTTCAAAGCAGGCCCGGTCGTTTGAATATTTCACCTAGGAATAATGGAATAGCATAGTGGTTCTATTTTTAATTGTTTTTTCGGAAATGGTTCCATGATTAAGAGCGACAGTATGGGGCATTCATATTGTGCTGCTATGATTGCAACTTCAGGTCTCCAGCATGGCGGTGACAGATGGGCCGAGTTCCACTATGTATCTGGTGAAACACCTAAAAATTCTGCCTGACACAGCTCGTTTGATAAGGGGACGATGTATGGAGGCAGTGAACTAGTAGTAGATTAAAGGTGCTGCAGTTAAAACTATGTTAGTTGGATCTTGGGATGGAGCTGGAGCTCCGCTGCCAGGCGAGCTTTCACCTATCCAAGCCCCTGTCTCTAGGCTACTCCCCAAACAACACTTCTAAGAACCTTTTATATAAGATCAAGTGTAGTAGTGTTCTTATAAGTTTGGGTTATGGCGGGTGAGGGGAATGTAAACAGATGCGCAAGAAGCGCTGAAATAATATCGGTAAATGATAAAAGTTTGCCAGTATATTTTGTGGATAACACAGCAGGGTGGCGACAAAGTTAACAAGTTTGATGTGGAAGCCATGAAAACAACCCAAAATTCTGCCCGACACAGCTCGTTTGATAAGGGGACCATGTATGGAGGCAGTGAACTAGTAGTACATTAAAGGTGCTGCAGTTAAAACTATGTTAGTTGGATCTTGGATGGAGCTGGCGCTCTGCTGCCAGGCGAGCTTTCGCCTATCCAAGCCCCTGTCTCTCGGCTACTCCCCAAACAGCACTTCTAAGAACCTTTTGTATAAGATCAAGTGTAGTAGTGTTCTTATAAGTTTGGGTTATGGCGGGTGAGGGGAATGTAAACAGATGCGCAAGAAGCAGTTCATATATACAGTGAAGTGGATGCCCTGCACTACCCCTTGAGGACACTTTTCCCTTTTCGCCCTTCTCCAGTTAGGAGTCTGGGCTGCACTGAGGTGGTGCTCAGCTGGCGAGAAGGTAAGAAGGCAATACCACTGTAGTAGAGAAAGCAAAAAGCGGCACTCACCGGATTCGTGCAGAGAGTTTATTCGGATACACAGAGTATAGATGTGGACATGGTGCAGACCGCGGCAAGCGACGGGCCGTTTCGCGCCTGTTTGGCGCTTTCTCAAGCCTACAAAGGCACATCTCTGGAGCTGTCCCTCTTATAGGTCGACTTCCGGTAACGTGCCAGTCATGTGACACATGGAACAGCACTTCCGGGAGCCGTGAAGAGGTAAACGCCCCCAGTGACGTGCTCGTTGTTTAGCAACACAGCAACAAAGAAAGCATTAAAACAATGTTCATGGGAATGCCAGTGTAACATCGAGATTGCCATAATTATGCTATGTCTATTCGACATGACGGAGGTAATCATAAATCAATGGAGGCATAGTCAATGAAAAAATTGAAAAACGATTATTCCTATATGGTAATATTGTCCTAGCATAATTAGACACTGAAGCGCAAGAAGCGCTGAAATAATATCGGTAAATGATCAAAGTTTGCCAGTATATTTTGTGGATAACACAGCAGGGTGGCAACACAGTTAACAAGTTTGATGTGGAAGCCATGAAAACAACCCAAAATTCTGCCTGACACAGCTCGTTTGCTAAGGAGATGACGTGTGGAGGTAGCAATGGAGACAACGTGTGGAGGCAACTAAAAAGACAACGTGTGGAGGCTGCTATGGAGACAATTTAATTTGGATAGTGCCTGTATGTGGCAGACCAAAAAAGTTTTCAAACCAGAGGAGCAGGTAGGTGGTCCTCCAGAAAAATTAAATAGATTGAGTGCCTGTATGTGGCAGTCCAAAAAAGTTTTCAAACCAGAGGAGCAGGTAGGTGGTCCTCCAGAAAAATTAAAATAGATTGAGTGCCTGTATGTGGCACTCCCAAAAATTGTTTAAAACAGAGGACCGGGTAGGTGGCCCTCCAGAAAAATTAAATACATAGAGTACTATAGCTAGAGCCAGTTGGCCCTGGCAAAAAATAGCCAATTTCCTCTGCTTTATTGTACAAAGAGGAGGAGAAGGAGGAAAATGAGGAGGAGTGCATACATTATTCAGGTTGAGCTTCCTTCACCTGGTGGAGAATGGAAATCCTGAGAAATCCAGGCTTTATTCATCTTGATAAGCGTCAGCCTGTCAGCGCTGTCAGTCGACAGGCGTGTACGCTTATCGGTGATGATGCCACCAGTTGCACTAAAAACCCGCTCGGACAACAAGCTAGCGGCAGGGCAGGCAAGAACCTCCAAGGCGTACAGCGCCAGTTCGTGCCACCTGTCCAGCTTTGAAACCCAGTAGTTGAAGGGAGCTGTGTGATCTTTTAGGACAATGGTATGGTCAGCTACGTACTCCCTCACCATCTTTCTGTAAAGATCAGCCCCACTCTGCCGAGACTGGGGACAGGTGGCAATGTCCTGCTGGGGTGACATAAAATTGGCAAAGGCCTTGTAAAGCGTACCCCTGCCAGTGCTGGACAAGCTGCCTGCTTGCCTACTCTCCCTCGCTACTTGTCCCGCAGAAGTAAGCCCTCTGCCGCTAGCGCTGTCAGAAGGGAAATACTGTTTCAGCTTGTGCACCAGGGCCTGCTGGTATCAATTCTTTGAACGCGAGGGTCACGGGATAGGCAGCCTAGCATGAAATCTGCCATATGCGCCATAGTAGGCCTGAGAGACCTTGACCGAGGTAGGCCCCACAATTCTCGGCGTCGGCAGTATATAACCAGCCACAGGGTCAGACTCGGTCCCAGCCTCCACCAAGTTAACCCAAAGTGCCGTCAGCGACATATAGTGGCCCTGCCACGTGTCTGTGGTCAGGTGGACCTTGTCAGAAACGGCGTTGGTCAGGGCACGGATGATGTTGTCTGACATGTGCTGGTGCAGGGCTGGGAAGGACCGAATACCGAGGGGCGGCCGCCACCATGAGGTTGCAAAAGGCCTCGGTCTCTACCAGCCTATAGTGCAGCATCTCCAGGCTAAGTTGTTTGGAGATGTGGACGTTGAGGGCTTGGGCGTGTGGGTGGGTTGCACTGTACTTCCTCTTGCGCTCCAGTGTCTAGGGTATGAAGAGCTGAACGCTGTGCATCCACATTGGTGGATGCTGTGGAGGAACGTGGAGGTAACGGTGTGCTTTTCGCACGGGAGGTGTTTGGGCCGGGGTCCTGGGCAGGGGGCTGACTAGCAGAGGCAGCAGATGGCACAGTAGAAGGAGCAGTGGTGTGCCCGGCCGGAGGTGAACGGCCTTGGTTCCATTGAGTGGGGTGTTTAACATTCATATGCCTGCGCATACTGGTGGTAGTTAAGCTAGTAGTGGTGGAACCCCTGCTGATCCTGGTGTGCCACAGGTTGCACACCACAGTCCGTCGGTCATCCGGTATTTCTTTAAAGAACCTCCAGACTTCTGAAAATCTAGCCCTCGTCACTACATGAAACATTTGGCGCTGATGCACCAGCTCTGACCCTGCCTCTCCGTCTGGCCCCACCACTGCCTCTTTCAACCTGTTCTCGTTGAGGACTCTCCTCTGTCTCAGAAGCACTGTGTTCACCCGGCCTATCAACCCAGCTTGGGTCTGTCACCTCATCATCCTCCAATCCCTCAGTCTGCTCCCCCTCGGAATTCCTGCCCTGACAACAACTTCCCCACTGTCTGACAACCGTGTCTCCTCATCGTCCGACACCTCTTTACACACTTCTTCCACTACGTCAACAATGTCATCATCACCCACAGACTGTGACCAGTGGAAAACCTGAGCATCGGGAAAGAGCTCAGCAGCAAACGGACAAGTGGTTTGTGACTCTGGGAATGGTCCAGAAAACAGTTCCTCAGAGTATGCCGTTTCAAATGCCAAATTTTCCTGGGAGGGGGCAGACTGGGGGGAAGGAGGCTGAGGTGGAGGAGTGCTGATTTCAGTGACATGGGTGGACTGCGTGGAAGACTGAGTGGTGGACAAATGGCTAGAAGAATTGTCCGCAATCCACGACATCACCTGTTCGCATTGTTCTGGCCTCAACAGTGCTCTACTACAAGTCCCAGTAACTTGAGACATGAACCTAGGGAGTGTAGCTCTGCAGCGTTCCCCTGCTCCCTCATTAGCAGGTGGTGTCTAACGCCACCCAGGACCAAGGCCTCTGACCCCTGCAGTAGTTGGACACCCACGTCCACACCCTTGTCCTCTACCCCTAGCCCTCGGGTTCAACATTTTCAAAATTAAAGTGTAAACTATAAATTTTTTGTTTTTTTTGTATTTTTTGGTGTTTTTGTTTTTTTAACAACGATGCTATCCTATTGCTATGGCTAGTTTCTAACCTACACTGACAGCACACAACAGGAATTTGTGCTGTGCCTGAAGACTTTTAGTTTTCAAAAAAAAAAAAAAAAAATTCCCACTTAGGTGTTTGAGATGCATATGTGTGTCACTAAGAGCTAAACAGAATGTTCGCAAGTCTCCCTGCAAATTCGTCACAATATGGTACTAGCTGCACTACTAGTGCCAGTAAGGCCAGCAACAAGCAAATCAACAAAATATATATATAACGCTATTGTAGCTATTGTAACTGTACATTTTTTTGGATTTTTTTTATTTTTTTTACAAAACGATGCTATGCTATTACTATGGCTAGTTTCTAACCTACACTGACAGCACACAACTGGATTTTGTGCTGTGCCTGCTGACTTTGAGTTATAAAAAAAAATGAAAGTAAAAAAAAAAAAATCAGCAGACTGTGCCTAATTCAATCAAACCCCTAATAAATTGTCCCACTTAGGTGTTTGAGATGTGTGTGTCACTAAAAGCTGAATATAACGTTCGCAAGTCTCCCAGCAAATTCCTCACAATATGGTACTAGCTGCACTACTAGTGCCAGCAAGACCAGCCACAAGCAAATCAACAAAATATATATAACGCTATTGTAGGCCTAAGAAAGTCGGTTGGGTTCTTGTATGCCTTGTTTCTTACCCACACTGACAGCACACAACTGGATTTTGTGGTGTGCCTGTCACTTTAAGTTTTGAAAAAAAAAAATCGTCAGACTGTGCCTAATTCAATCAAACCCCTAATAAATTGTCCCACTTAGGTGTTTGAGATGGATATGTGTGTCACTAAGAGCTAAATAGAACGTTCCCAAGTCTCCCTGCAAATACCTCACAATATGGTACTAGCTGCACTACTATTGCCAGCAAGCCCAGCCACAAGCAAACAAAAAAAAAATATATATAACGCTATTCTAGCCCTAAGAAGGGCTGTTGGGTTCTTGTAGAATCACTCCTGCCTAACAGTAAGCTAATAAAACACCCTAACGCTATCCCTGCAGCAGCTCTCTCCCTAACGGCATCCAGACAGAGAATGATGCGAGCAGCGCGGGCAGGGGCTAGTCTATTCCAGGGTCACCTGATCAGGCCAGCCAACCACTGCTATCGACGTGTAAGGGTACCACGTCATGCTGGGTGGAGTGCAGAGTCTCCTGGCTTGTGATTGGCTCTGTTTCTGGCCGCCAAAAATAAAAACGGGGGGAGATGCCATTTTCTCGAGCTGGTGAAGTATTCGTCCGAGCAACGAGCAATTACGAGTACACTAATGCTCGAACGAGCATTAAACTCGGAGGAGTGTGTTCGCTCATCTCTAGTCACAATATTAACAGACTTCATCAAAACCTTAATCAAATTTTTCCTTTTGTGGGAAATATTTAGTGTTCCAAGAACTCCATATACAGTCAAATTTTTGCTTCCTTCTTGCGCTTTTTTGTGCATCGTAAACCTTTCCATCTGTACTATTCTATCTGTCATACTTATCCACATTTATTTTGTAGGTGGGTTTTTATTGATCCAGTTCTTAACTATACAAAATCTAGCAATAAATAAGAATTTCTTTACCGCTATATTCATGTTATTTAATTTGTTGTTTCCTTCTAATAAACCCAATATACATGTTTCCAAGTTAGGAATAACAACAATTTTGTATATATCTTTTATAACCCACAATACTTTCTCCCAAAATCCTCTAGTTTTACTACAGAAAATATGTATATCATCTGCAGCTCCCCACCCACATCTGTTACACCTAGAATCTTTTCCCCTATAGCAGTGATGGTGAACCTTTTAGAGACCAAACTGCAACCAAAATCCACTTATTTACCAGGAAGTGCCAACATGGCATTTCAAGCAGTAACTGCTAACCAGTAACATTGCTACCAGTTCTTCTACATCATTCAATTGTATTGGCTCTCCTGAGGCCACCAATACAGTTGAAAAAGAGTGGGCAAATAAAATCAGACCATCATTATAGCTTCTCTCCAGGAAGAATGGTGGGTCAGCAGGATGACCTCTAAAGACAATGTAGTTCTGTCAACACCTTCTCACTTTTCCCACTGTTTCAAACAGCAAATGAATTGTCACTTTAAAATAGCACTGAGAGCAGCATCCCTTAAGTTGCTTGGGACTGCAAGAAGATTTGGGGGATTTGGTCCTGTTTGGTGAAATTGGAGACATTAGCTTGAGTGCCCACAGAAAGGGCTTTGAGTGCCACCTCTGGCACCCATGCCATAGGTTCGCCACCACTGCCCTGTAGCATCTAGCGATTTTTCTAGGGGATTAATACAATCTATTCAAAATAAACAATTGCACCTGTTTATGACTTGGGGTTTGGAGAATTATTTGGGACTCTTTTTGGAGCAATGCCCATTCATCACACTCATATCTCTTGTATTTCTCCATTCCATTTTTTTTTGTAAACATTCTATATTCTTCACCCCTTGGTTATTAATCAGAGCTTAATAAATTTTAGCCATTTTCAATTTAGAGGAGAGGGCATCATACAACATTTTCATTAATGGGGGGGATTCTACAATAACACAATTGTTAGTGTCTTTATTAAATGTACCTCTTAGTTGCAGATATCCGAACCATACATCCCCTCCAAGCCAAATTCCTCCTCAAGTCTGGAGAAAGGGTTTATCTTCCCTCCTTCTACCATCTGTTGAACATATCTTACCCCCTTACTGTCCCACCTTCTCTGATTTATTTCTGTAGGAACATTTAGTACTTTATTACATAGCGATGTAAATTACACTTGTCCTATGTCACAGTCTATGGGAATAGTCAGTGGACTCCCTGGACCACCGCGGGAGAAAAAAATACTAGCCGCAACCCGGGAGTGGAGTCTAGGTTACCTCCTGGTCTTCGCCAGAGCCCTCCGCAAACGGGGTAGTCTTGCTGCAGCGGGGAGTCACCAGGTCGCTCCGCGGGTGCGACTAGGCCAGCAATGGCAGCCAAGGTAGGGACACGGGGACCAAGGGAAGGCAGGACCATGGGAAGGCAGGACCATGGATGGCTGGCAGGACCTCAGATGACTGGCAGGACCTCATATGGCTGGCAGGACCCCGGAAGGCTAATGGATCACCGGACCGCCACAGGATACCAGGACCACCACAGGATACAAGGACCGCCACAGGATACCAGGATCGCCACAGGATAACATGATCGCCACAGGATACCAGGACAGCCACAGGATACCAGGGTCGCCACAAGACACCAGGACCACCACAGGACACAGGAACACGAAATACCATGGAACAAGGGAACACCGCGGAACACGGGAACACCACGGAACACGGGAACACCACGGAACACGGGAACACCACGGAATGCCACAGAACCAGGGCATGTAAGTATGGAGCTGGGGCAGCGGGGGCAGACATGGTGGAGCACTGGTGCACCTGTGATCCGAGACATGGATCACAGGGTCATCCGTGACAGTACCCCCCCCTCAGGGCCCCTCTTCTCTTCTTCTTCAGCACCTTCCTCTTCCTTTGCTTCCTCCAATTCTTGTGGGTAACAGGACACCTGAGGGGAAAAGTAGAAAGAAGACACATCCCGATGAGATGTCTGGACCCGGCAGAGAACAAACCGAGGGAATCTTGAGAAAAACTTGGACGTCTTTTGGCTGGAGACTGGAGTGGCGCTTGGAATGCTGGAGCAGCGCGGAGAAGCTGCAGAGGCTGGAGCGACTCTTGAGGAGCCACTGGCTGGGGCGACTCTTGGCCTACTGGAGCGGTCTCCGAGCAAGCCGTTGGAGACTCTGGTGCGGCCCCCGGGCAGGCCGGTGGAGACTCTGGAGCTGCAAGGTGCTGCAAACACTGAGAAACAAATCTCCTGCAAAATTTGGGATTGCCATCAAATTTGTCAGGCAAAATAACATAGTGGGGTGACTGAAGCAACGGAAGGAGTCGCGGGAGCCTGCTGCTGGGAGGCAATCATCCGTAAAGTGGTAGCAATTTAGTCCAGGAGTTCTTTTTGCGCACCAATCTCTTGGGACTGCTGGGTAATAGTGCTGGGAAGGTCTGACAGTAGCTGGTAAAAATCCTTGACACAGTCCATGGCTTTTGCAGGATACAAGACCTTGGCGGAGTCCATGGTCGGATCTTACTGTCACAGTCTATGGGAATAGTCAGTGGACTCCGTGGACCACAGTGGGGGATAACAATACTAGCCGCAACCCGAGAGCAGAGTCAAAGTGAACTCCTGGCCTTTGCCAGAGCCCGCCGCAAAGCGGCTCCGCGGGTGCAGGACCACGGATGACTGGCAGGATCTCGGCTGTCTGTCAGGACCTCACTGACCGTCAGGACCTCGGATGGCCGTCAGGACCTCGGATGGCCGCCAGGACCTCGGATGGCCGCCACAGGATATTAGGATTTCCACAGGATACCAGGACCGCCACAGGATACCAGGTCCACCACAGGATACTAGGACCGCCACAGGATACCAGGACCACCACAGGATACCAGGACCGCCACAGGATACCAGGACCACCACAGGATACCAGGACCGCCACAGGCTGTATAGAAGAGCCTTGATGCCAGCACCAATAAGTAGGATGCTGGCCCTTTAAATTCCTGGAGAGTCTCGCACGTGCGCCCTAGTAATATATAACCCCTTCCTGACATTTGACGTAATAGTACTGCATCGCGGGACAGAAGCTGCAGGTGTCAGCTATCACCGCGACCGTAACAATCCATACAATAGCTCAGAAACATTATTGGGCCCACTCGGTGAACACCGTAAAAACAAAACACGAAAAACACGAAATGTATATTTTTCATAAAATCTCTTCACAAAAATGTTCTAAAAAGTGATCAAAAAAAGTTATGTTTGCCAATATGGTACCAATAGAAAGGACAACTCAACACATAAAAAATATGCCCTAAAATAGCTCTGTCAACCAAAAAATATTAGAGTTACGTCTCTGAAAAATGGCGATGCAAAAACAAATGAGATTTCCTGTATATTAGTTTTTTTCCAGTGAAATTGTAAAAATAAATGAAAAACTATATAAATGAGATATCACCGTAATCGTAGTGATCTATAGAATAAAGATAATATAGTATTTTTAGTGAACGATGTACGACCCACAATAAATACAAAAATAAAGGAAACCAAAATTGACAATTTTTTTTTCACCCATACATTCAAGAGTTAATAAAATCTCATCAATAAGCTAATGACACACTAAAATGAAATATTTGTAAAGTGCATCTCATGTTGCAAAAAATAAGCCCTTATATGTCCAAATTGCTAAAAAAATAAAGATTGTATAGCCAATAAAAAGTGACAATGCATAATCTGCTGTGAATGGCGCAGCTTCCCTTCCATTCCCTGGCGTGTGCCCATACATCAGGTTACCACCATATATGAGGTATTGTTATACGCGAGAGGGATTGGGTATCAAATTTTGGGGAGCGTCTTGGTATTTTATCCGCTGAGAATTTGTACATTTTTTGAAAAACACATTCATTTAGCCAAAAAAAATTACTTTCAAAATTGTATCCGATTTTGTTTTAACCCCTGTAAAACAATTAAAGGGTTAACAAACTTCATAAAAGTTGTTTTACATACACTGAGGGGTGTAGTTTCTATAATGGAGTAATTTATGGGGTTTTACTTTTATTTAGGCCTCTCACAGTGACTTCAAACCTGAGCAGGTCCCTCAATAGCAGGATTTTGCGTTTTTTATGAAAATCGCACCTAACGTTCAAAGACCGATAACATCCTACAAAAATAAGAGTATGTATAAAAGTCCATGTCCACATAAATTAGATATTCAGTAATTGTTAGTTATTAAGTTTTTTTTTCTGTTATGACTATGTGTGGAAAAAGTTGAATATTTTGAAGTTTTAAAATCAAAAATTTTCCCATATTTTCACCAAATATCTGAATTTCTCATAAATAAATGCAAAACATACCACCAAAATTTTGTCAACTAACATGAAGTACAATGTGTCACGAGAAAACAATTTTAAAATCACTTGGATATGTTAAAGCGTTTCAAAGTTATAACCATTTATAGTGACACAGGGCAGATTTGAAAAAATGGGCCGTGTCAGGAAGGTGAAAAGTGGCTTCGGCATTAAGGGGTTAATCTAGATGTTCTATTATTCCTATTTACTCTTTTAGTGAATCTACATAGATCCCGTTCAGTATCCATAATTGAATTAAAATCCTCCATCACTAATAGCGGAATCTCTAAAATTTTACATAAATTCTTGTAATTCAAATAATATATGGGGAGCAAACAGCTTGGTTTTATAATTCTTAGCTCTACTGTCTATTTCTTTAACCTCTTACTTTAAGGGGTGAACTAAATCCTCCAAATCTGAAATTTTGGTTTCTGTGTGCTCAATTCTAATAGCATTTTTTTGCATATCTCCTCTAATGGACAACATTTCTTCTTAAAATACCCCTATCTGGCTTGATAGCTCAGCTACTGCGCTATTACATTTCAATATGGCCGCCATTATTTCATTCAGTGATGTGGAACTTTCATTTACATTTTCTTGTCGCAATACTGGTGCCTCTTTAGAGGTATGAGAAGTTTATGATTGTTCTACTGTATCATCTGTTTGTGCTGTCTCCATTTGGCGCCGTTTTCTAATTTTCTCCCCCCCCTGTACCTGCTGATTAAGCTCTGCCGTAGACTCCCTACTTCCTTCCTGTATCACTGTGTCTAATGTTACCTTAGTGTTTTTACTTGTTTTAGGGGATAAAACAAACCTATCCGATGTAGCAGCAGCGGTTTCTCTTATTTTATCATACTTATTTACATTTTTAGAAGTCTTACTAGGAGATGGACTTGGGGTGACCACTGGGCCCTTAGGCTTTTTCATATTTCCTTTCGGCATTATAGAACCTTCACCACATTCTTACAAGCCTAGGCACAATAACAACTTTTAGATAGCCCTCATAGTAATTCCGAATGCATCCCTGAACTCAGCATAATATCATTAAACACTAGAGATGAGCGAACATACTCGTCCGAGCTTGATGCTCGATCGAGCATTAGCGTACTCGTAACTGCTCGTTGCTCGGACGAGTATTTCGCCCGCTCGAGAAAATGGCAGCTCCCGCCGTTTTGCTTTTTGGCGGCCAGAAACAGAGCCAATCACAAGCCAGGAGACTCTGCACTCCACCCAGCATGACGTGGTACCCTTACACGTCGATAGCAGTGGTTGGCTGGCCAGATCAGGTGACCCTGGGATAGACTAGCCGCTGCCCGCGCTGCTCGGATCATTCTCTGTCTGGATGCCGCTAGGGAGAGAGCTGCTGCTGGTCAGGGAAAGCGTTAGGGTGTTCTATTAGCTTACTGTTAGGCAGGAGTGATTCTACAACAACCCAACAGCCCTTCTTAGGGCTACAATAGCGTTATACTTTTTTTTTTATTTGCTTGTGGCTGGGCTTGCTGGCACTAGTAGTGCAGCTAGTACCATATTGTGAGGAATTAGCAGGGGGACTTGCTACCGTTGTGTTTAGCTCTTAGTGACACACATATCCACCTCAAACACCAAAGTGGGAAAATTTATTAGGGGTTTGATTTCAATTAGGCACAGTCTGCCAGTTTCTTTTTATTTTACGTTTATTTTTTTAATAACTCAGTGTCATCTCATCTGGCATAGTAGTGTGCTTTAATACTTGGCTAGAAAATAGCCATAGGAGAATCCAAACGGCTTACTTACGCCTACAGTAGCGTTATATATATTTGATTTCTGGTTGATCTGCTGGTGGCTGTAGTTGTTGCAGTGCATCTACTAGCAAATTGTGAGCAATTTGGAGTGAGACTTGCGACCACTGTGTTTTGCGCTTAGTGACGCACATATCCATCGCAAAGACCGAAGTGGGAAAATTTATTAGGGCCCGGGGTTGGATTTCAATTAGGCACAGTCTGCCATTTCCTTTTTTATTTTACGTTTATTTTTTTCATAACTCAGCGTCATCTCATCTGGCATAGTAGTGTGCTTTAATACTTGGCTAGAAAATAGCCATAGGAGAATCCAAACGGCTTACTTACGCCTACAGTAGCGTTATATATATTTGATTTCTGGTTGATCTGCTGGTGGCTGTAGTTGTTGCAGTGCATCTACTAGCAAATTGTGAGCAATTTGGAGTGAGACTTGCGACCACTGTGTTTTGCGCTTAGTGACGCACATATCCATCGCAAAGACCGAAGTGGGAAAATTTATTAGGGCCCGGGGTTGGATTTCAATTAGGCACAGTCTGCCATTTCCTTTTTTATTTTACGTTTATTTTTTTCATAACTCAGCGTCATCTCATCTGGCATAGCAGTGTGCTTTCATACTTGGCTAGAAAATAGCCATAGCAATAGGATAGCATCGTTTGGTTTTAAAAACTAAAAAACACACAAAAAAAAAAAAACACAAAAAAAGGTAAAAAAAAAATTAAAGTTATAACTCTCATTTTCAAAATGTTTAACCCGAGGGCTAGGGGTAGAGGACGAGGGCGGGGACGTGGGCGTCCAACTACTGCAGGGGTCAGAGGCCGTGGTCCTGGGCGGGGTGAGACACCACCTGCTGATGAGGGAGCAGGGGAACGCCGCAGAGCTACACTCCCTAGGTTCATGTCTGAAGTTACTGGGACTCGTGGTAGAGCACTGTTGAGGCCAGAACAGTGCGAACAGGTGATGTCGTGGATTGCCGACAATGCTTCGAGCAATTTGTCCACCAGTCAGTCTTCCACGCAGTCCACCCATGTCACCGAAATCGGCACTCCTCCAGCTCCTGCACCTCAGCCTCCTCCCCCCCAGTCTGCCCCCTCCCAGCAAAATTTCCCATTTGAACCGGCATACTCTGAGGAACTGTTTTCTGGACCCTTCCCACAGTCACAAACCACTTGTCCGGTTGCTGATGAGCAATTTTCCGATGCCCAGGTTTTCCACCAGTCGCAGTCTGTGGGTGATGATGACCTTGTTGACGTAGTGGAAGAAGTGTGTAAAGAGGTGTCCGACGATGAGGAGACACGGTTGTCAGACAGTGGGGAAGTTGTTGTCAGCGCAGGAAGTCCGAGGGGGGAGCAGACTGAGGGATCGGAGGATGATGAGGTGACAGACCCAAGCTGGGTTGAGAGGCCGGGTGAACACAGTGCTTCTGAGACGGAGGAGAGTCCTCGACCAGAACAGGTTGGAAGAGGCAGTGGTGGGGCCAGACGGAGAGGCAGGGCCAGAGCTGGTGCATCAGCGCCAAATGTGTCAACTAGTGAAGCTCCCGTGGCGAGGGCTCCTGCGGCGAGGGCTAGATTTTCAGAAGTCTGGAGGTTCTTTAAGGAAACACCAGATGACCGACGGACTGTGGTGTGCCACATTTGCCAAACCAGGATCAGCAGGGGTTCCACCACTACTAGCTTAACTACCACCAGTATGCGCAGGCATATGAATGCTAAACACCCCACTCAGTGGCAACAAGCGCGTTCACCTCCGGCCGTGCACACCACTGCTCCTTCCCCTGTGTCAGCTGATAGTCAGCCCCCTGCCCAGGACCCTGCCACAAAAACCCCATCGTCGCCTCCACGATCCTCCACAGCATCCACCAGCGTTCAGCTCTCCATACCCCAGACGCTGGAGCGGAAACGCAAATATAGTGCAACCCACCCGCACGCCCAAGCCCTTAATGTGCACATCTCCAGATTGCTAAGCCTGGAGATGCTGCCCTATAGGCTAGTAGAGACCGAGGCCTTTCGCAGCCTCATGGCGGCGGCCGCCCCTCGGTATTCGGTCCCCAGCCGCCACTACTTTTCCCGATGTGCCGTCCCAGCCCTGCACCAGCACGTGTCAGACAACATAATCCGTGCCCTGACCAACGCCGTTTCTGACAAGGTCCACCTGACCACGGAAACGTGGACGAGTGCTGCCGGGCAGGGCCACTATATATCGCTGACGGCACATTGGGTTAACTTGGTGGAGGCTGGGACCGAGTCTGACCCTGCGGCTGGTCATATACTGCCGACGCCGAGGATTGCGGGGCCTACCTCGGTCCAGGTGTTTCAGGCCTACTATGCCTCCTCCTCCTCCCACCCCTCCTCCACATCCTCCTCCGAACGACCATCCGTGGGCATGGCGCCATCAGTCGGTAGCTCTAGGCACAGCAGCAGTGCCGTCGCTAAGCCACAGCAGGCGGTGCTGAAACTGCTGAGCCTAGGCGATAAAAGGCACACCGCCCAAGAACTATTACAGGGAATCACGGCGCAGACTGATCTGTGGCTGGCACCGCTGAACCTGAAGCCAGGCATGGTTGTGTGTGACAACGGCCGTAACCTGGTGGCGGCTCTGCAACTCGGCAGACTGACACATGTGCCATGCCTGGCCCATGTGTTAAATCTGATAGTTCAGCGTTTCCTCAAGACATACCCCAATCTGTCTGATTTGCTCACGAAGGTGCGCCGCATCTGTGCGCATTTCAGGAAGTCCAGCACAGATGCTGCCACTCTCAGGGCAGCGCAGCGCCGCCTCCAACTGCCCGCTCACCGACTGTTGTGCGACGTGCCCACGAGGTGGAATTCAACACTGACCATGTTATCCAGAGTTTACCAGCAGCGCCGAGTGATTGTAGACTGCCAGATGTCAACTTCCACCAGAACTGGTAGTCAGGTCAGTCAGCTTCCTCAAGTCTACAATGAGGAGTGGACGTGGATGTCTGATATCTGTCAGGTGCTGAATAACTTTGAGGAGTCAACACAGATGGTCAGTGGCGATGCCGCCATCATCAGCCTCACCATCCCGCTGCTTGGCCTGTTGAAAAACTCTCTGGTCAGCATGAAGTCGGAAGCTTTGCGCTCCTCACAAGAGACGGGGGAAGAAGATTCCCTTGTTGATAGCCAAAGCACCCTTAGGTCTGTTTCTCAGCGCATATCGGAGGAGGTGGAGGAGGATGAGGAGGAAGAGGAGGAGAATGTTGGCGAGACACAAGAGGGGACCATTGTTGAGTCCTTCACTGTTGAGCGTGTATGGGCAGAAGAAGAGGAGTTGGAGGAGGAGGAAATGGACAGTCAGGCCAGTGAGGGGAGTGAATTCTTACGCGTTGGTACTCTGGCGCATATGGCAGATTTCATGCTAGGCTGCCTATCCCGTGACCCTCGCGTTCAAAGAATTTATTCCAGCACCGATTACTGGGTGTTCACTCTCCTGGACCCACGGTACAAGCAAAATCTTTCCACTCTCATCCCTGGAGAGGAAAGGAGTGTGAGAATGCATGAATACCAGCAGGCCCTGGTGCACAAGCTGAAACAGTATTTCCCTTCTGACAGCGCTAGCGGCAGAGTGCGTAGTTCTGCGGGACAAGTAGCGAGGGAGAGTAGGCGAGCAGGCAGCTTGTCCAGCACTGGCAAGGGTACGCTTTACAAGGCTTTTGCCAGCTTTATGTCACCCCAGCAAGACACTGTCACCTGTCCCCAGTCTCGGCAGAGTAGGGCTGATCTTTACAGAAAGATGGTGAGGGAGTACGTAGCTGACCATACCATCGTCCTAAATGATCACACAGCTCCCTACAACTACTGGGTTTCAAAGCTGGACATGTGGCACGAACTGGCGCTGTACGCCTTGGAGGTTCTTGCCTGCCCTGCCGCTAGCGTCTTGTCCGAGCGGGTTTTCAGTGCAGCTGGTGGCATCATCACCGATAAGCGTACATGCCTGTCGACTGACAGCGCTGACAGGCTGACGCTTATCAAGATGAATAAAGCCTGGATTTCTCCTAATTTCCAATCTCCACCAGGTGAAGGAAGCTCAACCTGAATAATTTATCCACTCCTCCTCCTCCTCATTTTCCTCCTTCTCCTCCTCTTTGTACAGTAAAGCAGAGGAAACTGGCTATTTTTTGACAGGGCCCACTGGCTCTAGCTATAGTACTTTATGCATTTAATTTTTATGGAGGGCCACCGACCCGGTCCTCTGTTTTAAACAATTTTTGGGAGTGCCACATACAGGCACTCAATCTATTCAATTTTTCTGGAGGGCCACCTACCTGCTCCCCTGGTTTGAAAACTTTTTTGGACTGCCACATACAGGCACTCAATCTATTCCATTTTTCTGGAGGGCCACCTACCTGCTCCTCTGGTTTGAAAACTTTTTTGGACTGCCACATACAGGCACTCAATCTATTCCATTTTTATGGAGGGCCACCTACCTGCTCCTCTGGTTTGAAAACTTTTTTGGACTGCCACATACAGGCACTCAATCTATTCCATTTTTATGGAGGGCCACCTACCTGCTCCTCTGGTTTGAAAACTTTTTTGGACTGCCACATACAGGCACTCAATCTATTCCATTTTTATGGAGGGCCACCTACCTGCTCCACTGGTTTGAAAACTTTTTTGGACTGCCACATACAGGCACTCAATCTATTCCATTTTTATGGAGGGCCAACTACCTGCCGCCTTATCAAACGTGCTGTGTCAGGCAGAATTTTGGGTTGTTTTCATGGCTTCCACAACAAACTTGTTAACTTTGTCGCCACCCTGCTGTGTAATCCTCAAAATATACTGGCAAACTTTTACCATTTACGGATATTATTTCAGCGCTTCTTGCGCATCTGTTTACATTCCCCTCACCCGCCATATTCCAAACTTATAAGAACGCTACTACACTTGATCTTATACAAAAGGTTCTTAGAAGTGCTGTTTGGGGAGTAGCCTAGAGACAGGGGCTTGGATTGGCGAAAGCTCGCCTGGCAGCGGAGCGCCAGCTCCATGCCAAGAACCAACTAACATAGTTTTAACTGCAGCACCTTTAATCTACTACTAGTTCACTGCCTCCATACATGGTCCCCTTATCAAACGAGCTGTGTCAGGCAGAATTTTGGATTGTTTTCATGGCTTCCATGTTAACTGTGTCGCCACCCTGCTGTGTAATCCACAAAATATACTGGCAAACTTTTATCATGTACCGATATTATTTGAGCGCTTCTTGCTCACCTCCTTTGGTTCCTCTCTGCCACCCATTGGTTTGAAGCCTGAGTCCATTTAGGGTATGTCGCCATACCACTCTCTAGCCTGCCGCTGCTGCCGCTGCCTCTGCATGCCGTCCCCTATAGTGTCAGGGTCAATTATTGCATGTTTTAGATGCTATCTAGCCTCATTCTGTCACTCTGTCATGGTCATGCTGTTGCCCATACTTTTGGCATAATGTTGCGATTAAGCAGCCTCAGAGGCATCCATGCATGCTGCCCCTGCTGTTTCCTGTCCATTTCCGTGGTGTTTCCATCCTTTTCTGAGGTTTCCAGGTGTTTGGCCAAGCTTCCCTGTGCAGAGCCTTGGTCCCCTTGAAAAATGCTCGAGTCTCCCATTGACTTCAATGGGGCTCGTTACTCGAAACGAGCACTCGAGCATCGGGAAAAGTTTGTCTCGAATAACGAGTACCCGAGCATTTTAGTGCTCGCTCATCTCTACACGCATATCCACCTCAAACACCGAAGTGGGACAATTTATTAGGGGTTTGATTAGAATTAGGCAGAGTCTGCTGATTTTTTTTTTTTTTTTACCTTTATTTCATTTTATAGCTCAAACTCATCTTGCAAAGCAGTGTGCTTTCAGTGTAGGCTACAAAATAGCCATAGGAAAACCCCAACGGCTTACTTAGGCCTACAATAGCGTTATATTTTCCTTTTTTTTGTTTGCTTGTGGCTGGGCTTGCTGGCATTAGTAGTGCAGCTAGTACCATATTGTGAGGAATTTGCTGGGAGACCTGCGACCGTTGTGTTTAGCTCTTAGTGACACGCATATCCACCTCAAACACCGAAGTGGGACAATTTATTAGGGGTTTGATTAGAATTGGAGTCTGCTGATTTATTTTTTTTTTTACCTTTATTTCATTTTATAGCTCAAACTCATCTTCCACGCAGTCCACCCATGTAACCGAAATCAGCACTTCTCCAGCTCCTCCACCTCAGCCTCCTTGCCCCCAGTCTGACCATTGGAAAATGCACTGGAGGACTCATTGCAGGGCTAGATTATAGGGCTAGATTGCACCCCTAGGGGGCCCCCACCAGACCCCCCCCCCCCGCGGCTCCCCTCTTGAGCCGACATCTCGCTGAAGCCCGGCCGCCCCCCCGCACGCGAGACTGCCACCTGCCCGCCCACCGACACAGGTGACAGCCTTCCCACCCGCCCATCTGGAGCCTATCACCCTGCGCCCGCCCTCCGCCTATTCTCATGCAAGGCCGAGCCACACGCCCCCCGGCAAAGTTGACCGCCTCCACGGCTGCCTACACCCCGCATGGACGAGCCATCAGCACCCGCCCTCCGCAACTCCCCCATCCTGCCGGAAAAAGCACCCGGCTCAACACCGCCCCCCGGCTGAACAAGTAATCCCACTCGTACTCCCGCCGCCCCTGCCCAAAAAAGCACCGCCCCCACAACTCCCCTGCCGGAAAATGGACACACACGCTGACGGTCCCGTAACCCCGCCCCACTCCTCCCCCGCCCCCCTCCTCCCCCGCCAAACAAGCGATCCCCCCCCCACCCCCGCGGCCGAACAACCAACAGTCCGACCGTCGCCCCCCCCTTCGATCGCACAAGCACCTGCAGGACCCCCCACGCGCTCGAACACCCGCCTGATGCCACGGCCGGTCACCATGAAATGTAAGTATATAAATATGTATTTGTGTGTGTATATATGTGTAAAACAAAAGAAATAAGGAGCAGCACCGCGTTGGGGAGAGAAAAACTCGTGTGCAGGTCTTCACAGCAGGGTCCACTAAGGGCCCTTGTATCCAGCATGCTTGAAAATGTCTTGATTGAATAGACGAAACGTCGCATCATGAAGGTGGAATAAAAACACATTTACGGAGTGCTGCTTCAGTATTTTCTTTTTTCTTTTTTCGTGTATATATGTGTATATACAGTGTATATACTGTGTATATGTGCATCTACAGTGTATATACTGTGTATATACTGTGTATATGTGCATCTACAGTGTATATACTGTGTATATATGCATCTACAGTGTATATACTGTGTATATGTGCATCTATAGTGTATATACTGTGTATATACTGTGTATATGTGCATCTACAGTGTATATATTGTGTATATGTGCATCTACAGTGTATATACTGTGTATATGTGCATCCACAGTGTATATACTGTGTATATGTGCATCTACTGTGTATATATTGTGTATATGTGCATAAACTGTGTATGGGTACATTCACACGCGGTATGCCGGACATGCGGGCATACCGCCGTGTGCTGTAGAGGAGGAGGAGGTGATCCCTCCTTCTTCCATAGGAAACAGCGGCGTACGGCCACACACTCGCAAAAAGATACAGCATGCTCTATCTTTTTGCGTTGTATGGCGCAGATCGGCACTGTACCAATGCCGGGCCGCCATTGCCCTCTATGGGGACATATATGTGGTCGAAAATTTGTAAATGAGCCCTAAATATGTATATACTCTGTATATATGTGTATATATGCATCTACTGTGTATATACTGTATTTATATGTGTATATATGAATCTACTGTGTATATACTGTGTATATATGTGTATATATGCACCTACTGTGTATATACTGTGTATTTATGTGTATATATGTATATACTGTGTATATATGCATCTACTGTGTATATACTGTGTATTTATGTGTATATATGAATCTACTGTGTGTATAAATGTGTTTTTATGCATCTGCTGTGTATATACTGTGTATAAATATATGTATATATGTGTATATATGCACCTACTGTGTATATGTGTATATATGTATATACTGTGTATATATGCATCTACTGTGTATTTATGTGTATATATGTATATACTGTGTATATGTGTATATATGTATATACTGTGTATATATGCATCTACTGTGTATTTATGTATATATATATATATATATATATATATATATATATATATATATATACATACTGTGTATATGTGTATTTATAAATCTACTGTGTATATATGAATATGCTGTGGATATATACAATGCATATACTGTATTTATACCCGCATAAATGTATATCAGCATATATATGTGCACCTTTAAATATATGTATATATATGATGTGTGTTTTTGTATATGCTGTGTATATGGTATGTATGTATATGCTCTATACAGTGAATGTGTGTGTGGCTGTGCAGGCAGAGGTGTATGTTACATGGGACTGCATATCTGGTAGGGGTGAAGGTAAATATAAAGATGTGTTACTGGGGATGAAGCGGCTGTATGTAGCTGTGTTACTGGGGGGCGAGGCGGCTGTATGTAGCTGTGTTACTGGGGGTGAGGTGGCTGTATGTAGCTGTATTACTGGCAGTGAGGCGGCTGTATATAGCTGTGTTACTGGAGAGGCGGCTGTATGTAGCTGTATTACTGGCAGTGAAGCGGCTGTATGTAGCTGTATTACTGGCAGTGAGGCGGCTGTATGTAGCTGTATTACTGGGTGCGAGGTGGTTGTATGTAGCTGTGTTACAGGGTGCGAGGCAGCTGTATGTAGCTGTGTTACTGGGGGGAGAGGCGGCTGTATGTAGCTGTATTACTGGCAGTGAAGCGGCTGTATGTAGCTGTATTACTGGGTGCGAGGTGGTTGTATGTAGCTGTGTTACAGGGGGCGAGGCAGCTGTATGTAGCTGTGTTACTGGGGGGAGAGGCGGCTGTATGTAGCTGTATTACTGGCAGTGAGGCGGCTGTATGTAGCTGTATTACTGGGTGCGAGGCGGCTGTATGTAGCTGTGTTACAGGGGATGAGGCGGCTGTATGTAGCTGTATTACTGGGTGCGAGGCGGCTGTATGTAGCTGTATTACTGGGTGCGAGGCGGCTGTATGTAGCTGTGTTACTGGGGATGAGGCGGCTGTATGTAGCTGTGTTACTGGGGATGAGGCGGCTGTATGTAGCTGTGTTACTGTGGATGAGGCGGCTGTATGTAGCTGTGTTACTGGGGATGAGGCGGCTGTGTGTAGCTGTGTTACTGGGGATGAGGTGGCTGTATGTAGCTGTGTTACTGGGGATGAGGCGGCTGTATGTAGCTGTGTTACTGGGGATGAGGCGGCTGTATGTAGCTGTATTACTGGGGATGAGGCGGCTGTATGTAGCTGTGTTACTGGGGATGAGGCGGCTATATGTAGCTGTATTACTGGCAATGAGGCGGTTGTATGTATCTGTGTTACAGCTGGGATAGTGGAAAGTGAGCATGGTAAGTGAGTATATGTATGTATGTATGTATATGCTCTATACAGTGAATGTGTGTGTGGCTGTGCAGGCTGAGATGTATGTTACATGGGACTGCATATCTGGTAGGGGTGAAGGTAAATATAAAGATGTGTTACTGGGGATGAAGCGGCTGTATGTAGCTGTGTTACTGGGGATGAGGCGGCTGTATGTAGCTGTGTTACTGGGGGTGAGGTGGCTGTATGTAGCTGTGTTACTGGAGAGGCGGCTGTATGTAGCTGTATTACTGGCAGTGAGGCGGCTGTATGTAGCTGTGTTACTGGAGAGGCGGCTGTATGTAGCTGTGTTACTGGGGGGTGAGGCGGCTGTATGTAGCTGTATTACTGGCAGTGAGGCGGCTGTATGTAGCTGTATTACTGGGTGCGAGGCGGCTGTATGTAGCTGTGTTACAGGGGATGAGGCGGCTGTATGTAGCTGTATTACTGGCAGTGAGGCGGCTGTATGTAGCTGTATTACTGGGTGCGTGGCGGCTGTATGTAGCTGTGTTACTGGGGATGAGGCGGCTGTATGTAGCTGTGTTACTGGGGGCGAAGCGGCTGTATGTAGCTGTGTTACTGGTGATGAGGCGGCTGTATGTAGCTGTGTTACTGGGGATGAGGCGGCTGTATGTAGCTGTATTACTGGCAGTGAGGCGGTTGTATGTATCTGTGTTACAGCTGGGATAGTGGAAAGTGAGCAGGAGGACGTGTATGCAGGCTACAATCAGTGGGGGCCTCCACCAGATTTTGCGCCCAGGGGCCCCCACCA
Organism: Engystomops pustulosus; assembly: GCF_040894005.1. Classification (NCBI taxonomy): domain Eukaryota; kingdom Metazoa; phylum Chordata; class Amphibia; order Anura; family Leptodactylidae; genus Engystomops; species Engystomops pustulosus. Next base: position 294,471,934 of record NC_092411.1, on the reverse strand, counting down.
ACCTTAATCCGGCCCTGCCCCATTGTAATGGTCATTGGGGTTCCCTAACCCCCCAGTGCCCCTGAAGTGCAAGCTCTGCATGGATTAAAAAGGTGTAGATGCAGCAGAACGGAAGAGGGGCATAGGAGTGCACTATGGAGAGGGCTGAAGGAGGGGGGGGTTGATGTCATCTGTGCCCCACTCCCCAGTCCTGTGGCCAGAAGCAGGGGAAGATTGGCCAGCAACCTCCATGGCTCATTTGCTGTGCTCTTTTCTCATGTCTAACGTACAGCAGCTTTCTCAGGATATGGTTTGCAACTCCAACATACTGCACCTAATATTGTTTTTTCCCAAGAGGGAGTCTTTGAATCTCAGAAAGAATTTGGTGCCTTGGCTGAACTACGTGCTCTGACCTCTCATGTCTGCACCATTCCCACCAGGGATGATATGGAAAGCTATGTAGCTAGGCTAGAACAGTCCTACACCGCTGTTCACAAATAGGGGCCCAACAGGGCCCCTATAGGGAGTTCAACAGATGGGGACCAACTTAAAGATGCAATTATGTTCAAGGCAAGATCGGTAGGGAACATCATGTTCCACAGGTCCCACATGCAACTCCTCCCAGACTTGTCAAGGCTGACCTTGCTAAAGCGATGGGCTTTAAAGCCGTTTCAAGAGGAGCTACAGCAGCGACATATACCAAATACCTAGAGTTTTCCATTCCACTTGCAGGTGGAACGCAGATTTGTTATTCGCCATCGGGATGATATTCCAGCAGCAGCGGCAATGAACATTCCTGCACCTGATATCACAGATATGCATAGCCTTCCTATGCCACTACAACCTATGGAGGCCCCCCTCTGAGAAGACCCCGTAGACGCCATGACCGGCATGGTGGGAGTCGGGTTGGGCACAGATAAGCCATGATCCTGGACTGCCGCCTCCGGAATAGTTGATAGAGAATTTAATCTTTGATGTTGTATTTCTCTTTCATGTTTTTTAAAGGGGGAATGCTGATCGGGACATAACCTTGGTCACCGCTGATGTTCCATTTCTCCAAATTTATGAAAGTTCCTAATAATAGAGGATAACTTCAACTTTCCTTTAGATCCCTCAGTCGACACATTCGGGGGATGGAACAGCATCACACTCCATCATATTCGTGGCCTTAGAATGGACCTCCTTTCACTACAGTTGATGCATTTGGTAGATACTTCACACACAGGATCAGAATTATTCCTACTACCCCCCTGTACATGGTTCCTAAAGCAGGATTGTTTTTTTCCTATTGAGCCATAATGCTCTCAAATTTGACTTACTCTGGATTTCTTTAAGCAGTTCAGAGAACTTCTGTCTCCACTACTAGAAAAATTCTATGGCACTGTCTTCTTGGACTCTAGTTTCCCCTCAAGCTACCTGGAGGTCCACAGTAGTGTGTTGGCCAAGCAGGGAAAAGACCCATCTTAAGGCCAGCTATAGGACCATATGTATTGAAGTGAAATTGTTATCAAAGGTACTGGAGAAGAGTTTGGCCCCCATATACCAACGGGGATCCATACCGATCAGGTTGGTTTTATCACGTGATAAGGGGCCTGTGATAACTTAAATTAAATCATCTTGCTGATGTCTACAGATGAGCAAGCACTAAAATGCTCAAGTGCTCGTTATTCAAGTCAAACTTTTTCCATTTTTCAAGGGGACCAAGGCTCTGCACAGGGAAGCTTGACCAAAAACCTGGAAACCTCAGAAAATGATGAAAACACCATGGAAATGGACAGGAAACAGCAGGGGCAGCATGCATGGATGCCTCTGAGGCACCATTATGCCAAAATTATGGGCAACAGCGTGGCGATGACAGAGTGACTGAATGAGACAAGATAGCATCTAAAACATCCAATAATTTACCCTGACACTATAGGGGACAGCATGCGGAGGCAGCGGAAGGCTAGAGAGACATACCCCAAATGGACTCAGGCTTCAAACCAATTTTAAAAATTCCTTTTGGCGAGGATAACGTGGAGAGGAACCAAAGAGGTGAGCAAGAAGCGCTGAAATGATTTCCTATGTGAAAAAAGGTTGACAGTATATTTATTCGATAACAGAACATGGTGGCGACAGAGTGACCAAGTTCCATAACATATCTGGTGAAAAACCCAAAAAATGAGCCTGACACAGCTCGTTTGCTAACGGGATGAGATTTGGAGGCAGCTATGGAGACGACATGTGGAGGCTGCTATGGAGACAACGTGTGGAGGCAATGGGGACGGTTATAGCGAGCTGAATGTAAGGAGGTGAGAAAAGAAGAGTGAAAAGATAGATTTTAGAGGTAAAAGGTTATAGGTTGAAGGTTGCTGCAGTTCAAACAATGTTAGTTGGATCTTAGGATGGAGCTGGCGGTCTGCTCTCAGGCGAGCTTGCGCCTGTCCAAGCCTCTGCCTCTCGGATCCTCCCCACCCAAAATGGACCTGGGGGAGAGAAGCGTTTACTTTGAAAAAATTATCTTTTTCAAAGCAGGTGGGGTCATTTGAATACTTCATCTAGGAATAATGGAAGAGCATAGCGGTTCTATTTTTATTTTTTTTTGGAAATGGTTCCATGATTAAGAGCGACAGTATGAGGCATCCATATTGCGCCGTTATGATTGAAACTTCAGCATGGCAGTAACAGATGGGCCGAGTTCCATTATGTATCTGGTGAAACACCCAAAAATTGTGCCTGACACAGCTCGTTTGCTAAGGGGAGGATGTATGGAGGCAGTAAGGTTATAGGTTGTAGGTTAAAGGTTGCTGCACTTCAATCAATGTTAGTTGGATCTTGGGATGGAGCTGGCGGTCCGCTTCCTGGTGAGCTTTCGCCTGTCCAAGCCCCTGCCTCTCGGCTCCTCCCCAACCAAAATGGACCTGTGGGCAAGAAGCATTTACTTTAAAAAAGAAATCATTTTCAAAGCAGGCGGGGGCTACAAACAGCATTTCTAAAAACCTTTTGTGTAAGATCAAGTGTAGTACTGTTCTTATAAGTATTTGGCCTGGTTATGGTGTCCCCCATAATGTAAAGAGATGCACAAGTAGTGCTGAAATAATATCCGTCGATTATAAAAGTTTAGCGGTATATTTTGTGGTTAACAAAGCAGGGTAGCGACAAAGTTAACAAGTTTGATGTGGAAGCTGTTAAAACAACCCATAATTCTACCTGACACAGCTCGTTTACTAAGAGGACAATGTATGGAGGCAGTAAGGTTATAATAGTACATTAAAGTTGCTGCAGTTAAAACGATGTTAGTTTGATCTTGGGATGGAGCTGGCGGTCCGCTGCCAGATGAGCTTTCGCCTGTCTAAGCCCCTGCTTCCCGGATACTCCCCACTTAAAATGGATCTGGGGGCCAGAAGCGTTTACTTTGAAAAAACTTATCATTTTCAAAGCAGGCAGGGCTACAAACAGCGTTTCTAAAAACCTTTTGTGTAAGATCAAGTGTAGTACTGTTCTTATAAGTACTTGGCCTGGTTATGGTGGGGGAGGGGAAAGTAAAGAGATGCGCAAGTAGCGCTGAAATAATATCAATCAATTATAAAAGTTTGGCGGTATATTTTGTGGATAACACAGCAGGGTGGCGACAAAGTTAATACGTTTTATGTGGAAGCCGTTAAAACAACTCAAACTTTTGCCGGACACAGCTTGTTTGCTAAGGGGACGATGTATGGAGGCAGCTATGTGGACGACGTGTGGAGGCAGCTATGGAGACGATGTGTGACAAATCAATTTGGATAGTGCCTGTATGTTGCAGTCCAAAAAAGTTTTCAAAACAGAGGGCCGGGTAGGTGGCCCTCTGGAAAAATTAAATACATGGAGTACCTGTATCTGGCACTCCCAAAAATTGTTTAAAACAGAGGACCGGATAGGTGGTCCTCCAGAAATATTAAATAGATATAGTACTATAACTAGAGCCAGTTGGCCCTGGCAAAAAATAGCCAGTTTCCTCTGCTTTAGTGTACAAAGAGGAGGAGAAGGAGGACAATGAGGAGGAGGAGTGCATACATTATTCAGGTTGAGCTGCTTTCACCTGGTGGAGAATGGAAATCATGAGAAATCCATGCTTGAATCATCTTGATAAGCATCAGCCTGTCAGCGCTGTTAGTCGACAGGCGTGTACGCTTATCGGTGATGATGCCACCAGCTGCACTGAAAACCCGCTCAGACAACACACTAGCGGTAGGGCAGGCAAGAACCTCCAAGGCATACAGCGCCAGTTTGGGTCACATGTCCAGCTTTGAAACCCAGTAGTTGTAGGGAGCTGTGTGATCTTTTAGGACGATGGCATGGTCAGCTACGTACTCCCTCACCATCTTTCTGTAAAGATCACCCCTACTCTGCCGAGACTGGGGACAGGTGACAGTGTCTTGCTGGGGTGACATAAAACTGGCAAAGGCCTTGTAAAGCGTACCCCTGCCAGTGCTGGACAAGCTGCCTGCTCACCTACTCTCCCTCGCTACTTGTCCCGCAGAAGTACGCCCTCTGCCGCTGGCCCTGTCGGAAGGGAAAGACTGTCTCAGATTGTGCACCAGGGCCTGCTGGTATTCATGCATTCTCACACTCCTTTCCTCTCCAGGGATGAGAGTGGAAAGATTTTGCTTGTACCGTGGGTCCAGGAGAGTGAATACCCAGTAATCGGTGCTGGAATAAATTCTTTGAACGCGGGGGTCACGGGATAGGCAGCCTAGCATGAAATCTGCCTTATGTGCCAGAGTCCCAACGCGCAAGAATTCACTCCCCTCACTGGCCTGACTCTCCATTTCCTTCTCCTCCAACTCCTCTTCTTCTGCCCATGCACGCTGAACAGTTAAGGACTGAGCAATGCTCCCCTCTTCTGTCTCGCCAACATTCTCCTCCTCATCCTCCTCCACCTCCTCTGATAAGCGCTGAGAAACAGACCGGAGGGTGCTTTTGCTATCAACAAGGGAATCTTCTTCCCCCGTTTCTTGTGACGAGTGCAAAGCTTCCGACTTCATGCTGACCAGAGAGTTTTTCAACAGGCCAAGCAGCGGGATGGTGAGGCTGATGATGGCGGCATCGCCACTGACCATCTGTGTTGACTTCTCAAAGTCACTCAGCACCGGACAGATATCAGACATCCATGTCCATTCCTCATTGTAGACTTGAGGAAGCTGACTGACCTGACTACCAGTTCTGGTGGAAGTTGACATATGGAAGTCTACAATCACTCTGCGCTGCTGGTAAACTCTGGAAAACATGGTTAATGTTGAATTCCACCTTGTGGGCACGTCGCACAACAGTTGGTGAGCGGGCAGTTAGAGGTGGCACTGCGCTGCCCTGAGAGTGGCAGCATCTGTGCTGGACTTCCTGATATGCACACTGATGCGGCGCACCTTCGTCTGCAAATTAGACAGATTGGGATATGTCTTGAGAAACTATGAGATTTAACACATGAGCCAGGCATGGCTCATGTGTCAGTCTGCTGAGTTGCAGAGCCGCCACCAGGTTTCAGGTTCAGCCACAGATCAGTCTGCGCCATGATGTCCTGTAATAGTTCTTGGATGGTGTGCCTTTTATCGCCTAGGCTCAGCAGTTTGAGCACCGCCTGCTGTTGTTTAGCGACGGTACTGCTGCTGTGCCTAGAGCTACCAACTGATAGCGCCATGCCCACGGATGGTAACTAGAACACCCTAACGCTATCCCTGACCAGCAGGAGCTCTCTCCCTAATGGCATCCAAACAGAGAATGATCCGAGCAGCGCGGGCAGGGGCTAGTATATTCCAGGGTCACCTCATCAGGCCAGCCAACCACCGCTATCGACATGTAAGTGTACCACATGATGCTGGGTGTACTGCAGAGCCATTTTCTCGAGCGGGCGAAATACTTGTCTGAGCACCAAGCAGTTGCAAGTACGCTAATGCTCAAACGAGCATCAAGCTCGGACGAGTATGCTTGCTCATCTCTACTGATGTCCCATGCACAGGTACGATCAACTCCTTCTTGTTATCCATAGATGAGGAAAAGGCCTTTTTTTGGATTTAAGGAAGCGACACTCAGACAGATTGGGTTAGGGCCCTGTTGCCTGGGGAAGATACTGACATTATACTATAACACCACTGCTAGGGTAAGGGTTAAAGGGAACCTATCCATTTCATTCCCAATCAGAAATGGTACCAGACAGGAGTACCCTATTTCCCCCCTATTGTACAGTCATGGCCAAAAGTTTTGAGAATGACACAAATATTATATTGTCACATGATCTGTTGCCCTCTGGTTTGTCAGAGTTACTGCAGCAAGTCAGTATTTGCATTGTTGCCCCTTCTTCTTCAAGACCTCTGCAATTCTCCCTGGTAGCTCTTAGTCAACTTCTGGGCAAATATTGTAGTCCATTCTTGCACAATCAATGCTTGCATTTTGTCACAATTTGTTGGTTTTTGTTTGTCCACCCATCTCTTGATGATTGACCACAAGTTCTCAAAGGGATTAAGATCTGGTGAGTTTCCAGGCCATGGACCCAAAATCTCTATGTTTTGTTTCTTGAGCCATTTAGTTCTCCCCTTTGCTTTATGGCAAGATGCTCCATCATGCTGGAAAAGGCATTGTTCATTACCAAACTGCTCCTGGAGGGACATTCTGGTACCATTCTTTATTCATGGAGGTGTTTTTAGGCAAGACTGTGAGAGAGCCGATTCTCTTGGCTGAGAAGCCACCCCACACATGAATGGTTGCAGGATGCTTTACAGTTGGCATGAGACAAGAGTGGTGGTATCGCTCACCTTGTCTTCTCCCAACAAGCTGTTTTCCAGATGTTCCAAACAATCGGAAAGGGGATTCTTCAGAGAAAATGACTTTACCCGAGTCCTCAGCAGTCCACTCCCTGTACCTCCTGCAGAATATCACTCTGTCCCTGATGTTTTTTCTAAACAGAAGTGGCTTCTTTGCTGCCCTCCTTGACACCAGGCCTTGCTCCAAGAGTCTTCGCAGCCTCACAGTGCGTGCAGATGCCTGAGTAAGCTCTGTACTGCTGCTAGCCCAAACCCAAAGCTGAAACACTTTTTCAGAGACGGCCCTGGCAATTGCTGGTCTTTCTTGGGCGCCCTGGAGCGATTTTGGCAACAATGGAACCTCTCTCCTTGAATTCCTTGATGATGCGATAGATTGGTGACTGAGGTGCAATGTTTCTTGCTGTGATACTCTTCCCTGTTAGGCCAGTTTTGTGTAGTGCACTAATGACTGCACGTCTTTCTTTAGAGATAACCATGGCTAACAGAAGAGAAACAATGATGCCAAGCACCAGCCTCCTTTTAAAGTTTCCAGTGCTGTGATTCTTACTTAATCATGACAGATTGATCTCCAGCCCTGTCCTCATCAGCACCCACACCTGTTACTGGAGCAATCACTGACACAATGTTAGCTGCTCCTTTTAAGGCGCCTGAAATAAAGTTGAAATGTTTTTTTAGGGAAAAGTTCATTTTCTATGCAAATATTGACTTTGCAATTAATTGCTGTAAAGCTGATCACTCTTTATAACATTCTGGAGTATATGCAAATTGCCATCATAAAACCTGATGCCGTAGCTTTTGTAAAAATTAACATTTGTATAATTCTCAAAACTTTTGGCCATGGCTGTATAACCATGAATATCTGCATCTCTGGCTCAAAGAGACACCACTGCTCTTCTGTATACATTATATAAGAAAAATGAAAACAAACATAAATTGTCAACAATTTAGTGTAGTGTGAAAGTGTCTATTGACCACTGATACATTGAGGCACATTTACTAAGAACAGTGTAGTCTGTACTATGTGCAGTTGCCTATGTATAGTGCTGGATTTTTGGTGCACGTTCTTCATGAATCTGGCACCCCCTACACTGCCCTGACAGAGTGCACCATTTTTTTTGGTGCACCTTTAACATGGGGCGTGCAACACACTTCTGTTGGACTTGGCATGATAAATGTGACAGTCTGAATGATCACTGGAATGCCCCTTTCAATAACGAATTGTTTGTCGTGTAAAAAATAGTGCAGCAGTGACACAAAATGGTTGCATGCAACATAAATGTGGCGCAGACACTTCTTAAATACCTGTGCAAGCAGTTTAGACTAGAAAGAATGTGCAAAATCCTACAGAAAACTGGTGCATGACCCTTAGTACTGCAGCTACAAAACAATTGTACACTCACCGGCCACTTTATTAGGTACACCATGCTAGTAACGGGTTGGACCCCCTTCTGCCTACCTTGGTTGTAACGGGTGGCGATTTGAGTCACTGTTGCCTTTCTATCAGCTCAAACCAGTCTGCCCATTCTCCTCTGACCTCAACAAGGCATTTCCGCCCACAGAACTGCCGCTCACTGGATGTTTATTTCTTTTTCGGACCATTCTCTGTAAACCCTAGAGATGGTTGTGCTTGAAAATCCCAGTAGATCAGCAGTTTCTGAAATACTCAGACCAGCCCTTCTGGCACCAACAACCATGCCACGTTCAAAGGCACTCAAATCACCTTTCTTCCCCATACTGATGCTCAGTTTGAACTGCAGGAGATTGTCTTGACCATGTCTACATGCCTAAATGCACTGAGTTGCCGCCATGTGATTGGCTGATTAGAAATTAAGTGTTAACGAGCAGTTAGACAGGTGTACCTAATAAAGTGATCGGTGAGTGTATATTGCATATGTTATTAGTGCAGACTGTCTGTTTAAAACCATGAAAAAACCCTGTCTGCCAGTACACCAGGGAGGGAGAGTTATGTATGTCAGAGCTGCAGGGGCAGTCCTGGGCCAGTGTGGGGCCGGTCCGGAGCTGGTACGATGCCGGTACTATTGATTAGTACACAGACGCAGCGCTGCACCGCTGCTTCTGCATCTGTGTACACCCGCAGCTACACAGGTCGCGCAATTGACGCCATTGCGCGACCTGTGTAGCATGGAGGAGGCTGACACCTACCTTGTCAGCTGTCCGGCCCTCCCTGCAGCTCCGCGGCTTGGTGTGGAGGCGCGGAGCAGTGACGTCACTATCCCGCACTATCCTCTACACCAAGCCACCGAAGACCGAGGGAAAGGAAGAAACCTGCTCCAAAGAGGTGAGTATGATGTTTTTTTTTTTTTTTTAATGATAGAATGGGGACAATAATTATGTCTGGGGCGGGGGGTGCATTAGGGCTGGCAGGGGGCATAAATTATATGTCTGGGGCAGGGGGGCATTAATTATATGTCTGGTACGGGGGGGGGGGGTCATTAGAGCTGGCAGGGGGCATAAATTATATGTCTGGTACGGGGGGGGCATTAGGGCTTTCAGGGGGCATAAATTATATGTCTGGGGCAGGGGGGCATAAATTATATGTCTGGGGCAGGGGGGCATAAATTATATGTCTGGGGCGGGAGGGGGCATTAGGGCTGGCAGGGGGCATAAATTATATGTCTGGGGTGGGGGGGCATTATTCTATATCTGGGGCTGGCAGGGGGCATTAATCTATATCTGGGGCTGGTAGGGGGCATAAATTATATGACTGGGGCGGGGGGGCATTAATTATATGTCTGGGCCAGGGGGCATTAGGGCTGGCAGAGAGCATAAATTATATGTCTGGGGTGGGGGGGCATTATTGTATATCTAGGACTGGCAGGGGGCATTAGTTATATGGTGGGGGCATTATTGTATTTCTGGAGCTGGCAGGGGGCATTAATGATATGTCTGGGCGGGGGGGGGGGGGCATTATTCTATATCTGGGGCTGGCAAGGGGCATCAATTATATGGCGGGGGCATTATTGTATATCTGGAGCTGGCAGGGGGCATTAATTATATGTCTGGGGGGCATTATTCTATATCTTGGGCTGGCATGGGGCATTATTCTATGTCTGAGGTAGGCTGGGAGTATAAACTCTATGTCTGGGGCAGGTTGGGGGCATAAATTCTATGTCTGGGGCAGGCTGGAGCCATTAATTCTATGTCTGGGGCGGGCTGGGGGCATTCATTTTATGACTGGGGCAGGCTGGGGCTATGTCTGGGGTAGGCTGGGGCCATTATTATTACACCTGGGTCATAGTCGGAGCTCTATCAATACTGGGGTGGGGGGGGGGGGTAAAGGAGGTTTCAGGAGAGAATAGAAGAAATAAATTACCCTTACCATTACAGTGTGTTACATTATGGGGCACTATTTGTGTGGTACTAATATTTTAGGGGGCTCTATTACAGTATTTGGGGCACAGTATTGGTGGTAGCAGAAGAAGGGACAATGGGAAAGTGCAGAACATAAGACGTCTGTTTGGTAAACTCTGCAGGAAAGCTGTGTACCTGGAGGAAGAGACAAGGTGACTATTGGAAAAGATGAGGAACGAGTGCAATCCGGGGATCATCTGATGTCACTGGATGCAATAGGTGAGGATCTCTCATGTGTTTTCTGTAGCTGTATATGATACATACTGATTTTTTGCATGTTTGCTTCTGTGTATATATGTAGTATTATAGTAGTTATATTCCTGTACATAGGGGGCAGTATTATAGTAGTTATTTTCCTGTACATAGGGGGCAGTATTATAGTAGTTATATTCTTGTACATAGGGGGCAGTATTATAGTAGTTATATTCTTGTACATAGGGGCAATATTATAGTAGTTATATTCTTGTACATAGGGGCAGTATTATAGTAGTTATATTCTTGTACATAGGGGGCAGTATTATAGTAGTTATATTCCTGTACATAGGGGGCAGTATTATAGTAGTTATATTCTTGTACATAGGAGGCAGTATTATAGTAGTTATATTCGTGTACATAGGGGGCAGTATTATAGTAGTTATATTCCTGTACATAGGGGGCAGTATTATAGTAGTTATATTCCTGTACATAGGGGCAGTATTATAGTAGTTATATTCTTGTACATAGGGGGCAGTATTATAGTAGTTATATTCTTGTACATAGGGGGCAGTATTATAGTAGTTATATTCCTGTACATAGGGGGCAGTATTATAGTAGTTATATTCTTGTACATAGGGGGCAGTATTATAGTAGTTATATTCTTGTACATAGGGGGCAGTATTATAGTAGTTATATTCTTGTACATAGGGGCAATATTATAGTAGTTATATTCTTGTACATAGGGGCAGTATTGTAGTAGTTATATTCTTGTACATAGGGGGCAGTATTATAGTAGTTATATTCCTGTACATAGGGGGCAGTATTATAGTAGTTATATTCTTGTACATAGGAGGCAGTATTATAGTAGTTATATTCGTGTACATAGGGGGCAGTATTATAGTAGTTATATTCCTGTACATAGGGGGCAGTATTATAGTAGTTATATTCCTGTACATAGGGGCAGTATTATAGTAGTTATATTCTTGTACATAGGGGGCAGTATTATAGTAGTTATATTCTTGTACATAGGGGGCAGTATTATAGTAGTTATATTCCTGTACATAGGGGGCAGTATTATAGTAGTTATATTCCTGTACATAGGGGGCAGTATTATAGTAGTTATATTCTTGTACATAGGGGGCAGTATTATAGTAGTTATATTCTTGTACATAGGGGGCAATTTTTATTAGTATAAATAATAGATCATTCAGTATAAATCATACATGTTCAAACAATGAAATTTATATTAAATGTAACTTAAGAGTCCATTTTGGCTGAAGGGAAAACAAAGAAAAACATAAGAAAACAAATGCATCCACATTATATAATCGGACATATTTTATTCTAGATGGATGTTCCTCCAGAGTCTTACATTCTCCCCCTTTTTTCTGACCTCTAATGACCTGATCCACCTGAGCTCGGACATGATGAGACTTATGGCTTTATGATGGTGGAATGGCTCACTATGGACGGACACTCTGGTTCTCATGTGCCAGTGATAATATTTGATGACCTGGATTACTATATACATGGTCTCCTGGTTGATGTTATGTACATTAGGTGTCACACCATAGAGGATCTCTGGGTACCTGAGGGACTGCAGTGATGGGATTCTTATCTTGGTGGATATTTCATGCCAGATGTTCCGTCCACCCCAGCATAAAATGGACCATAGTGTCCTCTGTCTGACACCCGAGGGGACACATACGATCTGCCACACTCAGGAACTTAAGATTTCCCCTTACAAAGAGCTTTCCCTGTAATGAGAGCCAGGCGATGTCACCGAACTTATGGGGCAGCCTCCGACCATTCAAGAACCTTAGACTGTCCTGTAGGGTGGTGGTTGGACAGTCTGGGAGTGCCAGCTGTAAGCAATAGAAGGTCCTACAGACTCTGGAGTACAGATCTTTCCTGGTCTTACTCTCAATAAAAGACTTATCTATCCCCCATTTCCTTAAACACCTCAGACCATACTCCAAATACTGGGGGAGGAAGCCAGGAGTCCATCGGCCCCTCTTGAGACTGCCGCCTCGCATCCAAGACTCAGCAAAAGGCAATATCCAGTCCCTGACACTACTTACCCACAGGAGACCATTATTTGAGTCCAGGCAACCAAAATTAACTTTCAGAAACATGGAGTCAAAGAAAACCCTTGGATTTAACATATCCAGCCCACCCTCTCTCCTCTGCAGGTAGGTGATCCCTCTTTTTACTGGGTTCAACCTGTTCCCCCATAAAAGCTGGAAGAACAGGCTAAAGAGCCGAGCGGAGAAAGATTCTGGCAAAGGAAAGACGACAGAGACGTAGAGGAAGACAGGGACCAGGTAAGTCTTCATCAGAGTAACCCTTTCTCTATAGGTCAGCCTCCAGTTCTTCCATCGCTGAACCTTTACATTTCCGGCTTCCAACTTCTCTTCCCAATTTAGTGTGGAATTATCTTCCCTCCCAAATTTAACCCCAAGAATTTTAATATGGGTGGAGGCCTTGGCGAATTGTGGCAGATCAAAGCCAGGAGCAGTATCCAATGTCCAGAAAGCTTGACTCTTCTCAAGGTTGACCAAAGACCCGGAGGCCTCTGAGTAACTTCTGATGGCTGCAGACAACATCTCCACCTCACGAAGTTCAGATATCACCACAGTCACATCATCCGCGTAGGCGACTACCTTCAAAGGCAAGCAATGGGGGACCGGCACCCCCTGAAAATCGCACCGCTGCAGTGATCTCAGGAACAAGTCTATGGCAAACACATACAGCAGTGGACTCAGGGGGCAGCCCTGTCGCACCCCCGCCTCTACTTCAAAAGTGTCCCCCTGCCAACCATTGATCAGAGGAAAGCTCTCAGCCTCTCTATACAAAGTTCTCAGCCAATCTATAAATTGTCCCGGAATACCGTACTTTGATAAAGTTGCCCATAGATAATCGTGATCAACCCTGTCAAAGGCTTTAGCCTGGTCCAGACCTACAACATATCTCCCACACCTCAGAGCTTTACATCTCTCAAACATCTCCCTTATCGAGATGACTGCTCCAGAGATGTTCCGCCCTCTTACCGTGCCGTATTGAGAGCCTGCCAACAGTGCCGGGGACAAACAGACTAATCTAGAAAACAGGATTTTTGCCAAAATCTTCCTATCAACATTCAAGAGGGCGATCGGCCTCCAGTTCTTGATGTCACTAGGCTCCTTACCTTTGGACAGCAGAATAAGGGAGGACACTCTCATGGATGGAGGCATCAGGTGATTTTCTAGACAATTTCTGTAAACATCCACAAGGATTGGAGCTAAGAGGTCTCTGAACTTCTTATAAAATTCTGCTGTAATACCGTCAGGACCTGGTGCCTTCTTCAGATTTAACTTATCAATAGCCTCTTTTATCTCCTCCACCGTTATTTCTGCTGTCAAAGGAGAAAAGTCCAATTCTCTAGTATCAGGGCCTGGAATTGCCTCCAAGAATTGGGTCACTTTTTCCTTATCCAAAGCTTTCTTCTGAAACAAGTCAGTATAGTACGATCTCACCACTCCCAGGATTCCCTCCCGAGACTCTTGTAAAACACCCTGGGAGTCAGTGAGACCTGCGATCAGTTTTTTCTCCACACGCTCCCGGCAATTCTCAAATGGATCAGGTGCCCCTCGGGTGCCATAGTCCCTTTCCATTACCAGGGAGGTGTACCTACTGTACTGATACTGTCTTATCTCAGATTTCAGCCGGTCAATCCTTTGTTGGTCATCCCCACCCGCCGAATAGAGTGACTCCAATTCTTTACGCAGTCTCAGATACTGGCTGTACTTACTTCTCCCCTTCTTAATTGACAGTCTCTGCAAGAGGGATCGGATCTCCTCCTTGACGTCCTCCCACCAGTCAGCCATGTTATTGTAAAAATCCACTCTGTCAAGTTGATTTTGGAAAAAAGAGTAAATATATTCCTGTACAGAGTTATCATCTAGTAGACTACAATTAAGTCTCCATAGCCCTCTACCAACATCAGGATACTTAGTGGCACCCAAGCAAAAGTATAAGGCCAAGTGGTCCGAATATGGGACTGTTCTTTCCGTTCTCTCACTGATGGCTTCAGTAGGACTCACCAGAGCGAGATCTATCCTACTTCTGCGTCCTGCACAGGTGTAGGTAAACTTAGGACTCCAACCACCCTGTACAAAAACATCAGACAGGCCAGACTGCTGAATTATGCTATTTAGGACCTTACAGTCCCTGGTAAGGGGCCTACTGTTCCTGTCCCTGGTGGTAGTGGTGGCATTAAAGTCCCCGGCCATGATGACTGGAACAGACGTGAATAGATATGGCTTCACATCATTAAAAAGCTGAGTCCTTTCGGTCACTGTCTGTGGGCCATAGATGTTAATGAGCCGGAGTCTTCTGCCTCTGATGGTGACCTCTAGCAGCAGGCACCGTCCCATCAATACCTCGGTGAGTCTGTGGACGGTGACATTGTGGGTGTTAAACAAGATGGAGACTCCGGCATAAGGCTCCACAGCCAGCGACCAAAAGGAAGGACCAGACTGCCAATCTCTCTCCGCCTCTCGCATGAGACCCAAGGTGTTTAAACGGGTCTCCTGTAAGAAAAACACATCGGCATTGAGATATCTTAGATGTTCGTACACAACATGTCTGGTCCTTCTAGCCCTAATACTATTCACATTGCTGGTGATCACAGAAAGATGGAAGTGCGCCATCAGGAGAAGAAATAGAAAGAGCATCCCCATCATCATAAGTCAGAGTCAGAGTTATCTTCCTGACTACCGGTTTCCATATCCCATACTGACTGAGATTCGGCATTAAGGGGTTTCCTTTTTGTGGAAGGATCTCCCCCTGGGTCGTCATCATACTCCTCCATCATACGTTTCAGTTCTCTCTCAATCTCCTCCTCCCCATCTGACTCGGACAGTACACTGTACCTATTAGTGGTTATGGTAACATCAGCCTGACTCTGCACTTGCATTTTTGAGGGTTTTTTAACAGTGGTCCATGCACTCTCAGGTTTCCTAGTGCTCTTGTCCTTTTTTCTCTTTTTAACACCACTATTTTCTTTGGTGGCAGGTGCTGGGGCAACGGAAGGGACAGGCACTGGCTGCTCCACTACCTCCATGTCCCCCTCTGTGTTACCTGTGTCTGGGTGGTCTGGGGCAGCACCACTAATATCTGGGGTCTCTGGAACAGTACACACTGACCCTGATAATAGGGCCTCCTCCTCCTGCTCCTCCTCTGGTAAATCTGCCCCTTCCATCAGTTCTTCATCAGGGAAGTCCCTACAGATGTTGTGCCAGGCTTCAGGACAGTCCCTGTGGGGGTGACCGATTTGACCACAAAGGTTGCATCTGATAATCTTGCAGTTGGCGCTCACATGGCCGAGGTCCCCGCACAGGGTGCACTTCACTGTGGTGCAGTTACTCGCCACGTGACCTGATCTCCCACACTTAAAGCATAACCTGGGCTGACCGACATAAAAGCACACACCCTTCTCTTTGCCGATAAAGAAGGAGTTGGGGAGGTGATGGGTGATGTTCTGGTTCTGATGTAATTTAACCAGGACCCTCAACCCCCCGGTCCAGATCCCATCCTCATCCCTGCTTTTGGTCATGTCTGACATGAGGGTACAATGTCTCTTGAGCCAGATAACGATGTCCTTAGGGGGGACAGACTCGTTCCAGAACATGATGGTGACAACCACTGTATCTGGCTTGGATATGGGAATGAAACTAAACTTGTTCCACCCCTCAGTATCTCTGTACCGGGGACATTGAGCCCAGAACCGGTCCAGATTAGACATCAGCTTGAAGCTAATGTCATACCCCTGTCTATCAGGCAGATTTATTACGGCCAGGATGTCGGCTGGCTGGAATCCCATCTGGGTGCACAACATGTCCCTGACCACATGCCTCCTGTCAGGTAGATCCTCTTTAGCCCCCTTATGCCTAAACCTGACAACATTCCTCCTCTTGAAGGCCTGGCCGGTGTAATGGGTGCTGGAGGAGAAAAATGGGGAACCCCGACTCCACGCATTCCCTGATGACTGACCCCTGTCCTGCTGTGGGGGATGTGTGGGCTGTGGACCATCTGCACTAGGGCCTTGCTGACCACCTGGACCATGGGGCTCCTGACCACCCTGACCATGGGGCTGCTGACCACCCGGACCATGGGGCTCTGCTGTCTGTGGTGTGACTAGTGGGGGGAACTCCTCAGCTGTTGACTGTCCCGCACCCTCCACAACATCGGGGCTCTCTGTGTCACCAGCTGCCCTAGATTGTACCTGGGATGACTCCTCAGCTGGGACATTATCACACACAGAAAGCTCAGAAATAGCAACAACAGAGATATCAGCAATATCAGACATATCAGCAACATTATCATCATTACTGCAGGACTGCTGATCACAGCCCTGAATGTCCTGCTCAGATGTATTCTGCACCTCACAGTCCTGCTCACATGTATCCTGCACCTCACAGTCCTGCTCACATGTATCCTGCACCTCACAGTCCTGCTCAGATCTATCCTGCACCTCACAGTCCTGCTTAGATGTATCTTGCACCTCACAGTCCTGCTCACATGTATCCTGCACCTCACAGTCCTGCTCACATGTATCCTGCACCTCACAGTCCTGCTCAGGTATACCTTGGGGTGCAGCTACAGTGTTACCTTCAGGTATGAGTCCAGAGTCCTCCTGCAGTGCGCTGTCTCCTGGGACTTGTGGTGCCTCCTCCACTTCACTGCTGATATCAGGTCTGACTGCTGGGATTTGTAGTACCTCTTCATAGCTCCCAACCGTCCCGATTTTGACGGGACTTTCCCGTTTTTCTTACCTCTGCCCCGCGTCACGGGCAGCTATGATATTGTCACGGATTCTCCCCCCAGGTCCCGCTGTGTCCCCATAGTAAATACTTTGAAAGTCTGAACTCACAGTACAGAATGGCTTCTACAGACATTGGGAGGGAATCCTTTTCAGAGAAGTGTCGGGCTTAGCGGAGAGAGCAGGGACCACGTCATCAGCTCAGATCAGCATCTGTCCATATATGGTCACTGCATCTCCTAGGGTTCCCCAGAGCAGACATTGGGCAGGGAATCCTTTTCAGAGAAGTGTCGGCTTAGTGGAGAGAGCAGGGACCACGTCATCAGCTCAGATCTCTATCTGTCCATATATGGTCTCCAGGGATTCCCCAGACACAAGCTCTTTATATAATTAAATTACATAAAGTTTTGCCCAGGCTGAGATTCGAACTTGGGACCCTCTGCACCATAGACAGGAGCTTAACTAACTGAGCTATAAGCCCAGTGATACAGAGCTGAGGATTTCTGGTAACTAAGACATGTTATCAGCCGTTTACACTGTGACACAGACTAATGCACTGATATATAGAGAGGGATCTTCTCAGAGATTATTATTGTAATTATTGAGACTATTATTATTATTATACATTTTATTATTTTTATTATTATGGAGATGATTATTAATAATGGTAAAAATAATAATAATCATCTCAATAATAATAATAATAATAATAATAATCTCCATAATAATAATAATAGTCTCAATAATTACAATAATCTGAGAAGATCCCTCCCTATATACCAGGGGTCTCAAACTCAATTTACCTGGGGGCCGCTGGAGGTAGATTCTGGGTAAGGCTGGGCCGCATCAAGTTTTCCACACAAAATGCGCTTACAAAATATCATTATTCAGATTCAAATGTCATGGCGTCTCCCAGCGCAAGGAAAGCCCCGAGCGGGGAGACGTGTTCTCTCTATGAACGCGTCCTGTGCACCGAGGGGTCCCAAGCTCCTACCGCACTGAGCCCAGGACACTCCATCCCCCCCTCCCCCCCGGTACTTGCCTCCCCGTGTCCCTCCCATCGAAGAAGATGAAGTCGCCGCTCTGACCTGCACCAAGTGCGTTCAGAGCGGCGACTTCATCTTCTTCAAGTACCGGAGGGAAGGGGATTAACCGGTTACGGGCCCTTTCCTGTTTTTTCATGTCCATTTTTCACTCCCCACCTTCAAAAATCTATAACTTTTTTATTTTTACACGTAAAGAGCTGTGTGAGGGCTTGTTTTCTGCGTAACAAATTGCACTTCATAATGATGGTATTAAATATTACATGCCATGTACTCGGAAGCGGGAAAAAAATTCCAAATGCAATGAAAATGCATTCGTGCCATTTTCTTGTGGGCTTGGATATTACGTCTTTCACTGAGCGCCCCAAATGACATGTCTACTTTATTCTTTGGGTCGGTACGATTAAGGGGATACCAAATTTGTATAGGTTTTATAATGTTTTCATACATTTACAAAAATTAAAACCTCCTGTACAAAAATTATTTTTTTTGATTTTGCCAACTTCTGGCGCTAATAACTTTTTTATACTTTGGTGTACGGAGCTGTGGGTGGTGTCATTTTTTGCGAAATTTAATAATATTTTCAATGATATCATTTTTAGGACTGTACGACCTTTTGATCACTTTTTATAGATTTTCTTATATTTTTCAAAATGGCAAAAAAGTGCCATTTTCGACTTTGGTCGCTATTTTCCGTAACGGGGTTAAACGCATTGTAAAAAACGTTATCATATTTTGATAGATCGGGCATTTTCGGACGTGTCGATACCTGATGTGTTTATGATTTTTACTGTTTATTTATATTTATGTCAGTTCTAGGGAAAGGGGGGTGATTTGAAATTTAATGTTTTTTTATTATAATTTTTTTTTTTAACTTTTTTTTATTTTTATTTATACTATTTTTCAGACTCCCTAGGGTACTTTAACCCTAGGTTGTCTGATCGATCCTATCATATACTGCCATACTACAGTATGGCAGTATATGGGGATTTTCCTCCTCATTCATTACAATGTGCTATCAGCACATTGTAATGAAGGGGTTAAAACGAAATAGCCTCGGGTCTTCGGAAGACCCGAGGCTACCATGGAGACGGATCGCTGCCCCCGGGGGATCGGCGATCCCAGGTAAGATGGCGGCGCCCATGCGCCGCTATCTTTTTGAGGCTGCCGGCAGCATTGCCGGCAGCCATCGCTGTGAAAGCACCCGCGATCGGTGCCAATATGCAGCAAAGACTTACCGGCTATAGAGAGGGCTCAGCCCGTGAGCCCTCTCCATGCAGCGCGACCCGACCGCCGCCGTGAATACACGGCGAGCGGTGCTTTTCCAGGTGGGGGCCGCAAAATGTTGTCCCGCGGGCCGCAGTTGGCCCGCGGGCCGCGAGTTTGAGACCCCTGCTATATACCAAGGCAGTATATAGTCATAGTTCTTAGTTACCAAAATTCTCCACCTTGTTAATTACAGAGGTTATAGCTCAGTGGGTTGAGGCGCTGTGTTATTATTGTACATGGACACTGCAGGTTCTGGGTTCAAATCCCAATGAGGATAATTTTTTTTTTTTATTGAGATGATTTTTATTATTTTAATATGGCTAAAATTTGGGGCGTGGCCAGGGAGTGATTGGGGGTGTGGCTTAGGGGGATCGCCTGGGATTTGCTGGGACTTGTAGTACCTTACTTGTAGCTGCTGCAGGACTTGGCTGTTGTTGCCTCTTTTTGTAAATTTCTCCCTCCTCAAAAGGCAGTGTTGCTGGCTGCAGAATGGGTCTCACATGGGGCTGTGGGGTCTCAGACCTGGATGTTGAGGCCTGGTCTCCCTCAAACCTCTGCTGGTTCCTGAAGGTCTCTCCGACTGGTCCCATCTGCTCAATAGTGGCCTCCATCTCCCGCACAGTATCAGAAAGCTGTTTTGCAAGTGAGTCCAGCTTGTTGTTCAGCAGGTTCTGCTTCCCT
Source organism: Engystomops pustulosus (assembly GCF_040894005.1). NCBI lineage: Eukaryota > Metazoa > Chordata > Amphibia > Anura > Leptodactylidae > Engystomops > Engystomops pustulosus. The sequence continues at coordinate 294,451,820 of NC_092411.1, read as the reverse complement.
GTGTTTGCTGCCTTTAGCATATATGTGCAATCTATCTGTTTTTGCAGGTACAGCTTTTGTTTTTTTCAAGGCTTGCATCTTTCTCACCAGTCCTGGTATCTGCCCGGCCAGCTGGAGCTCCGGTGATGGCTCTGGGGGCTGCAGCTCAGGTGATGGCTCTGGGGGCTGCAGCTCAGTTGATGGCTCTGGGGGCTGCAGTTTGCTGCTGGGGTGTTGTTTGGCTTGCTCACTGTGATGCTTCCTCTAGGTGCACTACCACCGCTCTTCCCTTGCACCAAACTCTGTGATTTTTGCACAAAGTCCTGAGAATCCTGGAGTTCCACGGTGGATGTTACTGCTCTTGGGGCACAATCTCCTGATGGGTGACTGGGTCCCAGATGTCTTGCAGGTATCACACTGGTCGCACCTTTGGGTCTTTCCTCATGGCCGCCTTGCATCTCCTTCACAGCCAGCATTCCCCCAGACCTGGTGCGCTCAGCTGGTAACATCACTCGCTGCTTCAGGTTCTCCTGGATGGTCTGCCTCTCCAGCGATGTCCTCCTCTGCCTGCCTGGGGTGGAGGTTGATTGTCCACCTGAGGCCTGGGATGGAGGCTGCTGCACACTCTGCATAGGACTTGCTTTTGGACTTTCCAACATTCTGCTTTTGCTCACAGGTGATCCCACATTGGCAGCTTGTTTCACCAGGGTCTTGCTTTTTGCTGCATCTTTTTCCACACAGACTTTCTTTACATTACTGCTGACACTGCTTACATTCTGAGAAACTTTGGGATTTTCTTCCCTTTCTTTAGCTTGCTGGTGTGCTGGATTAGGCCTTGGAGCCTGGGCCTTGCATGGGGAGCTTCCCCACCCAGGGTGGCCCCGCCCTGGGCTAGCACCAGACATTGAGAGAGTTCAGGAGCTCAAACCACGCACAACCTCACCTCTAGGAGGCAGGATTATAGTAGTTATATTCTTGTACATAGGAGGCAGTATTATAGTAGTTATATTCCTGTACATAGGAGGCAGTATTATAGTAGTTATATTCTTGTACATAGGAGGCAGTATTATAGTAGTTATATTCTTGTACATAGGGGGCAGTATTATAGTAGTTATATTCTTGTACATAGGGGGCAGTATTATAGTAGTTATATTCCTGTACATAGAGGGAAGTATTATAGTAGTTATATTCCTGTACATAGGGGGCAGTATTATAGTAGTTATATTCTTGTACATAGGGGGCAGTATTATAGTAGTTGGCTTGTATATGGGAGAAGGTATTGTAGTAGTTTTATTTTGTATATAGAAGGCAGGATTGAATGTGTTTTTCTAAATGTGTTATTGCAGCATTATTCTTGTACATAGGAGGCAGTATGAATATATTCTTTCTCTGAATTGTACATGTATGGCACAGGGGAAAGGTATTTAAGGCTTATCGGGTCGTGTGTTTGCATCATTTACTGATCGACAGGTCACATTCTTTGCACATTAGATTCACTTACTAGCAAAACATGTTCTTGTTTTGCATTAAGGCCATCTACCAACAATTTGTCTGTTATAACCCCACCCACATTATATGACCACACCCACTTGTTTTGACTCCGCCCATAAAATGGGGCCACTTTTAGAGTTTTTTCCAGGGCCGTTTTAAATTCCCAGTTCGCCCCTGCAGAGGTGGCACTCGGAGCCCTCTCTTTGGGCACCCAGGCCATCACCCAGCACATAGGTCACCATTCACGACTCAAAACCTGAAACAAGGAGGTGTGGACAGAGCTTGATTATCATTGTAGCCCTTCTCCGGACATGTGATTCATCCTGTTAAGTGAACTTTATAGGGAAACTACAATAATAATATGAATTTCTCCTTCTTTCTCCTGTATTGGTGTCCTCAGGGCGCCAATACGTTTGAAGCCTGTTACTTTAAATTGCCATTTGGCCCTTTGCCATCACTGTGCTAGTAAGTGCAGCACGTCCTCACATACCTGCCAGCATCTAGTATAATGTCTCCAGGGCCAGTCATCTGCTTGTTCAGCAATAGGGTAAGGACTTCGGGGGAGGATGCAAGCAGTGTAATGAGACAGGAACTGACCTCTCTCTACACTACAGGCATCTTCTGTGCAGCAGCATTATCACCTCTGTGGTGATGCCCCCCTGCTCTCCAGCTAGAACTTATTGTGGAGTGTCTGCCTGAGGTTATTGGGCTGTGCAATGCTGCCCCCTACAGGAAACTACCAACTTCCGACTGATGCAAGATTTACATCTTGCCTCATGGCAGATGTGGCCCTGTGTGTAAGTTACTACACCTGTGTCTGGTCTGTAGTCACTGAGTAACCTCCTGATATAGGTGACATTACTATGTAATATGCTGCACAGCGGTAATATGTAATGTGCACTGTGATGGGGCCAGGACTGAGTATAGAGCATCCAATCACAGCACATGTCGCCACTTTTAGTTTTGGTTATTCTCTTCCACTATGGAGGAAAATAATGGAAATCAAACACTTGTAGTAAAAGGTCTTCCCTTAACCATCACATACAATAGTTGTGCATTTGAGGTTTCCTTAAGTCATGCTTCTACTATTATCATGTAAAAAATCATATTTCTTATTAAAAAAATAACAATATTTCTTATGCTATAGCAGAAGTATGATGTAAGGTAACTATTCATACATGTAAGTCTACAGTGGAGTAACTTGAAGCTGAAGGGCCCTAGTGCAAAGGCTGTGCCAGGCCGCCGACTATAATGTATATTTTATAGAGATGAGCGAACATACTCGTTCGAGCATTAGCATACTTGAAACTGCTCGTTGCTCGGACGAATACTTCGCCCGCTCGAGAAAATGGCATCTCCCGCCGTTGTGATTTTTGGCGGCCAGAAACAGAGCCAATCACAAGCCAGGAGACTCTGCGCTCCACCCAGCATGATGTGGTACCCTTACACGTCGATAGCAGTGGTTGGCTGGCCAGATCAGGTGACCCTGGAATAGACTAGCCCCTGCCTGCGCTGCTCGGATCATTCTGTGTCTGGATGCCGCTAGGGAGAGAGCTGCTGCTGGTCAGGGAAAGCGTTAGGGTGTTCTATTAGAATAGTGTTAGGCAGGAGTGATTCTACAAGAACCCAACAGCCCTTGTTAGGGCTAGAATATTTTTTTTTCTTTGCTTGTGGCTGGGCTTGCTGCCATTAGTAGTGCAGCTAGTACCATATTGTGAGGAATTTGCTGGGAGACTTGCGACCGTTGTGTTTAGCTCTTAGTGACACACATATCCACCTCAAACACCGAAGTGGGACAATTTATTAGGGGTTTGATTTGAATTAGGCACAGTCTGCTGATTTATTTTTTTTTACGTTTATTTCTTTTTATAACTCAAAGTCATCAGGCACAGCACAAAATCCAGTTGTGTGCTGTCAGTGTAGGTTAGAAACTAGCCATAGCAATAGGATAGCATTGTTTTGTTTAAAAAAATAAATAAATAAAATAAACACAAAAAAAAAATTCAAGTTTACACTTTAATTTTGAAAATGTTTAACCCGAGGGCTAGGGTTAGAGGACGAGGGTGTGGACGTGGGCGTCCAACTACTGCAGGGGTCAGTGGCCGTGGTCCTGGGCGGGGTGAGACACCACCTGCTGATGAGGGAGCAGGGGAACGCCGCAGTGCTACACTCCCCAGGTTCATCATGTCTCAAGTTACTGGGACTCGTGGTAGAGCACTGTTGAGGCCAGACCAGTGCGAAGTGGTGATGTTGTGGATTGCGGACAATGCTTCTAGCCATTTGTCCACCAGTCAGTCTTCCACGCAGTCCACCCATGTCACCGAAATCAGCACTCCTCCAGCTCCTCCACCTCAGCCTCCTTCCCCCCAGTCTGCCCCCTCCCAGCAAAATTTTGCATTTGAACCGGCATACTCTGAGGAACTGTTTTCTGGACCCTTCCCACAGTCACAAACCACTTGTCCGGTTGCTGCTGAGCTATTTTACGATGCCCAGGTTTTCCACCGGTCGCAGTCTGTGGGTGATGATGACATTATTGACGTAGTGGAAGAAGTGTGTAAAGAGGTGTCGGACGATGAGGAGACACGGTTGTCAGACAGTGGTGAAGTTGTTGTCAGGGCAGGAAGTCCGAGGGGGGAGCAGACTGAGGGATCGGAGGATGATGAGGTGACAGACCCAAGCTGGGTTGATAGGCCGGGTGAACACAGTGCTTCTGAGATGGAGGAGAGTCCTATAGCAGAACAGGTTGGAAGAGGCAGTGGTGGGGCCAGACGGAGAGGCAGGGCCAGAGCTGGTGCATCAGCGCCAAATGTTTCCCGTAGTCAAGCTCCCATGGCGAGGGCTAGATTTTCATAAGTCTGGAGGTTCTTTAAAGAAACACCGAATGACTGACGGACTGTCGTGTGCAACCTGTGCCCAACCAGGATCAGCAGGGGTTCCACCACTACTTGCTCAACTACCACCAGTATGCGCAGGCATATGAATGCTAAACACCCCACTCAATGGCACCAAGCTCGTTCACCTCAGGCCGGGCACCACTGCTCCTTCCACTGTGTCATCTGCTAGTCAGCCCCCTGCCTAGGACCCCGGCCCAAACACCTCCCGTGCGAAAACCCCATCTTCGCCTCCACGATCCTCCACAGCATCCACCAGCGTGCAGCTCTCCATACCCCAGACGCTGGAGCGCAAAAGGAAGTATAGTGCAACCCACCCACACGCCCAAGCCCTCAACGTCCACATCTCCAAACTGCTTAGCCTGGAGAGGCTGCCCTATAGGCTGGTAGAGACCGAGGCCTTTCGAAACCTCATGGCGGCGGCCGCCCCTCGGTATTCGGTCCCCAGCCGCCACTACTTTTCCCGATGTGCCGTCCCAGCCCTGCACAAGCACGTGTCAGAGAACATCATCCGTGCCCTGACCAACGCCGTTTCTGACAAGGTCCACCTGACCACGGACACGCGGACGAGTGCTGCCGGGCAGGGCCACTATGTATCGCTGACGGCACATTGGGTTAACTTGGTGGAGGCTGGGACCGAGTCTGACCCTGGCTGTGACAACGGCCGTAACCTGGTGGCGGCTCTGCAACTCGGTAGACTGACACATGTGCCATGCCTGGCCCATGTGTTAAATCTCATAGTTCAGCGTTTCCTCAAGACATACCCCAATCTGTCTGATTTGCTCACCAAGGTGCGCCGCATCTGTGCGCATTTCAGGAAGTCCAGCACAGATGCTGCCACTCTCAGGGCAGTGCAGCGCCGCCTCCAACTGCCCGCTCACCGACTGTTGTGCGACGTGCCCACAAGGTGGAATTCAACATTAACCATGTTATCCAGAGTTTACCAGCAGCGCAGAGCGATTGTAGACTGCCAGATGTCAACTTCCACCAGAACTGGTAGTCAGGTCAGTCAGCTTCCTCAAGTCTACAATGAGGAGTGGACATGGATATCTGTTTGAGGAGTCAACACAGATGGTCAGTGGCGATGCCGCCATCATCAGCCTCACCATCCCGCTGCTTGGCCTGTTGAAAAATTCTCTGGTCAGCATGAAGTCGGAAGCTTTGCGCTCGTCACAAGAGACGGGGGAAGAAGATTCCCTTGTTGATAGCCAAAGCACCCTTAGGTCTGTTTCTCAGCGCATATCGGAGGAGGTGGAGGAGGATGAGGAGGAAGAGGAGGAGAATGTTGGCGAGACAGAAAAGGGGACCATTGTTCAGTCCTTCACTGTTCAGCGTGTATGGGCAGAAGAAGAGGAGTTGGAGGAGGAGGAAATGGAGGAGGAAATGGAGAGTCAGGCCAGTGAGGGGAGTGAATTCTTGCGCGTTGGGACTCTGGCGCATATGGCAGATTTCATGCTAGGCTGCCTATCCCGTGACCCTCGCGTTCAAAGAATTTATTCCAGCACCGATTACTGAGTATTCACTCTCCTGGACCCAAGGCAAAATCTTTCCACTCTCATCCCTGGAGAGGAAAGGAGTGTGAGAATGCATGAATACCAGCAGGCCCTGGTGCACAAGCTGAAACAGTATTTCCCTTCTGACAGCGCTAGCGGCAAAGGGCGTACTTCTGCGGGACAAGTAGCGAGGGAGAGTAGGTGATTAGGCAGCTTGTCCAGCACTGGCAGGGGTACACTTTACAAGGCCTTTGCCAGTTTTATGTCACCCCAGCAAGACACTGTCACCTGTCCCCAGTCTCGGCAGAGTAGGGCTGATCTTTACAGAAAGATGGTGAGGGAGTACGTAGCTGACCGTACCATCGTCCTAAATGATCACACAGCTCCCTACAACTACTGGGTTTCAAAGCTGGACATGTGGCACGAACTGGCGCTGTACGCCTTGGAGGTTCTTGCCTGCCCTACCGCTAGCGTGTTGTCCGAGCGGGTTTTCAGTGCAGCTGGTGGCATCATCACCGATAAGCGTACACGCCTGTCGACTGACAGCGCTGACAGGCTGACGCTTATCAAGATTAATAAAGCCTGGATTTCTCTGGATTTTCATTCTCCACCAGGTGAAAGAAGCTCAACCTGAATAATGTATGCACTCCTCCTCCTCATTGTCCTCCTTCTCCTCCTCTTTGTACACTAAAGCAGAGGAAACTGGCTATTTTTTGCCAGGGCCAACTGGCTCTAGCTATAGTACTCTATGTATTTAATTTTTCTGGAGGACCACCTACCTGCTCCTCTGGTTTGAAAACTTTTTGGACTGCCACATACAGGCACTATCCAAATTAAATTGTCTCCATAGCAGCCTCCACACGTCGTCTTTTTAGCTGACTCCACACATTGTCTCCATTGCTACCTCCACACGTCATCGCCATAGCTGCCTCCAAAAGTCGTCCATATAGCTGCCTCCATACATGGTCTCCTTATCAAACGAACTGTGTCAGGCAGAATTTTGGGTTGTTTTCATGGCTTCCACTTCAAACTTGTTAACTTTGTCGCCACCCTGCTGTGTAATCCACAAAATATACTGGCAAACTTTTATCATTTACCGATATTATTTCAGCGCTTCTTACGCATCTGTTTACATTCCCCTCACCCGCCATAACCCAAACTTATAAGAACACTACTACACTTTATCTTATACAAAAGGTTCTTAGAAGTGCTGTTTGGAGAGTAGCCTAAAGACAGGGGCTTGGATTGGCGAAAGCTCGCCTGGCAGCGGAGCGCCAGCTCCATCCCAAGATCCAACTAACATAGTTTTAACTGCAGCACCTTTAATCTACTACTAGTTCACTGCCTCCATACATCGTCCCCTTATCAAATGAGCTGTGTCAGGCAGAATTTTCAGGTGTTTCACCAGATACATAGTAGAACTCGGCCCATCTGTCGCCGCCATGCTGGAGACCTGAAGTTGCAATCATAGCAGCGCAATATGGATGCCCCATACTGTTGCTCTTAATCATGGAACCATTTCCGAAAAAACTATTAAAAATAGAACCACTATGCTATTCCATTATTCCTAGGTGAAATATTCAAACGACCCGGCCTGCTTTGAAAATTATAATTTATTCAAAGTAAACGCTTCTGGCCCCCAGTCCCATTTTGGGTGAGGAGGAGCCGAGAGACAGGGGCTTGGACAGGCGAAAGCTCGCCTGGCAGTGGACCGCCAGCTACATCCCAAGATTAGGCAGCCTCAGAGGCATCCATGCATGCTGCCCCTGCTGTTTCCTGTCCATTTTGCCTCCACGAACCTCCACGGCATCCACCAATGTCTCGTTTCAACTCTCTATACCCCAGACACTGGAGCACGAGAGGATATGCAGCACATCATCCCCTTATCAAACAAGCTGTGTCAGGCAGAGTTTTCAGGTGTTTCACCAGATACATAGTGGAACTCGGCCCATCTGTCGCCGCCATGCTGGAGACCTGAAGTTGCAATCATAGCAGCGCAATATGAATGCCCCATACTGTCACTCTTAATCATGAAAGTTGTCTCCATGGCTGCCTCCACATGTCGTCCCCTTATCAAAAGAGCTGTGTCAGGCTCATTTTTCGGGTGTTTCACCAGATACGTTATGGAACTTGGTCACTATGTCGCCACCATGCTGTGTTATCGACTAAATATACCGTCAACCTTTTGTTCACATAGGAAATCATTTCAGCGCTTCTTGCTCACATCCTTTGGTTCCTCTCTGCCACCCATTGGTTTGAAACCTGAGTCCATTTAGGTCATGTCGCCATGACACTCTCTAGCCTGCCGCTGCTGCCGCTGCCTCTGCATGCCGTCCCCTATAGTGTCAGGGTCAATTATTGCATGTTTTAGATGCTATCTAGCCTCATTCGTCACTCTGTCATGGCCATGCTGTTGCCCATAATTATGGCATAATGGTGCGATTAAGCAGCCTCAGAGGCATCCATGCATGCTGCCCCTGCTGTTTCCTGTCCATTTCCGTGGTGTTTCCATCCTTTTCTGAGGTTCCCAGGTGTTTGGCCAAGCTTCCCTGTGCAGAGCCTTGGTCCCCTTGAAATATGCTCGAGTCTCCCATTGACTTTAATGGGGCTCGTTATTCGAGACGAGCACTCGAGCATCGGGAAAAGTTTGTCTCGAATAACGAGTACCCGAGGATTTTAGTGCTCGCTCATCCCTAATATTTTATATTACTAGTCTTCTCATATTGGAAACTGACACCTTATGGGCCCCTAAGCCTCCTGGGCCCAGTTGGGATCGCACTCTCTGCACCCCCTCAAGCCCCTCTAAGTCTATTGCATTAGAAATATTGCCCCAGGACCAGGTGACTCTCGTTACTCTACTGCATCCAAGTGCTTAACCATCACAGGTCCCTCTGTGGATTCCTGCCTTTCCTGGTCATCTTCTGCTCTTAACCTTTGTGCTTCATATTGCTCCATAGTGTTGGGGGTGACATCACTTATGTACAGTATTTTCTCAGAAGTAATGACAAGGTTATTGCAGAGGGATCTGTTCTCCTGGTCCTCAGATTTTTCACAGTTTCTTCTTCTCCTTTGTAGTTGCTTCTGGATGTTCTGCAGAACCTGTAATCCCTGGTAAAGATGAGATAATCACTTTTTGAGGGATTTTATCACAATGTTCTCTGGCTTCTTTTATGTCTCAAATTTTGTAATTTCTTCTTGTACTTGGTTTCATCATGGAAGATTCTATATATATTTATACACATCTTCTACATCGGAGCATCTTTACAGCTGTTAAATAGTGACATTATAGTTAAAAAACAAACATTTTATGCTTCTTCGAGCACATGTAGCACTGATGTACATGGATGGTGTAACCCCTTCCTCTCCACTGCTGAGCTCGGCAGCTCCGATAGGGATGGACATATTCCATGCTACAGAATACAATGCTGCTTTATAAATAAAGATTATTACTATTATTATTATTATTTTGGATTCTATTTCCTCCTTGTTAAAAGATATTTCTCTTTAAGAAATTTGAACTAAATAATTGTGAGCTCTGTCCTGTATAGATGTGGACAGAATGAACTGTGATCTGTCAAAAAGACTCAAAACTGTAACGATAAGATTATCATCAATGTGTAATAAGGATAAATGGTCGCTTGCACCGGGTACTCAAATAAATAATCAATAAGGGACTTTTTCACATGTCGGTATGACTCCATTATTATTACCTTGTAATCTAATAAGCAATATGTCCTTTTATGTCATTGTCACCTGCTAATTTATAATTGTAACTGAGGTGAAACTGACTAATGACTATGAAATTATTCAATGCCCAATGATTATAATGTCACTTAATAAGTAACCGCCCTTCTTTTTGGGTATATAAGATGCTGAATGCTTAATAAACATTGATCTATTTCCCGAGAACATCCCTGTGTCTCTGATTGCTCCTGAGTTTGTACTTTCATTGAATTTGGCTCCTCTCCAATAAACTGACTGGTCCCACTCAAGGACAAACCTTACAGCTCTTGTCCCTGACTACAACTGTCCTTTATAAAATACCTCAACTAATAACTAAACTGCCCAAATCGTCTCCTTACTAGACCTAAATCACTTGCTCTAATCACAAGACATGCGCCTTATCCTTACTGATTTTAGTATTCCTACAAACCTTGGTAAGACATCACTAGCCCCGATTTTCTAGGTTCTTTCCAAAGTGAACAAATAGAATAAAAATTTGCATGCAATTCAATGTCTGAATAATTTCAGATTCACTAAGTTCTACTTCCAACTTAAGAAGAAGTATCCAAATTTTCTTGTTCCTTCCTAAATACTAATAATTATATTAACCTATAATTCATTACGGTACTCATTATTATGTATATGAAAGGAGGGTAGTACACAATTTTGCTAAGATGTTAAAAATTTATTTAGAAATTATAATAATTATTGGTGTCATGAAATATTTTACTTCGTATTTTTGTTCAGAATGATATTTCTTGAGTTCAGTTCTGGTTTTAGAAGCAGAATATAAAGTTTAGGAAAAAATATACAGCCTAGAACTCCGGCACATGAGGTCAGGATGGCGAATACCTCCACAGCCACCATGTATTTCCCTCTGGTGCTCAGATAAGCCGGGATCATGGCGATCCAGACACTGCAGAACAGCAGCATGCTGAAGGTGATGTACTTGGCCTCATTAAAACTGTCCGGTAATGTCCTCACCATGAAAGCCAGAACAAAGCTCACAGCTGCCAGGAGCCCCATATAACCTAACATGGAGTAGAAGCAGATATCTGACCCCTCATTACACTGAATGATGATCTTCCCAGGATACGTGTGATGGTTATACTCTACATAAGGAGGAGACACCAACAGCCAAATAACACAAATAAGAACTTGTACAGAAGAACACACCAGGACCACAGAATTAGAGACTTTAAATGAGACAAACTTCTTCCAGGAACTTCCAGGTTTTGTGGCTTTGAAGGCAATGCAGACTGTGATAGTTTTTGCCAAAATGGAAGAGACACCAATAGTAAAAAAGATTCCAAATGATACTTGTCTCAGTAAGCAGGTGATGCCCACTGGACGACCAAGGAAGAAGAAGACACAGAGGAAGCTCAGGAAGATGGAGACCAGGAGGATGAAGCTCACAGTCCGGTTATTGGCTCTAACAATTGGAGTGTCCCAGTAATAGATGAAACTTCCCAATATGAATAATGTTATAACACATAGAAGCAAAGTAAGTGTTAAAAAAATATAAAGTAATATGTCCTTCTCATAGGATAGAAACTCTAATATTTTGAGAAAACACAACATCTTCTTCTCATCAGGCCACATATCCTCAGGACATTTATGGCAGGTTTTACTGTCTTTCCATTAATGAAATAAAAAATATTACAAAATGATTAACAATATTAATATTCAACAAGATATTATTGATTTCTAAATACCATTTATTTGAAGATGGCCATAAAAACAGGTGACGGTCGGAGGATTTACCACATACATTTCTCATATATCTTGTATCTGAACATGTGATTAGTTCAATTTTATTCAATTCACCTGATTTACTGAGTTCTGTAGCACAGGGACAAATGTGTCTAAGATCTACTAGAAGGGTAAATCATACCGACTTTTCTAAGCCAAAACTGAAAATTACAATCATAGAGCAATAAGTGGCTTGAAGCTGACCTGCTCCAGTGCAAAGTCTGTGCCAGGCCCCGATTATAATGTGTATAATAGGTTTACAGAACTCTTCTTCTTATATGGGAAAGTGACACCTTATGGGCACCTCTGCACTGCCTCAAGTTACGCCACTGAGAAACATGATAATGCATCGGATTGTCAGATTATTTGTCAAGTCTCCATACAATGATATGCAAATAGAATTTTCTCTTTATGCTGAATCAGGTCAAATTCACTGAGATACAATATACTATACTCAATAAATTTAAAGATATTTGGCTTTTGGGTTTTATTTTTAGAAAAGGTATAAAGTCATACTATAACATGAAATTTCAGCATATAAGTGAAGGCAGACAATGGTGATTTCCTCATTTCAAACAAGTGATTTAAAAACACCAGTAGTGGATATACCTCAAGAAAATGTATCAATGTCTCAATAACTTGACATGTGGCTTTTAGCATCAACCAGATGCTGTTCACAAGTAGTATTCCGGGGCGTGGCATCCCAATCTTCCTCAAGGGCGACCTTTAGGTCATTGAGATTCTCAGGTACAGAGTTACACTGTGACTCAGCTGATCCCATGGGTTTATAATGGCAGTGAGGTCTGGAGACATTGCAGTCAACTCTATTTGAAGTCCCTCAATCTCCATCAGTTATTCTCTCATGATGAGTTGACATCCATGAAGATCATATTAGGAAGCACCGTTTGGATTTTGGCTCTTGCATCTTGTGGAGTTGACAGGGCTGGGGGTCTACTCTACTCTCAATCTCCTTTTCGTACTTTTCAGCAAGAGGTTCAGGCTGGTAAAGGCTGGTGTTTTAATCCCCAGTTTTATTAATTCCCTCCACTTAAACATCAAAAAAATGTATATTTGTGATTTTTCTGACCCAAAGTGCATTTTGATTTATTTTCAGCTTTCCAGGACTGGTTCTAGAATATTAAATACTGACTCTAAGAAGTACAATTTATTACACAAATCGTCCTGTGCAATGTGTGCAGTCTATAGGATCAGACCAATGGCTCATGTGCAGCCGCCTTAGTGTACATTTAGGTTCCTCATGAAATTTGGCTGCAATTACCTGTAATATTGGACACTTCCCCCTCAGGACATGGGACACAGTTATAGCAGCAGACATGATGTCCTCCATTAGGAGCCTTCCTGAATCCTGGAGAACATCGATCATTACACCGAGACTGCGGCTTCTTTAAAAGGAATGAAATATAATAAAATTGGATTGTAACAAAGAATCTGTGGAACTTGTACAAAATACTTCAATATATAATTTCAAAGTGGTTTATAGTGGGTCCTATAAACCATTTATTGTTAAAAAGCCAACTGATACGATATACAGGCAGTCACCGGGTTACATACAAAATAGGGATTGTATGTAAGTCGGAACTGTATATTTTATCATTGTAATCCCAGCCAGAACTTTTTTGGTCTCTGTGACAATTGGATTTTAAAAATGTTGTGTTGTCATAAGAACCAGGAGTAACACTAAAGCTTCATTACAGACACCTGCGATTACTGTTACAGCTGATTATTGTAGCCTAAGACTAAAGTACAATAAATTACCAATATCCAGAGGTCCGTTTGTAACTAGGGGTCGTATGTAAGTCGAGTGTTCTTAAGTAGGGGACCGCCTGTACTCACATTAAATGCAACTACAAAAACAAAGGCGGCGTTTTTCTTTCCTGGGAACGTGGGCATTTTTTGCCCTTTACAGATTGATGTTTTCTGTTTAGTTTTAATGAAATATACAGAAACATCATTTATATCTTTTTTAATTTTGAATGTATTTGATTTTCTTTCAACTTTTTTGTTAACTCTTGTAGGGGCTTGAACGTGCAGCATGCTCAGTGAGAGACTATTTAATGCTGACTGTCAGAGGTTTATCTGAACCCCTCCAGGTCGCAGCCATTTTGTAGCTTAAGGCTCAGCCCCATTTTTGTATTCTGACTTGCGTCGCTTTATATGGCTTGAACACCGTTATTTATCAAAGCGATTCCGAAATTGTTTTTTCCTCACATGTTGTGCCTCATTTTAGTGGAAAATTTTGGCTGATAAGTTTTGTGTTTACCTCATTCACCGAGCGGTTTCAAAATTGTTTTAGATTTATTGTACAGAATGATAATGATGCAGTGATACCAAATATGTACTTTTTTTGTGTTTTATGTTTTATATACTTTATTTGGATATTATAAGTAATTGGGCTGATTAGGGAACTTTTATTTTATTTAGAAGGCAGAGGCAGTCTTGGGGCACACTGGAAGGTCCGATGCATGGGGAACACACTTACATGTTTTGCTTGACCGTGGCATGGGGTTGGTATCCCCTATTGTTGAAAATTTATCAACTTTTTTGAGGGCAGGGATAGAAAAGCATCAATTCTGTAACTGGATCATTTTAGTGGATTTTTAAAGTTTTTTCTTTATTTATGGTGTTCATCAAGCAAGTTCAATAATCATCTATTTTCATTCTATGAGTCCTTTCAGACACGGTGATGCTAAATATGTGCGGTTTGTTTTATGATTTAGATTTTTTTGTGCATTATGGGGGATATTTCAGGGCCTCTGTGCCACTGGCGGTGCGCAGAGGTCCTGAAAAATATGCCCCTATATGTCTATTTATATGTTAATGGAGCTTAAAGGGTATTTTTATTATTTTATTAATTTATTTTTATTTCAGAACATTTTTCATGGGACATGAACAAGCAATCATCATCTGATTGCTTGTTCATGATAATACCCTGCAATATTTTTTTTTAAAATAACATTTTTATTAGAGCTTCCAACATATACATACGCAGTAATCATACATCATTGTGCTGTGCATTAATGTATACAGAATTTGTTCATCATTTTGAGCTCTATTTTAGTATATTTATAATAATAGTCGCATATAACATACATAGTAACTTAAACCAACTTAAACCAAACTAGGCAAGTCTATACTAACTTTCTAAAGAAAGATATTACTATCTCATTTATATTCTAGGAATTATATTCTAGGATTTCTTCAGTCATATAGGTAACTATTGCTTGCTGTTAATTATACATTATTTATGGCATTTATAGTAGCTTTATAGAAAACTGATGATAACCACATATCCCAACACTTATAAAACAGACTAGGTTTCCCGTCTTGAAACGCCACTATTCTTTCCATATTGCATATTACATTCATACGCCTGGTTAATTCGCTAAATAATGGTATTTCTTTTGATTTCCATAGTGACGCCAATAGGGAAATGGCGATAGTTGTTAAATGGTATACTATGATTCTTTCATCAGAAGTAAGAAATTCTAAACCCACCCCCAATAAGACTAATTCTGGCTTTAACTCAAATGACCGTTTTATTATGTTTTGTACCAACTTTTGTAGTTGAGCCCAGAATCCCACAAGTTTTGAACAAGACCAAAATATATGAAGTAGAGTTCCTTTGTCCTTTCTACATCTCCAACATAAGCTTGACAAAGTGGGGTATATTCGTGCTAACTTTGCTGGAGTATAATACCATTTATATAAAATCTTCCTTCTAATCTCCATGTGTGACGCACATTTAGACAGCTTTGTCATAATTTGAAAGGATGCTTCCCATGTATCCTCATCTATCTCCACTGCCAGATCATTCTCCCATTGTTTAAGTTGGGGGAGGGTTTGGGACATTGATAATTTTTCAATTTGTTTGTATCCCAGGCTAATGCCTTTTGCTAATTTTGTAGGATGAAAAAAGGTTAAATCAAATAATGTTTTTGACGTTTTATTATCTTTTAAGATATTTGAAATGACATGTCGTAGGCGTAAATATTTGTAGAAGTCATGAGTTGGGATTGAGTATTTAGATTTAATCTCCGAAAATGCCCATAAATGGTCACTTTCCCATATATCTGCAATTGTATTGACCCCCATATCAATCCAATTCTTAAAATCCAAATCCGACACTAGGTACGATATCCACTTAAGAGGTAAATCTTTCACTTTTAACGTAAGGACAGGAATATTATTAGTGTAGTGTTCCCATCTGTTTAGACCTGCTATGGACGTACAGAATGTCGGCTGAGGCACTTTGCATTTTAACGTTATCGCCCATAATTGTGCTGCCATTGGAATGGAAGGGAAAGCGTCACTTTCCATTTGTATCCAATGTTTAGGGGGAGATTGGATCAACCATTGTCTGGTTTGATCTAGAATAGCTGCATCATAGTAATTGGCTATGCATGGTAAGCCCAATCCTCCTTTCTTTTGATGGCGGTATAAGATTTTTGTCGCTATTCGGGGTCTTCCATACAACCATACATATTTATTTATTAAACTTTGTAACTTTTTTAAATAGGCTCTTGTGACAAGGATCGGGACGTTCCTAAAGATATATATAATTTTGGGCAATACCATCATTTTTATAGCCGCCACTCTTCCTACCCAAGAGATATACATTTTAGCATAAGTAAGTAGTTCTTTTTCAATGTCTTCTAGTAAAGGGACGTAATTTAGATGGAAAAGTTTAGAAGTTGGGAAACTCAACTTTATGCCCAAATACGAGACATGATCCGTTGCCCACTGAAAAGGAAATTCAGATTTGATTTTTTCCAGCAGGTCAGCTGGTATATGCATACCTAGAATTAGTGACTTGCTAGCATTAAGTTTGTAATACGATATAATGCTAAACTTGTTCAATAAGGACTGGACTGCCCTAAGTGATTCAAGCGGGTTTGTCAAAGCAATTATCACGTCATCCGCAAATAACCCAATTTTATGCTCTTGGGCGGCTATTCTGATACCCCGTATACTTGCTGACGCCCTTATACTTTCAGCTAGGGGTTCCATAACAAGTGCAAATATTAAGGGTGATAATGGGCACCCTTGCCGGGTGCCATTCGTAATTACGAATGGCGATGATGTATATCCCGACATGGACACAAATGCAGAGGGACCATTGTAGAGCTTTAATGCTTGTTATAGCCATGGAGGAAAAACCAAATTTTTTAAGGACTTCCTCAAGATAGCCCCAGTGGACTCTGTCAAACGCCTTCTCTGCGTCCAAAGAAAGGAGCAGAGAAGGCGTTTGAGTTCTCTCCACATGATTAATTAAATTTATAAAACGTCTCGTCCCATCATAAGTGACCCTTCCTCTAACAAACCCCACCTGATCTTGATAGATAAGTTCCGGTAATAATAGAGCCACCCTGTCAGCTATTATTTTTGAATACAACTTAAGATCCGTGTTTAAAAGAGAGATAGGACGGAAATTTGAGGGCCTATCAGGTTCTTTGCCTGGTTTAGGTAGAGTACTTATAGATGCCATCAACATCTCTTTAGGGAATTTACCTGAGGTTTGAGCTATGTTGAACACTTTGACTAAGTGCGGTACTAAGACAGGGGCATAAACTTTATAATAATCATTTGTCAGCCCATCTGGGCCAGGGGCTTTATTGTTTTTCAGAGAATTAATTGCTTTCGTTATTTCGGATGCTGATATTAATTCAGATACTGAATTCGCCTGTTCTGCTTTTAAAGCCGGTAGATTGACTGAGTCAAGAAATTTCTGTATATCTGAAATTTGTGGCTGGGGAGTATTTTTATCTTCCTTCAAATTATATAGAGTATAGTAATACTCTGCCATGACTTCTGTCATGTGTTGTGGATCAAAGATTTTTGTATTATTTTTATTGACTATAAATGGGATTCTGTTTTGCGCTTCCCTTTTTTTAAGTTGCGCCGCCAATACCTTTCCCGCTCTATTTCCTAATGAATAATGCCTTGCTTTCATTTTATTGAAAGCTTTTTCATATTTATACAGATCTAGTTCTTTTAGTTGCTGTTGTAGTTCAGCTATCATTCCTATTCTATGTTGACATATTGAACTTTTGTTTAGTGCATGGAGAAGCGTCAATGCAGATAAAATATGCAGGCGTTTTTCCTCTGTTATCTTCCTGTTTTTTGCTCCTATATTTTTAAAATGCCCTTTCATATGCATTTTGTGTGCACACCATAACATTTCATCCGATACCTCATTATTGTCGTTGTCCGCAAAAAACTCTTTTAATGTGGATAAGGTTTGCTCTTTAAATGCTTTATGGTGTAGTATATAATTAGGAAGTCTCCATTGAGCTGAGCGAGGTTTTTCATATTGTTCCTCAATTTCCATATGAATAGGGGCATGGTCAGACCATGATATTGTGTCTATTTTAGACTGTTTGATCCTTGCAAATAGCATGTGATCGACTAGAAATAGGTCTATCCTCGAATACGTTTTATGTGGATGTGAGTAGAAAGAGTAATCCCTTTCTTGGGGATGCTGCAATCTCCAAACGTCCAGTAACGCCTCTCCATGCACCAATTCAAATAGCTCTGAACCACTATCCTTGTTTGCTGGTTTAGTGCTATCCATTGTGGGCCACATAGTCATGTTAAAATCCCCTGCTAGGAGTACCGAACCTTTTTTGTGAATATTAATCTTAGAAAAAATGGATTTATAAAATGCAAGCTGTTTAGTATTCGGAGCATATATTGACACAATTGTATATATGATATTATTAATAGAGCATATTAGTAATACATAACGACCTTGTTTGTCTATAATATTGTCTATCATAGAGAAAGCTACTGATTTCTTAATCGCTATTAGGACACCTCGTTTTTTTTCAGTTGCTGGAGCTACAAAAATATGTGGGTATTGTTTGTGATGCAATCTAAAGATATCCTCATGGTTAATATGTGTTTCTTGAACACAGAATATATCTGCTTTCGAATCTACAGCTTCCTTCCACATTCTAGACCTTTTATAAGGGCTATTTAGCCCTTTAACATTTACTGAAGTAATCCTTAACCCCATAATGGATCCATATGCATTTCAGATTACACCATCCTAGAATCATGACATTTACTGTGCATTCAAACCACACTACAATCTGAGCTTGCCTGTAAAATACAAAAACATAAACCAAAAAACATTTCTTTAAAATAACCGCTGTGACGTATGTCACATAGTGAACAGAGGAAAAATCCCTATGAGGGATTTTGACAGGGGGTAGATCGTGTATGTTGAGTACTCAACGACCAACAAAACACCGTACCCGACCTATAATTAACTATTTCACCAACCGGGTATTTTCAAGTAACGATCTAATGTCCTTTCAGGAGACAACTTCAGGTTCTTGTGACAGTGGACCATTCTTCTTCTACTCGGTGAGAATTCGGAGCCTTTGGTGGATCAGGACCTCCTTCCTTTCTCAATAGCCCCCATTCCTGTATGAGTTGTTGAAGCTTCATTGGACTATTAACAACAATCTTCCTGCCATCTTTGCTTACTATCAATTTAACGGGGAACCCCCATTTGTATGGGATATTGTGTGCTCGCAAAATTTTAGCAGTTTCTTGGAATTCCCTTCTTCGGGCTAAGGTAGCCGCTGACAAGTCCGCATATAGAGAAATGTCTCTAAATCGTTCAGGCAGGTCTTCAACTTCTCTTGCAGCTTTCATCAACTTGTCTTTGAAATGGAAGAAATGCAGGCGCGCAATTACATCCCTAGGAATCGAAGGAGGGAGCTCCTTAGCCTTAGGTAGTCTATGGACTCTATCAATGAGGAGGTCCGTTTGAGGGGTGCCCGGAAGAAGGATTACAAACAAATATGTCAGAAACTCCTCTAAGGCTTCAGGCTTGACTGTTTCTGGAATTCCGCGGAACCTGACATTGTTCCTGCGGGACCTGTCCTCCATGTCAGCCACTTTTAGTCGCAGGCTTTTCACCTCCTCTTCCAAATTGTTGCTGAGATCCACCAGCTCGTTATGCGCAGAGGTGAGTTCCGCCATCTTAGATTCCACGTGCGCAGTACGTTCCCCCAAAACTACACATTCGCTTTGAAAGGTCTGCAGTGCAGATTGTATATCATGGTGTAGTGAAGAACGTAACTCTCCCATAAGCGTCTTTAATAAATCTTCCGACACTGGTCTAAATATCGGGGAGTCTGCAGATAGAGCTAGAGGGGTATTGTGCTGTTGGTGGCTCACCTGCTGCGTCACATGCTTCCCGGAGGAATAGTGATCTGGAGAGCTCGTCGGCGTCTCCCGGTCTCTTGGGTCTAAGCCTCTCAGGTCCCGCCGGGAGGTTAGTGCTGGAGATGAAGCCTCTGATGAGAATCTTGAAGGTCCCGGGGATCCCGCGGGTTGAAATACTGGCGCTTCAGCTCCCACGCCACCGCCGCCATTTTGCGATCTCGTGCACGGAAAGAATTCCGTAAGTTTTGTGGGACCCGTCTTCTTTTTAGCTCTTCCCATGCTGTAAGTTAGAAGTGAGTCTCTAATGTTGCCGAAAATACCGAAAATCCTCGGTAGAATAGCCGCAGTGTGCTGGTTTAAGGTCGGGAAACACGGAGCTCAAAGAGACACGTCTCACTCCATGCGCTGCCGGCCACGCCCCCCCAATACCCTGCAATATTGATGTATTGCTGGGTATTAGCAGTGTCAGCCTATGCACATGTATATAGTATATAGCCAGGAAGCCCCCAGTAGTATATAGCCAGCCAGCTCCCAGTAGTTTATAGCCAGTCTTCCCCCTGTAGTATACAGCCAGCCTGCCCCCTGTAGTATACAGCCAGCCCAGCCTGTCCCTGCAGTATATAGCCAGCCTGCCCCCTGTAGTATACAGCCAGCCCATCCTGCCCCCTGTAGTATGCAGCCAGCTCAGCCTGCCCTCTGTAGTATACAGCCAGCCCAGCCCATAAAAAATAAACTTATATACTGTGGTATATAGCCAGCCAGCTCCCAGTAGTTTATAGCCAGTCTGCCCCCTGTAGTATACCGCCAGTCTGCCCCCTGTAGTATACAGCCAGTCTGCCCCCTGTAGTATACAGCCAGCCCAGCCTGCCCCCTGTAGTTTACAGTCAGCTCAGCCTGCCCCCTGTAGTATACAGCCTGCCCCCTTTAGTATACAGCCAGCCCAGCCTGCCCCCTGTAGTATACAGCCAGCCCAGCTTGCCCCCTGTAGTATGCAGCCAGCTAAGTCTGCCCTCTGTAGTATACAGCCAGTCCAGCCCATAAAAAATAAACTTATATACTCACTCTCTGGCTCAGCATGGCTCCCCGATGTCCCCAATGTCAGCACGGCTCCTCTTTTGTCTGCCCCGCGGCTCCTCTTCTTTCTTCCGTCTTCTTTACAGCTGTCATAGTATGCTCCCACAAGGAAGATAAAATGGCCGCGTCCCTGCCGGCTGTACAGAAGACGGAAAAAAGAAGATGCCTTGCCAACATCGGGGAGCCGTGCTGAGAATCGGGCCGCCAGAGGGTGAGTGTTTAATTTTTTTTTTATTTACTTGTGTATAAGCTAAGCACATTTTTTGTGCTGAAAAACTCGGCTTATACATGAGTATATATGGTAGTTATAAAATGGCCAGAAATAATATAATTTTTAATGTACACAATGGACTATTTATAATAAGTAGAATTAACCCCTTAATGACCGGCATATCGGCTTTTTACGGCGTTCATTAAGGGTGCTTCTTCTGACTCACCAGGCTTTTTTATGTCGGTACCTCAGAAGAAGTTTGCAGGACATCGGGTTTCACTGGTGCCGATCCAGGGTGTTTAACCCCTCACATGCCACGGTCAAGCAAAACATGTAAGTGTGTTCCCCATGCATCGGACCTCCCAGTGTGCCCCAAGACTGCCTCTGCCTTCTAAATAAAATAAAAGTTCCCTAATCAGCCCAATTACTTATAATATCCAAACAAAGTATATAAAACATAAAACACAAAAAAAGTACATATTTGGTATCACTGCATCATTATTAGAGATGAGCGAGCACTAAAATGCTCGGGTACTCGTTATTCGAGACGAACTTTTCCCGATGCTCGAGTGCTCGTCTCGAATAACGATCCCCATTGAAGTCAATGGGAGACTCGAGCATTTTTCAAGGGGACCAAGGCTCTGCACAGGGAAGCTTGGCCAAACACCTGGGAACCTCAGAAAAGGATGGAAACACCACGGAAATGGACAGGAAACAGCAGGGGCAGCATGCATGCATGCCTCTGAGGCTGCTTAATCACACCATTATGCCAAAATTATGGGCAACAGCATGGCCATGACAGAGTGACCGAATGAGGCTAGATAGCATCTAAAACATGCAATAATTGACCCTGACACTATAGGGGACGGCATGCAGAGGCAGCGGCAGGCTAGAGAGTGTCATGGCGACATACCCTAAATGGACTCAGGCTTCAAACCAATGGGTGGCAGAGAGGAACCAAAGGAGGTGATCAAGAAGCGCTGAAATGATTTCCTATGTGAACACAAGGTTGACGGTATATTTAGTCGATAACACAGCATGGTGGCGACATAGTGACCAAGTTCCATTACGTATCTGGTGAAAGACCCAAAAAATGAGCCTGACACAGCTCTTTTGATAAGGGGACGACATGTGGAGGAAGCCATGGAGACGACTTCCATGATTAAGAGCGACAGTATGGGGCATTCATATTGCGCTGCTATGATTGCAACTTCAGGTCTCCAGCATGGCGGTGACAGATGGGCCGAGTTCCACTATGTATCTAGTGAAACACCTGAAAATTCTGCCTGACACAGCTCGTTTGATAAGGGGATGATGTGCTGCATATCCTCTCGTGCTCCAGCGTCTGGGGTATAGAGAGTTGAAATGAGACATTGGTGGACGCTGTGGAGGATCGTGGAGGCAAAATGGACAAGAAACAGCAGGGGCAGCATGCATGGATGCCTCTGAGGCTGCCTAATCTTGGGATGCAGCTGGCGGTCCACTGCCAGGCGAGCTTTCGCCTGTCCAAGCCCCTGTCTCTCGGCTCCTCAACACCCAAAATGGGCCTGGGGGCCAGAAGCGTTTACTTTGAAAAAATTAGAATTTTCAAAGCAGGCGGGGTCGTTTGAATATTTCAACTAGGAATAATGGAATAGCATAGTGGTTCTATTTTTAATTGTTTTTACGGAAATGGTTCCATGATTAAGATTGACAGTATGGGGCATCCATATTGCGCTGCTATGATTGCAACTACAGGTCTCCAGTATGGCGGCGACAGATGGGCCGAGTTCCACTATGTATCTGGTGAAACACCTGAAAATTCTGCATGACACATCGTTTGATAAGGGGACGATGTATGGAGGGAGTGAACTAGTAGTAGATTAAAGGTGCTGCAGTTAAAACTATGTTAGTTGGATCTTGGGATGGAGCTGGCGCTCCGCTGCCAGGCGAGCTTTCGCCAATCCAAGCCCCTGTCTTTAGGCTACTCCCCAAACAGCACTTCTAAGAACCTTTTGTATAAGATCAAGTGTAGTAGTGTTCTTATAAGTTTGGGTTATGGCGGGTGAGGGGAATGTAAACAGATGCGCAAGAAGCGCTGAAATAATATCGGTAAATGATAAAAGTTTGCCAGTATATTTTGTGGATTACACAGCAGGGTGGCGACAAAGTTAACAAGTTTGATGTGGAAGCCATGAAAACAACCCAAAATTCTGCCTGACACAGCTCGTTTGATAAGGGGACCATGTATGGAGGCAGTGAACTAGTAGTAGATTAAAGGTGCTGCAGTTAAAACTATGTTAGTTGGATCTTGGGATGGAGCTGGCGCTCCGCTGCCAGGCGAGCTTTCGCCAATCCAAGCCCCTGTCTTTAGGCTACTCCCCAAACAGCACTTCTAAGAACCTTTTGTATAAGATCAAGTGTAGTAGTGTTCTTATAAGTTTGGGTTATGGCGGGTGAGGGGAATGTAAACAGATGCGCAAGAAGCGCTGAAATAATATCGGTAAATGATAAAAGTTTGCCAGTATATTTTGTGGATTACACAGCAGGGTGGCGACAAAGTTAACAAGTTTGATGTGGAAGCCATGAAAACAACCCAAAATTCTGCCTGACACAGCTCGTTTGATAAGGGGACCATGTATGGAGGCAGTGAACTAGTAGTAGATTAAAGGTGCTGCAGTTAAAACTATGTTAGTTGGATCTTGGGATGGAGCTGGCGCTCCGCTGCCAGGCGAGCTTTCGCCAATCCAAGCCCCTGTCTTTAGGCTACTCCCCAAACAGCACTTCTAAGAACCTTTTGTATAAGATCAAGTGTAGTAGTGTTCTTATAAGTTTGGGTTATGGCGGGTGAGGGGAATGTAAACAGATGC
Source organism: Engystomops pustulosus (assembly GCF_040894005.1). Classification (NCBI taxonomy): domain Eukaryota; kingdom Metazoa; phylum Chordata; class Amphibia; order Anura; family Leptodactylidae; genus Engystomops; species Engystomops pustulosus. Next base: position 294,428,158 of record NC_092411.1, on the reverse strand, counting down.
GCAAGAAGCGCTGAAATAATATCGGTAAATGATAAAAGTTTGCCAGTATATTTTGTGGATTACACAGCAGGGTGGCGACAAAGTTAACAAGTTTGATGTGGAAGCCATGAAAACAACCCAAAATTCTGCCTGACACAGTTCGTTTGATAAGGAGACCATGTATGGAGGCAGCTATATGGACGACTTTTGGAGGCAGCTATGGCGATGACGTGTGGAGGTAGCAATGGAGACAACATGTAGAGGCAGCTAAAAAGACGACATGTGGAGGCTGCTATGGAGACAATTTAATTTGGATAGTGCCTGTATGTGGCAGTCCAAAAAAGTTTTCAAACCAGAGGAGCAGGTAGGTGGTCCTCCAGAAAAATTAAATAGATTGAGTGCCTGTATGTGGCACTCCCCAAAAATTTTTAAAACAGAGGACCGGGTAGGTGGCCCTCCAGAAAAATTAAATACATAGAGTACTATAGCTAGAGCCAGTTGGCCCTGGAAAAAAATAGCCAGTTTCCTCTGCTTTAGTGTACAAAGAGGAGGAGAAGGAGGACAATGAGGAGGAGGAGTGCATACATTATTCAGGTTCAGCTTCTTTCACCTGGTGGAGAATGAAAATCCGGAGAAATCCAGGCTTTATTCATCTTGATAAGCGTCAGCCTGTCAGCGCTGTCAGTCGACAGGCGTGTACGCTTATCGGTGATGATGCCACCAGCTGCACTGAAAACCCGCTCGGACAACACGCTAGCGGCAGGGCAGGCAAGAACCTCCAAGGCGTACAGTGCCAGTTCGTTCCACATGTCCAGCTTTGAAACCCAGTAGTTGTAGGGAGCTGTGTGATCATTTAGGACGATGGTATGGTCAGCTACGTAGTCCCTCACTATCTTTCTGTGTCTTGCTGGGGTGACATAAAACTGGCAAAGGCCTTGTAAAGCGTACCCCTGCCAGTGCTGGACAAGCTGCCTGCTCGCCTACTCTCCCTCTCTACTTGTCCCGCAGAAGTACGCCCTCTGCCGCTAGCGCTGTCAGAAGGGAAATACTGTTTCAGCTTGTGCACCAGGGCCTGCTGGTATTCATGCATTCTCACACTCCTTTACTCTCCAGGGATGAGAGTGGAAAGATTTTGCTTGTACCGTGGGTCCAGGAGAGTGGCTATCAACAAGGGAATCTTCTTCCCCCGTCTCTTGTGACGAGCGCAAAGCATCCGACTTAATGCTGACCAGAGAGTTTTTCAACAGGCCAAGCAGCGGGATGGTGAGGCTGATGATGGCGGCATCACCACTGACCAGCTGTGTTGACTCCTCAAAGTTACTCAGCACCTGACAGATATCAGACATCCACGTCCACTCCTCATTGTAGACTTGAGGAAGCTGACTGACCTGACTACCAGTTCTGGTGGAAGTTGACATCTGGCAGTCTACAATCACTCTGCGCTGCTGGTAAACTCTGGATAACATGGTTAATGTTGCCCTCGTGGGCACATCGCACAACAGTCGGTGAGCGGGCAGTTGGAGGCGGCGCTGCGCTGCCCTGAGAGCGGCAGCATCTGTGCTGGACTTCCTGAAATGCACACAGATGTGGCGCACCTTCGTGAGCAAATCAGACAGATTGGGGTATATCTTGGGGAAACGCTGAACTATGAGAGTTAACACATGGGCCAGGCATGGCACATGTGTCAGTCTGCCGAGTTGCAGAGCCGCCACCAGGTTACGACCATTGTCACACACAACCATGCCTGACTTCAGGTTCAGCGGTGCCAGCCACCGATCAGTCTGCGCCGTGATGCCCTGTAATAGCACTTGGGCGGTGTGCCTTTTATCGCCTAGGCTCATCAGTTTGAGCACAGCCTGCTGTCGCTTAGCGATGGCACTTCTGCTGTGCCTAGAACTACCGACTGATGGCGCCATGCCCACGGATGGTAATTCGGAGGAGGAGGTGGAGGAGGGGTGGGAGGAGGAGGAGGCATAGTAGGCATTTGAGACCTGGACCGAGGTAGGCCCCGCAATCCTCGGCGTCGGCAATATATGACGAGCCCAAGGGTCAGACTCGGTCCCAGCCTCCACCAAGTTAACCCAATGTGCCGTCAGCGATATATAGTGGCCCTGCCAGGCAGCACTCGTCCACGTGTCTGTGGTCAGGTGGACCTTGTCAGAAACGGCGTTGGTCAGGGCACGGATGATGTTCTCTGACACGTGCTTGTGCAGGGCTGGGACGGCACATCGGGAAAAATAGTGGCAGCTGGGGACCGAATACCGAGGGGCGGCAGCCGCCATGAGGTTTCGAAAGGCCTCAGTCTCTAACAGCCTATAGGGCAGCATCTCCAGGCTAAGCAGTTTTTTAGATGTGGACGTTGAGGGCTTGGGCGTGTGGGTGGGCTGCACTATACTTCCTTTTGCGCTCCAGCGTCTGGGGTATGGAGAGCTGAACGCTGGTGGATGCTGTGGAGAATCGTGGAGGCGAAGATGGGGTTTTCGCATGGGAGGTGTTTGGGCAGGGGTCCTGGGCAGGGGGCTGACTAGCAGATGACACAGGGGAAGGAGCAGTGGTGTGCCCGGCCGGAGGTGAACGGGCTTGGTGCCATTGAGTGGGGTGTTTAGCATTCATATGCCTGCGCATACTGGTGGTAGTTAAGCTAGTAGTGGTGGAACCCCTGCTGATCCTGGTTTGGCAAAGGTTGCACACCACAGTCCGTCGGTCATCCGGTGTTTCTTTAAAGAACCTCCAGACTTCTGAAAATCTAGCCCTCGCCACGGGAGCTTGACTACGGGAAACATTTTTCGCTGATGCACCATCTCTGGCCCTGCCTCTCCGTCTGGCCCCACCACTGCCTCTTCCAACCTGTTCTAATATAGGACTCACCTCCGTCTCAGAAGCACTGTGTTCACCCGGCCTATCAACCCAGCTTGGGTCTGTCACCTCATCATCCTCAGATCCCTCAGTCTGCTCCCCCCTCGGACTTCCTGCCCTGAAACAACTTCACCACTGTCTGACAACCATGTCTCCTCATCGTCCGACACCTCTTTACACACTTCTTCCACTACGTCAATAATGTCATCATCACCCACAGACTGCGACTGGTGGAAAACATGGGCATCGGAAAATAGCTCAGCAGCAACCAGACAAGTGGTTTGTGACTGTGGGAAGGGTCCAGAAAACAGTTCCTCAGAGTATGCCGGTTCAAATGCCAAATTTTGCTGGGAGGGGGCAGACTGGGGGAAAGGAGGCTGAGGTGGAGGTGCTGGAGGAGTGCTGATTTCGGTGACATGGGTGGACTGTGTGGAAGACTGACTGGTGGACAAATGGCTAGAAGCATTGTCCGCAATCCACGACATCACATCTTCGCACTGTTCTGGCCTCAACAGTGCTCTACCATGAGTCCCAGTAACTTGAGACATGATGAACCTAGGGAGTGTAGCTCTGCGGCGTTCCCCTGCTCCCTCATCAGCAGGTGGTGTCTCACCCCGCCCAGGACTTCGGCCTCTGACCCCTGCAGTAGTTGGACTGCCACGTCCACGCCCTCGTCCTCTACCCCTAGCCCTCGGGTTAAACATTTTCCAAATTAAAGCGTAAACTTAATTTTTTTTTTTTTTTGTGTTTATTTTTTTTAATTTATTTCTTTTTTTAAACAAAACGATGCTATCCTATTGCTATGGCTAGTTTCTAACCTACGCTGACAGCACACAACTGGATTTTGTGCTGTGCCTGATGACTTTGAGTTATTAAAAGAAATAAAGGTAAAAAAAAAATAAATCAGCAGACTCTGCCTAATTCAAATCAAACCCCTAATAAATTGTCCCACTTCGGTGTTTAAGGTGGATATGTGTGTCACTAAGAGCTAAACACAAGTCTCCCTGCAAATTACTCACAATATGGTACTAGCTGCACTACTAATGGCAGCAAGCCCAGCCACAGGCAAACCAAAAAAAAGTAAAATAAAACATTATTGTAGCCCTAAGAAGGGCTTTTGGGTTCTTGTAGAATCACTCCTGCCTAACACTATTCTAATAGAACACCCTAACGCTTTCCCTGACCAGCAGCAGCTCTCTCCCTAGCGGCATCCAGACACAGAATGATCCGAGCAGCGCGGGCAGCAGCTAGTCTATCCCAGGGTCACCTGATCTGGCCAGCCAACCACTGCTATCGACGTGTAAGGGTACCAAGTCATGCTGGGTGGAGTGCAGAGCGGGCAAAGTATTCGTCCGAGCAACGAGCAGATTCGAGTACGCTAATGCTCGAACGAGCATCAAGCTCGGACGAGTATGTTCGCTCATCTCTAGTCTTAAACAAATTATGCTGCTGGTTTTGGAAGAGAAAGAACGTCCTCCCGAAGCGAGCCACTGGCACGCTAGCGATAGTTCAGTGCAGGGAAGGGAAAGATGCACAGACAGATTTTTGTTGAGGTAAGTAAATCTGATGGAAAAGTGCAAAGTTGACATAATGGGGCAGATTTACTTACCCGGTCCATTCGCGAGCGGTGGATTCGGGTCTTCCGGCTATTCACTAAGGCAGTTCCTCCGACGTCCACCAGGTGTCGCTGCTGCGCTGAAGTCCGCCGAGGTCCGCGGGAGTTCACGATCCTATTCCTGGTGAAGGTAAGCGCGTGTCCATTTTTTAAAAAATGCGTCGGTTTCTCTGAATCCGTCCGGTTTTTGTTCACCCCCCGATTTCCGTCGCGTGCACACCGGCTTTGATGGACAGACCAGGACAGAGTGACAGGAATCCTTCAGCATGGCCATTGAAGAAAGAGACAGGCGATAGGGACATTTCAAAGTTTTTGATGTGGAGAGAATTTGAGAAAAAGAGATTTTTTTATATTTTCCTCGGGAGGGATGCAGACTCCACCCCTGTATCTGGTGGTTAGAGAAGATGACATCCTTCCACCATCCTTCAGTGACGGCCATCTTAGAACAGTTTATTTTTCAGTGGCGGCCATCTTAGAACAGTTTGTTTTTCCAAGTCCCTGAAGGTTGCCATGATTCTACTCTGTTGGCAGCCATGAAGGCTGGTTGAGGATAATAGTTGTAGAAAACAACTGGTTTTTACTGTAGTTTAGCAGCTGAGCACCCTTGGAGATTCTTGACAGGTGTCTGGAATAAGAGCCGGCCACAAGTGAATATTGTCACTAATTCCAGATCTCTGCTCAGATTATTCTTGGGGAGCTGATTATTTGATCCTGATGATTGTAGAAAAATTACTATAAAAAGTGTTGCAATGTCTTTGGTACCTGCTTTTTGGAGTTTAAAGGGTTAAGGAGGCAGAATGAGAGGGGGATCAAGGGGGCTGTTGAGCTGCATTATCTGTGGTTTTGTTATGTTCAGAACTGACCCTGCAAGTGTGTTTACAAAAAGTGGGGGCAACAGAGCTGACAGCCTAAAAGACTTGAAGGAATGTTTATGCCACATGTGCTGATGTGATGTCCTCTTGTGTACCCCACGAACAGACTAAGCAAGAACAAGCCCTCCAACTGTATGACAGAGCTTATGACTGACTTTTGTTCCTTTTTGACTAAAAACCAAAACAAGTGCACCTGACATCTGTTTGAGATACTGCAGTCTGGCCAGAAGTTTATAGATAGTTAACAGAATCCCATATGTCTAGATGAGATAAAGCGGAGATGTAAATGACCATGGAAAAGTTCCACAGGAACTGTTTACAGCTTTTGGACACATGGGGGATGACCTGTTAGTGTAGTGTACATCTAGTGCACTTTGCTAGATGTTCTGTAACAGGTTGTTACCAAAGGTGTTAACGGACTAGAGACATCTCTGCCAGACTTGTGTACAGAGGGATCAATAAGACTCTGACAGATTGACGCACAGAGGGAACAGAGACCACTACTAAAGTAGGACTGAAAGAAGTTCCGATCCCGGATGAGCACAGCTCAAGGGAGCATACTTTAACTTGCGTGGAGGAGACATTACTGAATGGACTGAAGTGAGTCGCTACATTCTGCGAAACGGAGAAGCCCCTGAAAGGACAAGACTAGGTAGGGGGTGGTAGCGGTAGAGAACGTCGGCGAGTTCATTCCCCCCAGACAGGTTTAGCTCCTTTCAATGTAGAACTGAAGTGTGACTCCCCCCCCTGCTAGCCCGAGGAAGATTTAATTCTTTCCCAGTCAAGAAAAAGATCCAAAAAAGAACAGCCGGATACATGTAGGATGGTCCATGACCTCCAAGCTGCCAATGAGTGTACTGAAGCCTAGTGGTTGCTAACCCACAAATCTCTCTGGCAGCAGTCCCTGAGAGTGACATATTATTCACTGTTATTGATATGGCAAATGTTTTCCTCTCTGTGCCCCTACAGTACCTATTTGCCTTTACCAGTTCAGTATTCCAGTATACCTGGTGCAGATTCCCACAAGGGGGATAGATGAGGGGTAAAACTCCCCAGTACTCCTCGGCCCTATAAGAAGTAGACTGGCAGACTAGCCCCCTACCGGATGTTGTCCTTTTACAGTATGCGGATAACCTACAGTTTTTGTGCCTCTATATTTCGGGTGCCAGTGTGCATCTATTGACCTTATGTGTTTTCTCTTCCAGAAGGGTTGCAAAGCTTCCGGAGACAAACTACAGTATTGCCTGGAGAAGGTGGTCTTCTTAGGCCACTGCTTCTCTGCCACAAGCAGATACCTGGCATAGGAAAGAAAGCTGGCATTCTAGAATATGCCCCTGTCCCGAGGCACTAAGCCTCTTCCCATGTTTCTAGGACTAGCCAGCCCTGGGATAAGGTCTGCTGCCTCCAGCCAGATGCTGCCCCTTTATGACTGAATTGCCTCTTTCCCGTTTGCCCTTAGTCAGGAGGCAAATGATGCATTCCACAAACTTAAGCTGGCAAATCCTGTCTGCCCAGGAATGTGGTGGCCTACCCGGTGACCCACTATTTGGCCCAGTTAGACTCAGTCATCAGGGGAGACCCTCATGTGTCAGTAGCTGCAGCCAGAAATCTGCTCAGCAAGGCCAGTGAGTTGATCCCAGTTCCTAGATCACTCAGTTACTGTGCAAACCCCACATGACTTTTACAGTGCCCTCACCCAAGTACAGCCCAAGCATCTGAGCAATGGCCAGACAGCTCAGACTACAGTGTGCACTCCAAGAGCGTCACACTGAAGGGAAGCCAGCATGCTTCCACGTTTTCTATTACAAACTTACTTTTTCTTCTTGCTAGCTGGTCTCTTCTGACTGACTGTATGCACCCCAACCATGACTATCACTGTATCTATGGGGTTGTCCAGGATGTCACCCGGGTAGGAGACTTTACCTACGGTTGGTGCAACAAGACAATGACCTTCTTCAACATTGACAGCACAGGTAACCCTGTATTTGCAGTGTCTGATGTTTACTAAATTTGTGGGGATAGAAGAGTCAGATCAACCCTCGAGGCTGGGAATCTGAGTGTACTGTGATAAGATTAGTGCATTCCTTTCTCGTGATCCCCAAACATGCTTGATCAGACACAAAGAAAAGGTAGAGAATCCCAAGGGATTCTGGAGGTCTGAGAGAGAAGCGCCTAGATGACAAAGTTTATATAGATACAGTAGGAGTACCAAGGGGGTTCCAGATGAGTTCAAGGCCCACAATCAGATATGGGCAGGTCTAGAGTCCATTATTTCCCAGATAGCTATGAGCAAAATGTTGATTGGGTTAAGTATTTTTATTGTAATCATCAGAGATTTGTGAATTATATCCGAGATGCTTTCCAGAACCGCATGGCTTTGGACATAACCCCTGCTGAGAAGGGAGGAGTCTGTAAGATGTTGGGAGTGGCTTGTTGCATGTACATCCCAGATTACATCGCCCCCTATGGATCACTTGAAAAGATTGAAGGACTGTCCAGGGAACTCAAGAGAAACGCAGGAGCGGACGCTATATCCTTCACTTTGTGGTTGGGGGATTGGAAGGGTTTCCTTTAAGTGGGGGTGATGTTGGGGATTGTGATTTTGCTCTTGTCATTTATTGTGTCATTTCTTGTCTTATTTTTCTGAAAAGTACTGTAATAGAAACAATGAACTCAAGATGTCACCGGCATTGTGGACCGCAACCAAAGCATCAAAGCTAAAGAATTTCAGAATGATGACGTCAATGTGCAACAGCAGGGAAGTTCTCCAATCAAGAGACTACATGAGCTGGGAACTCATGTTATGATTTGTATTCTCCTCCTCTTCTGCCTTTTTCCTATTTTTCTATATAGATTTGTGAAACCAAATAAAGCTTGTGCAGTGCTTATTTGCCGTGGGCAATGTTAGCATGGGTGAGACTTGAATCAGCAGTCTTCTGAATCATTTCTTTACGATGTGCATACATGCATTTAATCGATTTGATCAGAAACACGCAGCCAACGCACACTAAAAGAGAATATTTTAAATCCTATCCTACCCTAACATGACAACTACCATGAAATACAATGTGTCTCGAGAAAACAGTCTAAAAATCACCTGGAAATGTTAAAGCTTTCCAAAGTTATAACCAATTATCTGACACATTTCAGATTAGAAAAATCTAGTCTGGTCATTAAGCTCAAGTGATAAGGGGTCATAGGAAATCTACCATCAAAATCCAACATGATAAACCAGGGACATTACTCATAGATCCAGGCACCGTGACTGTGGTAATCTTATAATTGTTATCCATGGCCTCATTCCTTCTAAAATCTATTTTTAAAACTTGATTCTTTATTCCTTAAGTCCTGTGCCAGTGATTTTACAGGTGGCCCCCTACTTACAGACTGCCCCTAGTTACAAACCTACCTCTGGATGTTGGTACTGTACTTTAGCCTTAGGATAGAATAAACAGCTATAACAGTTATCATTAGGAAGAGTCACAGATAATGCCCTTTTTAGGGCAACAAAAATTGCAAGGATTGGGCAAGGATTGGCGTCCTCGTGGAGTTATTTGTGATATGCGTATTTTTTTATCTACATATGTGAGTAGAATTGGAAATAAAAGTTTTAAAAGTTTGAAACTGTCTACACTATGTCTGGATATGTCTCTTATATGCAGTGAGTGGAGGAGACTAGGACAGGAGTGAAAATATTGACGGTTTCTGGTCTGAATGGTGACTTATCCCTGAAAGTGATCCCTTGTGTTTTGTGCACAATTAAGGAGGAAACGTGCATGGATCGTCTTTTTTCGTTTTTGAGCTCTGGTCACAAAAGACCTTTTTAGGGCAGTCTGAAGAACTGCATGCGTGAACTCATATGCACGACATGCAAAAAACTATATGTCGGTTGCAGCACTAGTTCACTTAAAACTAGAATAAGAAAACAACTTTCTGATGTAAAAAACATTTATCTGACTAATGTATCTGCGGCCACAAGGCATTTTCGGGAAATTCATCAGGGGGATCTAAGCTCATTCACATGGATGGGCATCGAAAAGGTTAAAAAACCTGTCAGAGGAGGTGATCATAGGAAAAAAAACTAATGAACAGAGAAACTTTCTGGATGTTTGTCCTGAAAACTACTTAACCCCTGGACATGAATTTAAAACAGGATCTGATTCTATGTTACGATTAAGGTAGAGTTGTTTGATAACCCAGATGTCACGTATTTGTTAACTTATATAGTAAATGAAGTGTACGAGGGGTACTATTGTGGTATTCTACAGGCAACGTTAAAAATGCTCTTTACATATACAGGATTATTCCGTGATTTGGTACCATTAGGATTAATTTATCTCTATAATTTCCCACAGAGGATAATGTTTTATCATTTTGTTTAAGGTTTTATTCAACATGTAACAAATTGCACTCACCTGGTGGTGTGTTCCGACCTGGTCAAGTGGTTTTGATCATGTGATCATGACATCACACGCTGTCTTCTGAACACAATCTTTAATAAATAGTGATGAAATTCTATATGAATTTAGACCATGAATAAGCTCTTGCGAGTGAAACGCGTAGGTCGCTTCCTGTGAGTCTATCGATGTAAATCTGTGTATTCTGCATGGATCGTGTTTTATTCGGGAAACTAATAAAGAAAAGATAACTTTCATTCTGGATCTCCGAAAACGCTGGTGTTTTGTTTTAGAAATTTCCGTGGGGCTTTTTTCACTATCCAAGGGCGGGGGGTCATACAGAGGAAGGTGAGCTGAATACTGAACTTTTGCTTTGCTTTACCATATACTCATATGCTGCTATGACACAAGGCCATTGACTAATTTCATCCATATCCTGTATTTCTATTCTCATAGCATCCAATAGAGAAGTGACAGTAGCTGCACTTCTTGCCGGCATGTACACATCACATTGGGAGGAGAGAAAAGCTGCAAGCTACAGGTAGATAAGTTCTTTATATGGGAGGTGAGGGAGCCACATCAGATCTGATAGTGTGAGAGCAGAGATGTAGCACAGCTGAGAATGTAATATACATGTCATGGATCTCGTCTCTGATCTGTCTCATCTCTCTTTCTCTGTGTCAGATACTAGTGAATGTTCAGAGGGTAAATTAAAGTGTATATAAACCTTGTACCCCGATAATATAACTATATTGTCATCCCACAGAACTAGGGGGATCACAATGTGTCTGCTTAGCCGGTTCGCGACCGCCCGCCGTGTATTCACGGCGGCGGTCGCGTCGCGCTGCATGGAGAGGGCTCACGGGCTGAGCCCTCTCCATAGCCGGTAAGTCTTTGCTGCATATTGCAGCAAAGGCTAACCGGTAACATCCACGATCGGTGCTAGCACCGATCGCGGGTGTTTTTACAGCGTGGGCTGCCGGGGGGCGGCGAACCGTCTCCATGGTAGCCTCGGGTCTTCCGAAGACCCGAGGCTATTTCGTTTTAACCCCTTCATTACAATGTGCTGATAGCACATTGTAATGAATGAGGAAGAAAATCCCCATATACTGCCATATTGTAGTATGGCAGTATATGATAGGATCGATCAGACAACCTAGGGTTAAAGTACCCTAGGGAGTCTGAAAAATAGTATAAATAAAAATAAAAAAAAGTTTTTAAAAAATAAATTATAATAAAAAACCCTAAAATTTCAAATCACCCCCCGTAACGGAAAATAGCGCCCAAAGTCGAAAATGGCACTTTTTTGCCATTTTGAAAAATCTAAAAAAATCTTTAAAAAGTGATCAAAAGGTCGTACAGTCCTAAAAATGATATCATTGAAAATATTATCAAATTTCGCAAAAAATGACACCACCCACTGCTCCGTACACCAAAGTATAAAAAAGTTATTAGCGCCAGAAGTTGGCAAAATCAAAAAAAAAAAATTTTTGTACAGGAGGTTTTAATTTTTGTAAATGTATGAAAACATTATAAAACCTATACAAATTTGGTATCCCCTTAATCGTACCGACCCAAAGAATAAAGTAGACATGCCATTTGGGGCGCTCAGTGAAAGACGTAATATCCAAGCCCACAAGAAAATGGCGCAAATGCGTTTTTTCACCATTTTCATTGCATTTGGAATTTTTTCCCCACTTCCGAGTACATGGCATGGAATATTTAATACCATCATTATGAAGTGCAATTTGTTACGCAGAAAACAAGCCGTCACACAGCTCTTTACGTGTAAAAATAAAAAAGTTATAGATTTTTGAAGGTGGGGAGTGAAAAATGGACATGAAAAAACAGGAAAGGGCCCGGTCCTTAACCGGTTAGAGAGTCCCCGCTCACACTCTAGAATCTTACACTGAGCATCGCTGAGTGATAGGAGCTAAAACAGCAATAAAACTGAGTAAAATTGATATGTTAAGGGTTAAAATGATCTTTATTGTGTAAACATCACTAGGGGGATGTGATTTGAGAATTTTCTTTTATGAGAAAACCCCTTGTTGACCTATTGACCTTTTAACCGGTGGGCTCGTGATAGAATCCTACAAAATGAAGCAGCAGAAGGAGCCTCTGAGGCTTCTAGGTTTTTAAGTTGTGTCTTCAACTGCAGTTAATTTTTCCGCCCTCTTGCTCATACTACCCCCCATTTTATAGCCATTTTTAGGTGTTAAAATTTGATTCCTTTTCCTGTGGGGTTTGTGCTCAAGGTCAAGTTTGGGATCAAGTCTGGGTGCTGAACCAAATTATTTTGTCCCCATGTTCGACAATCCATTAAACCTGAATTTTGAAAAAAACTGTTCTTTGTCAGTTACAACAACAACAACAACAACAACAGTAAAAGAGTAAGTTTGGATTTATATAACTTGCTTAGCCGAGCATGTGAGCTGTGGTGGAAGGTGCATTCATATTGGAGATGTAGTGTGAAGAGGGGGTGGTGAGATAATTGTGCTGATTGACAGGTATAGGAATGTATTATGTTTTCTATAAAAAAATAAGTGGATATTTTTATTTGATAAAGGAGTAGCAACATCCAGAGGTCCATTTGTAACTACGGATCATTTGTAAGTCGGGTGTTCTTAAGTAGGGGACCGCCTGTAAAATCACTGGCACAGGACTTTAGGAATAAAGAATCCAGTTTGAAAAGTAGATTTTAGAAGGAAGGAAACCATGGTTAACAAATATACGTAAATAACCGCAGTCACGGTGCCAGGATGGGCTTTTCACAGTTGGAAAACAGAGAGTCCTTGCATCATATTTCTGTAGGATAAGAAAGGCATTAGAATGATGGAGGATCTGGGGGTCTGGAAGAGGTTCCTTATTTTCCATTAGGCAAGAACATCTAGTAACTTGAAAAATTACGATACTTTCTTTCCCAAATATTCAAGATAATCGCCTTCACTTATCCTTTATTTCTCTTGCTGGCTTAAATCCACGGATCCTCCAATAAGAATAGCCCACCGTCCAGACCGGCACGAATGCGAAAACCCAGGGTCAGGCGGTCGTGGGAGGCTGGTGTCCTTTCTATGCTATATGCACATTTTTACCCAATGTTTGTGAGTAGATTTTACTTTTATTAAACTGTCATTTGCAAAACGTTCTACACGATTTGTGTGCGTGTTTCTTCCAGTGGTTCGCTGTGTTGAATGGTGAAATCAATAGGAGGAACCAAACCGCATTTGTGCCAGTCTGAACAGTGGGCTATTCTTATTGGTGGATCGGCGGATTTGTGCCAGCGAGCGAAATGAAGGATAAGTGAAGGCGATTATCTTGAATATTTGGGAAAGAAAGTAGAACTGTAAAGAACATTTGGAGCTCTGGTCAGATAAGAAAATTTATATATTTTTTACATCCCATTTATTGTTTATGGAATTTACACTAAATCAGGTAGATAATATCTGATAATTGATGATTCTTGGTTTCTGTGGATTTATTGTGTTCTTCTGTTTCCTCTCCTCTCCTATGTTGCCATAGTCTCCTTGGGGCTAGGAGTGCCTTCGGGGTAGGTGATAGGGTAAGAGCTGCCCCCAGTCAGTAGAATTTGCATTATCAATGAAACTTTGAATTTTCTTCTGTGATGCATTCCACATCAAAAAAGATCATCAATGTAATGTTATAGAGCTGATCTGAGATTTTGAATAGTATTTAATTTATAAAAGTTTCCCCAATTCTCCCCATAAAGAAATTTGCATAAGAGGGCGCCACATTCATCCCCATAGCGATTTGTGTTGATTGCACATGGTTTTTTAGTAAAAGAAAAAAAAATTTTACAGTTTGAATTATTAAAGCATCAGGGAGGAAACTTTCTTCAGTGAGTAAATTCTGTTGTCTTTATCATCATATTACAAAGTGCTACAAGTGATGAGATAACATCCATGTTTAGAAGTTTAGAGATTGCCTGCCGTTCCTGTACCCCGACCTTGGCTGCCACTGCAGACAAGTCACACCTGTGAAATGACCTGGTGGCACCATGCCGTAGCAAGACCATCCTGATTTGCGGCGGGCTCTGGTAAAAATCAGGTTCCACTGAGACTCCGGTCCCAGATGTTGGCTTGTGTCATCGTTCGCATTGGTTCAGAGGATTCATTACCTCCGATCCTGACAGTAAGATCCAGTCATGGATCCTGCCGAGGTTCTGCTACCTAATATGTACTATGTAATATCTGCACCAGGAGAACTCTTCCATTGGAGAATATGCTTTCCAGTTCCGTACCCTTGCCTCGAAACTCTCCTGGAACGATGCAGCCCTGCCTGCAAACTTCAGAAAAGGTCTCTCTTCTCAAGTTAAGGACGCATTGGCCGCTCATGGCCTGCTGCCTACCCTGAGTGGTCTCATCATCCTAGTCACTTGGATTGATGTGCGGTTTATGGAGCGTACCAAGGAGTTATAACACAAGCAACCCCAAGTCTGTCCACGACTTCTACCTCGCCCTGCTCCTGCTTTCCAAAGGCATCACATCATAGTTGTCCACCTTGAGAAGCTATTGGTCATCTCCTCAATCAGTGCCCAGATTCTCTCCGATACAGTCTGGTACTGCACACAGCACTTGTACTTGCAAGTTGAAGCCCTACATAAGGAGAGACTGTCCTGTGTACGGCCTCCACCTCACCCCTCCTGCAGGGTCCTCCATGGTTGCAGACAGATTTCCAGTCCCATTGGATGGTGGTTCCTCATCGAGTACCTGTCATGGTCTCTTCTGTGGTTCACAAACCTCTAAAGGGTGTCCCAACTTGCAGTCAGGACTTTGCAGATATTTTTTATAAGAAGCAATGTGAGACTTTGCCGCCTCACCTCCCCTATGACTGCCCTGGTGATCTCCTACCAGGTGCTTCTCCTCCACGGGACCAGGTGTACCCGCTGCTATGTCTGACTACATTAAGGAAAAACTGCAGAGGGGGTTCATTCGTAAATCTTTTTCTCCAGCTGGTGCAGGCTTCTACTTTATTGGCAAAAAGGATGATTCACTCCACCCGAGCATTGACTACAGCAGTCTTAACAAAGTCACCATTAAGAATCAATATCTGCTACCTTCGATCACGGAGCTGTTTGACCAGTATGATTAAGGATTAACTTCAGAAACGCGTCATGACTTTCCTCTCTCCCATGTGCACATGGTTTTTTAATCTTATGAATTAAAAGTTAGTTTTTATGCTCCTTTTTCCCTTTTTTGATTTTCATATTTTTGATTTTCTTAATTATAATTTTTGGATCCTCGCTGGAGTCTTCTTCATGTTTGTTTGCCACATTGTCTCGGAACGGCCCGACTCTCCTGCTCCGCGCACCAAGATCCACATATGGCTTCTTCTATGTTGGTGAGCTGAAAAAAGACTTTTTTCTTATTTTTTTTGTGACCTACTATATACCTGTGTAGTGGTCTATCTTGATAACATTTTGGTGTTTTCTCCAGATCTCGAGTCCCACCAGTATCTTGTACAGCAAGTCCTCAGTCGAGTAAGGATTAATCACCTTTATGCCAAAATTGAAAAGTGCCAGTTTTACCAGCGGAGTCTTCCTTTCCTTAGCTATATTATTTCCAACAGAGGTCTCCTGATGGATCCTGCCAAGCAGTCTGCGGTTCTTCAGTGGCCTCTTCCTGTAGGACTACGCGATATACAGCGGTTTCTGGGCTTTGCAAATTACTACCGGCAGATCATCCCGCAGTTCTCCTCTCTGGTGTACCTATTGTGGCACTCACCAAGCAGGGTGACAATCCCTGACTCTGGCCTTTGGCTGCTGAGGTAGCCTTCTCGAACTTAAAGTATGTGTTTGCCTCAGCTCCAGTTCTTGTACATCCCGAAACAGAGAAGCCTTTCCGTCTGGAAGAAGGATGCCTCCTCAGTAGGGGCCGGTGCGGTGCTCACCAGAAGGGTCCCAAAGGCCGAACCCACACCTGTGTATTTTTCTCTAAGACATACTCCTTCGCAGAGAGGAATTATTCCATAGGAGATCGAGAACTGCTGGCGATTAAGCTTGCCTTAGAAGAGAATCGTTACCTCCTGGAGGGAGCTTGTTTTCCGGTCTGTATTTACACATACCTCAAGAATCTCCTCGTTGTCCAGACTGCTCAGCACCTCCTGTGCTCGTAATAAGCGATCACGCCTCAAACTTGATGGTCTCCTAATGCTGTTGCCGGTACCTAGCTGCCCGTGGACTCACGTGGCCATGGACTTTGTAACAGACCTTCCATCTTCCTCTGGGAATACCGTTATCTAAGTGGTAACTGATCAGTTCTCAAAGATGTCTCATTTTGTCCCGCTGCCAGGTCTGCCGTCTGTTCCTTGCCTTGCCAGACAGTTCTTCATCCACATTTTCGGCTACATGGACTTCCATTGTACATCATTTTGGACCGAGGGGTCCAGTTTGTCTCTCGCTTCTGGCAATCCCTATGTAATCAGCTGCAGATGAAATTGGACTTCTCTTCTCCTTACTATCCGCAGTCTGGAGCCCCATTCTTTATTGTTTACGGACAAATTCCATGCTTACCTCTTCCTCTGTCTGTTTCCCTGAATGTTCCTGTGGTGGAACAGTTGGTGCAGGACCTCAGGTCTATCTGTGAACCAACTCGTCAGTCTATACTTTGGCGTCTGCTCGTACCAAGACCCAGGCCAATAAGAAATGCAGGCCTCCTCCAGTCTTCTCTACGGGTGACTAGGTGTGGCTTTCATCCAGATATGTTAGGCTGAAAATCCCCAGCTACAAGCTTAGACTACTTTTTCTTGCAGAGATTTCTCCAGCCTAAGAATTCAGGAAGGCCAAAGGGGGGGGGGAGGTACTGTCACAGGGCTCACGGATGCTCCCATAACGCATGTCGCAGGTTCACCCGTGCCCCTCAAAGCACAAAGCAAAGATTTATCTGGCATCTGATTTTGTGGTTCAGTAACAGGAAATAAGGATTTGTTTGGTCAGACGTTTTTTGATTTTTGTGTGTGTGAGCCATTTCACTATCCTGTAAATTAAGGAAAAATATAATATATGCAAAAAACACTTTTTGGTGAGTGAAATCCTGGTTTACATCACATTTATCTCACCCTGTCATTTTTCCATCTGATATTTGCAGTTTCTGGATAATTCTCCAAATCCCAAGAATCTTGAAATTTCCCTATGCCCAAATCCTTTAAGATAAGTGCAGATGTACGGTCTACTTGGACCATCCAGTTCCTTAATTCCCATGTAAAAGGCACTTGTCTCCTCTCATTAAAGGAAATCTCACTTCCTCCGGGATCTGTGTAGTGAACGTATTTCATGTACTTCTGCAACTGAAAAACATGCAATAAACATAATACATTAAATCAACAATAAAATATTATCTACAAGAGTGGAAACTTGTTGTATAAAATATATCTGTGATCACCAGGGGCAGATATAATAATAGTTACAATTCACACCAGAGAACAAGCTTCAACTGGATGCTGGATGGAAGTAACTATTTGCTTTCAGGTAAGTGTAAAAAATCCACTTCCGACCAAAATTAATGAATGAATAAGGTGCTGAGTCTCGAGGGACCAGGGAGTAAGTGCTCTAACATCAGCAACTCTCTTACGGCTGGGTTTTTATGGCTCAAGCTCGGGCTTGACACATTGCAGTCTTCCGGTCTACAATATGGCAACGCAAGCTTCAGCACCCTAACGCGCACGTGGGCGTGCTATCGCGATCACGTGATCATCCTTTTTCTTGTTAGTTAGTCACATGACCGGGATACATGCGCAGTGACAAAGGCAGGACGCAGATGGCACTCGCTCCAGTCAGAACTGATCCTTAGGTAAGCGAGAGATCGTTATTAATCTATAAGCACTTTTGTACTTTATAGCTTTGATCCAACGATGTAACTAAGCTCTTGTATATTTTGTGACATGAATGTTTACACATGATTAACATAATGAGGTCACTTCCTGTGGATTGTCACTTCCTGGTAATGATGTCACTTCCTGTGCATTGTCACTTCCTGGCAATGATGTCACTTCCTGTGCATTGTATTTAAATTGCCACAATGTTGTATGCACCTTTGCTTGAGAAAGGCACCAGGTGTAAGGAGCCGAAACATAGCCTTGACACATGTGCGAATAAACAAGTACGTTTTTGCCACATTTTGAATCTCGGAGTGCTGCCATTTTTTCATGTTTTTGTACGTGGATGGACCCTGGTCTAGGTCATGGGATGTGCACCTGAGTTGTTCTCAGCCGTATCTTGAGTGCTGCCACACTCCATGAGATATATATATATATATATAAACCCATTATGGGCTATGGGCACTGAATATATCTAAAATAACTAGAGGAAAGTTTATAAATACATTTGAGGGACTGTATATAGTTTTCCAATGATCTGGTCATTTAGTTACACACAAAATATGATTCTGGTGCTATAGTTATGTATTGAGCTTTGTTCTTGAAGCCTGTAACGAGACTTAGTGCCGCTGCCTGATAAATCAATTTATGTATGTATTTAATACTTTATAAGTCATTTTGGGGGGAACTGTATATATTTTAATCACCTTTTTT
Organism: Engystomops pustulosus; assembly: GCF_040894005.1. NCBI lineage: Eukaryota > Metazoa > Chordata > Amphibia > Anura > Leptodactylidae > Engystomops > Engystomops pustulosus. The sequence continues at coordinate 294,409,892 of NC_092411.1, read as the reverse complement.
TGGGGGGACGGGCTTTTTGGAAATTTGGTCTGTAGGGTTTATGGTATAGAGGGGGTTATTTATTATTAGACCAGCTCCATGGGACAGTTCTATGTCTATTTTTGGACCTTTTCTTTTTTTTTAAGTGTGGGAGGAAACTTAAATGTTTACTTTGATCACATGATTTATGCAGATACTTGTCCAGTTCTTTAATAAATATTACTTGAATATGAGCAACGTTTTAGCCAATGTGTAAAAAACAAAACACTTGTCACTCATGCCAGTCCCATTCCCATCCCTAAAGTGAATGAAGAGAAGCAGCTCTGTACATCCTGTGCTCAGCGCTCCAAGCAACCCAAAGTTTTTAGTGCCATTGGAGCTGCTAAAGTTTGATGCTTCAGAGTTTGGGGGCGTGGCACAGTAGTAGGAGAATTTATGATGACTTTTTCCCGTCGCCCATAGCACATCTCAGCGCAAACATGGAGAGGAGGAGAATGACTGGCACGAATGACAAGTGTTTTGTTTTTTACACATTGGCTAAAACGTTGCTTATATTCAAGTAATATTTATTAAAGAACTGGACCAAGTATCTGCATAAATATAGATGTAAGATCAGATAATCTAGCAAAATACCGTACCCCCTCAACTCTCCCAACAGCTTATGGGAGATAGGGCTATCTAGGGTTTTTGTTTACTGAGTGGAAGAATAGTGTCGGGATGGTCACCGATTAGTTGAGTCAAACGCCACATTTCCTCTGAGTTGGCACCTTTCGGCTCTCGCTCTACAGAAAGTAAAGGTGTTAATTCCTCTCTGTCAAAAATTTTTAGAAACCATTTTTCAAAGAAGTCAGTAGGCTCCTTTCTCTCCCAAGGACCCCAGTAACTCTTTTTTTTTTTTTTATTGAAAAGGCATATTTTAATAATTCATACCATTACGGAATTTTTCGTTAAAAGAAAAAATACAAGGTTTTCAGATTCTTACATAAATGTCCACATAATATCTACACAAATTATAATTAGTATACCCCTTCTCCTAATCCCCCCTCCCTTCCCACCCAACCCTGGAGTAGGTAGAGGCACAATAAACAAGAAAAAAGACAAAAAAAAGTAACTGCATAAATATTTTAAGCTTAGCCGTATATTCGTTAGAGAGATTAATCCTCCATATATTTTAGCCATTTCCCCCATCTTTTTTCATATATATTTATTTTACCCTGGGCACTATACCCTGTGCCCTGTCTCGTCCCCCATGCTAAACTTTTCCCCAAACCCCATCCTTCTCAAAGTCGCCCACAGAAATCTCCATTCCACTCTATCAAATGCCTTGGACGCATCCAGAGGATTACATGTGGTTGTCTTTCCTGGCATAAATCCGCACTGGTCTTCTCCTACCACCTCCGTTATTACTTCCCCAAGTCTCCTAGCAAGAACCTGTGCCAGAATCTTCACATCGACCTTTATCAAGGAGATTGGTCTATATGCTTCAGGATCCAAATTCTCCTTACCCTGCTTATGTATCAATACAATGTCTGCCTCATACATTGATGCAGGAAGTGTTCCTAATCCATATGCCTAAGGAGAGCGTCCATAAATATATCTCCATACTTCTGATAAACCTCCCCCGGCTACCCATCTGGCCCCGGAGATTTATTCTTAGGCAACTCCTTAATAACAGGTTTTATCTCCTGTAAAGAGAGAGGCGCCTCTAATCTTTGCTTACTTTCTTCTTTCAAAGTTCTTACCTCTGTTGCTTCCAAAAAATTTCTCAACTCCTCCCCCTTATCTATCCTTTCTGAGGCATATATTTTCCCAAAATATTCCTGGAAAAAAAGTAGTATATCTTCCTGATTATTTATCACTCTACCTTCGTTGTTTTTAATTGCTGCAATTACTGAACTTGCACTTTTATCCCTAACCCATTGAGCCAGCAATCTGCTAGGCCTCTCTCCTTCTACAAACCATTTGCTTTTACATATCAGGGAAGAGCTATATACATTCTGCAAGATATAAGCCTCATACTTCTCCTTCACCTTCTCCCAAAGCTCCAAATTTGTAGGAGATGGAGATTTCATATATATTTCAGTCTTTCCCTTTCCTCCTCATCCTTCAATAAAATAGATTTTAATTTTTTCACCTCCCAGGCATATCTACCCCTCAGGATGGCCTTCGCTGACTCCCAAATCCCAACTTCCCCTAACTTATTTCCATTTTCTGCAAAAAATGCAGATAATTCCTCCTTGATCTTATCATGACAATCTATTTTATTTAACCAATAGCTATTTATTTTCCACCGTGGGGTTTTCTTACTCCTTTCCTCTCTAATTTGAACTATCAGAGGTGAGTGATCCGAAAAACTACGCATACCATATTTTACTTCCTGAATTTCCTGAAGCATCAGGTCATTCCCCAGAGCCAAATCGATGAGTCTTGGAAAAACATGAATACATCTTCTTCTCTGGATTCTTAAGCCTCCAAATATCTAACCATTCTAATTCCCTACACCACTTTTCCAAATTTGTGTGTGATCCTATTTCTAACGTATCTAGACCCGGCCTATACCTATACCTAAATCCAAAACCCCATTGTAATCACCCAAAAATAAGAAAGGGAGATACTCCAATCTATTGTTTTGTACTATACTATTAATTTCTCTGCACACCTCCACATTAAAAGGTGGCGGCACATACACAGAGGCCAATAGACACTCTAATCCTTTTATTAGACAGTGCAACAAAATAAATCTTCCCTGTGTGTCTTTCCAACTACTATAACACTGAAACATACAATTATTCCTAATCGTGATTAGGTAGAACACCCTGAGATAAAAATTTCAGCTATCCATCTTTTCCTCAACAAATTAACTTTCCCCATTAAAATATGTGTTTCTTGGCATTATAACAGGCCAGTGCACATTATCAAAGCTAACCTCTTAGTCCTATCGCTCAATCCTCTCACATTACATGACACGATCTTAACCATAAACCAAAAAATAAAATAAAAAATTCCTTTGCGCCAACCCCCACTCCATTAGTAACATATACCTGCACTATGGACCTCCAACCAAGAATGACCCCCTCCCCCCCTTCCTTCCTTTCTAAACATCATAATTTATGTTATCCATTTTTCTCTTTATTTTTCTTGGGTTTCGATATGGAGTCCAACCAATTCTCTGCATCCTCAGCATTAGTAAAGAAGTAGGTTTTATCACTGTGGATCACCCTCAGTTTAGCTGGAAACAAAAGAGCATATTGCATACAGTTTTCCCTCAGTCGTTTTTTACACTCTCTAAAATTGTCCGATCTTTCATTGTTTGAACTGCGTAGTCTGGGTAAAGTCTTATCACTTCGTTATTCCATTTTAAATCGACACTTTTCCTACTCTCTTGCATCACTCGGTCCCTATCTCTTGAGGACACCATTTTTATAAGCAAGGGCCTTGGGGAGGATCCTGGTGGAGGAGCCTTAAATGGAATTCTATGTGCCCTATCTATAAACTGTTTAGATGCAAAAAAATCTTCTCCCAGCCATTTTTTAAACCATTCCTGCAAGAATCCCACTGCATCCTTCCCCTCGGAGCCCTCAGGGAACCCCAGTAACTCTAATAATGTTTTGGGGCAGCCGTTCAAAATCATCAGCTTTTGACATCAGTATTGTGAAATTAGTGATATTTTTCTCTGGTGAGGGGAGGTAGCTGAACTTAAATTACCCCCACTATTCTCAGCCGCAGCCCATTCAGGATATGGACAAATAGAAATGATATAAATTAATGATATATACGCCTACAAACAGCATACTGATAAGGACCAAATAGCACCCATAAAAATATCTACTTTATCTTTGTCCTTTTTTAGGGGGAATCTGTCAGGGCTCATAATGTAAAGATTGGAAATGATAAATGTAAGAATCATAATAAATACAAATACAATACACAACGCTACGTGATCATTCTGGATATATTATATTGTTACTAGTGATGAGCGAGTATACTCGTCCGAGCTTGATGCTCAGTCTAGTATTAGCATACTCGGACCGGCTCGTTGCTCGGACGGGTATTTGCCCTGCTCGATAACGAGCATTTAGTTTAAAAAAAAGGAATGAAGAACAGTAAAAAAATACAATTAAAACATTTAATTTAATCATTTAATTGAAGAAAACAGTGAAAGAACACAGTGCAGAATAGATTGCAGATGTTCGGGAACATCTGCGATCTGCTCCGGAGACACGCGTGCAGAACGGTGTTCTCCGCAATAGTATTTGAAGAACAATATGTGTGAAGATGTTTCCATGTTGTTCTTCAAATACTATTGCGGAGAACACCGTTCTGCACGCGTGTCTCCGGAACAGATCGCAGATGTTCCCGAACATCTGCAATCTGTTCTGCACTGTGTTCTTTCACTGTGCTCGTTCAGTTTGCAATTTTACTGAAAAATGCTCGGGTCTCCCATTGATTTCAATGGGGCTCGTTACTCGAAACGAGCACTCGAGCATCGGGAAATGTTCGGCTCGAGTATCGAGCACCCGAGCATTTTAGTGCTCGCTCATCTCTAATTGTTACCACTTACCTTATGGCGCTGTACTAAATCACCTTCTCTTAGCTTCATTGTGTGTATGGCCTGGCCGAGAATATACACAGATACATAAGTATAATATAAGCTGAAATCTCTAAACTCATATTCTGGTGATGGAATATAATACATCTCAGTGCAGTTCACACCAGTAACCTCATAGTGATACTCATAAACTGCATTCATCTTCTTGTTTTTAGTCAAACATTGAAATAATATGAAAAATATTTCTCCCAGCAGTGGATCGTCTGGATGTGATAAAGGATTAACATGAAGAATGGATTTAACAACTTTAGGAATTGTTCTTCTTGGCACCATAAACACAAAACTACAATTCAGCAATCGTATCATGTCAAGTGATGACGTATAGAAAGCAGAAGTCCACGACTCATGAAATATTAGGGTGATGTTCTCAATCATCTTCTTAGATTTGAGGAGATATTCTTGGTTTGCTGGTGAGTAAGGTCCACAGATAACTATAACCTCAGCAGATGATTTATCAATCACATACGGGATCTTATATACATTTTTAGTATCAAGACTAATTATGAAGTCAATGCAGATCTCATGCTCGGCCATCATCTTCATCACTTCTCTTACCTCTATATCAATACTACTAAGAGTTAGAATAATTCCAACCCAATTCCATCCACAGAACTTTAGAAACTTTATAATAGCTTTGTACTGGTTGTGGACATTTGGAGTAAACAGAAATGTGCTGGAGTGTAGTAAGTCTCTTCTATACATGAAGGGGTCTGTCACACCATAAATCACCTGTAGAAACATAGAACATCAGTATTTTATGTTGTCCATCTTTGAACATTCTAAAATAAAGTGATACAGTAATTACAGTATTATATTATATCTCAAAATACAGAAAAACATACAAATACTACAGTAGTAGCTTGAGTGCAATCAAAGATGGCTGCCTGAGATTAGCAACTCTTTAGCTTTGTTTATTTTCTACATTAACTATGATCCAAGAAGGAAGCTAAATATTGTTGTACCTTGAAGAACTTCTCAACCTGCCTGGATGGGGTAGGATACCTATGGGGTAGGAACCCTTCTGGTGCACTGACTGTTGGAGTGCTGTTTCAGGTCTTCTGCCAGCTTATTTGCATATTGATTCAGATACTTGATAATGGACTGAAACAATAAGCATGTTCTTGAAATCATAATGCATTTTGTCAGGATCGGAGGTGGATCCTCTGAACCACCACAGACGATGACACAAGCCAACACCTGGGACCGGAGTTTAAGTGGCACCCGGTCTTCACCAGAGCCCGCCGCAAAGCAGGTTGGTCTTGCTGCTGCGTGGTTCCACCAGGTCGTTCCACTGGCATGACTTGTCCGCGGTGGCAGCCAAGGTCGAGGTACAGGAATGGCAGGCAATCTCATAGTCGGGCACAGGCAGGAGGTCAGCATGGGCAGCACGGGATCAGAGTCGGGGACGTAGCAAAAGGTAAAGGCAGGCAGTGGAGGAGTGTAGTCAGGAACGGAACTGGGGTCACAACCGGAAATCACAATAATAGCACAGGGCATCATATAAAGCTTTCTCTAAGGCACGAATATCCGGCAGGGTGTGACGGGAGAGGCAGATATAAATAGCCTTCTGGAAAATGGCCAATGCCAATTACCGATGCGCTTGCCCTTTAAATAAAGTGGGTGCCCTGGGAGACGGGGATCCAAAGCAGGATGGGTAAGCAGCGCAGGCAATGCCCCCACGGGCACCGAGAGGCATAGTTGAGCCTGCAACTCGCGATATGAGTCACAGAAGCACCCGTAACTGTAACCCCCTCCCTCTCGGCCTCCCCTCTTCTTGTGCTGGAAAAATCTCTGCAGGAGATCATGGTCCAGGATATTGTCCTTGGGCTCCCAAAATCTCTCCTCAAGAAGAATGGCTTACTCTTACCGTCATCATATCAAGGATCTCCTTTACCTCATAGATGTCGGAGAAGTCAGCCACAGTAGCAGGAGGGGGTACTTGCCGAGAGATGCTGTTCAGGATGACAGGCTTGAGCAGGAAAGAGTTTGGGATGAGTATGGTGGGAGGAAGGAACAGCTTGTAGGACACCAGATTGATGCGAGTCAGCACCTCGAAAGGACCCAGGAATTGAGGACCAAGCTTGTACCCAGGAATTTTCAGCCGGACGTACCTGGAGGACAACCAGACCTTATCATTGTCTGCCTGGAGCTTGGTTGAGGCAGAAGCCTGTAACAAGGAAAGTGAGTCTGCTCCCAGATGGACTTCAGATCTCGTACCAACTCCTCAACAGCAAGAATGTCTGAGGACACAGGCAGAGGAAGAGGAGGGCGTGGATGCAGCCCATAATTGATAAAAAATGGTGTAGAGCTGGCAGATGCAGAATCCAGGGAGCTATAAGACAACTCCACCCATAGCAAAAGAGTGGACCAGTCGTCTTGATAGGATAAAACAAAATGATGAAGATAGCAGCCCAGAGTCTGGTTCACTCTCTCCAACTGACCATCAGACTGGGGGTAATAGGTAGAGGAAAAGTCCAATTTTACCTGGAGCTGGATACAGAGGGATCTCCAGGACTTAGATACAAATTGAACCCCTCGATCAGACACTATGTGTAAAGGAAACCATGCAGCCAGAAAATATGTTTAAAGATCAAGCTGGCGATATGTGGAGGAGACGGAAGACCTGGAACAGGGACTAAATGGGACATTTTAGAAAACCTGTCCATCACCACCCAGATAACAGTATTGCTAGAGGAAGGTGGAAGGTCCGTGACAAAGTCCATGTGACGATAGACGACTGGGTATCGGTAACGGAAGCAAGAGGCCAGCCACTTTCAGGCAGGAAGGCTTATTACGGGCACAGAAAGTGCATGATCACACAAAGTCCCGAACATCTTTGACAAGACAATATCCTCTCCCGCAGTGCAGGTCGGACATATGTCTTGCCAGAGGGAAGCTGACCAAGATCCATCGGAGAGACAACAACCAATTGTTCCGGAGAGATAATAGGAACCTGGTCTTCTCCAATGACATGAGAGGTACGGGAAGGGCATCAGCTTTGATATTCTTCTCCAAAGGTCAAAAGTGGATTAAGAGGGTGAAGCGTGAGAAGAAAATTGACCAACCGGCTTGCCTGGGAAATAGACATAGTGCTGCCTGGAGATACAAGAGATTTTTATGATCTGTATATACACAGACAGGATGGAGAGCTCCCTCCAAAAGATATTGGCATTTTTCCAGGGCAAGTTTGATGGCCAAAAGTTCTCTATCCCCAGAGAGTAAAGTCTTAGAAAGTCTTAGAAAACAATCCGCACGTGAGTGGTCGGCCCTTAGGCCCTTTGTGGGTGAACACCACTCTAGCACCTACGGAGGATGCATCCACCTTAAGAAGAAAGGGCTTCACCACGTCAGGCCTGGCGAGAACAGGAGCTGAGGTAAAGGCATAGTTTAACTTTGAGAAGGCCTCTTCAGCCGCCGAGGGGCAGAGGCGTGGATTGGCCCCCTTCTTTGTGAGTGCCACGATGGGAGACACCAGATTAAAGTAATGTGGAATAAACTGCCCATAATAGTTTGCGAAGCTGAGAAACCTCTGAATGGCACATAGACCTTCTGGACACAGCCACTGCAGAACTGCAGACAGTTTAGCAGGATCCATCTGCAGACCTTTGTCGGCATTTATGTAACCGAGAAAAGGAAGACTTTGTTGGTGGAACTGACACTTGTCGAGCTTGGCGTAGAGACGATTAGCCCGTAGACAGCCAAGAACTTGCCGTACATGAAACTGGTGGGTCACAAAGTCTGGGGAGAAAACCAAAATGTCGTCTAGATAGACCATGACATACATATTCATCAGATCTCTAAAGATGTCATTGACGAATTCCTGGAAGACAGTTGGAGCATTACAAATTCGAAATGGCATCATAAGGTACTCAAAGGGCCCGAATCATGTTTTTCCGACAGGTTATCCAAAAATTTCCTATTTGCGCCAATTTTCCCTGAATTGTGGCGCCAGCATGCAAGCGATGGAAATGGGGGGGGGGGGCGTGGCTGTACGAAAACCCGACGGTGCTTACCTGCACCCACGATAGGGCGGTAAACTTCAGTGCACTCCGATGAACTTCAGCGTAGCAGCGACTTCTGGTGGACCTCGGAGGAACTACCTTAGTGAATCCCGGCAGAACCCAAATCCTACGCAGAGAACGCGCCGCTGGGTCGCAAATGGACCAGGTAAGTAAATCTGCCCCAAAATGTCCATCTCCGGTGTTAAATGCTGTTTTCTATTCATCATCCTTGTGGATCCGCATGAGGCTGTAGGCCCCACAAAAGTCCAGGTTGGAGAAAATCTTGGAATTGTGCAAGCCATCAAACAGCAGGCGGTTCTTAACCGTGATCTTGTTAAGTCCACAATAATCAATGTAAGGACGAAGAGAGCCATCCTTCTTGGTCACAAAAAAAGAATCATGCACCAGCTAAAGAGGAGGACGTTCTCCTTACGCAAAACACCGACCTGCAGGGACCGGATTGGAGAGGATTTGTCCACTGACCAATGAGATGACCAGAGACTTCTCGAGAAGGACCTCAGGGATGTGATGCCGGGGGACCAAAGCGGCATCCGCAAAGTTTCCTGCAGAACCAGAGTCCAAGAAAGCAGAGAACTGGATCTGGGTGTAGGTGCCATTCCTGTGAAGCACAGGAATAGCCAGGCATGGAGAAGATTTGCTTACATCTAGGGACGCTTCTCCCAAAAACCCTAGGTGCTGGTGTTTCCTGTACATTAGGGACAGACAGGACAAGACCCAATTAAGTGCTCGGGACTGGCACAATACAGGCAGAGGTTTCCCTGACGACTTCTGAAACGCTCCTGGGAGGAGAGTCTGGCTCTGTCCACCTGCATAGGCTCCTCTGCAGATGGTACAGTTGGGGGCTGAAGCGGCCTTTGGAAAGCAGGAGCCAGGTGAGTTAAACGTTGTGGAAGGACTTGGGGTTACTCGTGGTGTAACTCTTCGGCATGCTCCATAGACCGCACGTCAAACAAAAACTGGAATGCCATATGAGTAGCTGTTACCAGATGGTATTGTTAGGGTAGGATTCAAGACATCCTCTTTTAGTGTGCGTTGGCTGCGTGTTTCTAATCAATAAGCATGCGTGCACATCATAAGAAATTAATTCAGACACATTTGCTGATTTAAATCTCACTCATGCGATCATGGCCATGGCACATCTGCACTGCTAGAACTTTATTTGGTTTCATAAAACTATATAGAAATTATGAAGGAAGCAGAAGGGGGCGGAGAATTCCCAGCTCATGTCGTCTCTTGATTGGAGAACTCCCTTTGACGTCAGGATTGAAGTCTTGTTGACATTCTTTAGCCTTAATTGTTTTCATTATGATCGCGATGTTGGCGCCATCTTAAAATGAAGTCTCTGTTACAATACTTTGAGGAAAATATAACAAGTAGAAATGACAGGATTTGATCTATCAGCTAGGTTTACCTTAACAGTATCTCTCCCAAAGAGGGGTAGCCCAGGCCAGGGCCTTCCTGGAGAGGAGGCTGATGATAAATGCCACCTTGGATCACTTTGTGATAAATTAAGACAGCATGAGTTCAATGTGCAGGGGGCACTGGTTAATAAAGCCCCTGCATAGCTTTGGGTTCCCATCATACTCATTGGGCATAGATAGTCATAGCCTAGGTTCAGCGGCAGGCAGGCTAACCGAAGCAGCAGGAGGGGCCGCAGGAGGAGCTGCAGGAGCTTGAAGTCATGTCTGAGTTGCCAACAATTGCTGTAACATGGCAGTGACTTGTCCTAGCTGTTCACCTTGCACAGCAATCTGCCGGGACTGCTGGACCACGATGGAGGTAAGATTGGAAGGAATAGGTAGCGGAACCTCGGCGAGATCCATAGGCAGATCTTACTGTCAGATAGTGGATCCTCTGAACCAATGCGGATGAGCACACAAGCCAACACCTGGGACTGGAGTCTAAGTGGCACCCGGTCTTCACCAGAGCCTGCCGCAAAGCAGGATGGTCTTGCTGCAGCGTGGTACCACCAGATCAGTCCACAGGCGCGACTTTTCCGCGGTGGCAGCCAAGGTCGAGGTACAGGAATGTCAGGCAATCTCGTAGTCAGGGATAGGCAGGAGGTCAGGGTGGGAAGCATGGTATCAGAGTTGGGGACGTAGACAAAGGTCAAAGCAGGTAGCGGAGGAGCATAGTCAGAAATGGAACTGGGATCACAATGTAGTTTTGGTCCTTTATTTACACAGTAATATTTGTTCTAGTCCTGTCTTTAAATAGTTATCTTGGCTCTGGTAATGCATCTCTGCATTAACATTGATTTGAGTACTGTAATAATTTTGGCTATGGTCCTGTATCTATATAGTAATCTTGGCTATGGTCCTGTATCTATATAGTAATCTTAATGCTTGTAATGTATCTATGGAGTAAGATTGGTTTTGGAACTGTCTCCATGTTCTATGTTTAGTTGTGTCATAGTTTCTCATAATATTGTTTTTTATACACTAAATATTGGATCAACCAAGAACTTTAGATTGTTGTGAAGACCACAATCCCTTTACCACCCATGATTAATTATCATCTTAATTGTGTTTGCTATGTAGTGTAGTAGTATAAGGCAGAAAGCTTATGTGTATGTGATGCGTGACCCACAGCATTTGGCAGTCAGGGGCCCTAAAAATCCTAATTGTGGCCCTGCTTGTAGGTTACCATTGATTGTTTTTATTCCACATCTCTACCTGAAGAGAATTCTATGACACTACATAGGTGTCACTTACCTGCGTGTACTTATACAGATCAGATAATGGAAGAACGGCTTGTATTGTGTTAAAGTTACTATCAACCACATAAGCGGCCACCTCACCACGAGACCTGCAGGAATAATTAGGAACCTCATTTCTTCTTCCTGAAAGGATTTGATAGAAAGATTTTGCAGCTTTGATTTCTTCTCCACAAGTGTCCACTATATGATATCCCAGAGTGATGTTAGGGAGGAGGTAAGGATCCCTATTAATCTCCTCCACAGCAAAGATGAAGGACAAGATGCTTCTATAAACATCAATACGAAGGCTGGAAAGAGTTTTAGAACAATAACACATTATGTTTTTGAATATATTTTTTGGAATATGTGTTTATGCTGAATATGTTAATAAAATATAAGATATTTTATCCTGCCTATGGAATGAAAGGGTCACTGTCAGCAGCTTTTACACCACTAAACAACCAGGCCCCTCAGGCAGCGTAGGAAATGCCCTTCCTAGCATTCCCCATATTTTTTAATTTGACATCTGTTGCCTTATAAGGTTATGACTTTTGAACACTTTACTATACCAAAGTGATTTTAAAATTTTTGATTGATAAATTTCGTCTTTATTTATTAAAAAAAAACAAATTTGGCGAAATTGTAGAAAAATTTGTCATTTCCAAAATTCTACATTATTCCATTTCATAAAAATTGTTTTACCAACCAAATTAGTAACTAAATAACATTTCCCATATCAATACAATTTCAAATGGCACAAAAAAAAACATAGTAGACAATTTAGATTGTGGTTGGACTTCGCTGGTAGAGGAAGGGCTAAATCTGCATTGGCTCCATGATGTACTGAGCTAAGCTACAGCTCTCTATGTAGTCATAGTGCATTAATGAGCATGAAGAGGTTAATTATATTTGACTGAACCTCTCTCCAGTAGCATCCTCCCCATAGCTCTGTCGTGCCCAAATGATAATATAGATATGATTCATACTGTCACTGGCACTGCTTGTTAGGTATAAATGGATCCAGTGAAAATGGACACTGAAAATAAGAAATACATTGATAGGGTAAAAAGTTCAGTGTAAATAGAATTCAGACTGGTATAGTGATATAGTAATATGTGATACAGATATAACTAAGACGGGTAGGGTAAGATAACGCTGTATGATGCAAATAGTAAGACTTACAATAATATATCACTGTAAAATGCTGTAAATTCGAATATTACTAAGACTTAAGCTGCAGTTCTTCAGAGTACCCTTAAAAGGGCAATTATTTCAGATTTTCACCTGTCCCTTACCATAGCAGCTCGCTACTTACTGAACCTCTGTGTAAAGGGAAATCATTCATTTTACTAAGTCCATGCCTATCTGACTGGCCATGTCTGACTCAGCAGCCTCTCCCTAGCTTTTGTGGCCTCTCTGTCGCTCAGCTTTGGTCTTCTGGCTGCCGATCCAATGTTTAATGAGGACTCAAACTATGCCATTTAGTTCTACTCAACACTATATATGAACGCTACACATGTTTATCTATTACATTTTGGAGGTGTAAAACATATTACTGTTTGGGGCACATTTTTGCCATCTAAGTACATTTTTATAATTTTTTTTAAAATATATCATTTTAATCAGAATTGAGAATAAAATGGGACATATGTCTGCTTTAAAAAAAATTGGTGTTATTGGGTTATATAAAATTCTTTGTGCTGTAATTTTGGTTTTGTACATGTCAAATTTATAAAAATTGCTCTCGCCAAATAAACAACAAAATTTCTAGAATCGCCAGTCAGCTCTAAAATTTGTAAAATGTAAACAAAAATATAACAATTTGGTATCACTGTGACTGTACTGTTTCTTAGAATAAAGAAAACATGGTACTTAGGGTGTATTTTAACCCCCCCCCCCCCACACACAAAAAAGGAAAATAGTAATGTAGCACACCCTAAGTAATAGAGCACACCCTAAATATGTAGTGCTGAAAAAATGCATCTGCAAAAAATAAGCCCTCACATGGCAACGTAAGCGGAAAATAAAAATTCTAAAAACCCTAAATTCTATTGGCAAAACTGGCTTCTGCATGGCCCTCCTTCCCTTCTCCACCTCAAAACAAGTAACATCCACTTGCGGGGTGTCTTCGTACTCAGGAGAAATTGTTTAACAATTTTTACGATGGATTTTCTTTTTAACTTTTGTGAATGTATAAATTTTGGGGCTGACAAAATTGGACCATTCTAAATTTCACCTTCATTGTGTTTCAATTACTATGAAGATTTTTATGGATTAACAAACTTCCTAAAAGCTGTTTCTGATTACATGACAGTTGTAGATTTGTAAATGGAGTGATGTATAGGGGGGTTTGTAATATATATATTTCAAATATTATTAAAAACTTACAATTACTAATTTGTAAACCATGTGTCATCAAAATTAAATGTGATGAAAACATAAAGCAGATATTTTGAAAATAGAAAATGTTATTTACCGTATATACTTGAGTATAAGCTGACCCGAGTATAAGCCGAGACCCCTAATTTTACCACCAAAAACTGGGAAAAACTATTGACTCGAGAATAAGATGAGGGTGTAGTATACAGCCAGCCCCATGTAGTATACAGCCAGCCAGCCTCATATAGTATACAGCCAGCCCCATGTAGTGTACAGCCAGCCAGCCCCATGTAGTATACAGCCAGCCAGCCACATATAGTATACAGCCAGAAATCCCCATATAGTATACAGCCAGCCCCCTTATGTATACAAGCAGCCAGCCCCATATAGTATAAAGCTAGCCAGCCCCATATAGTATACAGCCACCCAGCTCCATATAGTATACAGCCAGCTAGCCCCGTTATGTATACAGCCAGCCAGCCCCATATAGTATACAGCCAGAAATCTCCATATAGTATACAGCCAGCCCCCTTATGTATACAACCAGCCAGCCCCATATAGTATAAAGCTAGCCAGCCCCATATAGTATACAGCCACCCAGCTCCATATAGTATACAGCCAGCTAGCCCCGTTATGTATACAGCCAGCCAGCCCCATATAGTATACAGCCAGCCCCATATAGTACACAGCCAGCCCCATATAGTATACAGCCAGCCCCCTTATGTACACAGCCAGCCAGCCCCCTTATGTATACAGCCAGCCAGCCCCACAAAGTATACAGCCAGCCATCCCCATATAGTATACAGCAAGCTTGCCCCCTTTATGTTAAGCACATTAAAAAAATAAACTTAACACTGACCTTTCAGCAATACTCACCCTCGATTCTCGGCGGCGGATCCCGGTCCCCAGCAGCGGCTACCGGCGGCTTCTGTCTTCTTTCTTCTCTTGCCGGCAGAGTCGCGTCCATGTGATCTTCCCCGCCGGTGCTCGCTATGATGCTAGAGTGTCGCCGCTGATGACGTCATCAGCGGCAACACCGCCGCATCATAGAGAGCGCTAGCGGGGAGATCGCCTGAACATGACTCCGCCGGCAAGAGAAGAAAGAAGACAGAAGCCGCCGCCTGTGATCGAGAGCCACAGCCGAGGATCGGGAGCTGGAGCCAAGGATCGGGGGTGAGTATCGCCGGAATGTGAGTATTAAGTTTATTTTTTTAATGTGGAAAAACACCGGACCATTGTTATGTTATGTCACACAGGTGACAGTGTCCTCAGAGCTGTGTGATACTAACAAGCTGGCCACCTGTGTGACATCACATGATCACAGACCAGTGTTTATCCACAGGAAGTAAAGAATGAAGTTTCTTATGACATGACAGCAAGAAGATATCTAGAAAACTGTAAAAAGTCGATACAGAAAGTATATTGGAAATTTGTATAACTTTATTTTTACGCAAACAATATCATTTATTCACTGGAATGTGCTTAAAGTGGACAACCCCTTTAAGGTTTTAAGACACTTCTTTAGTTTGGTAAGGGGAGGATGTTGTACTTACAATGCACAATGAGAGTCCAGACAATTTTGTTGACGAAAAGACCTGACAATGTATATAAAACATTCAGTATGAGCGGAGATGAGTCCTCCTATAATGACATCTCCCTCCTTGTAATAATCATAGTCTATCTCCGGGTTGACCCCCGGCATAGAGCACCCTATGTTACTGCTTCCATCAGATTTTACAGGTAGCACAAAGATAAGCAAGTAATAGACAATAAGAAGAGGAGAGCAGCTCATGACAGGGACAAGGTCTTCTCCTCCAGCACAGCGTCCCCTGGCTCTGCAGATCCTCAGCACAGGAGAGGCACAGGCCGTCACTCTGCAGCCGCTTATATACACAACCGGAGACGGATTTACACTCAGAATCAGCTGCAAAATGAGAAAATGTTACAGGAATAAAATAAAGAAATTCATGTATAAAGATAATTTCATCCATTTATGACTGAGCTTTTTAAATTTTTCACATGTTCATAAGTGTTGCTCTATCTTATCTGCAAACTAGAAAGCTCAAAATAATCTATGAGGATGAATGGGGGACACATATGGTGACAGTGCTAGTACAAAGCAATGGTCCCCTAATTCTTTCTAAGCCATAGGTATAAATAATACTGAACGGGCCAGTCACAGCCCACAATCTATATGTACAAATTTACTATATCTCAGCATCTGCAGATAAAGCTATTACAGAGGATCAAATAATAAACAACATTTGCCTGATGCCGAGCTAGGAGGACGTGCGCCGCGGAGCTCCCGGGACCGGCACCCTATCTCCCTCCCTAGGCAGCCATCTTACATCTGTTCCCCCTCCAGCCTGCTCACCGGTGCCCCGGGTGTCTGCCCTCATCCAGCTGTGGGGATCTTGCAGCGGTCACCGGCTCCGCGCCGCTCCCCCACACTTCATCCACGGAGGCCAGCCACATAATCCGCGTGGCGGCCAGATCCTAGCCGCCCACCACTGCAGCTACTACCGGCGTAGACCCGATCACCGGGGGGAGGAAAGCACCCCCGCACTGCTAACGGAGCTGCCACTCCACACTGCCGGACCTGTATCCAGCCGGACCTGTATCCTGCCATAGGCGCCATCTTGTGGGACTCCCCTGCGCTGCCTGAGGCCTAGGCGTGCAGGGTTAACCTCTTCCTTGCCGGACTGCAGCCAGGAGTAAGGTAGGGAAGTAATCCCCCTGCTGTTGCCCACCTCTGCCCTGGGGACCCCAAGCTGTGCAGCTCAGCAGGCACTGCATACTCCCTCTGATCCCCTCCTCCTGGGTTCTGTTTTATATTAACCCTGGCAGTGCCGCTGCAATACTCCAAGTGGGTTTGGACTCTATCTCTGCTAATTACTGGACATTGGGCTCCTCGATTGTTTAGCACCTGCCCTCTCTGCCCAGACGCCATGGGTAACCAGAGGAAGACGGCTAAATTGCACAAAGCAGCGTCCAGGGCGTCTGCGCCTCCATTGGATGGTGAATCCGTCCATGAAGATCCTCCATTCCAGTCCCTGGAATGCTCCACATCCCAAGCCGTCCTTGCGCAGATACTGTCGAACGCTGCCAAAAAGTTGGGGAAATTCTCCCGCCACAGCCTTGCTCTCCTCGGGGGTCCCCAAACTCCTCTCCCTCCCTCTTTGATACTCCCAGAGCCCGCCACAGCTTGTGAGCTATGAGGATGGCACTGACCCACCTGACCCGGCCACGGAGCTGGACCGCAAATTTGCAGAGGTGCTGGCAGCCATAAACGGGTGCCAGTCCAAGCTTGTCACCAAGGTGGATGAGCTGCGACAGGACTTTGTTTTGCTAACGCATGATACCCATAAAGCCAAGGAGCCAATCACCGAAACTGAACGCAGAATATCTGAGGTGGAGGATGTCCAGAGGCCTATGCCGACACAGATAAGAGAGCTTCAGCGCCAGATGTCTGCATCCATCGACAGAGCTGATGACTCCAAAAACCGCCTGCGACGGAACAACGTCAGAGTGGTTGGCCTTCCCGAAAAAGTGAAGGGGTCAGACCCTGTATCCTTTTTTGAAAATTGTCTCAAAAATATGCTACCTGCAGATAACTTCTCCCTGTTCTTCACAGTGGAAAGGGCCCATAGAGTGCCATCCCGCCCTGGCCCCCCAGGGGGCAATCCAAGGCTCTTTCTGGCCCGGCTGCTGCATTTTAGAGGGCAGTCCGTACTAAGGGAGAAATTCAGTATGCTAACAGCAGAGTGTGCTTTTATCCTGATTTCTCTGCATCAGTCAGGAAACAGCGCGCACAGTTCACCGAGGTTCGTGCTCGTCTCCGTGACAAAGGGTATAAATACTCCATGATGTACCCTTCCAAGCTCCGAATTGTGGACGGCCAGAAGACTCGATTCTTCACCTGCCCAACTGAAGCCCTACATTGGGCCGATGCAGCTCCTCGGGCTCCTGCTGGAAGGCCCGTACCTCCTGAGTGACTGGACCGATATCCTTCTATCTGATGTGCTGTGACAATGCTGGACTTAGTCCTGAATAGACGTCAAGGGGTTCCAAATCACTGTTATGGTTTTCTAATATTGGTTTACATTGGGGCTCGCCCCTTGTAAATTGTACCCCATGACTGATCTCTTTTGGTCAACTTGGCCTGTGAGCCACATATGGCACTTCTCTCTCTCTTCTCCCCTCCCACTCTACCTTCACAATAGCATCAATCTATGTCCCCCCTTCCTTTGAATCAGCTGTGCTGCACCAAATCTCCAGTAAACTGGCTGATATGCCTCCCAGTCCGGTCCTTTGCATCGGAGACTTTAATGCAGTCCCTAATACCTCCTTGGATTGCACAAGCGGCCTAGATACAGGCTCGGTTCGTCTGAATGAGTGGCTCACTTCCTTAGACCTCGCCGATGCTTGGCGAATTAAGCACCCACAAGAGAGAGAATACTCATTCTATTCCTCTGTGGAAAAGAGCTTTTCTCTGATTGATCTGGCCTTTGTCTCCCCAGATATGTTACCGCACGTTGATCAAGTATCGTATTGCCCGCGCAGTGCATCAGACCACTCTCCCTTGCTCATCAGCTTCCTTGTGGGGCCCCCCCAGCGACTCCTGCTTATGGCGCCTGCACCCAGCCTGGCTCCTATCCCCAGCAGTCCAGAGTACTGTAAGGGCAGCGCACGGCGTGTTCTGGGACGTACACTCAACCCATCCTGATTCTCTCCTAGTCTGGGACTCATACAAGTGCGGGGAGCATTTATGTCGGGGGTATAGAAAGTCATTGAAGGCGCAAGAGGAAATGCTGACCGCTGCACTGGTGACTGCAGAAAAGGAATATCTAGAGACAGGGCCGGCATTATGGGTAGGCAAAGGTGGCAATTGCACAGGGCCCCCTGAAAGAGGGGAATCTCTTCTTTCAAATGAATCTTGAATTTTGTTTCTAGGTGCCATGGATCCAGAGAAATTCAGGTTTAAAGTGGGAATATCAGGTGCCATTTTTATATATAAAAATCACTCCCAACGGCAGTTTAACAGTTATTATCTCCGTTTTCCTAAAACTTAGAAACACAAAATCAGGCTGCAGGGAGCATTTGCTGCACACAGGAGCTGCTGCACCTCACAGATAATGGAAATATTCACTTTATATGTTACTACATTTTGAGAATGGATAATATCAACTAATATTCATGTTTTTAACCCTTCTCTATGCAGAACTATCTAAGAACACACTTTGGGCCACATATATCAATCTTTTTTTTTCTGTTGTTTTTGGGCCTTTTCATTCAGGCGCACCGTTTTTGCGACTAAACGCCAAACTAGCTGCGCAGCAAAAATAACCAGCTTTCCCTCATTTATCCTAGCAATCCAGATGTTTTGCTGCGCCTAATGATATTCATCACTTGCGACTTTTCATTTAGGCGCAAAAACGGGCGCAAAAACACTCCAGCCCGAAGGTGGCGTAAACTGAAAGAAAGCACTGAGCCCCTGTGCCCCAGCTCATTTCTAGCAGCAGAGCTCAGCCAGACACTGCAGACACTAGAACATATATTACAGACATGAGATACTCTGCAGACACTGGAACATATAATACAGACACTAGATACATTACAGACAGGAGCTGCAGACTCTATTTACAGTTCATCACCTTCTATTTACAAAACATTCTACAGAATCCTGAGCTCAAAGCAAGAGCTGAGAACCTTGCAGAATGTTGCAGATACTACAGACAAGTGTCCCCCATGTAATTCTGCACAGTATCACCAGTGTGTCTGAGGGGGATACTGTTGTGCAGAATTACAGGGGGGGCAGAAGACCAGCACTGGGGGATCCCCTCCAGGAGAAGCCCCTGCTGAGGAGGTCACTGGGTGCAGGGTGTCACACACCTGGGTGCTGCTGTGAGTGTTATCTTCATTTTTGGCTGTGGGAGAAGCAGAGAGGAGCTTGTAGCAGGATCACATGTAAGGGCCTGAATCTAACATTACGCCTTAACTGCGCCAAAATTGCGCCTAAACTGTGTTAAAGTAAAGTGATTAATAAGAGGCAGAAAATATACTTATCACAGATGGTTGTAGCTTGTGATAATTCTGGAAAACAGTGCGCCTGAATTTAGACGCAACTACTACACTTAGGCGCACAAAAGTGATAAATGTGGCCCTTTCTCTCTTATTCCCTTTTATTTTGTGATAGTTTTTTTTTTGTTGGGAAAATTGACTGATACAATGAACATTCGATCCTCTTCGCCTAATGTGACTACACCGCGACCAGAACATGTCCATAAAGTTATGTAACACCAAAAACACACACATGTTCTGGAATAAAGTTTTTATTTCACACCATCCTCCATTATTTACACCCATGTTATGACGTTCTCACTCTCATTCTTATGAAGCGCGGAGGGTTCTGTTATTGTGCAGCTAATACAATGGCGCACATCTAAAAGTGACTTTTATTATCTCATTAGAGAGGTTTATGGATATATAGTTATTTATTTGGGTGACCATTGTGTAAGGAACAGACAATGATACATCTGTGTGAATTTTCTGCAGTTCCCTTTGCTGCATATTTTGGTGAATATATTGGTGTGGGGTCTGTATGATCTCCTCACATCTTACTGTTTTAGGAAAGTATATTTTCTTTATATAAGTATTCTGGATTTGTACATATTTTACAGGAAATTTTGAATGTTAATTGCCAAATGTATCGCCTGGTTGTCTGCTTTCAAAATTCTATAGGTTTTATGGCACCTTTACCTTTTTTTCAGTTTTATTGATATATTTTGCAGGTTGTGACTGTCTAAAAATTTCTAGCTGAAAAGCAGATATCTAGTTATTACAGTTTTAGTGATATTATGTGGATTTATTTATGTGATCAATAGGGCACATTTGTGAACTCTACACATGTCCATGCATTACATTTAGGAGATGTGAAGGTAAACATTTTCTGTTTGGATCAAATTTTTTGCCATCAAAGTCAAATTTTAAGTATTTTTTTAATAAAATGTTTCAATTTGAATCAAAATTGCATGAAGGCGCCTATGTCTATAAACTCTTTGATGCAATTTTGAAAATGGGGCAAGTGTCTGCTTTCAGAAAATATCAGTCCCTCTCCCCAATGGGCCTCACAGTCTAATAAACCTACCAGTAATTTATTGGAGTGTGGGAGGAAACCGGAGGACCCAGAGGAAACCCACGCAGAGAGAACAATCAAAATCTTTGCAGATGTTGACCAGCGCTGCAAGGCTGTAGTGCTAATCACGGAGCCACCATGCTGCCCATAAATCTCCCTATCATCTATCTATCTCCTATAAAATTCTCCCATATTACAGTTTGTTTTACCATACTAAAGGGAGCCTCTTGCTGACTGGTCATAAAATAGTTTTATTTTGGGGCCCCACTTTTAGTTTTGCCCAGGGCCCCACTTTGTCTAGAACCGGCCCTGTCTAGAGAAGCCTACTCCAGGGAGCAAAAAGACTTGGGCTCAGGCACAGAGGAACCATCTAGCTGTAATGAAGTGCACCAGCAAGTGCCTGCTAGCCAGGGAAGCGTCCATCTTTGAATTTGGAGATAAAAATGGGAAGCTGCTTGCGTATCTCTCGCGGGCTGAACGTCCTTGTGCTTCCGTTCCCTCTATCCTTGACGGTAACGGAGATTTGATCACAGAACGCCGGGCCATAAACATGGTTTTTCACAAATTTTACTCTTCTTTCTACAGCTCCAGATTGTCCGCCTCTTCCGTCTAGATTTCCAGATTCCTTGATAGTCTCCCACTCTGGAAGCTCACACCGGCGCAGTCATCGGAGTTTGATGCCCCGCTCTCGGCGGAGGAGGTGGAACTGGCCATCCAATCGTTACCCCCCAGTAAGACACCTGGACTTGACGGGCTGGGAGGTGAGTGGTATAGGG
This sequence comes from Engystomops pustulosus, assembly GCF_040894005.1. Lineage (NCBI taxonomy): Eukaryota > Metazoa > Chordata > Amphibia > Anura > Leptodactylidae > Engystomops > Engystomops pustulosus. Next base: position 294,388,294 of record NC_092411.1, on the reverse strand, counting down.
ATAACTGTGAGACTCTGGTCCCCCATCTCCTTAGCCTGTACTCCGCTGCGCTTGACAAATAGTTCCCTCCCTGACTCCATGCGAGAGGCCCTTATTGTAGTTCTTCCTAAGCCTGCAATTCATACCGTCCAATTTTCCTCCTAAACTCAGATGTTAAAATACTAGCAAAAATTCTGGCAACAAGGCTTACCAAAGTAATATTATTCTTGGTTCACCCGGACCAGACAGGCTTCATGCCTGGGAGGGGAACTGACATAGACATACAAAGACTACACCTAAACATAGCGGAGGCAGAGAGGTCATCAGACCCGGGGTATATATTATCCTTAGATAATTGCAAGGCGTTTGATTCTGTGGAGTGGCCCTATGTGTGGACCCTCTTGCCCAGGCTGGGTATTGGCCCTCGCTTCACAGCACTAGTTAGATTACTGTATAACGACCCTAAGGCTAGGGTAAGGACCAATCTTAATATCTCACCCACTCTCCCTATGGCCAGGGGCACTAGACAGGGTTGCCACTATCTCCCCTCCTCTTCGCATTTGCCATTGTGCTCCTCGCTGTGGCGATCCGTCACTCCGATGGCATTAAGGGCATAACTAGAGGTACTATTATTGAAAAGGTATCCCTGTACGCTGATGATTAGAGATGAGCGAGCACTAAAATGCTCGGGTACTCGTTATTCGAGACGAACTTTTCCCGATGCTCGAGTGCTCGTCTCGAATAACGAGCCCCATTGAAGTCAATGGGAGACTCGAGCATTTTTCAAGGGGACCAAGGCTCTGCACAGGGAAGCTTGGCCAAACACCTGGGAACCTCAGAAAAGGATGGAAACACCACGGAAATGGACAGGAAACAGCAGGGGCAGCATGCATGGATGCCTCTGAGGCTGCTTAATCGCACCATTATGCCAAAATTATGGGCAACAGCATGGCCATGACAGAGTGACCGAATGAGGCTAGATAGCATCTAAAACATGCAATAATTGACCCTGACACTATAGGGGACGGCATGCAGAGGCAGCGGCAGCAGTGGCAGGCTGGAAAGTCTCATGGCGACATACCCTAAATGGACTCAGGTTTCACCAAAGGAGGTGAAATGATTTCCTATGTGAACAAAAGGTTGAAGGTATATTTAGTCGATAACACAGCATGGTGGCGACATAGTGACCAAGTTCCATAACGTATCTGGTGAAACACCCGAAAAATGAGCCTGACACAGCTCTTTTGATAAGGGGACGACATGTGGAGGCAGCCATGGAGACAACTTCTATGATTAAGAGCGACAGTATGGGGCATTCATATTGCGCTGCTATGATTGCAACTTCAGGTCTCCAGCATGGCGGCGACAGAAGGGCCGAGTTCCACTATGTATCTGGTGAAACACCTGAAAATTCTGCCTGACACAGCTCGTTTGATAAGGGGACGATGTATGGAGGCAGTGAACTAGTAGTAGATTAAAGGTGCTGCAGTTAAAACTATGTTAGTTGGATCTTGAGATGGAGCTGGCGCTCCGCTGCCAGGCGAGCTTTCGCCAATCCAAGCCCCTGTCTCTAGGCTACTCCCCAAACAGCACTTCTAAGAACCTTTTGTATAAGATCAAGTGTAGTAGCGTTCTTATAAGTTTAGGATATGGCAGGTGAGGGGAATGTAAACAGATGCGCAAGAAGCGCTGAAATAATATTGGTAAATGATAAAAGTTTGCCAGTATATTTTGTGGATTACACAGCAGGGTGGCGACAAAGTTAACAAGTTTGATGTGGAAGCCATGAAAACAACCCAAAATTCTGCCCGACACAGCTCATTTGATAAGGGGACGATGTATGGAGGCAGTGAACTAGTAGTAGATTAAAGGTGCTGCAGTTAAAACTATGTTAGTTGGATCTTGAGATGGAGCTGGCGCTCCGCAGCCAGGCGAGCTTTCGCCAATCCAAGCCCCTGTCTCTAGGCTACTCCCCAAACAGCACTTCTAAGAACCTTTTGTATAAGATCAAGTGTAGTAGCGTTCTTATAAGTTTAGGATATGGCGGGTGAGGGGAATGTAAACAGATGCGCAAGAAGCGCTGAAATAATATTGGTAAATGATAAAAGTTTGCCAGTATATTTTGTGGATTACACAGCAGGGTGGCGACAAAGTTAACAACTTTGTTGTGGAAGCCATGAAAACAACCCAAAATTCTGCCTGACACAGCTCGTTTGATAAGGGGACCATGTATGCCTACAGTTCATGCCAGTCGCTGCACTGGCTGCCAGTCTCCTTTCGAATACAGTTTAAAATAATAACCCTCATCCATAAAGCTCTGTATAATGCTGCACCCCCCTACCTCTCCTCTCTTATCTCAGTCTATCGCCCAACCCGTGCTCTTAGATCCGCCAGTGATCTTAGATTAACCTCTACCCTAGTGCGGACCTCCCACTCACGTCTCCAAGACTTCTCTAGAGCTGCACCAATTCTATGGAATGCCCTGCCCCGGACTATCAGACTAATACCTAACCTCCAAAGTTTCAAACGTGCTCTTAAAACCCATTTCTTTAGGCAAGCCTATAACACTCATTAACTGCATGAAGTTTTAACTCTTCTACTAACCCGTCCTGTGTCGTCCTCCCATCTGTTATCCAGCAACCAACAGGCACCAGACTTCTCTGCAGTCCCATTCACCCTGGACCTGGTATATAAGATGACGGCTGAGTGGTTCAAGCGACAGCAATTCCATTTATTATATTTTGTTCTATTCCCTAAGAAGAATGGCTTGACCATTAAATATTCTTTTACCTTGTGTTACCCCATCATCTTCATAAACCGTAAGCTCTGGCGAGCAGGGACCTCACTCCTGTTGTTCTATACAAATGTTGTGCTCTGTTACATTACATTTGTATTTGTTTCCTATGATTTGTAAAGCGCTACGGAATATGATGACGCTATATAAATAAAGATTATTATTATTATTATTATTATGGAGGCAGTGAACTAGTAGTAGATTAAAGGTGCTGCAGTTAAAACTATGTTAGTTGGATCTTGGGATGGAGCTGGCGCTCCGCTTCCAGGCGAGCTTTCGCCAATCCAAGCCCCTGTCTCTAGGCTACTCCCCAAACAGCCCTTCTTAGAACCTTTTGTATAAGATCAAGTGTAGTAGCGTTCTTATAAGTTTGGGATATGGCGGGTGAGGGGAATGTAAACAGATGCGCAAGAAGCGCTGAAATAATATCGGTAAATGATAAATGTTTGCCAGTATATTTTGTGGATTACACAGCAGGGTGGCGACAAAGTTAACAAGTTTGATGTGGAATGCCCTGTAATAGCTCTTGGGCGCTGTGCCTTTTATCGCCTAGGCTCAGCAGTTTGAGCACCGCCTGCTGTCGCTTAGCGACGGCACTGCTGCTGTGCCTAGAGCTACCGACTGGTGGCGCCATGCCCACGGATGGTAATTCGGAGGAGGAGGAGGTGGAGGAGGGGTGGGAGGAGGAGGAGGTATAGTAGGCCTTTGAGACCTGGACCGAGGTAGGCCCCGCGATCCTCGGCGTCGGCAGTATATGACCAGCCCCAGGGTCAGACTCGGTCCCAGCCTCCACCAAGTTAAGTGTAGTAGCGTTCTTATAAGTTTGGGATATGGCGGGTGAGGGGAATGTAAACAGATGCGCAAGAAGCGCTGAAATAATATCTGTAAATGGTAAAAGTTTGGCAGCATATTTTGTGGATTACACAGCAGTGTAATCAACAGATGCAAAAGAAGCGCTGAAATAGTATCGGTAAATGATAAAAGTTTGCCAGTATATTTTGTGGATAACACAGCAGGGTGGCGACAAAGTTAACAACTTTGATGTGGAATCCATGAAAACAACCCAAATTTCTGCCTGACACACCTCGTTTGATAAGGGGACGATGTATGGAGGCAGCTATATGGACGACTTTTGGAGGTAGCAATGGAGACAACGTGTGGAGGCTGCTATGGAGACAATTTAATTTGGATAGTGCCTGTATGTGGCAGTCCAAAAAAGTTTTCAAACCAGAGGAGCAGGTAGGTGGCCCTCCAGAAAAATGAAATAGATTGAGTGCCTGTATGTGGCAGTCCAAAAAAGTTTTCAAACCAGAGGAGCAGGTAGGTGGCCCTCCAGAAAAAAGAAATAGATTGAGTGCCTGTATGTGGCAGTCCAAAAAAGTTTTCAAACCAGAGGAGCAGGTAGGTGGCCCTCCAGAAAAATGAAATAGATTGAGTGCCTGTATGTGGCAGTCCAAAAAAGTTTTCAAACCAGAGGAGCAGGTAGGTGGCCCTCCAGAAAAATTGAATAGATTGAGTGCCTGTATGTGGCAGTCCCAAAAATTGTTTAAAACAGAGGACCGGGTAGGTGGCCCTCCAGAAAAATTAAATGCATAAAGTACTATAGCTAGAGCCAGTGGGTCCTGTCAAAAAATAGCCAGTTTCCTCTGCTTTAGTGTACAAAGAGGAGGAGAAGGAGGAAAATGAGGAGGAGGAGTGCATAAATTATTCAGGTTGAGCTTCCTTCACCTGGTGGAGATTGGAAATTATGAGAAATCCAGGCTTTATTCATCTTAATAAGCGTCAGCCTGTCAGCGCTGTCAGTCGACAGGCGTGTACGCTTATCGGTGATGATGCCACCAGCTGCACTGAAAACCCGCTCGGACAAGACGCTAGCGGCAGGGCAGGCAAGAACCTCCAAGGCGTACAGCGCCAGTTCGTGCCACATGTCCAGCTTTGAAACCCAGTAGTTGTAGGGAGCTGTGTGATCATTTAGGACGATGGTATGGTCAGCTACGTACTCCCTCACCATCTTTCTGTAAAGATCAGCCCTACTCTGCCGAGACTGGGGACAGGTGACAGTGTCTTGCTGGGGTGACATAAAGCTGGCAAAAGCCTTGTAAAGCGTACCCTTGCCAGTGCTGGACAAGCTGCCAGCTCGCCTACTCTCCCTCGCTACTTGTCCCGCAGAACTACGCACTCTGCCGCTAGCGCTGTCAGAAGGGAAATACTGTTTCAGCTTGTGCACCAGGGCCTGCTGGTATTCATGCATTCTCACACTCCTTTCCTCTCCAGGGATGAGAGTGGAAAGATTTTGCTTGTACCGTGGGTCCAGGAGAGTGAATACCCAGTAATCGGTGCTGGAATAAATTCTTTGAACGTGAGGTTCACGGGATAGGCAGCCTAGCATGAAATCTGCCATATGCGCCAGAGTCCCAACTCGCAAGAATTCACTCCCCTCACTGGCCTGACTGTCCATCTCCTCCTCCTCCAACTCCTCCAACTCCTCTTCTTCTGCCCATACACGCTGAACAGTGAAGGTCTGAGCAATGCTCCCCTCTTGTTTCTCGCCAACATTCTCCTCCTCTTCCTCCTCATCCTCCTCCACCTCCTCCGATATGCGCTGAGAAACAGACCTGAGGGTGCTTTGGCTATCAACAAGGGAATCTTCTTCCCCCGTCTCTTGTGACGAGCGCAAAGCTTCCGACTTCATGCTGATCAGAGAGTTTTTCAACAGGCCAAGCAGCGGGATGGTGAGGCTGATGATGGCGGCATCGCCACTGACCATCTGTGTTGACTCCTCAAAGTTACTCAGCACCTGACAGATATCAGACATCCACGTCCACTCCTAATTGTAGACTTGAGGAAGCTGACTGACGTGACTACCAGTTCTGGTGGAAGTTGACATCTGGCAGTCTACAATCGCTCTGCGCTGCTGGTAAACTCTGGATAACATGGTTAATGTTGAATTCCACCTCGTGGGCACGTCGCACAACAGTCGGTGAGCGGGCAGTTGGAGGCGGCGCTGCGCTGCCCTGAGAGTGGCAGCATCTGTGCTGGACTTCCTGAAATGCGCACAGATGCGGCGCACCTTCGTGAGCAAATCAGACAGATTGGGGTATGTCTTGAGGAAACGCTGAACTATCAGATTTAAAACATGGGCCAGGCATGGCACATGTGTCAGTCTGCCGAGTTGCAGAGCCGCCACCAGGTTACGGCCGTTGTGACACACAACCATGCCTGGCTTCAGGTTCAGCGGTGCCAGCCACAGATCAGTCTGCGCCGTGATGCCCTGTAATAGTTCTTGGGCGGTGTGCCTTTTATCGCCTAGGCTCAGCAGCTTGAGCACCGCCTGCTGTCGCTTAGCGACGGCACTGCTGCTGTGCCTAGAGCTAGCGACTGATGGCGCCATGCCCACGGATGGTAGTTCGGAGGAGGAGGTGGTGGAGGGGTGGGAGGAGGAGGAGGCATAGTAGGCCTGAAAGACCTGGACCGAGGTAGGCCCCGCAATCCTCGGCGTCGGCAGTATATGACCAGCCGCAGGGTCAGACTCGGTCCCAGCCTCCACCAAGTTAACTCAATGTGCCGTCAGCGATATATAGTGGCCCTGCCCGGCAGCACTCGTCCATGTGTCCGTGGTCAGGTGGACCTTGTCAGAAACGGCGTTGGTCAGGGCACGGATGATGTTGTCTGACACGTGCTGGTGCAGGGCTGGGACGGCACATCGGGAAAAGTAGTGGCGGCTGGGGACCGAATACCGAGGGGCGGCCGCCGCCATGAGGTTGCGAAAGGCCTCGGTCTCTACTAGCCTATAGGGCTGCATCTCCAGGCTAAGCAATCTGGAGATGTGGACATTAAGGGCTTGGGCGTGCGGGTGGGTTGCACTATATTTCCGTTTCCGCTCCAGCGTCTGGGGTATGGAGAGCTGAACGCTGGTGGATGCTGTGGAGGATCGTGGAGGCGACGATGGGGTTTTTGTGCCAGGGTCCTGGGCAGGGGGCTGACTATCAGCTGACACAGGGGAAGGAGCAGTGGTGTGCACGGCCGGAGGTGAACGGGCTTGGTGCCACTGAGTGGGGTGTTTAGCATTCATATGCCTGCGCATACTGGTGGTAGTTAAGCTAGTAGTGGTGGAACCCCTGTTCATCCTGGTTTGGCAAAGGTTGCACACCACAGTCCGTCGGTCATCCGGTGTTTCCTTAAAGAACCTCCAGACTTCTGAAAATCTAGCCCTCGCCGTCACGGGAGCTTCACTACGTGACACATTTGGCGCTGATGCACCTGCTCTGGCCCTGCCTCTCCGTCTGGCCCCACCACTGCCTCTTCCAACCTGTTCTGGTCGAGGACTCTCCTCCGTCTCAGAAGCACTGTGTTCACCCGGCCTCTCAACCCAGCTTGGGTCTGTCACCTCATCATCCTCCGATCCCTCAGTCTGCTCCCCCCTCGGACTTCCTGCCCTGACAACAACTTCACCACTGTCTGACAACCGTGTCTCCTCATCGTCGGACACCTCTTTACACACTTCTTCCACTACGTCAAGAAGGTCATCATCACCCACAGACTGCGACTAGTGGAAAACCTGGGCATCGGAAAATTGCTCAGCAGCAACCGGACAAGTGGTTTGTGACTGTGGGAAGGGTCCAGAAAACAGTTCCTCAGAGTATGCCGGTTCAAATGCCAAATTTTCCTGGGAGGGGGCAGACTGGGGGGGAGGAGGCTGAGGTGCAGGAGCTGGAGGAGTGGCGATTTCGGTGACATGGGTGGACTGCGTGGAAGACTGACTGGTGGACAAATTGCTCGAAGCATTGTCGGCAATCCACGACATCACCTGTTCGCACTGTTCTGGCCTCAACAGTGCTCTACCACGAGTCCCAGTAACTTCAGACATGAACCTAGGGAGTGTAGCTCTGCGGCGTTCCCCTGCTCCCTCATCAGCAGGTGGTGTCTCACCCCGCCCAGGACCACGGCCTCTGACCCCTGCAGTAGTTGGACGCCCACGTCCCCGCCCTCGTCCTCTACCCCTAGCCCTCGGGTTAAACATTTTGAAAATGAAAGTTATAACTTTAATTTTTTTTTTAACTTTTTTTTGTGTTTTTTTGTGTTTTTTAGTTTCTAAAATCAAACGATGTTATCCTATTGCTATGGCTATTTTCTAGCCAAGTATCAAAGCACACTGCTATGCCAGATGAGATGACGCTGAGTTATGAAAAAATAAACGTAAAATAAAAAGTAAATGGCAGACTGTGCCTAATTGAAATCAAACCCCTAATAAATTTTCCCACTTCGGTCTTTGCGATGGATATGTGCGTCACTAAGCGCTAAACACAACGGTCGCAAGTCTCACTACAAATTCCTCACAATATGGTAGTAGATGCACTGCAGCAAGGACAGCCACCAGCAGATCAACCAGAAATAAAATATATAACGCTACTGTAGGCCTAAGTAAGCCGTTTGGATTCTCCTATGGCTATTTTCTAGCCAAGTATGAAAGCACACTGCTATGCCAGATGAGATGACGCTGAGTTATGAAAAAATAAACGTAAAATAAAAAGTAAATGGCAGACTGTGCCTAATTGAAATCAAACCCCTAATAAATTTTCCCACTTTGGTGTTTGAGGTGGATATGTGTGTCACTAAGAGCTAAACACAACGGTAGCAAGTCCCCCTGCTAATTCCTCACAATATGGTACTAGCTGCAAATAAAAAAAAAAAAAGTATAATGTTATTGTAGCCCTAAGAAGGGCTGTTGGGTTCTTGTAGAATCACTCCTGCCTAACACTATTCTAATAGAACAGCCTAACGCTTTCCCTGACCAGCAGCAGCTCTCTCCCTAGCGGCATCCAGACACAGAATGATCCGAGCAGCGCAGGCAGGGGCTAGTCTATTCCAGGGTCACCTGATCTGGCCAGCCTTACTACTGCTATCGACGTGTAAGGGTACCATGTCATGCTGGTTGGAGTGCAGAGTCTCCTGGCTTGTGATTGGCTCTGTTGCTGGCCGCCAAAAAGCAAAACGGCGGGAGCTGCCATTTTCTCGAGCGGGCGAAGTATTTGTCCGAGCAACGAGCAGTTTCGAGTACGCTAATGTTCGAACGGGCATCAAGCTCGGACGAGTATGTTCGCTCATCTCTACTGATGATACACTGGTATACCTTGGGGATGTGGGCCCCTCTCTGGAATCCCTTCTGTCCCTGATAGAATGCTATGGAGGGTTCTTGGGTCTCCGGTTTAACTGGGATAAATCGGCCCTTTTTCACTTATCAGATGTAGGGGTACACTTCCTCCCTGTCCCGGTCCAGGTGGCGTCCACTTTTAAATATCTAGGAGTCCAGATATCACGCAAGGTTCAGGCATATACGGAGTTAAACATTACACCCCTGAGAACTGCAACGGAATTGCACCTAAAAGCCTGGTCCACTCTCCCCTTGCCCCTGTACGGGCGTATTAACATATTCAAAATGATCTTCCTCCCTAAATTTCTATACCTTTTCCACGCTTGTCCTATACTACTCCCCAAGAGCCTTTTTAAACGCATTGACGGCATTCTCAGGTCTTTTTATTGTCAGGGTGGTGCCCCATGCTTCAGTCTAGCGCTATTTCAAGCTCACAAGTCTAGGGGTGGGGATGGCTTCCCAGCTAGTATATGTCCAGTGGTGGATAGATATAGACATGGGTAATGCGGCTACTGCACTGGCTGGGGCTCTGATAGGTTCCTACGAAGCCCTTACAAATCTGCTGTACAGATACAAATCCCCATCTGATACCCCACTTCCCCTATGTGCGGTAGCAGTGTGCTGGCGTAGGGCACAAACCCTGTTAGAAGCGCGCAGCTCTCCCCCTCTCTCGCCTAGGACTCCATTGTGGCTCAATCCATGGCTCTCCTACTTCCTCTCCCTCCCAGGCTGGACAATGTGGGGGGCGGCTGGGGTGAAATTTGTAGGCCAGCTCTTATCCCCGGATGCAGAATTACTCAGCTTTAACCAGATAAGGGAGAGGCATACTGTACCCGATGCGGCCATTTTCCACTACACGCAACTGTGACAAGCATTCAAAGCCCAATTCGGCTCCTTTAGCCTGACAGTGAAATTTTCCAAACTAGAGACTCTGATGAGTACCCCGGACCTCCCTAAGCCACTCACTCAATGCTATGCTCTCCTACAAGAGCAAAAGTCCAAACCGTTTGATAGAGCCCGTGAATGCTGGAGACAGGATATCCCTGACCTGTCGGATGATGACTGGAGGGAGGTCAAACTGTCCCACTTCACATCTGTAGTGAGTGCGAGGGACTTCCTGATCCAGTCTAAATCGAGTATATTTCACCCCTGCTAGATTATTCCGCATGGGAGCAATGCCCAGTGATCTTTGCTTTCGCTGTCAGGCTGAAGTCGGATCCTTCCTGCACTGTGTCTGGTCCTGCCCTAGGGTTCATGTCTTCTGGTCCGAAGTGCTGGAATTCCTAAATCTGCACTTTGTATTCCCATGCTTACTGTCTCCCTCTGTGTGTCTCCTCGGCATCATAAATGAAGTTGTCAATGGCCACTATGACAAAATTTTCTTTAGATTTGTCTTATACTATGCCCTGAAAGTGGTGATGATGACCTGGAAGGACAAGGAGCCCCCTCCATTAAAAAGATGGATACTACTTATTAACAGTGTCATTCCCCACTACTGGTCCCTGTATGTCAACAGGAAGTGTCCCCAAAAGTTTGATCGCATCTTGTCCAGATGGTGCGTGACTCCCCATACAGCCTTATAATCCCATGTGGTATCTACTTCTCTCCATAATGAAGGAGACTGAGTGTGTTTGTATGTGTGTGTGTACGACTGATTGTCTATGTGTCAATAGTTATTTATGTCATAACAAGATGTCTGGCTACATTATTTGCAATATCCCTCAGTTAATATTGGAACGCAGTAAGACCCTGATTGTTACCATGGATGTTATTTGATAATTCTGCATTGTGGGGAAGAAAGTATGTAACAGACAATCTTGTTCTTTGGTTTTGTTTATTGTTTTTGTTAAAATTTCAAAAACTGCAAAAATAAATACTTAGAGGAGTAGCCGGGAGGCCAGAACAACTATTCTGTAGAGGAAAGAAGGTGGAAGGATCAGGAACTCACCAGAGAGGCACCCACCCAAGAAGATCATGGAAGGATTGTGAATAGCGCCAAAACAGTCAAGAGCTGAGAAAACGCTCAAAGAAACCCAATGAACTGCAATCAATAACTTCATTAACTGGATGGCATTTACCTTGAGAACCCACTCCACTATACTGGGGTGATGAGGATTTGAAGGGGGTCAGATCCCTACCAAACTAATGGCTGGAAGTATTAAAAAATGGGAGATAGAGGACCCAATTTGGTAGAGAGGATATTGAAATGAGGCATGTGACCCAAAGGTTTAAAAAAAAGTTTTGGTGGACAGTCCTAAGCAGGGTCGGACTGGGGGGCCTAGGGCCCACCAGTGAAATAGATTCTGAGGGCCCACCTACCTCTACATGGAAATATTACCTATATATTCTTAACCCCTTAGCGATCTGCACCGTAGCTCTACGGCGCTGGGTCCTGCGATTAGCGCTCAGCACCGTAGGGCTACGGCGCAGAGACGATGCCTAGCCGGCATCGGGGGTCGCGGGATGTCAGTGGTAATCTACCACGTACATCCCTGGGTAACACCCGTGGTCGGAGTGGGCTCCGATCGCGGGTGTTTAACCCGTTAAATGACGCGGTCAGCACGACTGCAGCCTTTAACTTGCCTTTGGGAGGTGCCGATCGTTGCTATGGCAGCCCTGCAAACAGAGGCCCCTGCAATCGCTTCAGGTATCTGCAGGGCCAGATTAAGGGTCCCAGCAGTATGGAGCACCTCATTTAGGACGGGGCCCCCCTGCTTGGCAGCCGATGCGGGGCCCCTCTCAAAACAATATTTGTAACAAGATACCAGATACTTAAGACTACATTCACATGAACGTATGCCCGCTGTCCAGTGCTGGAGTAGAGGAGGGATGTACACTGCACAAACTGCACGGAGAGGTATGATGCCACACAAGTGGGGACATAAATACGACTGCAAGCTTGCGGCTTCATATACATCCCATGGACTGTAATGTAAATGTGGCCTTTTCAAAATACAATTGCCACAGAGACCAAAAAAAATGTAGCTGGGTTTACAATGATAAAGTATACAACTTACATACAAATTCAACTTAAGAACAAACTTGCAGAATCTATCTTGGGACTGCCTGTACTGTTACCAATTAATACTACGACAAGACCAATATTCCAAACAATAGCGCTACAATTTCCAAATAATCCCTCTAAACTGCGACCTACAGCATCACCACAACATGAAGAGAATACCAACATCCTGATAATGAAGACAAGACTCTATACACAGACCAGTATTACCAATAATTTACCACATATAAACTCCACTTACTGATGAACTTTACCGCCATATTGTTATTGTACACACACCACCGAGCAAAGGGCAATATCACTGATGACACCTCTGTACAAGGCCCAAATACTAACATTACATCCTGATTATCACCACTACATAACGACTGGATAATACTGCAATACTATATGATAACCTACACACAGACCAGTATGTACCAGCATATAGAGACGACTGTATATAGAGACAATATAGTAGTAGATCCCAGTCCTGCACAGAGGCCGCAGTGTCATCCAATGACTTACAGGTGATGTCCCTGATGTTGTCTCCTCCCTTCTGTCTGATCTTCCAGGAGACTTCTTCCATCCATGACTCTCTGTGGATTTATAAAACAGACATGGTTGGCATCATCCTATATGCACCTCACATCTGACCCTCACATACACAACTGACCACACTGTACCCCCACATATATTTTATATACCCTTCACCTCACAAGTGACCACACTGTTCCCCTACGTATATTATATACACCCCTCACACCACAACTGACCACACTGTAACCCCCACATATATCATATATACTCCTCATACCACAACTGTCCACACTGTACCCCCACATATATCATATATACCCCTCACACCACAACTGACCACACTGTGCCCCCACATATATCATATATACCCCTCACACCACAACTGACCACACTGTGCCCCCACATATATCATATATACCCCTCACACCACAACTGTCCACACTGTGACCCAACATATATCATATATATCCCTCACACCACAACTATCCACACTGTGCCCCCACATATATCATATATACCCCTCACACCACAACTGTCCACACTGTACCCCCACATATATTATATATACCCCTCACACCACAACTGACCACACTGTGCCACCACATATATCATATATACCCCTCACACCACAACTGACCACACTGTAACCCCCACATATATCATATATACTCCTCATACCACAACTGACAACACTGTGCTCCACAGATACATCATATATACTCCACCAGCTGTGGTCAAAGGGTTAAAACTCACAGGTTTGTGCTGACTATGGGTGTTAGCAGTGGGCTATTGCTGCAATGTGCAGCAAAATCCATGTCTGTATGACGAGAGCTCGCCCTGTGCCCTCTCCACACATGCTTAACGGCTCCATTCTGTAATATTACGGCAGGGAGCGTTTAGGGGTTAATATACTGGGCCACTCATGTATTATATATACTGGCCCCCTTAATTATTTAATATACCGGGCCCCAAATAAATTAAGGGTATTGTCACACATACCAGTAGCATAGGGGGCTGTGCCGCGGCCTGATCTCATTAGCGTTACCAGTGAAACTCGTGTCATTGTTCACGCAAATAGGTTCGGGGCGAGGCACGGCCCCTGCACTAGCACTGCGCTGGAAAACACAGTGTTAGCGATACATGTGACCACACTCTTAATATACTGGGCCGCCCTCAATTTATTATTTAATATACTACCCCCCTTGTCAACCATTTTATATATTGGGCCTTAAATAATTAATAAATATACTGGTACCCCCCCATAATGAATTATTGAATATACTGGTACCCCCCATAATGAATTATTGAATATACTGTCCCCCATAATTAATGAATATACTGCCCCCATTACTGAATATACTGCCCCCATGATAATTGAATATACTGCCCGCCCAATTATTGAATATACTGTCCCCCATAATTAATGAATATACTGCCCCCATTATTGAATATACTGCCCCCATAATAAATTATTAAATATACTGTCCCCATAATAAATTATTGGATATACTGCCCCCATAATAAATTATTAAATATACTGCCCCCATAATAAATTATTAAATATACTGTGCACCATAATTAATGAATATACTGCCCCCATTATTGAATATACTGCCCCATAATAAATTATTAAATATACTGTCCACCATAATTAATGAATATACTGCCCCCATTATTGAATATACTGCCCCATAATAAATTATTAAATATACTGTCCACCATAATTAATGAATATACTGCCCCCATTATTGAATATACTGCCCCATAATAAATTATTAAATATACCGCCCCCCATAATAAATTATTGGATATACTGCCCCCACAATGAATGAATATGCTGCCTGCTCCCTCAATTATTGTATATATTTGGCCCCTGGGCCCCACCATCTTTTACTGCTGTTAAAATAAAAAAAATCTTGTAAAATAAAAAAATCTTGTGAATATACTGCCCCCATTACTGAATATACTGCCCCCATGATAATTGAATATACTGCCCGCCCAATTATTGAATATACTGTCCCCCATAATTAATGAATATACTGCCCCCATTATTGAATATACTGCCCCCATAATAAATTATTAAATATACTGTCCCCATAATAAATTATTGGATATACTGCCCCCATAATAAATTATTAAATATACTGTGCACCATAATTAATGAATATACTGCCCCCATTATTGAATATACTGCCCCATAATAAATTATTAAATATACTGTCCACCATAATTAATGAATATACTGCCCCCATTATTGAATATACTGCCCCATAATAAATTATTAAATATACCGCCCCCCATAATAAATTATTGGATATACTGCCCCCACAATGAATGAATATGCTGCCTGCTCCCTCAATTATTGTATATATTTGGCCCCTGGGCCCCACCATCTTTTACTGCTGTTAAAATAAAAAAATCTTGTACTCACCTCTGGCTCCCGCATCTTCATTCTTCTTGCCGCTGCCGGACAGGAAAGGGTGCGCGGCCGCATGGTGACGTCATCACGCGGCCGCGCATCCAAGTTCAAAGAGCGATGTGCGCCGGGGTTGTCTTCCGGCCACATCGCTCTAGTAATAGTGCTCGAGCGGCCGGAAATGGCCGCATCAAGCACTATAGTATCGCGGGCAGGAGCTTCCGGTCCGGATGGACGGAGGCCCCTGCCTTACTACTGGGTGTCGGCCGGGGCCCATGGTGGCGCCGAACAGATTAACATTGGCGCTATTGCAGCGCCAGGCCGGGGCCTCTGCAAAATAGGCCGGGTCACGGCGCTGGTGCTCCAATAGCGCCAATCCGGCTCTGGGTGTCTGGGACAGGGGCCCACCGAGGAATACCCCGGTCCCCCGCCAGGCCAGTCCGAGCCTGGTCCTAAGTCTGCTGGGGCCTGTTGGAGGAATGAGGTAGATTACACACTTCAAAAGCTATGAGTGATGGTTCGACTGCAACCCATTGCTTTGAGTCACTATGGTATTGCCAATCTACTTCCCGTAAAAGGACCATGGACAAATAATAGAGCTTCCAAGAGAGTGTCACCTCCTCTTTCTCTGGGTCTAGTGAGAATCTCATATCTTATCCAGGATCTCCCTCCTCCGCAAATGAAATGGCCAAAGGCAGAACGCAACAAGAAGAAAAAGGAATTCAGGGGTCAGATCAGCCTCAAGGCAACTGTTAAAAGTTCCATAACAAGGAAGTAGAGCAGGGGTGAGAGCAGACACCCTTGTCTTGTGTCATTACCAATAGTAAAGAGTTCTGTTAGAAGACTAATGTAAATACAAAAAAAAATATGTATGGCTCTCCACGAGTTTATTGAGGACCACGGTGCTCTAGAATCTGGATTGTAAACAGCATTCAGATACGATTTTGGAAAAAAAATTAGCACCAGTTAGTAAAATTCATAGATAAATCTTTATTTCCTTTTAAACACTTTCCATAAAGTTGCCATCAACATTGGGGCAGATTTACTTACCCGGTCCGTTCGCGATCCAGCGGCGCGTTCTCTGCACTGGATTCGGGTCCGGCCGGGATTTAATAAGGTAGTTCCTCCGCCGTCCAGTAGGTAGCGCTGCTGCGCTGAAAAGCATTTTAACGCGCCGGAATTCACCGAGGCCGTCTGAGTGAAGGTAAGCGCGTCCCGAGCGACACATTTTCCGTTCTTAAATGCGGCGGTTTTTCCGAATACGTCGGGTTTTTGTTCGGCCACGCCCCCCCGATTTCTGTCGCGCGCATGCCGGTGCCGATGCGCCACAATCCGATCGCGTGCACCAAAATCCCGGGGCAATTCAGGTACAATCGGCGCAAATCGGAAATATTCGGGTTACACGTCGGGAAAACGCGAATCGGGCCCTTAGTAAATGACCCCCATTCTTTTCACAAGATAGTGTTAGTCAACACATTTTGAATGCACCACAGCGTTCTTATTCATGACTGTGTGTGAAGTGGCACTGAACTATAATCCTAGTGGAGGAAATCCTCGCCTGATTTGCTAGTCTACTCAAAGACATGCAATGGAGTACAACATAATCCAGAGTCAACACAGTTATTTAAAAACAACCATATAAAACTTAAAGGAGGTCTTCCCACAAATCCAAGTTAGGCCCTATCCATAGGTCTCAGTAATGAGACCCCCACACATCACAAAAACTAGGGTTCTGATGGTGTCCCAAGTAACTCAGTTGGACCCCTCATCGCTCCGGGAGATTATTGGAGCAGAAAGCCCCTCATGACTGTTCTGCTACATTCATCTTTATAGAGCTGACGAAGATTGCCGAGCGTGGCGTTCAGCAATTTCCATCAGCTCCATAGAGATGAATGAAGCACAGCAGTCATGCGCGGCCGTCTGCTCCAATAATCTCTGGGAGCGTCAAGGGGTCCCACTGAGGTATGTGGTGGGCAAGGGATGGGGAGTATTTTGCCCCAGTGGACACACACCTCATGAACTCTTACAAAATATATGGCTCACACCCACAGCTGTTTGCTGCTGTGTGTACCCCGGTCATAGCTCTATACATTAAGCATAATTTAGTGGCACAGTATTGTTATACAGGTAACATTTTAGTCTTGTGATATTATTTACTTGAAAGTGTGTGGATGTGATACACTTAACTGCTGATATTGGGCAGTAATAAGAAGCCAAAGGAGAAGATTGCTGTAAGTTACTACAGGAAGAAGTATCCTATCATTGTTCTAATTCCTTCGTCCCAATTGCTGCTTCTTATAACTCACTATCCTGTATATGTGGGGAGAGTAGCAATGAAATGAATAGTATCATTAGAAATTAAATTGTTATAGGTGTCATAAAATCTTTTAATTCTTTGTTTTGTTCAGAATGATATTTCTTGAGTTCAGTTCTGGTTTTAGAAGGAGAAGATAAAGTTTAGGAAAAAATATACAGCCCAGAACTCCGGCAGATGAGGTCAGGATGGCGAATACCTCCACAGCCACCATGTATTTCCCTCTGGTGCTCAGATAAGCCGGGATCATGGCGATCCAGACACTGCAGAACAGCAGCATGCTGAAGGTGATGTACTTGGCCTCATTAAAACTGTCCGGTAATGTCCTCACCATGAAAGCCAGAACAAAGCTCACAGCTGCCAGGAGCCCCATATAACCCAACATGGAGTAGAAGCAGATATCTGACCCCTCATTACACTGAATGATGATCTTCCCAGGATACGTGTGATGGTTATACTCTACATAAGGAGGAGACACCAACAACCAAACCACACAAATAAGAACTTGTACAGAAAAACACACGAGGACCACACAGTTATCAACTTTATATGAAATCAGCTTCCTCCAGGAACTTCCAGGTTTGGTGGCTTTGAAGGCAATACAGACTGTGATGGCCTTGGTCAAAACACAAGAGACTCCAATGATAAAAAAAGATCCCAAATGATACTTGTCTCAGTAAGCAGGTGATGTCCACTGGACGACCAAGGAAGAAGAAGACACAGAGGAAGCTCAGCAAGATGGAGACCAGGAGGATGAAACTCACAGTCCGGTTATTGGCTTTAACAACTGGAGTGTCCCAGTAATAGATGAAGCTTCCCAATATGAACAATGTTATAACACACAGAAACAAAGCAAATGTTAAAAAAATATGAAGTAATATATCCTTCTCATAGGATAGAAACTCTACTACTTTGAAGAGACACAACATCTTCTTCTCGTCGGGCCACATATCTTCAGGACATTTATGGCAGGTTTTACTGTCTTATTTTGCATAAATAGAAAAAAATAAATAAAGTTGTTAAAAATAGTAAAAGGAAAACAAACAATATTAATATTCAACAAGATATTTCTGATTTCTATATAACATTTATTTAAAGAAGGACAAAAAATACTCGATTTTCTAGGGATTTACCACGAACATTTTACATATGTCTTGAATCAGAACTTCTATTTAATTCAACCCACCTGTTGCACATCTAGGATATTTCTTTTTTTTATGGTTGTCCTCACCTTATTCCTAATATTTTATTGGGAAAAACATAAACTGCTTGAGGAGTAAGTCATACCTACTTTTCTAAGCCAAGACTGAAAATCAGAAACCATCAGAAACTGGTTCTATAAATCTATAATTTGCAGTGGCAAAAATCAGGGCGCTGAGGCGAAACATTCATCGGGGTTCTGTGGTGGTGTGGTGGTACCTCTGGTGCAATATAACATGCAGTCTGTTTGGTGCTTTTTGAATATGTACAGCATTTATGTCTTTGATACTGTGTAGAGATGAGCGAGCACTAAAATGCTCGGGTACTCGTTATTCGAGACGAACTTTTCCCGATGCTCGAGTGCTCGTCTCGAATAACGAGCCCCATTGAAGTCAATGGGAGACTCGAGCATTTTTCAAGGGGACCAAGGCTCTGCACAGGGAAGCTTGGCCAAACACCTGGGAACCTCCGAAAAGGATGGAAACACCACGGAAATGGACAGGAAACAGCAGAGGCAGCATGGATGCCTCTGAGGCTGCTTAATCGTACCATTATGCCAAAATTATGGGCAACAGCATGGCCATGACAGAGTGACCGAATGAGGCTAGATAGCATCTAAAACATCCTTTAATTGACCCTGACACTATAGGGGACGGCATGCAGAGGCAGCGGCAGCAGCGGCAGGCTAGAGAGTGTCATGGCGACATACCCTAAATGGACTCATGCTTCAAACCAATGGGTGGCAGAAAGGAACCAAAGGAAGTGAGCAAGAAGTGTTGAAATGATTTCCTATGTGAACAAAAGGTTGACGGTATATTTAGTCGATAACACAGCATGGTGGCGATATATTGACCAAGTTCCATAACGTATCTGGTGAAACACCCGAAAAATGAGCCTGACACAGCTCTTTTGATAAGGGGATGACATGTGGAGGCAGCCATGGAGACGACTTCCATGATTAAGAGCGACAGTATGGGGCATTCATATTGCGCTGCTATGATTGCAACTTCAGGTCTCCAGCATGGCGGCGACAGATGGGCCGAGTTCCACTATGCATCTGGTGAAACACCTGAAAATTCTGCCTGACACAGCTCGTTTGATAAGGGGATGATGTGCTGCATATCCTCTCGTGCTCCAGCGTCTGGGGTATAGAGAGTTGAAAGTTGCGCATGGAGACATTAGTGGACGCTTTGGAGGATCGTGGAGGCAAAATGGACAGGAAACAGCTGGGGCAGCATGCATGGATGCCTCTGAGGCTGCCTAATCGTGGGATAAACCTGGCGGTCCACTGCCAGGCGAGCTTTCGCCTGTCCAAGCCCCTGTCTCTCGGCTCCTCCCCACCCAAAATGGGCCTGGGGGCCAGAAGCGTTTACTTTGAAAAAATTATAATTTTCAAAGCAGGCCGGGTCGTTTGAATATTTCACCTAGGAATAATGGAATAGCATAGTGGTTCTATTTATAATTATTTTTTCGGAAATGGTTCCATGATTAAGAGCGACAGTATGGGGCATCCATATTGCGCTGCTATGATTGCAAATTCAGGTCTCCAGCATGGTGGCGACAGATGGGCCGAGTTCCACTATGTATCTGTTGAAACACCTGAAAATTCTGCCTGACACAGCTCATTTGATAAGGGCACCATGTATGGAGGCAGTGAACAAGTAGTAGATTAAAGGTGCTGCAGTTAAAACTATGTTAATTGGATCTTGGGATGGAGCTGGCGCTCCGCTGCCAGGCGAGCTTTCGCCAATCCAAGCCCCTGTCTCTAGGCTATTCCCCAAACGGCACTTCTAAGAACCTTTTGTATAATATCAAGTGTAGTAGTGTTCTTATAAGTTTGGGTTATGGCGAGTGAGGGGAATGTAAACAGATGCGCAAGAAGCGCTGAAATAATATCAGAAAATGATAAAAGTTTACCAGTATATTTTGTGGATTACACAGCAGGGTGGCGACAAAGTTAACAAGTTTAATGTGGAAGCCATGAAAACAACCCAAAATTCTGCCTGACACAGTTCGTTTGATAAGGAGACCATGTATGGAGGCAGCTATATGGACGACTTTTGGAGGCAGCTATGGCGATGACGTGTGGAGGTAGCAATGGAGACAACGTGTGGAGGCAGCTAAAAAGACGATGTGTGGAGGCTGCTATGGAGACAATTTAATTTGGATAGTGCCTGTATGTGGCAGTCCAAAAAAGTTTTCAAACCAGAGGAGCAGGTAGGTGGTCCTCCAGAAAAATTAAATAAATTGAGTGCCTGTATGTGGCAGTCCAAAAAAGTTTTCAAACCAGAGGAGCAGGTAGGTGGTCCTCCAGAAAAATTAAATAGATTGAGTGCCACATACATATGTGGCACTCCCAAAAATTGCTTAAAACAGAGGACCGGGTAGGTGGCCCTCCAGAAAAATTAAATACATAGAGTACTATAGCTAGAGCCAGTTGGCCCTGTCAAAAAATAGCCAGTTTCCTCTGCTTTAGTGTACAAAGAGGAGGAGAAGGAGGACAATGAGGAGGAGGAGTGCATACATTATTCAGGTTGAGCTTCTTTCACCTGGTGGAGAATGAAAATCCGGAGAAATCCAGGCTTTATTCATCTTGATAAGCATCAGCCTGTCAGCGCTGTCAGTCGACAGGCGTGTACGCTTATCGGTGATGATGCCACCAGCTGCACTGAAAACCCGCTCGGACAAGACGCTAGCGGCAGGGCAGGCAAGAACCTCCAAGGCGTACAGTTCGTGCCACATGTCCAGCTTTGAAACCCAGTAGTTGTAGGGAGCTGTGTGATCATTTAGGATGATGGTATGGTCAGCTACGTACTCCCTCACCATTTTTCTGTAAAGATCAGCCCTACTCTGCCGAGACTGGGGACAGGTGACAGTGACTTGCTGGGGTGCCATAAAACTGGCATAGGCCTTGTAAAGCGTACCCCTGCCAGTGCTGGACAAGCTGCCTGCTTGCCTACTCTCCCTCGCTACTTGTCCCGCAGAAGTACGCCCTCTGCCGCTAGCGCTGTCAGAAGGGAAATACTGTTTCAGCTTGTGCACCAGGGCCTGCTGGTATTCATGCATTCTCACACTCCTTTCCTCTCTAGGGATGAGAGTGGAAA
Source organism: Engystomops pustulosus (assembly GCF_040894005.1). Lineage (NCBI taxonomy): Eukaryota > Metazoa > Chordata > Amphibia > Anura > Leptodactylidae > Engystomops > Engystomops pustulosus. The sequence continues at coordinate 294,366,795 of NC_092411.1, read as the reverse complement.
GATTTTGCTTGTACCGTGGGTCCAGGAGAGTGAATACCCAGTAATCGGTGCTGGAATAAATTCTTTGAACACGAGGGTCACGGGATAGGCAGCTTAGCATGAAATCTGCCATATGCACCAGAATCCCAACGCGCAAGAATTCATGACCCTCACTGGCCTGACTCTCCATTTCCTCCTCCTCCAACTCCTCCAACTCCTCTTCTTCTGCCCATACACACTGAACAGTGAAGGACTGAACAATGGTCCCCTCTTCTGTCTCGCCAACATTCTCCTCCTCTTCCTCCTCATCCTCCTCCACCTCCTCCGATATGCGCTGAGAAACAGACCTAAGGGTGCTTTGGCTATCAACAAGGGAATCTTCTTCCCCCGTCTCTTGTGACGAGCGCAAAGCTTCCGACTTCATGCTGACCAGATAGTTTTTCAACAGGCCAAGCAGCGGGATGGTGAGGCTGATGATAGCGGCATCGCCACTGACCATCTGTGTTGACTCCTCAAAGTTACTCAGCACCTGCCAGATATCAGACATCCACGTCCACTCCTCATTGTAGACTTGAGGAAGCTGACTGACCTGACTACCAGTTCTGGTGGAAGTTGACATCTGGCAGTCTACAATCGCTCTGCGCTGCTGGTAAACTCTGGATAACATGGTTGATGTTGAACTCCACCTCGTGGGCACGTCGCACAACAGTCAGTGAGCGGGCAGTTGGAGGCGGCGCTGCGCTGAGAGTGGCAGCATCTCTGCTGGACTTCCTGAAATGCGCACAGATGCGGCGCACCTTGGTGAGCAAATCAGGCAGATTGGGGTATGTCTTGAGGAAACGCTGAACTATGAGATTTAACACTTGGGCCAGGCATGGCACATGTGTCAGTCTGCCGAGTTGCAGAGCCGCCACCAGGTTACGGCCGTTGTCACACACAACCATGCCAGGCTTCAGGTTCAGCGGTGCCAGCCACAGATCAGTCTGCACCGTGATGCCCTGTAATAGCTCTTGGGCGGTGTGACTTTTATCGCCTAGGCTATGCAGTTTGAGCACCGCCTGCTGTCGCTTAGCGATGGCACTGCTGCTGTGCCTAGAGCGACCGACTGATGGCGCCATGCCCACGGATGGTAATTCGGAGGAGGAGGTGGAGGAGGGGTGGGAGGAGGAGGAGGCATAGTAGGCCTTTGAGACCTGGACCGAGGTAGGCCCCGCAATCCTCGGCGTCGGCAGTATAAGACCAGCCGCAGGGTCAGACTCGGTCCCAGCCTCCACCAAGTTAACCCAATGTGCCGTCAGCGATATATAGTGGCCATGCCCGGCAGCACTCGTCCACGTGTCCGTGGTCAGGTGGACCTTGTCAGAAACAGCGTTAGTCAGGGCACAGAAGATGTTCTCTGACACGTGCTTTTACAGGGCTGGGACGGCACATCGGGAAAAGTAGTGGCGGCTGGGGACCGAATACCGAGGGGCGGGCGCCGCCATGAGGTTTCGAAAGGCCTCGGTCTCTACCAGCCTATAGGGCAGCATCTCCAGGCTAAGCAACTTGGAGATGTGGACGTTGAGGGCTTGGGCGTGTGGGTTGCGCTATACTTCCTTTTGTGCTCCAGCGTCTGGAGTATGGAGAGCTGAATGCTGGTGGATGCTGTGGAGGATCGTGGAGGCGAAGATGGGGTTTTCGCACGGGAGGTGTTTGGGCCGGCGTCCTGGGCAGGGGGCTGACTAGCAGATGACACAGGGGAAGGAGCAGTGTTGTGCCCGGCCGGAGGTGAACGGGCTTGGTGCCATTGAGTGGGGTGTTTAGCATTCATATGCCTGCGCATACTGGTGGTAGTTAAGCTAGTAGTGGTGGAACCCCTGCTGATCCTGGTTTGGCAAAGGTTGCACACCACAGTCCGTCGGTCATCCGGTGTTTCTTTAAAGAACCTCCAGACTTCAGAAAATCTAGCCCTCGCCACGGGAGCTTGACTACGGGAAACATTTGGCGCTGATGCACCAGCTATGGCCCTGCCTCTCTGTCTGGCCCCACCACTGCCTCTTCCAACCTGTTCTGCTATAGGACTCACCTCCGTCTCAGAAGCACTGTGTTCACCCGGCCTATCAACCCAGCTTGGGTCTGTCACCTCATCATCCTCCGATCCCTCAGTCTGCTCTCCACTTCCTGCCCTGACAACAACTTCACCACTGTCTGACAACTGTGTCTCCTCATCGTCCGACACCTCTTTACACACTTCGTCAATAATGTCATCATCACCCACAGACTGCGACCGGTGGAAAACCTAGGCATCGGAAAATAGCTCAGCAGCAACCGGACAAGTGGTTTGTGACTGTGGTAAGGGTCCAGAAAACAGTTCCTCAGAGTATGCCGGTTCAAATGCCAAATTTTGGTGGAAGGGGGCAGACTGGGGGGAAGGAGGCTGAGGTGGAGGAGCTGGAGGAGTGCTGATTTCGGTGACATGGGTGGACTGCGTGGAAGATTGACTGGTGGACAAATGGCTAGAAGCATTGTCCGCAATCCACGACATCACCTCTTCGCACTGTTCTGGCCTCAACTGTGCTCTACCACGAGTCCCAGTAACTTGAGACATGATGAACCTAGGGAGTGTAGCTCTGCGGCGTTCCCCTGCTCCCTCATCAGCAGGTGGTGTCTCACCCCGCCCAGGACCACGGCCTCTGACCCCTGCAGTAGTTGGACGCCCACGTCCACGCCCTCGTCCTCTACCCCTGGCCCTCGGGTTAAACATTTTCAAAATTAAAGTGTAAACTTCAAATTTTTTTTTTGTGTGTTTTTTGTGTTTTTTTTTTTAAACAAAACGATGCTATCCTATTGCTATGGCTAGTTTCTAACCTACACTGACAGCACACAACTGGATTTTGTGCTGTGCTAGATGACTTTGAGTTATAAGAGAAATAAACGTAAAAAATAAATAAATCAGCAGACTCTGCCGCATTTCAATAGATACTAAAGAAGATTCCGGCACTCGTCAATTAGATGCAAATAGAATTTATTGTAAGTACAACTTACAACATGCTGGGCAGGGTCACAAAGAAATGGGAACGCGTTTTCGGCTCAACACACGAGCCTTTGTCAACCACATTATATCTCCGGACATAACAAACTTAAATACAAAATGACAAACTAAGTCCTGCCCACTGACGTCACATCCTACCGGAATCCTCCGTGGTGTGACGTCGTGGCCTCAGGTATTTTCCTCATTCTGGTTGCGCTTCTGAAAGAGAGATAAAAACTAAGTAAACTACACATATCAACAAAAACTAGCAAAAGGTAGAGGGATCTAAACTAAATTACATATGGTGATCATGAGAAAAGACTTAAATCGTAATCGCGATTTAACCCTCGCGGTTCCAAGGTCCCCAGAGTGTGTATCCAGTACGCCTCACGGCGACGGAGAAGATTTTTAATATTACCTCCTCTTCGGGAAGTTTCGATCTGCTCGATCACTTGAAATTTAAGCTGGGATATGGAGTGTTTTCTATCATGGAAGTGGTACGGGATGGGTAATAGCCTATTGTTGCATCTGATAGTCGATTTATGTTTGTTGATACGGGTTTTAACAGGTTGTATTGTTTCTCCTATGTATAGGTACCCACAGGGGCATTTAATAGAATAAATCACATTTTGTGAGTTGCACGTGTAATATCCCTGTATCTTAAAAGGTTGTCCAGTGTGGGGATGATATAGTGTATCTCCACGGAGTACGTTGGTACACTCATAACAATTCAGGCATGGGAATGTGCCTTTCTTCTGTGACGCTAGGAATATTTGTTTAGGTAATCTTTGTGTGCTGCCTGTATCAGCTCGTATCAGTTTATTATGTAGATTTGGAGCTTTTTTATTGCAAATTAAGGGTGAATTCCCCTGCTCCCCCATCAGCAGGTGGTGTCTCACCCCGCCCAGGACCATGGCCTCTGACCCCTGCAGTAGTTGGACGCCCACGTCCACGCCCTCGTCCTCTACCCCTAGCCCTCGGGTGAAACATTTTCCAAATTAAAGTGTAAACTTGAAAAAAAAAAAATTTTGTGTTTATTTTTTTTTATTTTTTTATTTTTTTTTAACAAAATGATGCTACCCTATTGCTATGGCTAGTTTCTAACCTACACTGACAGCACACAACTGGATTTTGTGCTTTGCCTGATGAGTTTGAGCTATAACATGAAATACAGCTAAAAAAAAAAATAAATCAGCAGACTCTGCCTAATTCAAATCAAACCCCTAATAAATTGTCCCACTTCGGTGTTTGAGGTGGATATGTGTGTCACTAAGAGCTAAACACAAGTCTCCCTGCAAATTACTCACAATATGGTACTAGCTGCACTACTAGTGCCAGCAAGCCCAGCCACAAGCAAACCAAAAAAAAGGAAAATAAAACATTATTGTAGCCCTAAGAAGGACTGTTGGGTTCTTGTAGAATCACTCCTGCCTAACACTATTCTAATAGAACACCCTAACGCTTTCCCTGACCAGCAGCAGCTCTCTCCCTAGCGGCATCCAGACACAGAATGATCCAGCAGGGGCTAGTCTATTCCAGGGTCACCTGATCTGGCCAGCCAACCACTGCTATCGACGTGTAAGGGTACCACGTCATGCTGGGTGGAGTGCAGAGTCTCCATCCAGAGGCTTGTGATTGGCTCTGTTTCTGGCCGCCAAAATTCACAACGAGCAGTTTCAAGTACGCTAATGCTCAAACGAGCATCAAGCTCGGACGAGTATGTTCGCTCATCTCTAGTAATTAGCAGTCTAGTCACCACCACTGAGGTAGCCATAGGAGCTTCTACAGAGCCTACAGTAATAAAGAAGCCATCACCAGTGAGCCCGAGGAATGGAAGATCAGCTCCCTTACGTTGCTGAATACGTATTCTATCTGTGAAACTTGAGTGAGCCATGAGGGAGAGAAGAGGAAGGGCCCCACTTATTCAGCACAGAGAGCACAGCGGAAAGCAATGGTTAACTATCAACTGCTTAGTTAACTTTGAAAGCACCGGAGAACAGATATTTCTTTTTTTTTTTTTTTCCTCCTGATTCTGGGTATTTTTGAGATGTTTTTTTTTTTCCAACAATACCTTCCATGTCTCTAGTTCAGCTCTAGTTTAAGATGGCGATGTGACTATTTTAGTGACTGTGGTTCTTACGGCTGTGTTGGAGCATCCAGCGCAAATATCCATTAATACCCAATCGTAGGAAATCACAGATACAAGGTTTCAGTGAATTCTAGTCAACAGCCAAAAACTATGACAATGTTTTTCTTTAGCAGAATATTGAGTGACCGCAAGTAATTATGGGTAAATCAGGCAGTCCCCGGGTTACGTACAAGATAGGGTCCGGAGGTTTGTTCTTAAGTTGAATTTGTATGTAAGTCGAAACTGTATATTTTATAATTGTAGATCCAGACAAAAAAAAAAATGGCCCAGTGACATTTGGAGTTTAAACATTTTTTTGCTGTAATGGGACCAAGGATTATCAATAAAGCTTCATTACAGACTCTTTACAGCTGATTAGTGCTACCTCGGACTATAGTAAAGCATTCAGAGAGCTTCACCAGAGGTCAGAGGGGTCTGTCTGTAACTATGGGTTGTCTGTATTGTTTGTGCAGAAATAATCAACAGAATGCAGATTAAAGCAATATTTCGTAGGAAATAATGTGTCACATGAGCACAGATATAAGTGCATCGTTATAACTGTTAGGCTAATGCAAGAATAAACCATAACATCAAAAAACAACAGAAAATGAGGGGATTGAGAAAGACAAAGGGCAAAACAGAAGGGCAACACATAGGGAATCAGGGGAGGGTAACAAGGACTAAGTGATGACAGAGAGGAGGAGGACCTGAGGAGAGCCAATAGGTCATGGCTGCAGAGGTCCGAAATGTGGACCAAGGACACCTAACCTTATGAAACGTTATCTAGAGCCGTGAGCTCCTCCGTTCTCATAATATGGTGGAGACAATCTGCCAGTCCTGCCCTGACATTTATTCATACATTTACAAAAATGAAATCCTTCTCTACAAATACAAATTCTTCATTTCCCCATCTTCTGGCACTGATAGCTTTTTCATACTTCAGTTTTGGAGCTGTGGGTGGTGTCATTTTTTGTGACTTTTGATGACGTTACTATATTTTGATAGATCAGACATTTTAGGATGTGTAGATACCCAACATGTTTATAATTGTTACTGTTTATTTATATTTATATCAGTTCTAGGGAAAAAGGGGTAATTACAATTTTTTGGTTTATTTTTTTAACTATTTTTTTATTTATTTTTTACTATTTTTCAGACCCCCTAGGGTACTTTAACCCTAGGTTGTCTGATTGCTCCTACCATACAGTGCCGTGCTGCAGTATGCCAGTATATGGGGATTTTACACTTCCTCTATTATGATGTGATAATTGTATGACCATACGCCCACAGGGGCAAAAACACATTTAACTTTTAAAGCACCAAAACGAGTGTTTCCCAGTGAATCAATTGCAGAGGCAGCAAAGTCCTATTAAGGGGTAGGTGTGTGATAGGTTTGCTAGACTGGACTGACAGGCGGCCTCTATGAGCCAAGCAGCGTGAACCAGTGCAACAAGCCTAAAAAACCATAGCAGCTCAGCATTCTGGTGGGATGACATTAAGACTGGATTTTTCAACGCTACGGCCTTTAAGTGAATATGGGAACAAACTCTGCCAGTTCTGACCTGTAGACGAGGAGAAAACTGGCAAATTTTATTCCCTATGATAAATGTGGCGGCACGGGTGCTCACGGTGCAGCCTGCCCTCTGCCTTCCCCAACACAAAGTGGGTGCCATAATGAGTCACCCTGTGTCCAGCTTTTGGCTTGACCTCCTGTCACTGTGTGTAAAGCAGAGGGATTGGTTGTGAGAGGTTCAAGTCAATGTCCACGAGCGAGTTCGGTCAGAGAAACTTGTGAGATTTCCCAGACTGAACTTTGAATTATAAGATGAATGGACAAGCAGATTTCAGACCAGTGATTCTAGATGCGGGAAATTCTGTACTGAACTGGTGGGCAATGGCCTTTAGGGTGTCAGGGACTGGGATAGGGTTAGATTAGGAGCTGTAAAAGAGAAGAATATGGTAGTGTTATTTTAGGTGGGGTATTTTAGTAAGGACATTTGGAGTCAGGACGAGAGCTGCCTCGCTGGGTAGTAAGTAGCTGGGATCGGCTGCTCCTTACAATGCAGACGCCCTGCGTATCCCATCCTAGGACATTTATCATTTACATGTTCAGTCTTCTGTTAGCAACAGGAGAATAAAGCCGCCAATTACAGTCAATCCAAAAACACTTGTCCAGTTCATTGCATTTGTGCAGCCAGTGAGTAGCACAGAGTATTGGTACTCTGCAGTACTGCTGCGGGGGGCATCACCAGGGGCCCGGGCCACATTTCCAGGTCCATGCCTTGATTCAGAGAGTTATCCATTAATTATATGTGGAGAAACTGCAGCAATGTAATTTTGCAATTATTTTATTTGGAGGCATTGCATCTGTTCTGTTTGGAAGTTACTTTGGGAAAATAAATATTTTCTGCAGATTTTTCCACCTAGAAAGAATGGAGAGGTCTGTAGTTATTATTGTAGGTACACTTCTACTGTTAAATGGACAAAATCCAAAATCCATAAAAAAAAAAAAGAATGTGCATTTTATTGCATGAAATAAGTATTTTTCACAATAGAGAAACATAACTTAATATTTGGTACATTTCCCTTTGTTTGCAATAACGGGGGCAGACGTTTCCTGTAGTTACTGCTTACGTTTGGTCACACTGCAGCAGAGATTTTGTCCCACTCCTCTACACACCAATAAGCAAACAAGAAGTCAACTCATCCGACTGCTAGTGCCTTAAGGACGTCTTTTCTATATACACAATGGGGCAGATTTACTTACCCGGCCCATTCGCGATCCAGCAGCGCGCTCTCTGAACAGGATTCGGGTCCGGACGGGATTTATGAAGGTAGTTCCTCCGCCGTCCACCAGGTGGCGCTGCTGCGCTGAAAATCATCTGAATGCACCGGAATACACCAAGCTGGACCAGGTGAAGGTAAGCGCTTCCCAAGCGACACATTTTCAGTTTTTAAATGCGGCGGTTTTTCCGAATACGTCGGGTTTTCGTTCGGCCACGCCCCCCGATTTCCGTCGCATGCATGCCAGCGCCGATGCGCCACAATCCGATCGCGTGCGCCAAAATCCCGGGGCAATTCAGGTACAATCGGCGCAAATCGGATATATTTGGGTAACACGTCGGGAAAACGCGAATCGGGCCCTTAGTAAATGACCCCCAATATGTGAAATTTATCATGTATTAGTCCTTTAACCCCTTAAGGACGGAGGGTTTTCCGGCTCATTTCTCGCTCTCCAACTTCAAAAATCCATAACTTTTCCATTTTTCCGTGTACAGACCTGTGTGAGGGCTTATTTTGTGCGTAACAAATTTTACTTTCCCGTAATGTTATTTATTTTAACATGCCGTGTACTGCGAAGCTGAAAAAAAATTCCAAATGTGGAAAAATTGAAAAAAAACCGCACGTGCATCACGTTCTTGTGGGCTCAGTTTTTACTACTTTCACTCTTCGCTCCAAATAATATGCCTACTTTATTCTTTGGTTCGGTGCGATCGCGGTGATACCAAATTTATACAGGTTTTATTGTGTTTTAATACATTTTCAAAAATTAAACGAATGTGTACAAAAAAGAAAAAAAATTTTTTGCCATCTTCTGCCGCTAATAACTTTTTCATACTTTGGCGCACAGAGATGTGTGAGGGGTCATTTTTTGCGAAATGAGGCGACGTTTTCATTGCTACCATTTTGAGGTCTGTGCGACATTTTGATCATTTTTTATTTCATTTTTTATGTTATGTAAAAAGGTGTAAAAGTCGCATTTCGGATATTTGGGCGCCATTTCCCGCCTCGGAGGTCACCGCCGTCAGTAACCGTTTTTATATTTTGATAGATCGGGCATTTTGGGACGCGGTGATACCTAATATGTTTGTGATTTTTACTGTTTATTATGTTTTATATCCGTTCTAGGGAAAGGGGGGTGATTTGAACTTTTAATATTTTATTAATTTTTTTTATTTTTTAAACTTTTTTTTTTATATTTTTTTTCACTATCTTTTAGACCATCTAGGGTACATTAACCCTAGATGGTCAGATCTCTGCTACCATATACTGCAATACTTCTGTATTGCAATATATGGCATTTTTGCAGCACATTCATTACAATGAGCCACTGGCTCATTGTAACGAATCTGCAGCTGCCAGATAGCCTCGTGTCAAAAGAAGACACGAGGCTACCATGGCAACCGATCGCCGCCCCCCGATGACGTTCGGGGGCGTGGCGATCGGAAAAAAGATGGCGGCGCCCACGCGCCGCCGTCTTTTAAACGCCGCCGGCGACTTTGCCGGCGGCGTTGAAGGGGTTAATAGCCGCGATCGGTGCAAGCACCGACCGCGGTTATTAGCGGTGGGGGTTTTGTGCAATATGCAAAAACCCCCACCTCTGTATGAAGAGGACTCAGCCCGTGAGCCCTCTTCATACATCCCTTATACCTCTGCGCCGTAGAGCTACGGCGCAGAGCGTTAAGGGGTTAAAGCTCAGTAAAAGTTAAAGGGATTTTCCCAAGAAATAAAATTCTCTCAATCCCCTTGTGATGTTTACACAATAAAGATCATTTAACCCCTTACTTTTCAATATTACAAATTTTTATTGCTGTTTTAGCCCCTATCACTCCCTAGGCTGCTCAGTGCAGAATCTCAGGGTGTGGGCGGGGACTCTCTAAGCAGACACATTGGGGGTCATTTACTAAGGGAGGAACTACCTTAGTGAATCCCGGCCGGACCCGAATTCACCACAGAGAACGCACCGCTGGATCGCGAATGGACCGGGTAAGTAAATCTGCCCCATTATGATCCATCTAGTTCTGTGGGGTGGCAATGTGGTTAGATTATCAGGGTTTATATACACTTTCATTTAGCTTCTGAACATTGTACTAGTATCTGCCAAATAGAAAGAGAGAGATGATACAGATGAGAGATGCATGAGATGCCTATTACACAGAGACATGACAGACAGAGGCTGACAGGCTTTTACACTGTCAGCTCTGCTACATCTCTATTCTCACAGATATATGCCTGCCGCCCCTTCCCCTGGATCACTTATCTGCTTGTAGTTTGCAGCTTATCTCTGCTCAGGATGTGTTTGCTGGCAGGAAGTGATGAGTGTTAGTGTGAGCTCTGTGCTGGACTGCAGGGGGCGGGGCTACAGGCACAGAGCAAAGAGAGACAGAAATCTCAGCAGCACAGAGTCACACTGAAATCCAAGATGGTTGCCGACCCTAAAGTCAGAAGTTACAGGGTCGTGTCTAGGGACAACTTAAATTGTGGACAGCAGGACTGATAGAGACAGGTTGGACTTATATCTGTGATATGCTGTATTTTTGTTAATAATAGTGAGAGAATGTGTTATTTTGTTATCCTGAGTACATATAAGTAACTCAAGAAGAGACTCTTTAGTGCTGATTTGTTGAGTCCTTATAGGACAGTTAATTCTTGAGGTAGGAACAGAAGTAGGAAGTAGTGTTGGTAAATGTGGCCCAAAGTAACAAAGGGTTGCGGCACTTCTTAAAAAGCAATGTATTCTTTATTTCTTTAATTTAAAATTGCAGAGGACATGGCAGAGGTTTTGCCTACGCGTTTCGAGCGTTAGGTGCTCTTAATCATGGCTAAGAAACGCGTAGGCAAAACCTCTGCCATGTCCTCTGCAATTTTAAAATGAAGAAATAAAGAATACATTGCTTTTTAAGAAGTGCCGCAACCCTTTGTTACTTTGGATTACTTTTACCTGCAGTCCTGGCAGGCCACGCGCACAGCACTCTGCAGGATTGAGGATTTCCTTATGGATTGTCACCCATGTGTGAGGACTTGCTAAAGATCAGGGTGAGCCGTATTACTTTTCTGTTTTACTTTTGCCTGCTGTTATGCTGCTTGGTAAATGTGGGACAATGTTCAAAAAGAGAGCAATCCAGATTTTGGAATTCCATGTATTAGATTGAAACAATATTCTTTGTTATATTGTAGTGAAATAAGAAAAAGAAAATTGATCGACCAGTGCCCACATTGGGGCTTATTTACTAAGGGTCCGCGGCTGCACTTTAGTCGGATTTTCCGATATTTTCGGGGATTGGACGGCCGTGACAAGTATTTAGCAGGGGAATGTGTCGCACACGATTGGATTTTGGTGCAATCGCGTCGGCTTTCATGTGACAGAAATCAGGGGGCGTGCCGTCGGACGATCCGACTCATTCGGACTGAGCGCGGGATTTAACATTCAAATTGTGTTGCAATCCAATGCACTTACATGCACCAGGAAGAAGAAGATGAATTCCAGCGGACCTGAGCGGGGAAGCGACACATGCAGGATATCGGGGGCAGGATCTTAGTAAATGGTGGCAGATGTGCATTATCGTCGGTTAATGCATTCTTGATGAACAACTCCGGACGGTTAAGTAAATGAGCCCCATTGAATCCTTCCTTAGATATGACTGGCTCAATAGAAAATGTTGCTATACCCACAATGTCACATGATCGTAAATAAGTAATGATGATAAGTCCTTTAATATGAGAGGTATTTAAAAACAATTATACATGTTATACGAGGGAGACTTATTAAAGACAAACATAAATATTGGAAAAATGGCAAATTGGCAAAAGTGAAAGCAAAGGAACACCATTAATAATCAAACATAATAAATGGCGTCCTGTCTTTTTTTTGAGTCTAGAGGGCCTTGCCATTGAGAAACTTATGTCTGTGATCTCTTCCTCAAGTAGATGTTGTTACTCATTCTATACCTATGGCGATTGCGCCAAATTCCGATCGTGTGCGACACAATCCCCTTTTAATTGTGCAAATCGGAAAACGTCAGAATGTCCAACTTTTGTGCAGTCCACTGACCCTTAGTAAATGAGCCCCATCATGTACTGGAGGTCACCACATCGCTGTTGGTGAAAATAACTCCCCTCTCAGCGCAACTTTTCTTCTTATGCGTTTTGTGTGTTTAAAGAATGGATTTCATATGACTTGTAGAAATTGTCCTTCTGTTTGTTTTCTATGTGTATACTTGGTGGCACCATTTTTTATGTGGTGCACTGTGTTCATCCTGCAGAATTGTGACGCACTTTAATAATAAATGTGACGCAAACTCCAACTAAGCAGTAACAGCCCCTTTTAGTGCACATTATTTCTGTCTTCTCTGACACAGCACAACAGCCTCAACACAAAACTGTACTTTATAAATACATGTGCACGCAGTTTGCATGTTCAAAAGAAAACTGGCGCAAATGCTGTAATAAATGTGACCATTGAGGATAATGTATCATCAGGCCAGCTCCTCCTCGTTCTATCAGGTCTGTCTTGGGCGCTTGGCTTCCCATCACAATTATTAAAGTAGCTTCAGGCCCAAGATAGATTGTAGAGTTCCCATGCTTCTGACATCACTCCACGTCCTGTAGATAATAACCATATAGGGACACCCAGGAGAGGGCGGCGCACAGGCTGTACTTTCTAGAAGATCGGGTGAAGCCCTGTCAGTGCCTCACCTGATCTCCATTACAGCTGTCAGGAGGGTCTGGCTGTGCTGGATCCTCCGGACCTATGAACTATAAGATGCAGGCAATTTTTAGCAATTGTGTTTGCTTTAAAGTGCATCTTATAGTCTAAAATGTATGTATATTACTGTTTATTTCAAAAGGAAGTAGAAAAGAAGGAAAGACGCTTAACCAGAAATCAGTTTAAGTCCAGTGTAAAGTCACCCACCTCCAGTCTTACACTCATGGTTAGAGATGGGCGAATCGATTCGAACAAAGTGGAATTTATTTCGAATTTCAGGTAAAACTTCGGTTTGGCACGAATCCGAAGTTTACGGTGATTCGTCGGAAAAATTATTTTTGTGGCCTACCATGTTGCTGCCCCACGGGTGAACCAAGCCTGACTGGCGAGCCATAGAGAGACGCCCCCCATATATGTAATATGTCAGGGAGTGCATTGTGCCACTCTCTGACCTCATGCTGCTGCCGCCACCTCCACGATCTGTCATTTTGCCACACTGTGGCCTACCATGTTGCTGCCAGCTCCAGAATTTGTCATTGTGCCACTCTCTGACCTCATGATGCTGCTGCCGCCACCTACACGCTCTGTCATTCTGCCACTCTGTGGCCTCCGATGTTGCTGCCACCTCCATAATTTGTCATTGGCCTACTCTGCGGCCTACTCATGCTGCTGCCAACTGACCGCTGTCTTCCTGGAACACCCTGTGATCTTCATAATGCTATTTTCACCCTCCACCACTCTATGACGTTGCCACTATGTTTGGTTTTTCCCTTCATTTCATCAGTCAGAAGGAATGAAAAAACTCAGGATTGATAGCAAAAAGCAGGAGTGGATACAGAACACAGAGGACATGCAAGTATCCCATTTACTGGTCATCTCTGTTTTGGATCCACTCCTGTTTGTTTTTGGCTTTAGCAATACTGATGGATTATTGACCAATTGAAAGCGGACACCAACAGATGAAAAGAAAGGTAAAATGATCAGTGACGTCAATGCAAAATTACTGCCTTCGCCCTCTCCACTCTTTTGAAGGGTTTCTACATGTATCCACGTTTAACAGAACAGGTTTTGTCGTAATCTATGGAATCATCTGATGTCATTGTAAAAAGAGTGCACTCTGTGATGTTATAGTGCAGGGGTCAGGAACCTTTTTGGCTGAGAGAGCCTTGAATGCCACATATTTTAAAATGTTATTCCGTAAAAGCCGTACCATATGCACATGCCCCCCAGTAGATAGGTAGTTCCAGCGATCTACGACCTACGTCGCGGCGGCAGCCCTTTCCGAGTTCACTCAACTCACCACTTTCTGGCTCCCATCCTGGCTGGTCAGCGCGTGCAAGCCAGCACTCACATATTTAAAGGGCCAATGTGCCTCTGATTGGCGCTGCCCACTTCCCAGGTTCCTATAGAGACAGGCGGGTCCCAGCATTCCCCACCGGATCTTAGTGCTTCATGCCTATGAGGAAGCTTTCCACAGTGTTTCCTTCCCAAGTTCTTGATTCTGCTCCTTCGCTGCCAGCCCTGATCTCTTGCTCCATCCCGGACCTCGCATCATTGCCGCCTGCCCTGACCATCTGCCTGTTCCTGACCTTGGCTGCCACCGTGGACAAGTCGCACCTGTGGAACGACCTTGTGGTACCACACTGCAGCAAGACCATCCTTCTTTGCGGTGGGCTCTGGTGAAGACCGGGTGCCACTTAGATTCCGGTCCCAGGTGTCTGCTGCTCATTGTCCGCAGTGATCCAAGGGGTTCACTACTCCAAATCCTGACACCCACAACATGCCCCCCAGTAGATAGGTAGTCCCAACACATACCCCCAGTAAATAGGTAACCACAGCACATGCCCCCAAGTAAATAGGAAGTCACAGCACATGTCTCCCAGTATATAGGTAGCCCCAGCACATACCCCCAGTAGATGGGTAGCCACAGCACATACTCCCAGTAGATAGGTAGCCACAACACATCTCCCCCAGTATATAGGTAGCAACAGCACATGCACCCAGGTAGGTAGGTAGCCACAGCACATGCCCCACAGTAGATAGGTGGTCACAGCAAAAAAAAAAAAAAAAAGCACTTACCAGCGCTCCCTGCAGACAGCTCCTCATCACTTCAACACTCTTCTCTTTGACCCAGGTTCAGGCGATGGTGCCTGGGTCATACAAATGACATAGGCAGTGGTAACATTGCTGCCTGTGTCCAGTGATCAGTCTAAGAAACACACAGCAGCCGTCACTATTTATTAAAGATCTGTCTGAGAGCCAGATGAAGCCAACAAAAGAGCCATATCTGGTTCCTGAGCCAAAGGTTTCCTACCCCTGTTGTAGTGGGATCTTGGCCCTCAGCTCAGTCCTTTCGAGCTAGCACAGATGTTACCTTGTTACGCTGCGTTCCTGCTTCGCTTATTTGGGGAAGTTGGCCTCTGTAAGTGCCCATGGAATTGAAGAGTGAAGCGATTCTAAGAGCCGCGGCTTTCATGTGCGTGTCATACTAAAACAGAGCATTGTTTGAAGACCAAACCACACTCCCTATGCATATTTAAGCATGACACAACATTCTGCAACACCCTACAGGCTCTCTGCAGCCAGGAAGTACCTGTTTTTTAATGTGATTAAAATCGGGTCAAATCAAATTTTGTCGGAAATTTCGGCGAACTCGGCAAATCAAATTTTTGAAAAATTTGCCCATCTCTATTCATGATATAAAAGAACACTACTTTGTGAACTGATTTCACCTGCATGGTAGATTACTCTCTTGAATTACTCCACAAAAATCGATACTTTATAGCAAGAAAGCAAATAACGACATCTTTTACATAGTGATCTAGTAATTGCAAAGGCCCTTTAAAATTGTCTAGCGCCCCAGTATGTGTAAATGCTAATAACACTGGTTAATACTATAGGGAGTTTATTTCTAGACACATCAGTTGTTAGTATATGTATAGGTTAGTCAGTTGTAAATATGTATACGTGAGCTCTCCGATTATGTGGTTTAGTCTATCAATGAGGCAAAGTCCCAATTCTACGTTCTACTTACCAATATGTTGACTTAGGCGACATATGCCATAGATGTCACAAGCTTTATCTCCTACAATGGATGGAGGCCGTTCCTTTTTCCTCTTTTAGTTTGGACCTGGCTGTGAGCGACGGCATCTCTCAATGTACTCCATAGCACTGAACAGTGTCCACATTGTTACCTGAGGAATATACTACCTATAGCACTTACCAGTGTTATTAGCATTTACACATACTGGGATACTAGACAATTTTAAAGCAAGGGCCTTTGCGATTACTAGAATTTGTCCTATCATTCTACGGGCTACGGAACAGTACGGTGCCGCATGCATGCTGTGAGCCTAGTGCAGTGTATGGGGGACGTATATACGCCGTAGATATACGTCAGTTGTATATACGTCCCCCATGTGTTTGTGTGAATGTAGCCTAAAAAGGAGAAGAACTTAAAGTGGTATTCTCACAAAGGAAAAAATTCTTAAACATACTCAGGAAGGCAAAATAACAAATTCTCTAATTCAATGTTATTAACAAAAATACAGCATTTCCCAGATATAATTCTAACCTATCTCTATCAGAACTGCTGTTGTGTGTTTTGGTTGGCATTAGATACGACCATAAACTCAGTCCTGACTATGGTCCAGCAGGTCTTCCTGTCTGGTCAGATGAACCCTGTACTGCAGGAGCAGGAGGGAGGATACAGAGATCATTAGAGCTGGTGGCACTTCTTGTCCTGCAGCGTGAAGAGGAGAGCCGCTCTACAAACAAGACATAGCAGCGCTGAGTGTGCATTTTATAAAGTGAGGCAGCAGAGCCTAGTTTGCTATTAGGGATCTTACATCCATCTCATGACTCTGATCCGTCTCATCTCTGTTATTCTATGTATCCGATAGTAGAAAAATCTTCGGAAGCCAAATGAAAGTGTAGCTGGATCAGAGGATGTGCATGAGCACAGCACAGAGGAATCGGGAAGTGTCTGCTCAGCTAGTGCCCGCAGTTATCTTTATCAAATTAGCTTAACTAATGGATTAAGATTTGTGGACTTTCTTTCATGGGCAAAGCGCTGTAAGAAATGGTTAAATTTTTCATGATCAGAGAAGTAAATTTACACATTTCATTTTTACGCTTTGCTTGTATTCTCCATAGAATTTGTGATTCTCAATCCGTCTCAGGTGAAGGATATAAGAAGCTGCCGGCTGCCGTCTCTCTTCTTGTAAGACTCTGCAGAGACGTCTGTGTCTGCGGCGCAGGAGAAGACCTCACACAGAGCATGAGCCGCTCTCCCCCGCACTATGTCTCTCATGTGATTTTAGCTTTTTTTGCTGTTACATTTGTTGGAACTTTTATGATTAATGAAACAAACTTTGAATATTATCAGGAGGGAGACGTGATTATTGCAGGTCTGATTTCTGCTCATCATGGAAGTGTAAGGCATCAACATTACTTCCCTAATGCTCTGCAGGGTTACTGTTTTGAGTGAGTGTCCATCACTTTTTACTTTTCCATCTGCTCTTTAATTTCAGAAATGAAATAATGGACAGGAATTAATAAAAAATAAGAACCCCCCCCCCCTCTATAGGTCAGTGGGTGGCAGGTTATGTGTTTGGAGATGAGACACAAATGATTTAGGATATGTAAGTATTCTTTATGCCGGTAGATTTGTCCTCCAATAAAAGAGCTCGAAATAGGATAAAAATTCCATTAAACGAATTGAATACAAACGTCACAATATAAAGGGTCACATGATACAAGAACCGGGAACTACAAACCAACCTTGTCTCATCCATGTGATTATAGGAAATGTCCCTTCATACAGAGGATGAGGCTCCTGCAGCTCCTTGTCTCCGGACTGTAACGCGCAATTGTTGTTGTTTTTTGTTATTTGTCTTATTATTTTGTATCTAAAGCCAGAAGTGGGTGCAGTAAGGAGCAAAGTGTAAGGAAACCTCCACATTATCTCCACATCTAGTTCTAGTGCTCATAAAAAGTGCAGTCACAAAAATACAGTGAAAATTTATTGAAATTGACCTTTTATTTGTCATTCTTGATCTTTTTGTCCAGAAGTTCAACAATTATTAAACTTTTGCGGATACCGAAAGTTTTTGACAACAGGTTAATTTTCAAATTTCAATGTAATGTTTAAGAAGCCAGAACTTTTTTTTCCATTCCGCCCCTTTAACACTTGTTTTTTATTAGTGCATTTTGCTATGATATATTTCATCGTTCTTATAATTTTTGTGCCTCCTTCTAAAAGTCAGATTTTTTTACATTTTTGCATTTGTGACTACATACTCCATGAAATGTCTAACGAGACAAGTGAAACTTTTGGGTTTAACCCCTTAAGGACGCGGCCATTTTACAGCTTAAGGCTCAGCCCCATTTTTTGGATTCTGACCTGCGTCGCTTTATATGGTTATAACTTTTGAACACTGTTACTTATCAAAGTGATTCTGAGATGTTTTTTTCCTCACATGTTGTGCTTCATTTTAGTGGTAAATGTTGGCTGATAAGTTTTGCGTTTATGCACAAAAAAAAGAAAAAATGATGAATATTTTGAAAAATTTGCGAAATTCTAAATAATTGCGTTTTCAGGCAGATAGATTTACTATATAAATAAGTTGCTGAATAACATTTCCCATCATCTACTTTACATTTTCATAATTTTTGAAATGTCTGCATAATTTTTTTTTACGTTACGCGGCTTACAAATCGAATATCGGTTTTCCGTATTTCCAAAATTCACTATTTTCGGGATAAATACTGTTTTGAATGAAATTTTACATATTAAACATTAAAACCCCCCTATATAATTAACCCTTTTTGAAATCTGCACATCACAAACTATCAGAAACAGCTTTTAGGAAGATTGTTAACCCCTTGAGATCTTCATAGTAATTAAATAAAAATGGAGGTGAAATTTAGAATGGTCAAATTGTGCCGGTTTATACGTTCATTTAGCCCTAAAATTTACACATTTCCAAAAGATGAAAAGAGAAAATCCACCATACAGTTTTTTAAGCAATTTCTCCCGAGTACAGGGACCCCCCACATGTGGCCGTTACTTGTTTTATGGGGGCACAGTGAGGCACAGGATGGAAGGAGGGACCTGCAGCTGCCGGGATTTTTGTTTCCTCATTGGCCGTTTTGCAAGCCATAAAATGTTAGCCTTTCCGTTATTGGGGTCATGTGATGGCTTTTTTTTTGCGGGATGAGATGCATTTTCCAGTGTTACCATTTTGGGGTTTGTATCCCTGTTAGGTTAGGATTTGAGATATCCTCTTTAGTGTGCGTTGGCTGCGTGTTTCTAATCAATCAGCATGCGTGCACAATATAAGAAATAATTCAGACACTTATGCTGATCATGCCCTGGGCTAGTTGGCACTGCGTGCCCTTTATTTGGTTTCACAAAACTATATAGAAATTAGGAAGAAGCAGAAGGGGGCGGAGAATTCCCAGTTCATGTCGTCTCCTGATTGGAGAACTTCCCTGCTGTCACACATTGAAGTCTTATTGACATTCTTTAGCTTTGATTGTTTTGGTTATGATCACGATGCCGGCGCCATCTTATAATGAAGTCTCTGTTACAATGCTTTTAGGAAAATAGGACAAGTAGAAATGACAGGATTTGATCTATCAGCTAGGTTTACCTTAACATCCCCTATTGTTGAAAATTTAAGAACTTTTTTTTGAGGGCAGGAGTAGAAAAGCATCAATTTTGTACTGGATTTTTGACTTTGGTGTTCACCAAATCATGTTATCTTTATTCTAAGGGTCAATACGATTATGGGGACACTATACTTGAATATTTTCCAAGTGGCATAACATTTTTACTTTTTTGGCTATGGAGCTGGTTGATGGCTTATTTCTTGCGGGACTTGTTGAAATCTGCAACAATCTCATTCTGGAGTACATATGTTTTTTATCACTTTTATTGCATTTTTTTGTGGGATTCAATACGTAAAAATCCTAATTTTTGGTGGGTTATTAACAGTTTTTTTTAACAGCGTTCATCGTGCAGGTTCAATAATTATTTATTAGCTGTCAGCTGTTAGCTATTTATTAGCTGTGTCAGCCTATGTGCACAAGCTTAGGCTAACACTGTGCCTTTAAGATGACGTCAGGATTGCCATCATTCAGGCATTGCCTGCAGGCAGCCCTGGGGTCCTGATCAGACCTCAGGGTTGCCAGGGAAAAGATCAGCGCCTCCGAAGATGGCGCACGCGCGGGGGGGGGAGGGCTTTGATCATGGGGGAAAGACCCCTAAAAAGGTAAGTTAAATACCGTGGTAGCGCTGATTACGGCTTTTAATTGGTTAAACACACGCGGTCGGGGGGATGTCCCGCTGTGTAGTAGATGTCCAGCTGTGTAGTGGGTAATGTCCAGCTGTGTAGTGGGAGATGTCCAGCAGTGTAGTGGGAGATGTCCATTTGTTCAGAGGGAGATGTCCAGCTGTGTAGTGGGAGATGTCCAGCTGAGTAGTGGGAGATGTCCAGCTGTGTAGTGGGAGATGTCCAGCTGTGTAGTGGGAGATGTCCAGCTGTGTATTGGGAGATGTCCAGCTGTGTAGTGGGAGATGTCCAGCTGTGTAGTGGGTAATGTCCAGCTGTGTAGTGGGAGATGTCCAGCAGTGTAGTGGGAGATGTCCATTTGTTCAGAGGGAGATGTCCAGCTGTGTAGTGGGAGATGTCAGTTTGTTCAGAGGGAGTTTTAGCATTATCCAGGGTTTCTAAAAGTAGAGTTTTAAACATGGTCATAAGTAGTAGCACATTGCTCAATATCAACTCAAATACAATAACATACAATAAATTGTTGTTGCTTATATCGATCACTGTAGAAACAAAGTGTAAAGAGAGAGAAATGTGCTTAACCCCTTAAGGACGCAGGGTTTTTCGGCTCATTTCTTGCTCTCCAACTTCAAAAATCCATAACTTTTTCATTTTTACGTGTACAGACCTGTGTGAGGGCTTATTTTGTGCGTAACAAATTTTACTTTCCCGTGATGTTATTTATTTTAACATTGAAAAAAAACCTCACGTTCTTGTGGGCTCAGTTGTTACGACTTTCACTCTTCGCTCCAAATAACACGCCTACTTTATTCTTTGGTTCGGTGCGATCGCGGTGATACCAAATTTATACAGGTTTTATTGTGTTTTAATACATTTTCAAAAATTAAACTAATGTGTACAAAAAAGAAAAAAAAATTTTTGCCATCTTCTGACGCTAATAACTTTTTCATACTTTGGCACACAGAGATGTGTGAGGGTTCATTTTTTGCGAAATGAGGCGACGTTTTCATTGCTACCATTTTGAGGTCTGTGCGACATTTTGATAATTTTTTATTTCATTTTTTATGTTATGTAAAAAGGTGTAAAAGTGGCATTTCGGACATTTGGGCGCCATTTCCCGCCTCGGAGGTCACCGCCGCCCGTAACCGTTTTTATATTTTGATATATCGGGCATTTTGGGACGCGCGCGATACCTAATATGTTTGTGATTTTTACTGTTTATTATGTTTTATATCCGTTCTGGGGAAAGGGGGGTGGTTTGAACTTTTAATATTTTATTAATTTTTTTTATTTTTTAATCTTTTTTTTTCTTTTTTTTTTCACTATTTTTTAGACCATCTAGGGTACATTAACCCTAGATGGTCAGATCGCTCCTACCATATACTACAATACTACAGTATTGCAATATATGGCATTTTTGCAGGTCTTACATTACAATGAGCCACTGGCGCGCCGCCGTCTTTTAAACGCCGCCGTCGACTTTGCCGGGGCTGAGAGGGTTAATAGCCGCGATCGGTGCAAGCACCGACCGCGGTTATTAGCGGTGGGGGTTTTGTGCAAAATACAAAAACCCCCACCTCTGTATGAAGAGGACTCAGCCCGTGAGCCCTCTTCATACATCCCTTATACCTCTGCGCCGTAGAGCTACGGCGCAGAGCGTTAAGGGGTTAATGTAGAGGAAGTGTAAGGTTGTATATTTCATTCATCTCATGACTCAGTAACAATGGAGACTTTCCATGCCGCTAGTAACCATTGTCACAAATGAACCCGCGATCCTTGTTTCGGATCGCGGGCACACCAGTGCCCCTCTCGGTGACCTGGTCCCCGCTGCCACTGCCACTGCTCCCTTTCCAGGCCTATACTCACCACTCCACGCTCCTGCTTCCCGACTAGGGCCAACGCCCTCGTGATTGGAGATCAATAATCCGTCTCGCCCTTATAATCCGACACCTCCCTTCCTGCCTTGCCGGATCTTTAGCATAATTTCCTGCTAAGTGTAAGCCCTCCAATGTTGTTGTGTTTTCTGTGTTCCTCCGTGTTCCTGTGTTGCCAGTATTCCTCTGTGTTCCTGTCATCCGTTCCTGCCTGCCTGTAGCGTGTCTCCAGCCTTCACCGTGTGCCAGTCCGTTCCTGCCTGCCTCTACTGTGTGCCAGCTCCTGTGTTCCTGCCGTGAGTTCCAGCGTGTCCTCTCAAGCTGTACTCCTGCTGTCACCCCAGGCTCGGACTGTATCCTGCATCTCTGTACTACCTTGGCTGCCACCGCTGGCCTAGTCACACCTGTGGAACGACCGCAGCAAGACCATTCCGCTTTGTGGCGGGCTCTGGCGAAGACCAGGTGCCACTTAGACTCTGGTCCCGGGTATTGGCTAGTACCATCATTTTCTGTGGTGGTCCAGAGGGTACACAGACTAATCCTTCCAGACTGTCAACCCCTGACAGTCGTGACAACCATATGGTCATTGCTTGTCTGAGAGTCACCCATGTAACATTTAGAGTTGCAGATGGGCGGCACATGTGCCTGTAATGAGCACAGGGACTCCTGCAGACCAAGCCGTCCCTGTAACATGCCCCGGAGATGTAATGCTGGAGCTGGAGCTGTGAGGATAAGGATTGCATTTATTTTTCCAGAATTTTATTTTACTTAGGTGGCAGCTGACTCTTACCAAAAACATCTTCTTCCTGATAATATTAGATGACAATTTACTTAATATAAAGTGTAACAAGCTCCTTTCACACCGCTGTTATCCCAGTTGTTTATTGCACATTTAAAACTGTGGATGTTCAGTCTCCAGGAAAGCACATTCCAAGGAAGTGGTGCATCTCCAAAAAATATGACAATGGCAATAGGACGTTTAGATCTTAATTTTAAATTAAAGTTATGATAAGCAAGGCTGCAATAATTTTGGTTTGGCCGAATTTGGCCAAACCCGAATTTCTGAAAAGACTGTTCGGCTCATGGTGCTGAATCCAGAGCTGGACCCCCAGCAGTAACACCCACTATCGGTACCAACATAATGTTAACTTTTTAAATGTTGCAGGTAAAGTCGCTGCCATTTTGGAGAGGAGAGTTGCTCCTGAAGACGTCATCAGGAAGCAAAATCCCAATTGAAATAGTGGCGCCCTGCTAGTGCCACGGCACCTGTGGCCACATCCATTTAAAGGCCTCTGTTGTTTTTGCCAGTGGCATTTAAAAGTTAAAGGGGGTTTACCAAAATCTGTTTGGGCCCCCTCAACACTAATAAAAAGAGCATATACAGGATGGTTGACATACAGTGTATACGGAAAGTATTCAGACCCCTTTACATTTTTCACTTTTTGCTTTATTGCAGCTGTTGGTAACATCAAAAATTTTTTATTTTGCTCATTAATGTACAATCTGCACCCTATCTTAACAGAAATGTAGATATTTTTGTTACTTTTTTAAACACTAAAAACGTATTGCCTTGGTCGAGGAAGAGTTGCAATTATCCCAAACGTCTTTCATTTAAGGATTGTGGAGACCACTGTTCCCTTAGGAGCCTTAAGGGCTGCAAAAATTCTTTTATAACCTTGGGCAGATCTGTGCCTTGCCACAATTTTGTCTCTGAGCTCCTTGGGCAGTTCCTTAGACCTTTGATCCTCATATATTCTCATGTGCTCTGGCATGCATTGTGATCTGGGAGGTCTATTTAGACAGGTGTGCACCTTCTCTATTGAAGTCCAATCAGTTTAATCAAACACAGTTGTACTTTAATGTAGGAGTAGAACCATCTCAAGGAGTATCAGAAGGGCATAGACAGCATGTGAGTTAAAATTGAGTGTCACAGCAAGGGTCTGAAATCATATGATCATGTGTTATTTCAGTATTTTTATCAGTATTTAATAAATTATCAATTGGCTGCAATGAAACAAAGAGTGAAAAATTTAAAGGGGTCAGAATACTTTCAGTACCCGCTGTAGATGAAGGTAAACATATAGAGGGGAAATTCTTTGGAGAGCACTCAGCCTGTGCTATTGTTCAGTGCACTCTCACCTCTTTTCTTTCAATATTGAATTTTCTTCTATACCCCTACTATTAACCCTTATTCTCCTATATTTAATGCATATACTTAGGATGAATGTAAACAATGTCAGTTTATTGGTCCCCTCTAAACTTGGTTTTTATGTACATGTTTGTCTAAAATTGATAGAATAAAAAGAATTATAATTAGAGATGAGCGAGTATACTCGTCCGAGCTTGATGCTCGTTCGAGTATTAGTATACTCGAAACGGCTCGTTGCTCGGACGAGTATCTCGCCTGCTCGAGATCGAGCATTTACTTAAGGAAACACAGTGAAGAACAGTGAAGAATACAATGAAAACAGTGAACACAGTGAACACAGGATCATTTAAGTGAAGAACACAGTGAAGAACACATTGCAGATGTTTCCGTACATCTGCTAACTTATCCGAAGACATTAGTGCCGAAAGGTGTTCTTCACAATAGTATGTGAAGAACAATATGTGTGAACAACACATTGCAGATGTATGGAAACATCTGCAATGTGTTCATCACACATATTGTTCTTCACATACTATTGTGAAGAACACCGTTCAGCACTCATGTCTTCTGATAAGTTAGCAGATGTACGGAAACATCTGCAATGTGTTCTTAAGTGTTCTTTCAATGTGTTCTTTCAGTGAAAACATCTGCAAACATCTGCAATGTGTTCTTCAGTGTTCTTCTTTCAATGTGTTCTTTCAATGAAAAATGCTCGAGTCTCCCATTGACTTCAATGGGGTTCGTTATTCAATACAAGCACTCGAGCATTTTAGTGCTCGCTCATCTCTAATTATAATGATTTTTATGTTTGATGTGCAATGGAAAACATTCATGTTATATTGTTCATATTTTCTAATCATGTAACATCTGCTTATAGCGTTCACATAGATGAATACAGAAGTATCTTATCCTTCATGTTTGCCATTGATGAGATTAATAGAGATCCCAACCTTCTGCCCAATATTAGTCTGGGTTATCATATTTTTGACACTTGTGGAAATTCTTGGAAAACCTTACAATCAGTTTTTTATACATTGTCTGGAAGTAGGAAGGAAATTCCTAATTATTCCTGCAGAGATCGTGGGGAAGTGATTGCCTTTATCTGTGAAACCAATTTCTTCACAAATCAGATCATGAATCCGCTGCTCAGTGTCTATAAGTACCCGCAGGTAATTCTAGTAATTATTTTCAGTACCATAAGATTAAAAAAAATGTATATCATATTTTGTAAACGAGCTCTGGAACCGGAAAACTTCGGGTTCTTCCAGTTACTTTGACAAGACCCATTTCATTTTTCCAAGCTTGAATTTCTGTCTTGTAGATAAATCATGGAGATTCAGACAACATCCAGAGCGATAAAGAACAGTTATCTCCGGTATTCCGGATGTTTCCCGATGAGAAGTCACAATATACAACTATTATTTACTGGCTGAAATATTGTAGATGGAATTGGATCGGAATAATGACATCATTCTATGGAAGTGGTGACACGGAATTAATGGAACTGAGTAAAATGATGGCCCAGAATGGGATCTGTATTGATTTCACTGTTAGACTGACTGCTGATAGGAAGAAGAACAGAAAGATGATGGCTCAGGTTTCTAGGTCAACTGTTAAGATTGTTGTAATATTAAGGCGTTATTCTATGGAATTTGGTTCATTTCTCTATGAAAATAGAGATATTATACGCAATTTCACACTGATCTTTCAGGACTCTTGGGTTCAGGTTCTGAATACGGGATCTTATTTATTTCCATTGATCAACTGCAGCTTCATTTTTATGTTGCGAGAGAAAACCGTTCCTCACATTAAGAAAATTATTGACAACGTCACTTCAGTATCTCGTCCAGATGACCCAATATTGGAGGACATTTGGTTTTTCTATTTTAACTGTCTCAGTCGAAATAAAATGAAAAATGATTATTTTCGAGACAACCAAGTTGTCCTTGTTAACTGCACGGATGTCTATCACCTTCCACGACTGACTTACAGCTCAGATAACAACCTGTACTACACATACGCGTCCATCTATATCCTGGCTCAGGCCATTCACGACATGCAAGAGCAGCAAAAGAAGCAAAAAATCAGTCACAAAGTAAGTGTCACATGTACAGAGCAGCTGAAGAGGTTTTTTGTACATATTTTCGTAAACGATTATTTTTGGGCAACAATTTAGAATTTATTGTGATTCATTTTTCAGAAAAACATGTTGATAAGAAAGATTTGTCTCCTGTACATAAAACATTCTTACATCCTACATTATCACATCTATGTGACTCCTGGCACCTCCACACGCAGGGGAGAAATTTATCCTGACTGCTTACATCGTGCAGCAGTCGTCACGCTTTCCCTCACCTTTGCATTCTGTGCCAAGTCGTTGTGTTCAAAGCCTGGCAGAGAACATACATCCAAGAAATAAAATACTGTTCCAGCTTACCCCCCTCATCCAAATCCTTGCCTCATGGGAAGTTAACGCTGTCACTATGCACTGATATAATGGCTGGACTCTAGGGTATCCACAATTGCTTTCAAAGAATGAAGGTCATCCTACATTGTGTTAAAAGTTTCCGCACTTTATTCTTCGAATATTTATAATTAATTTTTCCAAACACATCAGTTAATGCATCCTTTAACGCATTAGTTAACCCCTAAGCCACCATGAACATCACAGCTTCTGTCTGTACCCTGAGACAACACAGGGTAACAGCATCAAAGGTCCAGTGATTTCTGAGAGCCAAGGCTCTCTGAAACATGTCAGGGGAGGAATAGAAATCCCCACCCTCAAGTTATTGCTGTGATTGGTCAGTTCATTAGACTGACAAATCACAGCAGATAGCAGGCTTTTCCCGGCTGAACTTCCAGTATCAGTATCTCATCTTCTCCTTCACCGAGAAAGGAGATTGGATGCCCACAGTGATCCTCTACACCATAGATCACTTGCACACCACATACAAATAACCCCTTCACTGCCCAGTTGCATACATCTCCCCTCTGTGCTCTCCTCTCCATTTTGATTTAAGAAAATTTGAAGAAAACCTAAAAGGTTAATAAAGCTCCTAAAAGCTGTTGAATAATTCATGTGTGATTTCTGTTGCTAAGGCCCATTAAAATCACTTGAGAAATGAAATTGCCATAAAATGAATTTGGAAATTTTTTTGAAAATAGCTACAAAACTTCAAAAAGTATAAGAGTTCAAAGTTTAAAAAAAAGCAAATTTTTTACTATTTTTCATTTTTTTTCATAAATAAATTCAAAATATATCACTCAAATGTTTCAACTAACATGAAATACAATGTGCCACAAAAAACAGTCTCAAAATGAACTTGGTATATTAAAGTGTTCCAAATATATTACAATTTACATTGACACATGTCAGATTTGAAAAATGGGGCTGTGTCCATAAGGTCAAAATAACTTTAAGGGGTTAAATTGTGTTAGCAACGCATGAATTAACTCAATGTTAATGCTTGTGTTAACACACATGTTAACGAATACGTTTTGTGAACACAAATGTTAACATTAGAGATGAGCGAGCACTAAAATGCTCGGGTGCTCGTTATTCGAGACGAACTTTTCCAGATGCTCGAGTGCTCGTCTCGAATAACGAGCCCCATTGAAGTCAATGGGAGACCCGAGCATTTTTCAAAGGGACCATGGTTCAGGAATAAAATGTGTTATTTAATTGAGAAATAATGGGGCAGATTTACTTACCCGGTCCAGTCGCGATCCAGCGGCGCGTTCTCTGCTCTGGATTCGGGTCCGGCCGGGATTTATGAATGTAGTTCTTCCGCCGTCCACCAGGTGGCGCTGCTGCGCTGAAAGTCATCTCATCGCGCCGGAATGCACCACCTCGGACCAGGTGAAGGTAAGCGCTCCCCAAGCGACACTTTTTCGGTTTTTAAATGCGGCGGTTTTTCCGAATACGTCGGGTTTTCGTTCGGCCACGCCCCCCGATTTCCGTTGCGCGCATGCCGGCGCCGATGCGCCACAATCCGATCGCGTGCGCCACAATCCCGGGGCAATTCAGGTACAATCGGCGCAAATCGGAAATATTCGGGTAACACGTCGGGAAAACGGGAATCGGGCCCTTAGTAAATGACCCCCAATGTGTTCTGATAAGTTAGCAGATGTATGCAAACATCTGCAATCTATTCTTCACTGTTCCGCGCGTATATTATCTCCCGACAAGTTAGCAGATGTGAAGAACAGTGAAGAATAGAATAAAAACAGTGAACACAGGATCATTTAAGTGAAAAACGCAGTGAAAAACACAGTGAAGAATAGATTACAGATGTTCGGCACATCTGCTTACTTGTCGGGGTGATACGCTGTCCCGGGATCCACTCCTCTTCTTCCACTGAAGTCTCCCCGTGCTGCCCGATGTCTCCCCCGTGCTGCTCGATGTCTCCCCCGTGCTCCCCGATGTCTCCCCCATGCTGCCCGATGTCTCCCCGCGCTGCCCGATGTCTCCCCCGTGCTGCCCGATGTCTCCCCCGTGCTGCCCGATGTCTCCCCCGTGCTGCCCGATGTCTCCCCCGTGCTGCCCGATGTCTCCCCGTGCTGCCCGATGTCTCCCCCGTGCTGCCCGATGTCTCCCCCACGCTGCCCGATGTCTCCCCCGCGCTGCCCGATGTCTCCCCCGCGCTGCCCGATGTCTCCCCCGCGCTGCCCGATGTCTCCCCGCGCTGCCCGATGTCTCCCCCGTGGTGCCCGATGTCTCCCCCGTGCTGCCCGATGTCTCCCCCGTGCTGCCCGATGTCTCCCCGCTGCCCGATGTCTCCCCCGTGCTGCCCGATGTCTCCCCCGTGCTGCCCGATGTCTCCCCGCTGCCCGATGTCTCCCCCGTGCTGCCCAATGTCTCCCCGTGCTGCTTGATGTCTCCCTGCTGCTTGATGTCTCCCTGCTGCCGTTCCGTGCGTATCTTCCGACAAGTAAGCAGATGTGCCGAACATCTGTAATCTATTCTTCACTGTGTTTTTCACTTAAATTATCCTGTGTTCACTGTGTTCACTGTTTTTATTCTATTCTTCATTGTTCTTCACTGTGTTTTTTTAATTAAATGTTCGATCTCGAGCAGGGGAAATACTCGTCCGAGCAACGAGCCGTTTCGAGTACCTTAATACTCGAACGAGCATCAAGCTCGGACGAGTATACTCGCTCATCTCTAGTTAACATCAATTGAAATCTTCCTTCAGCTTTTGAAGTGCATTTTAAAAAGCGTGTGTTAAAGCCACGTGTGAACATATTCTAAAGTGAGTAGATGCAAAGGAGGTTGAACATTTTGACACATGTTACAGGTTATTAAATATATTACATGGTCATGTGACGACTATTGTAATTCAAATGCATGCAGACAAAAATTGTGTTGTTTTAATTATAGATTTGCATAATGTACATCTCAATTGTCCACATCTTACTCTACCTCTGCATTTTACTGGGATTGTGTGGTGGCATTACTAGAGAACAGATTGATAGCCAAAAGTGGTAGAAAAGGACGTTCCGATCCACAAACATACACAACCACAAATATCTTCTAACTGAAAC
This sequence comes from Engystomops pustulosus, assembly GCF_040894005.1. NCBI lineage: Eukaryota > Metazoa > Chordata > Amphibia > Anura > Leptodactylidae > Engystomops > Engystomops pustulosus. The sequence continues at coordinate 294,337,330 of NC_092411.1, read as the reverse complement.
AAAATAGCTTTAAAACTTCCACAATTGTATTTAAGAACCAAATTGGAGTCTAAATGTTCTCATATTCCCCATTCTGCTTTGTAACAGACATTTGGTCAGGAAAATTAAGACATCCACAATAAGTTATGTCACTAGTCATTACATTGCAAATAGCAAAGTGCTAACAAAAAAACGTAACTTTTATTCAATTAATTAAAATCAATAGGTTTGGAAATGAGCAAACCAATAATTAACTGATTTAGGGGAAGTACAGGTAGTGCCCTTGTCAGGGCAGTAGTTAAAAAATGGGACAGTAGGATGTCTATCGAAAAGGTTAAGTCTATAGCCAAGGACTGGTCCTATTCCCCTACTGGAGTGATACCCAAAGCCCCCACACCAGGCCATGGTCCTACATTCATTTATTGGTACTCTGATTTACCTACCTTTCCATTTTAATTTCATTTAATTTTGATAGAAGATAAGCTTCATTGTCGGTACCTTGCTATTTTCAGTACGTCTGGAACCTAGTGCTAATATCTGCTTGGTTACATTTTGGTGTTTTTTGCACTAGGCACTCTACATGCCAACATGAATAAAATTCACTTCACCTGTTTAAAATATATTGGCAACCCACTACTATCAGAAGCCTCTGAAAGGAATCAGGTTTCAGTTTTTTGTTCTTGTTTTGATTGACAGCTGCCTTTTTAGGTGAAGCTGGGTGTGTGATTTTATTTCAGTATGTTCAGCTGAGGACTGAGCGATGGACAGCTGAACTAGTCAGCTGCTGGGGGTGGTACTCATTTCACCCCTATATGTCTGCCCACCCTCTTCATAGGTTGCTGGGTATTTCAGTCCTCTAATATTTGTTGTCCATTTCCCTGTTTCTGTTGCTTTAATATGATGTGTATCTGTCCTCTGCTTTGTTTACTTGACTACCTCTTGCCTCTTTTTTTGCTCTTTGACACCAATCTTGATTTTGACCTAGTTCTGCCTGACTTATCTGTTGTTTATACCTCTGTGTTTTGTCATCTTTCTTCTGCACCCATTCAGGGTGGGAATTGTTGACCAGGAAACTTTGACCATTAGGATTTTGAGGCTTGTTAGGTAGGTGACATGGGTTTCGTGGGAGTTTAGCACCTGCAACCCATTCTCTACCTTGACAACTGCTTTTGTAAGGTAACAATCCAAACATTGTTATTATGATTAAATCTCTTAAATAATAATAACAATTTCCCTCCACATGTTTATTGTGTTACACAGCTTCATAAGTATCTAAGGAAAGTCAACTACACAGATCCCACAGGAGACATTGTTGCCTTCAATGCAAGAGGTGAAATGCCTATGGAATGTATCTTACGGAATTGGGTCTGGCACAAAAGAAATGACACTCATCTTTATGTTATTTTCGAGAGACTGCTCAACTACGATAAAACGATGCAAAGAGAAAATGTGTTAAATACCACCCAACATAACCTGACATGGAAAAATGGCAGAGTAAGAACAACAAATCGATAAATTACTGTTTTGTATTTGGAATATCTCACATGCATTTTATTTTTGCTGCTCTGTGCCCCAAACCCTGAAAAAAATCTATTTGCAATATATTCACAATAAAAAAAACCCATAATTTAAAGTTAATGCCATGAAGTCCATATGAATGTAATCAAATCCCTGTAAAAAAAATCTAAGGCCCTTAGAAAAAATATTTTTTAACAGTCACCAATTTTATTGTTGAAAAGTTATAAAAACATGTCAAGATAATTGTAAAGAATGTATAATAAAATACAAAAATGCTTTACTTGCCATGTGGTGTATAGCACAACACAGAAAACAAAAAAAAACACATTTTTATTTGGTCACATTTGCTGATTTTTACCCATCCTCTGGCAAAGGAAATCTAACATCAAGCATAATAAACTGGGGTCACTTACTCATAGATCCTGGTGATGTGACTGTGATAATTAGAAATGAGCGAGCACTAAAATTCTCGAGTGTTCGTTATTCGAGACAAACTTTTCCTAATGCTCGAGTGCTCATATCGAATAACGAACCCATTGAAGTCAATGGGAGACTCGAGCATTTTTCACTGAAAGAACACATTGAAAGAACACTAAAGAACACATTGAAAGAAGAACACTGAAGAACACATTGCAGATGTTTGCAGATGTTTTCACTGAACAAACACATTGAAAGAACACAGTGAAGAACACATTGCAGATCTTTCCACACATCTGCAATGTGTTCTTCACACATATTGTTCCGAGCAATGAGCCGTTTCGAGTATGCTTATACTCGAGCGAACATCAAGCTCAGACGAGTATACTCGCTCATCTCTAGTGATAATCTTTTTATATTTGTTATTCATGGTCTCCTTATTTTCAAAATAATTGTTCCCAAAGTGTGCCGTAATATTACAGTGCGGCTGCAGGTGCTTGGAAAGGGCTCACGGGCTGAGCCCTCTCCATAGTCGGTAAGTTTTTGCTGGATATTGTAGCAAGCACTTACTGGTAACACCCGCGATCAGTGCTAGCTTTGCCTGCGGCTTCAAAAAGATTGCGGCTCATGGGCACCGCCATCCTAATGACAATCGTCACTCCCTGTGACATCATCAGGAAGCGGGGATTGGTTCCTATAACAACTTCTTCTGAAGACCCGAGGATGTCTTGTTTAAACACATTCATTACAATGTGCAATCAGAACATTGTTATGAATGAAGAAAAAAATCCCCATATACTGCATTACTGTAGTATGGCAGTATATGGTAGGATCAATCAGATAACCTAGAGTTAAAGACCTTAGGGGCTCTGAAAAATAGTAAAAATAAAAAAAGTTAAAAATATATATATTTAAAAATCCTAAAAATTCAAATCACTGCCCTTTCCATAGAACTCATATAAATATAAATAAACAGTACAAATCATAACCCCATTAGGTATAGCTACATTCAATATGCCAGATCTATCAAAATATAATAACAGTTTTTCACTCTGTAATGGAAAATAGAGCCCAAAGACGAAAATGGCTGTTTTTTGCCATTTTGAAGAATATAAAAAAATTCTATAAAAAGTGATCAAAAGGTCTTACAGTCCTAAAAAGCAAAGCATTGAAAATGTCATAAAAAGTTACAAAAAATTTCAAAACCAACAGCTCTGTATACCAAAGTATGTAAAATTAGCGCCAGAAGATGGCAAAAAAAAAAGTTGTGCAGGAGATTTTAATTTTTGTAAATATATGAAAACATTAAAAAACCTACACAAATTTGGTATCCTCATGATCGCACTGACACAACAAATAAAGTAGACATGTCATTTGGGGCACACAATGAAATCCTTAAAATCCAAGCCCACAAGAAAATGTCCCAAATGTTTTTTTTCACCAATTTCACTGCATTTGGAATTTTTTCCTGCTTCCCAGTACATGGCATGGAATATTAAATGCTGTCACTATGAAGTGCAATTTGTTACGCAGAAAACAATCCCTCACATAGCTCTGTACATGAAAAAATAGATTTTTGATTGTGTGGAGTAAAAAATAGAAATGCAAAAACAAAAAAGGGCCCCATTACGGGTTAGCTAATGAACCAGATGGGCTCTATGGGGTGTTGCCAAAGCCCCTCTGTTCTCTGTTGTCACAGGTATGCACAGAAAAGTATGCACAGAAAAAAGCCTTGTAGAGATATTAATTTTGTGAAAATGAAATTGAACAGATGTACTGCAGTGTCAGGCCCAGTGCTGGGATGAACCCATTATACTATTGTAATGACAGAACAAACAAAACAAAAAATGAGGAGCAGGCCAAAATTGACGCGCTGTACTGATACTGAAATAAAGGGCAGAAAAGAGGATGGAGATAAGGATTTGTTTATTCTGCAATATTTAAAAGGGCAACGCGTTTCGGCCTCTTCATCAGGCCAAGCTAATAATAGCAAATCCACAACTGCACAAAGATAAAATAGATAATACAAAAAGTACAAATTAGCAAAGTATAATCATACGACAATATAATGGAAAGAAAAGATGGGGATTATTAGTATTTTGGTAGTTGATAATAATATATAATAATATAACATAAATAATATAATGTAAAATTCACTGTAATAAACTTCATCATAATAAAATTCATAGTACATAATGCCTACTGGATATTCATAACAATAATGATAAAAAGCATGATAATAGCAATTCAAAAGTGCCACTATGGTGTAGATAAATGCAAAAACATATGTTATATTTTGACCCCTTACTGACATGTGACGTAATAGTACGTCACACGTCAGCTTCAGGTAAATGAAGAGGGCTCATTGGCAGACCCCTCCCCATAGCCGGTAAGGCTTTGCTGCATATTGCAGCAAACACTTACCAGTAACACCCCTGAACGATGCTAGAACCGATCGCGGATGCTAACCCGTCAACCCACCATCTTGGTAAAGATCTTTGCTCGACATGCTGTCATCATGTGACACATTGTAATGAATAATGAGGAAAATATCCATATACTTCCATACTGTATTATGGCTGGAGTTAAAGTCCCCTATGGAGTCTGAAAAATAGTAAAACCAAAAATAAAAAAAGTTTTAAAAAAATATTTTAAAAAAACCTAAACATTCAAAGTTTACCTAGAACTGATTAAAATATAAATAAAAAGTAAAAATAATGAACACATTAGATGTCGCTGTGTCCGAAAATGCCAGATCTATCAAAACATAATAACATTTTTTCACTGTATTTAACCCCGTAACAGAAAATAGCGCCCAGAATCAAAAATGGTACTTTCAATAAAAAGTGATCAAAAGGTCACACTGTCCTAAAAATGATAGTATCACAATGATGTCATCACAAGTTTCAGAAATATATAGCACCCACAGCTCCGTAGCCCAAAGTATGAAAAATTTATTTGCGCCAGTAGGTGGCAAAATAAAAAATAAAAGATTGTACAGGAGGTTTTAATTCTTTAAATGTATGAAAAAAATTATAAAACGTATACAAATATTAAATACCATCACTATGAATTGCAATTTTTTACGCAGAAAACAAGCCACCACACAGCTCTTTTCGTGGAAAAATAAACAAGTTGTAGATTTTTGAAGGAGTGAAAAATGAAAACACACAAAACGAAAAAGGGCCTCAGTGGGAAGGGGTTACAGCAATGGGGCACATTTACTGTGGACCTTGTGGGAGTTTTCTGTCGGACTTTGCACCTTCTTTTAGGTATAAACTGCTTGTACAGGTATTTAAGAAGTGTCCGCGCCACTATCGTGTCCCACACGACTCTTTTGTGATTGATGCAGCTGCACTAGGCAACACATATTAGGGGGCGTTCCGGTGCTCATTTGGACCGTTCAGAGGTTTTCCCGTGTATAATGCTGGGTGCAACAGATTCATTAAGATTGTGCATCAGAAATCATGAATCTGTTGCTTCCCTGCACTGGCCCGACAGAGTTCATTGTCTTTTTTGTGGTGCCCCTTTAGCATAGGGTGTGCAACAGACTTTACATGTTAAATACGGAGAATGGTCCGACTGAGCACCGGAACACCCCCTTATTTGTTTTGCATGGAGCCTAGTGCAGCTGTGACACAAAGCGGTCGCGTGCGACACAGTAGTGGCACAAACACTTCTAAAATACCTGTGCAAGCAGTTTACACCTAAAAGAACATGCAGAGTCCGTCAGAAAACTGGCACAAAGTCCTTAGTAAATGGGCCCCAAAATCTCTTAAAACAATAGGTAAGGTAGGGTAAGGTAAGCACACATGTGCTGTGTTCTATTTATGAAGGCAGGAAGGAGCAAGGGAAGTTTAGTGTAGTGAGTGGGATGATGGGCGCATGCGAGTACTGAGTGTGATGACAGGAGCATGGTTGTAGAGAGCAGGATGACAGTCGCATGTGTGTAGTGAGCGGGATGACAGGTGCATGCGTGTAGTGAGCAGGATGACAGTCGCATGTGTGTAGTGAGTGGGATGACAGTCGCATGTGTGTAGTGAGCGGGATGACAGGTGCATGCGTGTAGTGAGCGGGATGACAGTCGCATGTGTGTAGTGAGTGGGATGACAGTCGCATGTGTGTAGTGAGCAGGATGACAGTCGCATGTGTGTAGTGAGCGGGATGACAGGTGCATGTGTGTAGTGAGCAGGATGACAGGCGCATGTGTGTAGTTTGCGGGATAACAGGCACATATTATCAGCTGTGGGGTAGCAATTCTGCAGCAAGACGTGGCCTCTAGCAACCAGGGGACTGACTGCTCCAGTAAGAAGGGTAATGGGAGCACAGGCAAGGTCAGACAGGTGCTGGTAGTGGGAGATTCCATTATTAGGGGAACAGACAGGGCAATCTGTCACAAAGACCATGCATACCGAACAGTGGGGCACATTTACTAAGGGTCCACGGACTGCATTTCCGTCAGGTTTCCCGACTATTTCCATTTTTCGCCACATTTAACGGGTTTTTGGCCACACAAATGGGGGACCAGGCCATCGGATAACCTGACTTATTCGGACTAAGCGCGGGATTTAAAATTCAAATTGTGGCGCATGGCAATGCACTCACATACACCGGGAAGAAGAAGGTGAACTTCGATGGACCTGAGCGGGGAAGCGACACATGCAGGATATCGGGCACGCGATCTTGTTGAATTGCAGTAAACTTCTTCCTGGACGGACAACGCACCTCGGGGATCGCGTAGGGACCGGGTAAGTAAATGTGCCCCACTGTGTTGTTTGCCGGGTGCTCGGGTTCTGCATGTTGCCGATCTGGTTGACAGATTACTGGGAGGGGCTGGTGAGGAACCAGCGGTCTTGGTCCACATTGGCACTAATGACAAAGTAAGAGGTAGTTGGAAGGTCCTTAAAAATGATTTCAGGGATTTAGGCCTTAAGCTCCAGGCAAGGACCTCTAAGTTGTAAAACAGGAAATGAATCCAGCGCTTGACCCAGGTAAGTAGTAAAACTTCTTCTTTTATTGAAACAATGCTTGTGGCAATACAGCTTAAAATGCACGAACCGCCTGTATCTTAAGTCATCAGCGAGCTATGACAGATGGTGGTAACCTGGCTTCGCCTACGCGTTTCTAGTGTCCGCAGACACTCTTATTCATGGCTAGTGTCACGGACGCCAAGGAGGCAATAAATGCAAGTGAACCAGAAACCTCTCTCTGAAACAACAGAGAGAGAAAGAGAATCTGGCATGGATTCCTTGCAAAGAAAGAGAAAATCCGACATGGATTCCTTGGCATGCGTGGTGCTAAATATTGTCCGATTTGTATGGTTCTAAAAATGAAAGCACCTATAATTAAGTGTGATGCCATATATAAACTGTTCTTTGGCGGGTGCGTGCAGGAAACAGACAATTAAAAACAAGGGCAGGTTACTATGTTTTCAAAACGGCACCGCTTCGGTGCTATTCGTTTTTAAACAGGGAGACATTACCTCTATAACTTGTGTTCTACTTATTATCAACTCCGTTTGGGTAAGTTTATTCTATGGTCCAGCACAATGTGGTGATGGTTATTAATCAGTTCTAATCTGTTATATTAGCTTTAACTATCATTTGAACGACCCAAGATGAGAATATCTTAATGTGGGGTTACATGCTATGATTATGGGAGGGCAAGGAGGGCGTTTATATAATATTAGGGTCTAAGGTATTATACTGTAAACGTTTTGTAAACATTCATATAAACATCCGTGTAAACATCCATGTAAACATCCATGTGAACATCCTTGTAAACATTCCTGTAAACATCCTTGTAAACATCCCTGTAAACATCCTTGTAAACATTTATGGTGCACAAAGAAACTTAAAGGAGGGGAGTAAATCGCAATTTTAAGGGGAGTTGTTATTTATTCTATTGTGTTGTATTGTGTTGTCCACATTATGTTCCTAATAGTGGAACATCAATTTGTTTCTGTAATTTAAACCCTGAGGGTATCTAGTTTGTAAATGGAACATCCAAAACGCCTCTCTGTCAAATAGGCGCCTCTGTATGTCGCCTCCTCTTTTTCCTAATGTTATCTTTTCTATTCCATATACCCTACAATTTTGTGTTTGTCCACCATGGAATTGATTAAAGTGTTTTGATGCCCCTGATATTATTTGTTTTTGTTGCGTAGTATTTCCCATATCTCTTAGGTGTTCCAGGAATCTCACTTTTAGTTTCCTTGTTGTGGCTCCAACATATTTCTTATTGCATTGTGTACATTCGATGATGTAAATTAGACCCTCACTGTTACAATTCATGTATGACATTATGTTGTGCTGTTGTGTATTGTCTTGATTATAGAATGTTTTTGTGGGTAGCGTGTAATTGCATGTCTTACATGGATTGGTGCCACATTTGAAAAAGCCCTTATGATGTAGCCAATTCTTCTTGTTATCGCTTTTGGGGAAACTGGGGGCTATGAGGTTACCTATGGACGTGGCCTTTCGAGATACTATGTTACATCCACTTTTCAGAATTTCAGCCACCTTGCTATCTTGGAACAAAATTTGGAGACAGTTATTAACAATTTTTTTGATTTGATCAAATTGTGGACTAAATCTTAGTACCAACGTGGGCTTGTTGTCCCTCTTGGGATTAGCTTTTTTAAGTTTGGTATTGTGTAGCAATACATTTCTATCTTTGTTCCTTGTGATTAGTTCTGCCCTTTTCCATTGCCATGGGGTATAGCCTCTTTTGTGTAACCTATTTTTGATGTCATTGATTTCCCTATTGTATTCATCTTGTGAACTACAGTTCCTTTTTGCACGGGTGAATTCTCCTACTGGTATCGCTTTTTTTGTATGATTTGGATGTGAGCTGTTGGCGTGTAGGATGGTGTTTCCTGAGATCGGTTTGCGGTACGTCTTAGTTTGTATTTGATTGTTAGTGATATATATATATTTAGATCTAGGAACACCATATATGAGTTATGATAAGAGTGGGTGAACTGTATGTTGAATTGATTATTATTCATGTAACCCACGAATTCTGGTATGGCAGACACATCGCCCAACCATATAAACAGCAGGTCGTCGATGTATCTGCCATGCCAGAAAACCGAGTCAAGAAATGGATTACTGTCGTCATACAAATGACATTCCTCCCAGTATGCCATAACTAAGTTCGCCAAGGAGGGAGAATATTTGGCTCCCATCGGGACTCCTGTGAGTTGAAGGTAAAATGTGTTGTCAAAGAGAAAAAAATTGTGCGTCATAAGATACCACAGTGCTTCTCTCATGAAGTTTTGCAAATTTTGACTGAAAGCACTGTGTTTCTTTATATGATGGTCAATGGCCTCTACAGCTATATGGTGTGGAATAGATGTATATAATGCTGTGACATCACAGCTAAGCCACGTGTACGTGTTATCCCATGTGATGTTTTGTAGGGCTTTAATAACGTCTCCCGTGTCTTTGGGATACCCAGGGGTTCTAACTGCCAGTGGTTGAAGGAGGACCTCTAAGGTAGTTTTCTCCAAAATACTACCTGTACCACGTGCCTCACCAGAAAGTCAGCGGGAGATCAGGGAGGTAAATAAGTGGCTTTGGGTTCATGGAGAACTGGGCTGACATTTCTGTCGGCTACAAGCTCTACAGTAGTGATGGGCTGCACCTGAAAGGGGAGGGTGCAGCTGTTTTGGGGGAAATAGCTTAAAGGTTGGAGGAGTGTTAAAACTAGAGAATTGGGAGGAGGGAAACTACACCTGTGCAGGGCAAATAGACAGTGTAGATAGAGAGTTGGGAAGAGTCATAGTCCATGGGAGAGGAAGGGGGGCTGGAATGAGATTGGGGATTAAGAATAAAAGGAATAGTGATAGTGAAAACCATATAAAGTGCATGTACACAAGTGCCAGAAGCCTCACAAACACAATGGAGGAACTGGAACTCTTAATGTTGGAGGGAAATATGATATAGTGGGTATCAGCGAGACATGGCTGGACAGTAGCTATGACTGGGCTGTTACTATAGATGGTTATAGTCATTTTAGAAATGATTGTATAAACAAAAATGAGGAGGGGTTTGTTTATATGTGAAGTCTTGCCTCAAAAAAAAAACCTGCAGGTCCTTCAAGGCAGCAGGTTCTTGTCAACAACAAAAGACAATTACCTGTTGCAACTAGTCCTGGAGCCAACAAGAGGGGGGGCACTGCTGGACCTTATCCTTACCAACAGACCTGATAGGGTATCAAAACTACAGGTTGGGGGGAACCTGGGGAATAGTGATCATAATATCATTGATTTTGTATTATGCTTTACTAAGAGCGTTAGTGGAGGGGCAACAAACACTCTAAACTTCAGGAGGGCAAATTTGAAGCAACTAAGGGAAGATCTTATAGGCATAAATTGGGACAATGTTCTCAAAGACCAAAGCCACCTTCCCCACCAAAAATGGGACTTCTAAAAAAAAGTCCTGTGAGAAACACAAGCCATATGGAAAAAGCATAAGAGAAACAAGAAAAAGCCAATATGATTAACTAGTCCTGTAAGAAGAGCAATAAGTGAGTAAAATAGGGTGTTTAACCCCCTACCGACATGTGACATAATCGTACATCACATGCCGGGTGCAGGTGCATGGAGTGGGCTAACGGGCTGAGCCCTCTCCATAGCCGGTATGTCTTTGCTGCATATACACCAGTAACACCCGCGGTCATCAGGGCTAGCTTCAAAAAGATGGGGGTGCATCTAGTCTAGTAAATAGTCTGTACAAGTATGTGTACAATTTTATTCATAGGTATTTAAAAGTGTTTTTTTTTTAACTTTTAGGCCAGAAGGTGATAAAGTTCATCTAAATCTACAATAAATGTAATCCTTTTTAGAGACAAAAAAATGTAAATGTGCATATTATATTAATATAAGGATATTGTAATTCTTTATTACAGTGGGTATTGTTTTTCTCTATGCCTTGGTACACAACTGATTTCCCACTTCTAAAGTAGAGAGACAATTGTTTAAAATTTTAATCCTATTCCTGACTGTATCTCCCATTATGTGTGATTTACTTTTTGTACAGATGCCACAGTCTCGGTGTAATGATCCATGTCCTCCAGGATTCAGGAAGGCTCCTAATGGAGGACATCATGCCTGCTGCTATAACTGTGTCCCATGTCCTGAGGGGGAAGTGTCCATGAAAAGAGGTAAAAATGAGATGTGAGTGAATTATTTTCATGAACCTAATTTGATCCTCCGGAGGCTGTAGCACAGATGAGCATACAGCCAGGTGCAATAGAGGACGAGTGAATGCTCCTCACCCCTCAGCTCTGGATTAAAAGCAGAGCGGCCACCGTGGTAATAAGCCATAACAAAGGACATGTCCTATACTATGCAGGTGGCTTTCTGGCTCAGTCATGGTGCAGTGAGACAGCATGTGCTCTCCGCACCTTGACCAGGTCCCATAGACTATAGTCTATGGGTGTCATGATCCCTGTGTTCCCTAACAAGTTCATGTGCATGGGTCCTTATGATAAATTTTGGGTCTCTTTTCTTCAAAAACACCACTACAATTTTAAATTTGTGTCAAAGAAGAGAGATCCTCAGATGGCATCCATATACGTTCCCTCAAATTATGTTTCAGAAAACTCTCATCCATTCCAAAGAGACTGTGGCTGTGATGCCAGCGATACCCAACAGACACTGCTCCACTGCTTCATGAGGTTCAAACTAATAGTAGAATGAAATCTAGATGGTCTTCATTCTAACTAGAGATGAGCGATTTATTCCTTATTCAGGTGGCTGAAGCTTTGCCAAATAATTTTGATCCGAATCTATCAGAACCAATGCTGTTTTGGGAGTCTTCACAGGAACACTTCACTCCAGTTATTGTAGTGCACATAAAGGACAGAGCAAATGTCCTGTTCTGTCATAATCTTTGTGGGGCATTTAGTAATTTTGGTGCAGGGTCCGTGTTTTTGATAAATTACACTGGGATGTTAAATTGTGGCACAAGGGTTAACAAATTGGCACACAACCAAAAAGTTTACAACTATCTCCACATTCATAATGGTTTAATAGAACTCCAATAACCAGATTTTTGCAGCTATGAATGTATGGCAAAAATTGTGCCGAAAAAAATGTTGGGAAAGTAGGAGTACAGGAAAAGTGACAGGTTTTCAAAGCACCACTCAGCTTCCAGATAAATGTGAGGGATTATTTTATCTGTAACAATTTGGAGTTCCAGGTTTCACAATTTAACATTTCATGCAATGCCCAGGGAAGCGGGGATTCCAAATGAAGTAAAAATGCCCTTGCATAGCAATTTGAATGTGGCCGGCAACTTTGCTGGTGGCAATAAAGCAGTTGACATCCCCAGAGTCAGTGACAACATTCTAATAAAATCTGGGATCTGTGTCAAGGGACACGAATGGGCAAAGTTCGATATGCACCCAAACTTTGACTTTCTGTTGCCTTCCCTAGACACGGTTGGTGATAAGAAGACCAATAAAAGTTGAAAATCTGTTCTTTTCACAATTGTTGAACAAAAAAGTCACCAGTTGCATTTAAATTAATGGGGCCTTGAATGCCACCATTTTGGGGAGGTTTGGCACTCCATGATGGAGCATTATACGGCAAACATCCAATGATAACAACCATAATCATTGCTGCTTCCAATAAAATATGTTAACCATATAAATGCCTTATTCCAAGTAAATTCTTTTTTCTCTATTTTAGACAGTGAAATCTGCCATAAATGTCCTGAAGAGGAGTGGCCTGATCAGAAGAAAGTGAAATGTATACCCAAAGATATTGAGTTTTTATCTTATAATGATATTTTTTCTTTTATATTTCTGGGATTAATATTATTATTTGTCATAGCAACAGTATTTATATTGAGAAGCTTCATCTATTACTGGGACACTCCCATTGTTAAAGCCAATAACCGGACTGTGAGCTTCATCCTCCTCGTCTCCATCTTGCTGAGCTTCCTCTGTGTCTTCTTCTTTCTTGGTCGTCCAGTGGACATCACCTGCTTACTGAGACAAGTATCATTTGGAACACTTTTCTCAATTGGTGTCTCTTCTATTCTGGCCAAAACTATCACAGTCTGTGTTGCCTTCAAAGCCACCAAACCTGGAAGTTACTGGGTCAAGATGGTCTCATTCAAACTTTCTAATTCTGTGGTACTTATCTGTTCTTCTGTACAAGTTTTCCTTTGCGTTTCATGGTTGTTGGTGTCACCTCCTTATGTAGAGTATAACCATCACACGTATCCTGGGAAGATCATCATTCAGTGTAATGAGGGGTCAGATATCTGCTTCTACTCCATGTTGGGTTATATGGGGCTCCTGGCAGCTGTGAGCTTTGTTCTGGCTTTCATGGTGAGGACATTACCGGACAGTTTTAATGAGGCCAAGTACATCACCTTCAGCATGCTGCTGTTCTGCAGTGTCTGGATCGCCATGATCCCGGCTTATCTGAGCACCAGAGGGAAATACATGGTGGCTGTGGAGGTATTCGCCATCCTGACCTCATGTGCCGGAGTTCTGGGTTGTATATTTTTCCCTAAAGTGTATATTCTGCTTTTGAAACCCAGTTTTACCTCAAGAAATGTGATAATAAAGAAAAAAAATTATGAATGATTAAGGATTCAAAATAAATTTTGAAAAAAAATTACTTTACTGCTTTGATCACCAGATACTTATAATAATGGTCATTGTACACAGGAATATTACCTGAATGAAACATTATAGAATCATAGGGGGTGTCAACCACTTCTGCCACATAATAGGAGCCCCAACCCTCGGGTGCTGTCGGATACATCAAAAACTTAGGCCTCCTGATTGTATCCAGCGGATGGCTGCAATGGCCAGAAGTATGTAAGCTGCTAAAACATGGGAGCGTTCAAGGTGAAGGTTTTCATGGTGCAGTTGTCCACAGGCACAGGCCAGATACATTCTCTGCTAGCTCACTCTTCCGCCCTCAATGCCCCATTAACGCCCCCTCCATACCTCCCATAGCCTTTATAGCCTATGTGTAATGTATTTATGTTATTCTGCTAATATAATTCTCTTATTAATTCACATCTACTTATTAATGTGTAATAAAAAATAATATAAACACTTCAGAATTAATCAGAAATGCATAGGGCGGCTTTAAATGCAAGACATAATTTTTGGAATTTGATATATTGTTTTCTCACTTCTTTCAATGCAAGTCACATACAAACACATTGGAATTTTAACTCTTTCTTTCATTGTGGCCAATTGGTAAGATCAAAAAAAGTTCTTTTTTGCTCATGAATGTGCACTCTGCTCCCCATCTTGACAGAAAAATAACAGAAATGTTGATATTTTTGCTAATTTATTAAGCAAGAAAATCTGAAATATCACATGGTCATAAATATTCAGACCATTTTATAACTCACATGCTGTCCATTTCCCTTTGATATCACTTGAGGTGGTTCTACGCCTTCTATAATGCCCCCATTGGACAAACCATCAGCAGATTTGGTTTCCAGTATGATCTCTATGCTGATGACACCCAGCTATATACTTCTGCAGGTAACATCACCCCTGCCTTAATCCAGAACACTAGTGACTGTCTCTCTGCTGTCTCTAACATCATGCCCTCTCTCTTCTTGAAACTTATCTTTCTAAAACTGAACTTCTTGTCTTTCCACCATCTACTAACCAACCCAACCATGATTTCTCCATCTTGGTTTGTGGGATCACTATAGCCCCGGGGCCACTGTCTTGGGGTTGTGCTGGACTCTGACCTCTCCTTTTCATCATATATTCAATCTTTTGCTCACTCGTGCCGCATCCATCTCAGAAACATCTCCAGAATCTTCCCATTTCTGACAATTGAAACTACTAAAATGCCAATTGTTGCGCTTATTCACTCTCGAATAGACTACTTTAACTCCCTACTAATTGATTTTCTACTCACTAAACTCTCTCCTCTACAATCAATTCTTAATGCTGCCTGTCTCCTTCCGTATTCACTTTAAAATTATAACCCTCATCCACAAAGTTTTGAATAATGCTGCACCTACCTATCTCTCTTCTCTCATCTCAGTCTATCGCCCTTCCTGTGCTCTTCGATCTGCCAGTGACATTAGATTAATCTCTACCTTAATTCGAACCTCTCCTGCACGTCGCCAGGACTTCTCCCGAGTTGCACCAATTCTCTGGAATGGCCTTCCCCGGACTCTCAGACTAATACCCACCCTCCAAAGTTTCAAACGTGCTCTTAAAGCCCATCGCTATAGACAGGCCTATCACACTCGCTAACTGCATGAAACGTCACCTCTCCCTTTACTAATCCATCCTATGTCCTCCTTCCG
Organism: Engystomops pustulosus; assembly: GCF_040894005.1. Lineage (NCBI taxonomy): Eukaryota > Metazoa > Chordata > Amphibia > Anura > Leptodactylidae > Engystomops > Engystomops pustulosus. The sequence continues at coordinate 294,322,103 of NC_092411.1, read as the reverse complement.
TCTGTTATCTGGCAAACACCAGATATATACCAAGTTCCAGGCTTATACAAGTGTCCACACTAGGTGGAGAACTAGCTTACCTAAGTTGTACTTTTTACAGAATTTGTTTCCCAGCAGTCACACATGGTGTTGGCAGAATCAGGCCATAGGGGGGGGGGCAGGACCACTGGGGGTAATGGAAGGAAAGATTAATTATCCAGGATACAGAGATATCCTGGATAACTCTTCCAGAGCTCTGGACCTCAGGCTGGGCCGAAGGTTCACCTTCCGATAAGACAATGACCCTAAGCACACAGCTAAAAAAAATAACACAGCAGAGGCTTCAGATCATCTATGTGACCATTCCTGACCGGCTCAGCCAGAGCCTGGGCCTAAACCCAATTGAGCATCTCTGGAGAGACTTGTGTGTAAAGTTGTGTGAGGACTTGTTTTCTGTGTAACAAATTGCACTTCATAGTGACGGTATTAAATATGCCAGGCCGTGCACTGGAAGGGGAAAAAAATTCCAAATGCAGTGAAATTTGTGAAAAATGCATTTGTGCCATTTTTTGTGGGCTTGGTTTTTATGGCTTTTCCTGTGCGACCCAAAGACAAATTGGTGCGATCACGTGGATACCAAATTTTTATAGGTTTTATAATGTTTTCGGCGTTGAACGCAGAGAATAACCATTATTATATTTTGATAGATCAGACATTTTGGGACACGGCGATAACTAACATGATTTTGTACTGCTTATTTATATTTATATCAATTCTAGGGAAATGGGGTGATTAAAATGTACTATTATGCAGGCAGTAATATGGGGATTTTACACATCATCCACTACAATGTGCAATTCGCAAATGTATGACCCAATGCTGTCACGGTAACTGATGACTTCACAGGGGGTGGCGATCGAATGCAAGATTTAAATGCCTTTAGTAGCTTTGTCCGGGGCATTTACAGGGTTAACACCCACAATGCCAGCAATGACTGTGGGTGTTACCAGTGGGTGTTTGCTGCAATATGCAGCAAACGCCCGTATTGGATAGAGATGGCTCAGCCTGTGAGCCCTCTACATACACTCGCAGCCGACTTGCGACATACAGATACATAAAACGTCGGTAAGGGGTTAAAGTAAAGTTAATGCAATGTAAACGTGATATAAAGGTTAAAGGTTAACATTGCATACAAATTGCATTTACAAAAGCATGGCTTCAATTAGAGATGAGCGAACATACTCGTCCGAGCTTGATGCTCATTCAAGCATTAGCGTACTCGAAACTGCTCGTTGCTCGGACGAGTATTTCGCCAGCTCGAGAAAATGGCATCTCCCGCCGTTTTGCTTTTTGGCGGCCAGAAACAGAGCCAATCACAAGCCAGGAGACTCTGCACTCCACCCAGCATGACGTGGTACCCTTACACGTCAATAGCAGTGGTTGGCTGGCCAGATCAGGTGACCCTGGAATAGACTAGCCCCTGCCCGCGCTGCTCGGATCATTCTCTGTCTGGATGCCGCTAGGGAGAGAGCTGCTGCTGGTCAGGGAAAGCGTTAGGGTGTTCTATTAGAATAGTGTTAGGTAGGAGTGATTCTACAAGAACCCAACAGCCCTTCTTAGGGCTACAATAACGTTATACATTTTTTTTTTTTTTATTTGCTTGTGGCTGGGCTTGCTGCCATTAGTAGTGCAGCTAGTACCATATTGTGAGGAATTTGCAGGGAGACTTGCTACCATTGTGTTTAGCTCTTAGTGACACACATATCCACCTTAAACACCAAAGTGGGACAATTTATTAGGGGTTTGATTTGAATTAGGCACAGTCTGCTGATTTATTTTTTTTTACCTTTATTTCTCTTTATAGCTCAAAGTCATATTGCAAAGCAGTGTGCTTTCACTGTAGGCTAGAAAATAGCCATAGGAGAACCCCAACGGCTTACTTAGGCCTACAATAGCGTTATATTTTCCTTTCTTTTGTTTGCTTGTGGCTGGGCTTGCTGGCATTAGTAGTGCAGCTAGTACCATATTGTGAGGAATTTGCAGGGAGACTTGCTACCGTTGTGTTTAGCTCTTAGTGACACGCATATCCACCTCAAACACCGAAGTGGGACTAATTATTAGGGGTTTGATTAGAATTAGGCAGAGTCTGCTGATTTATTTTTTTTTACCTTTATTTCTTTTTATAGCTCAAAGTCATCAGGCACAGCACAAAATCCAGTTGTGTGCTGTCAGTGTAGGTTAGAAACTAGCCATAGCAATAGGATAGCATCGTTTTCTTTAAAAAAAAAACACAAAAAAACACAGCCCTCCCGTGGGAGGGCTAGATTTTCAGAAGTCTGGAGGTTCTTTAAAGAAACACCGGATGACCGACGGACTGTGGTGTGCAACCTTTGCCAAACCAGGATCAGCAGGGGTTCCACCACTACTAGCTTAACTACCACCAGTATGCGCAGGCATATGAATGCTAAACACCCCACTCAATGGCACCAAGCCCGTTCACCTGCGGCCGGGCACACCACTGCTCCTTCCCCTGTGTCATCTGCTAGTCAGCCCCCTGCCCAGGACGACGGCCCAAACACCTCCCATGCGAAACCCCCATCTTCGCCTCCACGATCCTCCACAGCATCCACCAGCGTTCAGCTCTCCATACCCCAGACGCTGGAGCGCAAAAGGAAGTATAGCGCAACCCACCCACATGCCCAAGCCCTCAACGTCCACATCTCCAAGTTGCTTAGCCTGGAGATGCTGCCCTATAGGCTGGTAGAGACCGAGGCCTTTCGAAACCTCATGGTGGCGGCCGCCCCTCGGTATTCGGTCCCCAGCCGCCACTACTTTTCCCGATGTGCCGTCCCAGCCCTGCACAAGCACATGTCAGAGAACATCATCCGTGCCCTGACCAACGCCGTTTCTGACAAGGTCGACCTGACCACGGACACGTGGACGAGTGCTGCTGGGCAGGGCCACTATATATCGCTGACGGCACATTGGGTTAACTTGGTGGAGGCTGGGACCGAGTCTGACCCTGGGGCTGCTCATATACTGCCGACGCCGAGGATTGCGGGGCCTACCTCGGTCCAGGTCTCAAAGGCCTACTATGCCTCCTCCTCTTCCCACCCCTCCTCCACCTCCTCCTCCGAATTACCATCCGTGGGCATGGCGCCATCAGTCGGTAGCTCTAGGCACAGCAGCAGTGCCGTCGCTAAGCGACAGCAGGCGGTGCTCAAACTGCTGAGCCTAGGCGATAAATGGCACACCGCCCAAGAGCTATTACAGGGCATCACGGCGCAGACTGATCTGTGGCTGGCACCGCTGAACCTGAAGCCAGGCATGGTTGTGTGTGACAACGGCCGTAACCTGGTGGCGGCTCTGCAACTCGGCAGACTGACACATGTGCCATGCCTGGCCCATGTGTTAAATCTGATAGTTCAGCGTTTCCTCAAGACATACCCCAATCTGTCTGATTTGCTCACGAAGGTGCGCCGAATATGTGTGCATTTCAGGAAGTCCAGCACAGATGCTGCCACTCTCAGGACAGGGCAGCGCCGCCTCCAACTGCCCGCTCACCGACTGTTGTGCGACGTGCTCACGAGGTGGAATTCAACATTAACCATGTTATCCTGAGTTTACCAGCAGCGCAGAGCGATTGTAGACTGCCAGATGTCAACTTCCACCAGAACTGGTAGTCAGGTCAGTCAGCTTCCTCAAGTCTACAATGAGGAGTGGACGTGGATGTCTGATATCTGTCAGGTGCTGAGTAACTTTGAGGAGTCAACACAGATGGTCAGTGGCAATGCCGCCATCATCAGCCTCACCATCCCGCTGCTTGGCCTGTTGAAAAACTCTCTGGTCAGCATGAAGTCGGAAGCTTTGCGCTCGTCACAAGAGACGGGGGAAGAAGATTCCCTTGTTGATAGCCAAAGCACCCTTAGGTCTGTTTCTCAGCGCATATCGGAGGAGGTGGAGGAGGATGAGGAGGAAGAGGAGGAGAATGTTGGCGAGACAGAAGAGGGGACCATTGTTCAGTCCTTCACTGTTCAGCGTGTATGGGCAGAAAAAGAGGAGTTGGAGGAGTTGGAGGAGGAGGAAATGGGCAGTCAGGCCAGTGAGGGGAGTGAATTCTTGCGCGTTGGGACTCTGGCGCATATGGCAGATTTCATGCTAGGCTGCCTATCCCGTGACCCTTGCGTTCAAAGAATTTATTCCAGCACCGATTACTGGGTATTCACTCTCCTGGACCCACGGTACAAGCAAAATCTTTCCACTCTCATCCCTGGAGAGGAAAGGAGTGTGAGAATGCATGAATACCAGCAGGCCCTGGTGCACAAGCTGAAACAGTATTTCCCTTCTGACAGCGCTAGCGGCAGAGGGCGTACTTCTGCAGGACAAGTAGCGAGGGAGAGTAGGCGAGCAGGCGGCATTTCCAGCAATGGCAGGGGTACGCTTTACAAGGCCTTTGCCAGTTTTATGTCACCCCAGCAAGACACTGTCACCTGTCCCCAGTCTCGGCAGAGTAGGGCTGATCTTTACAGAAAGATGGTGAGGGAGTACGTAGCTGACCATACCATCGTCCTAAATGATCACACAGCTCCCTACAACTACTGGGTTTCAAAGCTGGACATGTGGCACGAACTGGCGCTGTACGCCTTGGAGGTTCTTGCCTGCCCTGCCGCTAGCGTGTTGTCCGAGCGGGTTTTCAGTGCAGCTGGTGGCATCATCACCGATAAGCGTACACGCCTGTCGACTGACAGCGCTGACAGGCTGACGCTTATCAAAATGAATAAAGCCTGGATTTCTCCGGATTTCCATTGTCCACCAGGTGAAGGAAGCTCAACCTGAATAATGTATGCACTCCTCCTCCTCAATGTCCTCCTTCTTCTTCTTCTGGTAATTTTTTTGCCAGGGCCAACTGGCTATAGTACTCTATGTATTTAATTTTTCTGGAGGGCCACCAACCCGGTCCTCTGTTTTAAGCAATTTTTGGGAGTGCCACATACAGGCACTCAATCTATTTAATTTTTCTGGAGGACCACCTACCTGCTCCTCTGGTTTGAAAACTTTTTTGGACTGCCACATACAGGCACTCAATTTATTTAATTTTTCTGGAGGGCCACCTACCTGCTCCTCTAGTTTGAAAACTTTTTTGGACTGCCACATACAGGCACTCAATTTATTTAATTTTTCTGGAGGACCACCTACCTGCTCCTCTGGTTTGAAATCTTTTTTGGACTGCCACATACAGGCACTATCCAAATTAAATTGTCTCCATAGCAGCCTCCACATGTCGTCTTTTTAGCTGGCTCCACACGTTGTCTCCATTGCTACCTCCACACGTCATCGCCATAGCTGCCTCCAAAAGTCGTCCATATAGCTGCCTCCATACATGGTCTCCTTATCAAACGAACTGTGTCAGGCAGAATTTTGGGTTGTTTTCATGGCTTCCACATCAAACTTAATAACTTTGTCGCCACCCTGCTGTGTAATCCACAAAATATACTGGCAAACTTTTATCATTTACCTATATTATTTCAGCGCTTCTAGCGCATCTGTTTACATTCCCTTCACCCGCCGTATCCCAAACTTATAAGAACGCTACTACACTTGATCTTATTCAAAAGGTTCTTAGAAGTGCTGTTTGGGGAGTAGCCTAGAGACAGGGGCATGGATTGGCGAAAGCTCGTCTGGCAGCGGAGCGCCAGCTCCATCTCAAGATCCAACTAACATAGTTTTAACTGCAGCACCTTTAATCTACTACTAGTTCACTGCCTCCATACATGGTCCCCTTATCAAACGAGCTGTGTCAGGCAGAATTTTGGGTTGTTTTCATGGCTTCCACATCAAACTTGTTAACTTTGTCGCCACCCTGCTGTGTAATCCACAAAATATACTGGCAAACTTTTATCATTTACCGATATTATTTCAGCGCTTCTTGTGCATCTGTTTACATTCCCCTCACCCGCCATATCCTAAACTTATAAGAACGCTACTACACTTGATCTTATACAAAAGGTTCTTAGAAGTGCTGTTTGGGGAGTAGCCTAGAGATAGGGGCTTGGATTGGCGAAAGCTCGCCTGGCAGTGGAGCGCCATCTCAAGATCCAACTAACATAGTTTTAACTGCAGCACATTTAATCTACTACTAGTTCACTGCCTCCATACATCGTCCCCTTATCAAACGAGCTGTGTCAGGCTGAATTTTCAGGTGTTTCACCAGATACATAGTGGAACTGGACCCATCTGTCGCCGCCATTCTGGAGACCTGAAGTTGCAATCATAGCAGCGCAATATGGATGCCCCATACTGTCGCTCTTAATCATGGAACCATTTCCGTAAAAACAATTAAAAATAGAACCACTATGCTATTCCATTATTCCTAGGTGAAATATTCAAACGACCTGGCCTGCTTTGAAAATTATAATTTTTTCAAAGTAAACGCTTCTGGCCCCCAGGCCCATTTTGGGTGGGGAGGAGCCGAGAGACAGGGGCTTGGACAGGCGAAATCTCGCCTGGCAGTGGATCGCCAGCTCCATCCCAAGATTAGGCAGCCTCAGAGGCATCCATGCATGCTGCCCCTGCTGTTTCCTGTCCATTTTGCCTCCACGATCCTCCACAGCGTCCACCAATGTCTCATTTCAACTCTCTATACCCCAGACGCTGGAGCACGAGAGGATATGCAGCACATCATCCCCTTATCAAACGACCTGTGTCAGGCAGAATTTTCAGGTGTTTCACCAGATACATAGTGGAGCTCGGCCCATCTGTCGCCGCCATGCTGGAGACCTGAAGTTGCAATCATAGCAGCGCAATATGAATGCCCCATACTGTCGCTCTTAATCATGGAAGTCGTCTCCATGGCTGCCTCCACATGTCGTCCTCTTATCAAAAGAGCTGTGTCAGGCTCATTTTTCGGGTGTTTCACCAAATACGTTATGGAACTTGGTCACTATGTCGCCACCATGCTGTGTTATCGACTAAATATACTGTCAACCTTTTGTTCACATAGGAAATCATTTCACCTCCTTTGGTGAAACCCGAGTCCATTTAGGGTATGTCGCCATGACACTCTCTAGCCTTCCACTGCTGCCGCTGCCTCTGCATGCCGTCCCTTATAGTGTCAGGGTCAATAATTGGATGTTTTAGATGCTATCTAGCCTCATTCGGTCACTCTGTCATGGCCATGCTGTTGCCCATAATTTTGGCATAATGGTGCGATTAAGCAGCCTCAGAGGCATCCATGCATGCTGCCCCTGCTGTTTCCTGTCCATTTCCGTGGTGTTTCCATCCTTTTCTGAGGTTCCCAGGTGTTTGGCCAAGCTTCCCTGTGCAGACCCTTGGTCCCCTTGAAAAATGCTCCAGTCTCCCATTGACTTCAATGGGGCTCGTTATTCGAGACGAGCACTCGAGCATCGGGAAAAGTTCGTCTCGAATAACGAGCACCCGAGCATTTTAGTGCTCGCTCATCTCTAGCTTCAATCCATTCCATGTTGAAGAAATATAAACATGATGTAATTGAAAAGTGTGTGAATGCAGGGGCTAATATTGCGTTCACATAGCATTTATGTAAATGTAGTGTAAACATTGTGTTTATGTTGTGCCTACGCTAGGCGATTTTAACGCAATGTAAATGCAATGTGAATAAAAATGCAGTAAACATGTATTTTTTGGCCGCACTTCTGTAGGTTGGGGGTGCCTGGGATACTGATCCTACCCCAAATGATAAACGTAATAAATTGTGGCAGACCAAGGGTTAAATGCGTAAATAATGCGCTTTTTATTATGATTTTGCGGCTTTATTTGTGTATCGTTTCGACCTGTCAATAGGTCTTTGTCAAGATGTCGTCCAGATAGACCTAAAACAAGACATACATCAGCCCACAATATCCCTGTCCTAGGTTATACCTGGTTATAGTTTGGCCTAGGCCAAAGTATACCCATGGTATAAAGTAGCCTAGGCCAGAATATACCCCCACCGGTCAGAGTATACCCAAACCTATAAAGTGGACTCGGTAAGATTATATCCCCCCAGGCCAGTAAGTATCGGGACGTTTTTTGCCGTTGACATCCTGTGTTATATTCTGTATTAAACACAGTAAAGTGGACTAGTGTGCCCAAATTGAAGCTCCCAGGATGCTTCATGTTCTCTTTTTATGTATACTTACTTCTTGAGGTTACGATCCAGCGGCTAAATGCTGCAGTCTAACTGTTGACATGTTGCTATGACAGTGTCTGGGCACTTCCGGCAGTCTAACGCATGTGCAGTCAAGTTCCCCTGGCTTGCGCTCCATCTATGCATTCCACTTATACGCTGTCAGCGTTACACACAACTTATCAGATAAATATGGGATCGGAGGATTGTGAACACACTGAGGTATGTTCTCTAACCACAGATTGTGGTTTTTATTGCACATTGGCACTTAACACCTGATTTATGTTAGGATCAACGAACTACATGCTATATTGCTCTATACTTTGCACCAGTTTGAGATGTCACTTATTATAAATGTATTGTATAACTATGGACACCTTGCACTTTATATATATGTATTGAAATAATGAAATATGTATCACATTCATACAATTTATATGTATGTGGTGGGTGGGGTTTACACATGACTGCCAAATTTTGTATATATACCTGCTTTGTACACTGATTGTTGGCTTGAGGAAGGCTCAATGTGAGCCGAAATGTCGCTGTTGCTACTCATGGAATAAAAGAGACCACATTTTTTCACCATAATTGATGTCTGGAGTGCTGCTTATCTTCTGCCTTTTGCATATTTTTTTTTTTGCTTGTTTTTGTTTTTTTGTTTTTAATAACAAGGGGGTCCCCATGCATTTTTTTCATTTTATTTATTTTTTAAATGACATGAGGTCCCCCCTCTAAAAATGGGCTTTTCTTTGTTAGAATTAATAGAGACCCCATCCAAGCTGTAAGCAGAATTGAAACTAAGATAAGAATCACTAAGCAGATTATATTAAATGGATGCTAAATCTAAAAAGGCTGCCAGTATACTAGATGGCGTACGAGCCCACTGTGATCTCCTTCACATTCCCCCTTTTGAGTCATGCATGGCTTGTATCTCTGTCCTGAGTGACCCCCTCAAACTCCAGGTACCTGCAGGTAGGCTAGCCCTTCTTACCTGCTGGACTCTTCACCAGATTTCCTGGAGGCCAGTCACACAAGGGTTACAGATCTTCATACTCAAATCGCTTACAAGTACTAGAACATCTGTAATCGAACATTTCAGGCTCAGTGCTCACCGGTGAGACTGCTGGACAGTCTCTGGGCTCCATTCGTGTAGCTGCCATGGCTAGCCTGTAAGCTAATTCATTCCCCTTTGCTTGTGGCGTTGCCAATTTTGTGTGTGCTTTAACTTTAATCATCCCCACCTCTCATGGAAGAGAGCATCCATGAGCTCTTTAATCAGCATCCCATGCTTAATGGGTGTCACAGGAGAGGTGAGGAAGTCTCTAGCCTTCCACATGGGACAAGAGTCGTGATAGACCCCAAAGCTATACCTAGAATTGGTATAGATGTTTGCCCTTTTACCTTTCACCAGCTGTAGCGCTTCATAGAGTGCTCAACTGAGCCTCCTGTGCTGACCTGTGTGGAGGGAGTGCTTCTGCTTTTACTACCTCATTTGTGCCACTGCATATCCAGTGTAGAACCATCAATCCTATCCCACTGAGCCATCTACAAAAAACTCAATGTCTGGGTTAAACAGTTTCAGTGACATGAGCAAAACCAGAGGCCTCCTGTTGGATAAGGGACAATCAGTCATGCTTATGCTCAAGTTCAAAAAGTTCCTCATCTGAGAGTCTGAGAGGACTCTCTCTCTCTCCCCCTTCTGAATCCTGTAAGGCTGGCAACAGAGTGGCAGGATTCAGAGCAGTGCACCTTTTCAGTGTGATGTTCTTGGGCATCATGAGTGCACACTGGAGTCTGAGCTGTCTGGCCATGGTGAGATGCTTGGGCTGTACTTGGGTAAGAATACTGTGAAAATCATGTGGTGTTTGCACTGTGACCGGTTGGTATAGGATCGACTCACCTCTGCTGACTGCAGCTACTGCTCTGACACAGGAGGGGGCTCCCCTTATGACTGAATGTAGCCAGACTGAATGGTAGATCAATGGTAGGCCAAAACAGGACAAAAGGCTTGGTGTAGTGGGGTGTGCCTAGGGCTGGAGAAGACAAGATTGCCAGCTTAAGGCTGTGGAATGCATCTATTGCCTTGGGACAGAGGGAAAAAAGGGTGGAGGCAATGCAGTCATAGTTGCATAGTTAAAGGCAGACCTTATCCAAGGCCTGCAGTAGCTGACCAATCCTAGAAACATACTGGGCAAGGGCATATTCTGGATTGCTAGCTTCCTTTCCTCTGTCAGGTGTCTGCTTGTGGCTGAGTCCGCCTTCTCCTGGCAGTCTTGTTTGTCTCTTAAAGCCTTGGACCCTTTTTCAAAGAGGCAAGAGGCTTGCCTGTAACGAGGGAGCACACAAAAGTAAGTCATCCACATATTGCAACAGTTGGGGTGGGGGCATCTAATCTTCCAGCACTTCTTGAAGGCCCGCGGAGTACTGGGTGGGGGAGTTTTGCCTCCCTTGTGGGAGTCTGCAGCAGGTGTACTGGAAGGCTAAGTTGGTAAAGGCAAACAGGTACTGGAAATCTTCAACTAGGGGCACAGAGAAGAGAGCACTTGCCAAATCAATAACAATTGAGAAAATAGCAATTGTTTCAGGCACAGCTGCCAACAATGTGTGTGGGTTGGGGACAACTGAGGTGAGAGCTTCAGAACACTCATTGACAGCTCGGAGGTCATGGACCACCCGGTATGTATCCGGCTGTCCTTTCTGGGTCTTATTCGTGACCGGGAACAGAAGAGTTTTATATGGGGTCTGAGTACGCTTTATCAATCATGCCTTTAAGAGGTCTAGGTGTTCACAGCATCCTATTGGGCAGGAGTGAGAGGGTACTCTAATTCTATGCCCCGCCGTCTTATTCAGTCTGTTTAGGTATATCACCCCTGACTGTAATTTCTCCTTATAGGGGACACTTTGTGCCCTGTGGGCTTGTCTGGTTTGTTCTAGTTCAAGGCCAAATGAGACTTTTGCCAAATCCCAGGATCCCCGCGGAAAACAAATGGAACATAGGGTGTCAAGATTTTGGTAATTGCACTAAAAGGACTTAGTTACATACTCTATATTCCAGGAATGGCATGCGGCTTTGTAGGGGTCTGGGGCTTTCACACTGTTGGCCATTAACTCAATTGCAGACTAGGTTTGGTATACCTCAACAGCAGCATACTTACCAGGTATCGGGGGAAGGAGTTTATCTCCCATGGCAACATCACATGCAAGCCCAACAAATATATCATCCTACACTCTGTCCTAACCAGTCTCACTGAGGGGAATGGTCTAGAATCCAAACAGTTTCTACAGCTGTCTGTCCATTTCAGGTTTTGCATCCCATATTATATACAAGTCCATCCTTCAGGGTTCCGGCTCAGCATTAACACCCTTAGAACTCTTTTCCATGGTGATGACTGGTCAGATGTGGGCAGTCTGTGTAGTCTGTCCGTCACAGTTATATGGGGGTAGTCACTCAGAGGGCTTCTGGTACCATCCCTTCTTCCCATCCACCTTGTTCCAACCCTCTGTCACCAACTCTCTACATCGAGCCATCCTTCTGACTGGGTATGCCACTCAGGGGAAGATCTAGCATAAGCAAAACCTTCAATACCTCATGACTTTCTTTCACCCACTCTTTACCTTTCCAGTGTGACAATATGTCAGTTGCTTTCTTTGGTCCACAGTGCTTGGCTGCCATCTTACTCTGCTCACTACCCATATTGTGACCTGTGGAATAGTGTTTTATTCAAGGACTGTAGATATCTTCTGTTACTACAGTTTCAGACTAACCCGCTAACTATCAGTATGGGACAAATTAGAGACCTTCACACAATATTCAGAAGTCAAACTGTCAACTGTTAAATCTCTGTCAGTATCCCTCAGACTCCACTGTCCATTACTGCATCATGGGGATGATCCCAATCCTAGAGGAAAGGTACATAAACCTGGGCAGAGTTTGTCTCTGCAAACTTCTAGATTCTATACGCCACCCACAGAACAAAACTCAACACAGTCACAATCGCACAGACTAGCAGGACTACCTCAACAATCCACAAAGGCACTGCAGACATGGGTCTATAATATATAAGTTCACTGTTAGGGCTCAGAAGTCAGTCAGATTACCTTACAAGTGGTTCCTTGCCAACACAATGAGCCCAGCTTATAGTGAACAGTAAGAATGTAGGATTAAATACAGAGGCAACCTCAGCTTGTCCTTCCAGTCAGTGAAACAGAAGTGACATATCAAGGCACTCTTTTTCAGTTCTGGTCACCAGAAAAGCAGAGACTTTTGCAGAGGTTGCCCAAGTGGTCAGCTGTTCACTCCCGGGTCCTACGTTGAGTGCCAGATGGTAAACATGACCAGAAGGGTCTTTGGACATTTGAGGCTTTAACAGACCCTTAATCTGTTGTAAGGCGATCTCCAAATCATAAAGGTTTCCCCCGCTCCCCAGGCTGCCCTGAAAACACTGGGTAGAATGGACCCCAGTTTGGCAGATCCCTCCCAGACCTCCGGTGGGGAGAAAAGTCCTCCGAACAGCATCCGCCCGTCCTTGGCCCTGACCCCTTCTGGCACTGCCTGCCTCGTGGGACCTGGCTGCCGTGCTGAGAGTGTCACAGGAGGATAGCGCTGAGAAAGCCGGTCCGCAGCTGCATGTTGTGCAGGTCCACCTCCACCAGGACCCCCCCACTGTTTCTCCTGCAGGAGCCAGCCTCACCTTTTCATCAGCTGGATGATATCCCCACAGATGAAAAGTGGCAATCATCACAGGGGCTGGAGGTTAGTGTCTCAGATACTACGGCCCATGGGGACCCACAGCTGGCAGTGCTTAGGTCAACATTGGGATCCTGCCCTGGCCGCCCTGTGACCTCAGGAACAGGGCTGAAAGTCACGTGCCCTTCCCACCTGCCTTCTGATTCTTCTGACTCTCCAGCGCCACAACCAGCGCACGGCCTGGCTGAACGAACATGGCTTGGTCTCTGGCCTGGTCCCGCCGCATGTGAACGGCAGCCCCAGCCTTGCACAGTCACCTCTATGGCCGAACACAGATGCACCATGGTGCACCACACCCTCCGTGCCACAATCGCACTCTCCATTTCCACCAAATGCTACATTTCTTGGAACCCAACCCCCACAGAGGGTTGCCTCCCTACAACCGTCATTATCCAGCTTTGAAGACTCTCCTTATCATCATGCTTTTGCCTCCCAAGTGGAGCAGTTTCAACAGGCCTCCCTATTCCCTCAAATATTGGAGGGATTAATAGAGCTATGTACCCTCAAAAAACACCTTACAGCCATTCCAACTAATGAGGACATGGAGTGCTACATATCATGCCTTGAACAATCCTACAGCGTGGAGGTGGCGCTGTTGAGATACAAAGTATAACAACTGCAACAAAGAGTGGTTGGCACTGAAGCCTCCCAGTAGGAACTCAGGAACCAGTTAGACACCCATTCAGCTGCTTTATCTACCCACTCTTTACAACTCTAAAACCTAACCAATAAGCTGGACGACGCAGACAACAGGGGGCGTCAAAATAATATCCCGGGCCTCTCAGAATCAGTTGCTTCATCTTAACTTCATGAGATGCTGTGCTGCGATCAGTCTTCAACTCCACCCTGGAGGCTCCGGTGGACTCACTAGTGGAACTGGATAGGGCACATCAGGCCCTCCAGGCTCACCCAATGGCACAAGATCCTCCACGGGATGACATCTGTCGGGTCCATCACAATCAGCCGAAGGAAGCCATCATGAGCAAAGCACGGAAATTGGAACTGATTGCTTTTCAAGTAGCTCAGCTGCAATTATTGTCAGACCTCTCCTGATTAACCCTTCAGAAACGTAAAGCCCTACGGCCGCTGTTGGACTCTTTGCATCAACTGAACCTCCCCTATAATTGTGGGTTCCTCCTTCACCTTCAAATACGTCACTCGGGCCTCAGTCATAATATTCGACATCCGGATGACGTCTCTGCAGTGGCAGCTGCCCTCAACATCCCAGTCCTGGATCTCTCTTCATGGCTGTCGCTGCCGACTCCAGGCATCCTGGGCATACCACCGCGACCTCCACATGCTCCTAGAAGAAGAGCTGGAAGCAATCCTGATGGTCCCAGGAGCAGGACGCGTCAGCCCGCTGCACCTCAAGTCTTAATCTCTTTGACACAGTTCTTATTTGGACATTGACCCCACGCAGGAAAGTATACTTTCTTATGGTATAGTTTATACTGTGTTTAATGACAACTAATTTTTGGGGGGGGGTTTCTCTCTTTTGTGCTGGGTTGCATTCATATTGTTTTCATCCTCTAAGTAGTATGCAAAGGCCTTTTGGTCGGAATACCTCAATACTTAGGTCACTTTCCACTTGGGGAAGCACAAACGGCTGGTCTGTGTGAGCGTTCCAGCTTGCCCCGTAGTTTCCCCTGGGTTTCGTCCCACACCCCTTGATAAGTGGCTTTCTTTTCTTCCTTATTCTTCCCATCTTACTTCTTCCTTTCTCCCTGTTTATTGTTGTTTATTCTTTTCCATGTGTGCTTTCCTAGTGTCCCACCTCTAGTCCTCCCTCCCTATTCCTTAAATTTACCCTACCCACCCACAGAATAGTACGTCAGTTTATCAGCCATGGAGACTATAAAGCTTGGGTCCCTGAATTCGCGGAGGCTGAATGTCCCTCAGAAAAGATCTCAAATTCTCTATGGCATTCATAGACAGGGTGTCAAAATGTTTTTTTGCACGAGACTGGTCATTTCCCGGTGATCAAGGATCGTTACTTCAATACCTGCTTTCATAGCTCTAATCCTGAATCATGCTCCAAGAGTGTGTCTATTGCTGTCCACCGTTCTCTTCCGCATGTGGTCAGGGCGAGTTGATGGATGATGCCAGTAGATATGCTTTTATCAAGGTACAAATCTTAGACCAGATTTTTACTATAGCAAACCTGTACCTACATAATCGCTCCCTAGTCTCTGTCTAAAGGAAAAATCTGAGTGAGTTGTTGGGGTTCTTGGAGGGGATGCTGGGAAGTGACTTTAATTTCCCATTAGACACAACACTTGATACCTCTTTGGAGAAAAGTCATATCCCTCTATGGCAGTTGAGCTCCCTCAGAAAGGACTTAACACAGGCTTCAATTAGTAGACGTCTGGCGGATCCTACATCCTAAAGACAGGGACTACACATTTTACTCCCCACCGTACGAGGTGTGTAGTTACATAGATTTTTTTCTTATACAACACAGGGCCCTTACATGCGAACAAATTGCCACTATCATGCCCCAATTTATGTGTTAGTCACTATCCCGTCTATAGCCACAGGACCTTGGTCTCTCTGTACACAGAAAATAAAACACACCATTGAATGCTTCCATCACTTTCCAGACCTCCTCCCAGAGGCCCTGCCGATGAAGTGGGAGGCTTTCAAATGTGAACTACGCAGTTTGTTTACTGACCATGGGGTCAGACTAAAGAAGATCACCTCAGTTAAACTCATCTCTTTGATACAACAGTTATACCATCTCAAAAGCAGGCACAAATCAAACCAGTCCTCTAAAGAGTTAGCAGATCTTATAATAATTAGGGATGAGATCAGCGCCTTACTAGATTGGAAATCCCTGGCCCAGCGCATGCAATTTAAAGGCCATCTACACTCACCGGCCACTTTATCAGGTACACCATGCTAGTAACGGGATGGACCCCTTTTGCCTTCAGAACCGCCTCAATTCTTCGTGGCATAGATTCAACAAGGTGCTGGAAGTATTCCTCAGAGATTTTGGTCCATATGGACATGATGGCATCACACAGTTGTCGCATATTTGTCGGCTGCACATCCATGATGCGAATCTCCCGTTCCACCACATCCCAAAGATGCTCTATTGGATTGAGATCTGGTGACTGTGGTTGCCATTTGAGTCCAGTGACCTCATTGTCATGTTCAAGAAACCAGTCTGAGATGATTCCAGCTTTATGACATGGCGCATTATCCTGCTGAAAGTAGCCATCAGATGTTGGGTACATTGTGGTCATAAAGGGATGGACATGGTCAGCAAAAATACTCAGGTAGGCTGTGGCGTTGCAACGATGCTCAATTGGTACCAAGGGGCCCAAAGAGTGCCAAGAAAATATTCCCCACACCATGACACCACCACCACCAGCCTGAACCGTTGATACAAGGCAGGATGGATCCATGCTTTCATGCTGTTGACGCCAAATTCTGACCCTACCATCCGAATGTCGCAGCAGAAATTGAGACTCATCAGACCAGACAACGTTTTTCCAATCTTCTACTGTCCAATTTCGATGAGCTTGTGCAAATTGTAGCCTCAGTTTCCTGTTCTTATCTGAAAGGAGTGGCACCCGGTGTGGTCTTCTGCTGCTGTAGCCCATCTGCCTCAAAGTTCGACGTACTGTGCGTTCAGAGATGCTGTTCTGCCTACCTTGGTTGTAACGGGTGGCGATTTGAGTCACTGTTGCCTTTCTATCAGCTCGAACCAGTCTGCCATTCTCCTCTGACCTCTGGCATCAACAAGGCATTTCCGCCCACAGAACTGGATGTTTTTTCTTTTTCGGACCATTCTCTGTAAACCCTAGATATGGTTGTGCGTGAAAATCCAAGTAGATCAGCAGTTTCTGAAATACTCAGACCAGCCCTTCTGGCACCAACAACCATGCCACGTTCAAAGGCCTCAAATCACCTTTCTTCCCCATACTGATGCTCGGTTTGAACTGCAGGAGATTGTCTTGACCATGTCTACATGCCTAAATGCACTGAGTTGCCGCCATGTGATTGGCTGATTAGAAATTAAGTGTTAACGAGCAGTTGGACAGGTGTACCTAATAAAGTGGCCGGTGAGTGTATATGAGCATTCGTATGTGTCACATATTTCCTGCATTAAAACTGCTGAGGGAGAGATATCACATAATCCATAGACATTAGTGCAGAGGGCATCTCTCCCTCTTTTTACAAGGTGTTTGGAGAGACCCTATCCTTGTTTTTAACAAGGGTGTTCAATGCCATCTCCCCATCCATGGCCTTTCAACCCCAGTCCATGAAGGCCAATATCAGCGTCCTGTTGAAAGTAGATAAAGATCCCTTACTTTAAGCTAGTTACAGGCCTATATCCCTTTAAAATGTGGACCTGAAGTTGTGCTCCAAGATTCAGGCGGATCGTCTGGCCCCATCATTTCCCGAAAACAATCAACACTGACCAAACACTGATCAAAGTGTGGTTTGATAGGGGTTGAGAGGCAAGAAACAATTTGAATAAGACATTTGCGCATAAAAGGCAATCCCAGCCTGCCTCCTGTAAATCAACGCAGATAAGGCCTTTGAAAGGGTACATTGGGACTACCTCTTTGCAGCCCTCTCTCAGCTAGGCTTGGACCTTAAATTCTTGCTCTTTACAATTGCCCCTACGCCAGAGTTAGGGCTAATGGATTTTTTTTCTAATCCCATTCAAATTGGGATGAATCCTGTCAGGGGTGTCCCCTCCTTCTTTATGTGATCGTAATGGAGCATCTAGTTCCTGGAACATACTCTGAGGGATCTCACCATCAACAATAGACAACGATTATCATGGTTTGGTCGCATCAATGTGATAAAGATGGACATCCTACCCCGTTTCCTTTATATCTTCTGGAGCGCTTCGGTAACCCCTCCATCCTTGTTTTTTAAGTCCATCCGAACTGCACTCCTGCGCTTCATCTGGGGCATGGTCCGCCCCTGAATTGGATGGTGGGTCCTGGTTAGGTCAAAGTCCGCAGAGGGAGTAAGACTACCTGACCTCAAAGTTTATCATCAGGCATTCATCTTAGTGTGACTGATAGAATGGCACTACCACTTACATACCAAACAATGGGTCCGGCTAGAGCAATATAGTTCTCAATCCCCATACAAGCTCTCCATGGGTGTCCTCCCAGTGCGCAGAGCTTGAGCATCAAACACTATTTCTTGTTCGAACTCTGAAGCTTTGGAGGTCCCTTACCCAGAAATGAATTCTCTTCAGCCCATTTAGCCCTCTCACTCCACTATTTCATAACCCAGATTTCCAACCATCCTTCTCCAGAACTATGTTTCTGGCTCGCTCGAGCTATGAGAGCCTTTGCATGCACGATATTTTTGGGGAAGCCCCAATTCCTTTATTCCCTGAGCTTTTTGACTTATCAACTTCCTCCAACCTCTCATGGCTGGACATGAATCAGTTGGAAGCTTAACTCCAACAACTGAGACTCAGCATCCCCTCCGGAACACTGCATCTCACAAATATATGGTCTCCTATTTAACCCCTTAACGACTTGGCCTTTTTTAGTTTTTTCACTTCCATTTTTCACTCACCAACTTCAAAAATCTATAACTTTTTTATTTTTCCACATAAAGAGCTGTGTTATGGCTTATTTTCTGCGTAACAAATTGCACTTCATAATGACGGTATTTAATATTCTATGGTGTGTACTGGGAAGCGGGAAAAAAATTCCAAATGCAGTGAAAATGGTGAAAAACCACATTTGTGACGTTTTCTTGTGGGCTTGGATTTTACAGCTTTCACTCTGCGTCCCAAATGACATGTCTACTTTATTCTTTGGGTCGGTAAGATCATGTGGATACCAAATTTGTATAGGTTTTATAATGTTTTCATACATTTAAAAAAATTAAAACCTCCTGTACAAAATATTTTTTTTTTATTTTGCCATCTTCTGGGGCCAATAACTTTTTCATACTTTGGTGTACGGAGCTGTGGATAGTGTCATTTTTTGCAAATTTTGATGGCGTTTTCATTACTTTAATTTTTGGGACTGTGCCTTTTGATCACTTTTTATTAATTATTTTATATTTTTCAAAATGGCAAAAAAATGCCATTTTCGACTTTGGACGCTATTTTCCATTACGGGGTTAAACGTAGTGAAAAAACATTATCATATTTTGATAGATCGGGCATTTTCGGACGCGGCGATACCTAATGTGTTTATGATTTTTACTGTTTATTTATTTTTATATCAGTTCTAGGGAAAGGGGGGTGATTTGAATTTTTAGGTTTTTTTATTATAATTTTTTTTTTTAAACTTTTTTTTATTTTTACTTTTACTATTTTTCAGACTCCCTATGGTACTCTAACCCTAGGTAGTCTGATCGATCCTATCATATACTGCCATACTACAGTATGGCAGTATATGTGGATTTTACTCCCCATGCATTACAATGTGCAATTAGCACATTGTAATGCATGGGTTAAAACGAAGTAGCCTCGGGTATTCGGAACACCCGAGGTTACCATGGCGATGGATCGCCGCTCCCCGTGACGTCATCGGGGAGCAGCGATCCACAACAAGATGGCGGCGCCCATGCGGCGCCATCTCTTTGAAGCCGCCGGCAGCATTGCCGGCGGCGATCGAGGTGAAAACACCCGCGATCGGTGCTAGCACCAATCGCGGGTGTTACCGGTAAGCCTTTGCTGCAATATGCAGCAAAGACTTACCGGCTATGGAGAGGGCTCGGCCCGCGAGCCCTCTCCATGCACCGGGACCCGTGCGTCGGGAAAGGGTTAAATAATCTGATATTTATCCCCTACTATTTATCCCCTACCATTCCTTGACAAATGGACCAGAGACTTGATAATTTCCCTATTCTCCAGAGACAGGGACAAATCATCTTTATTTAGGCATAAACTCCTCCTCCACTCAAAAGAGAAACTTTAAAATTCTCTATATATAGTATAGGGTCCCATCTCTGCTGCATTTGCTTTATCCCTCAATCCAGGACACATGATGGAGGTGTGGGGCCCACGGAGGTGATATGCTGCACATTTGGTGGTCCTGCCCAAAAATCTCTCCTTTCTGGAACCAGACAGCTTCAAAGACATTTAGAGCTTGGATCCCCAGATCATAACTGCCCCTCAGATTTCTCCCCAACACTAACAACTGGCCCTTTCCTTCCCACTCCCTCTGCTCCCTGATGTCACGTCCCTACCCTTCCCCCCTTTCTCTTTACAATTCTTCTGTTCATTGTCTCATGTCCCTTGTAGTGTCTGTCTTAAAAAGGTTGTCTATGCGACAGTTTCTCCAACACTCCTCCTGGATCCATAGCTGCCCACTGCCTTTGCCGTAATGAGTGGAAGCGTTATGAGAAAGTACGCACACCCCAGTGCTACCTCAATTACATTTGGTATTGGCGAGCCAGGCTTGGTGGCCCCTTTCCATCCATGAATTAGCTTATTGTTTTTGTCTTAGTCACACCTGGGGGTCCCTTAGAGGAGTGAGGTAAGGAAGGCAGACAGTCAAAGAATGCATACAAATCCTTTCCATGATAATAAATCAGCAAAACCGATAAGAAGTGGGCCTAGGATATCGGGCAGCCACCCCATATCCAGGACATGAGAGACTCATGAAAACCCAAAGGGCTGTGCCAAGAGACTAGAGTATAGGGGACAGAAGACAACTTGGGTATTGAGGCCAGGGGGCAATTCAGGGAGATTGCAGACTTAGGGTCAAATGATTTATGGCCGAGGCACTATGCACTCCAGGTTCACAGGGGATTCCGTCTTGTTAATGCTTAGAGCAAAAATGGAGCACAGGTCCTCCACCACTCACTGCTCAGGAAAACTCCATATATGCACATTGTTACAATGACCCTTGTTCTTTAGGTCTCTGTGCTCTTGAGCCAATGAATGTATCAAACGTTACAGAGAAGAGACTTTATGCTCCAGCTGTTCCATCCTGTTCTCATGATCAGTGGCTTACCACTCCAGTAAACCACCCTGGACCCCAGCTGTTCCGCAGTGAGATATACCCCTTCCAAGCAATGACTTTACATCTTCTCCTTTCTGGAGATCATAGTTCTATCATCATAATTCTAGTTGGGAGACCCTTTATAGCTACAATGAAGTCAGCTCTAGTCTTCGGGGGCTTGTGGTGTATTGCATATACCTGAAAATATTGCATAGCCCTGAAAAAAAGAATAACCACTCATGGCGCAACTAAGCAGTGTACCTCATCATTGAATTGCAGAACAAAGAGGGGGAGGTTGGAGCTTGAAGAGTGCCAGAGAGAGAAAACAAGAGCGAGTCCTGCGGCAAGTGACCGCTTTTTTGCAGGGCTGCACTGGCCCGCATGGTCCATATCAAGTTCTCCTCTTGGGCCGTCTGTGTTCCACCTAATGTGATGGATCAGGGCACAGGCGAGGCCTCCTTGTGCCTGGGTATGAGATCGGCTAGTTGTACAACCCTGTAGGGCTAGAAGACAGTGATGATGGCAACCCAGCTGGTGTCTCCTTCATGGCAGTGGGACTCAGGAGGTTAGGTGATGGCAGCCCTTTTGGAGTTTCAGATGTGGCTGAGGGCTGAGCTATGTGCTCGGTATCCCCCTTGGGCTCCTCAAATATCATGAACGGGTCCTGGGGAGACTATGTGACATAGGAGGCAGCAGGGCAGCATGGGCATAATCAGGTGTCCCGGCGGAGATAGCCCTTGTGTCTCATAGTGAGGCCTGCTGGCATATCATTGTTGTGTCATGTGTTGTGGCGGTGGATCCTCTCTCTTCTGATGATGCTGACAGTGATCATCCTGGGAAGGTGTGTGGGCCAGCAGAGGAGGCAGGGCATACGTAGCTCTTTGCACATGTCTGTGCAGCAGTGCATTGTGGCACAGAAGGAGCCACATGCAGCAGCTGGAGTGCTACATGCCATCTTGGCTTCTGGTCTGGCCAGCCATGTACCACTGGCCATTTGCAACAGATCTACAACAGATTTACAGAAATGAGACCTCAGGTGTTATAAGGACCAGAGGCTGTCGAAGTGACAGATCGTTGTTCCCTGATAACGTAACGGGTGCAACGATCAAAGCCATATGTCAGTAGATGAAGTGAAGGCTGTCATTTAGAGGACCAAATGACAGCCTTCACTTCATCTACTGAAATGTGTCATCATCACCCTCTACTTATGGAGCACCCTTTTTGGTTCCTAGGCCTTCAATCTCCAAAACATATCAACCATATATTTATCAAGGCCTTCCTGATAAGATCAATAAAGGCCTGATCAGCAACAGACCGGTTCCTAACAGACATGCCCCAAATGCTTTTTAGCCCACCTGGATGATAATCATTGGTCCTTTCTTTACGTTCTTTAAGAAAATCTGAGTGTCATATATCTGTGGAGCCTTACTGAAATCATTGCAGCCTCAGCAAGCAGTGGCAATATTAGGAGGAGGAGTACTTAAAGGGGTATTCTCTCAAGGGAAAAAATTCTTAAACAAAAGGCAAAATAACCCATTCTCTAATTCAATGTTATTTCAATGTTATTAACAAAAATACAGCATTTCCCAGATATAATACTTACCTATCTATATCAGAACTTTTGTTGTGTGTTTTGGTTGGCATTAGATACGACCATAAACTCAGTCTGGCAGGTCCGGCAGGTTTTTCTGTCTGGTCAGATGAACTTGTACTGCAGGAGCAGGAGGGAGGAGACAGAGATCACTAGAGCCGGTGGCACTTGCTGTCCAGAAGCAGCGCTGAGTGTCTGTTTCACTAAGAAGGTAAGATCAGCGGCGTAACTACTGGGGTAGCAGCCATAACAGCCGCTATGGGGCCCACAGTGTCAGGGGGCCCCAGCATCGGGGGTAATGGGTGTTTAATGGGAGTGCATATGCTGTAAGTATGTATATGGTATTGTATTTATATGTGTATTTGATGTATGTGTGTATATGATGTGTATATGCTGCATGGGTGTGTATGGTATATGTATATCTAGTGTGTATATACTGTATGTATGTTTATTCTGTATGTGTATGTATATATTTATTTAAATGTGTGTATATATATTTATAAGTGTATAAATGTGTGTGACTGCAACTCATAAGTGAGCATACAAACATGTACATTTTTGTAAGGGGGATGGGAGCCCCATTCACAAGTTTGCTATGGGGCCCTGCCTCTCCTAGTTACGCCACTGGGTGAGATAGTAGCTGAGTTTGTTATTGGGAAACCTGCATCCATCACATGACTCTGATCTGTCTCATCTCTCTTTTTCTATGTGTTAGATAATAGTAGAATTTTAAGAAGCCAAATGTGTGGCTAAACCCTGTACCCTGATAATCTAAGCACATTGTCAGCACACAATAACAGGTGGATAGGAGGATGTGCATGAGCACAGCACAGAGGAATCAGGAAGTGTCTGCTCAGCTAATGACGAGAAGTTATCTTTATCATGTTATCATGACTTTCTTTCATAGGCAAACCCCTTTAAGAAATGGTTAAATCTTTCATGATCTGAGAAGTAAATTTACACATTTCATTTTTACGCTTTGCTTGTATTCTCCATAGAATTTGTGATTCTCAATCCGTCTCAGGTGAAGGATATAAGAAGCTCCGGCTGCCGTCTCTCTTCTTGTAAGACTCTGCAGAGACCTCAGGAGAAGACCTCACACAGAGCATGAGCCGCTCTCCCCCGCACTATGTCTCTTATGTGATTTTAGCTTTTTTTGCTGTTACCTATGCTGGAGCTACAATGAGTAATGCAATTATCTACGAATATTACCAGGAGGGAGACATGATTATTGCAGGTCTGATTAATGCTCATCATGGAAGTGTAAGGCATCAACATTACTTCACAAATTTTCTACAGGGCTACTGTTTTGAGTGAGTGTCCGTCACTTTTTAATTTTCTATCTGCTTTATACTTTTATAATTTAGAAAATGTAGATATTCTTTATGCTGTTGAATTTGTAATATTGATTTTTCCACCAATAAAAGTTTGAAATAAGTTAAAAATTCCATCAAACAAATTGAATACAAACGTCACAATGTAAAGGGTCACATGATACAAGCGCCGGAGGCTGCACACACCCGAAACTGCAAAGTAACCTTGTCTCATCCATGTGATTATAGGAAATGTCCCTTCATACAGAGGATGAGGCTCCTGCAGCTCCTTGTCTCCGGACTTTAACGCACAATTGTTGTTGTTTTTTTGTTATTTGTCTTATTATTTTGTATCTAAAGCCAGAAGTGGGTGCAGTGAGGAGCAAAGTGTAAGGAAACCTCCACATTATCTCCACATCTAGTTCTAGTTCTCATAAAAAGTGCAGTCACAAAAATACAGTGAAAATTTATTCAAATTGACCTTTTATTTGTCATTCTTGAAGTTTTTGTCCAGAAGTTCAACAATTATTAAACTTTTGTGGATACCGGAAGTTTTTACCAACATCTAAAGGTAATTAATGTTCAATGTAATGTTTAAGAAGCCAGAACTTTTTCAGTTTTTTTCAAATTTGACCCTTTTAACACTTTTGTTTTTTCACTGTATTTCGCTACAATATATTTCATCCTATAAAGTCCTTATATTTTTTTCAGCAAAAAATTATTTTATTTTTGTATATTTTCTTCTTCTAAAAGTCAGATTTTTTTGCATTTGTGACTTTATCCTCCATCACCAGGTGCCGTCTTATGAGATCAGTGAAACCTCTAGATTTAAAGGGATTGGCCACATGTTTTCGTAGTATATGTGTAAATATAGGGGGCCGGATATTTGGAAATTTACCAATATACATCTAATAAAAGTTCTGCACTAATTGATTGATATGTAATATCATGTGTGTTTTCCCTCATCAGCCAGAGAATACTGACCATAAAATGGCCGCAGATGGAGGGTTATGTGATCTCTAACCACAAGCAATCGCCCTGCCAGGACCTGATGATAATATTCATGAATATAAGATGGAGGCCCTGGCAGGGCTCATGGACAGATAGAGATCACATGACCTGAATTCTTTGGCCATTTTATGGTAAATTACCTAATATTATGCGCCCTACACTTACATACACATTTTAAAAAATATGAGGGAAGTGATAAACCCCTTTAAGTTTACATCCAAATAAAATGTTTTGAACCCCTAATTGGTTTGTCAGAATCTAAAATGCATCATTGTACCCGAACCTCAGTGGGAGATGTCCAGCTGTGTAGTGGGAGATGTCCAGCTGTGTAGTGGGAGATGTCTAGCTGTGTAGTGGGAGATGTCTAGCTGTGTAGTGGGAGATGTCCGGCTGTGTAGTGGGAGATGTCCGTCTGTGTAGTGGGAGATGTCTGGCTGTGTAGTGGGAGATGTCCAGCTGTGTAGTGGGAGATGTTCAGCTGTGTAGTGGGAGATGTCCGGCTGTGTAGTGGGAGATGTCCGGCTGTGTAGTGGGAGATGTCCGGCTGTGTAGTGGGAGATGTCCGGCTGTGTAGTGGGAGATGTCCAGCTGTGTAGTGGGAGATGTCCAGCTGTGTAGTGGGAGATGTCCAGCTGTGTAGTGGGAGATGTCCAGCTGTGTAGTGGGAGATGTACGGCTGTGTAGTGGGAGATGTACGGCTGTCTAGTGGGAGATGTCCAGCTGTGTAGTGGGAGATGTCCGGCTGTGTAGTGGGAGATGTCCGGCTGTGTAGTGGGAGATGTCCGGCTGTGTAGTGGGAGATGTTCAGCTGTGTAGTGGGAGATGTCCAGCTGTGTAGTGGGAGATGTACAGCTGTGTAAAGGGAGATGTACGGCTGTGTAGTGGGAGATGTCCGGCTGTGTAGTGGGAGATGTCCGGCTGTGTACTGGGAGATGTCCGGCTGTGTAGTGGGAGATGTCCGGCTGTGTACTGGGAGATGTCTGGCTGTGTACTGGGAGATGTCTGGCTGTGTACTGGGAGATGTCTGGCTGTGTACTGGGAGATGTCCGGCTGTGTAGTGGGAGATGTCCAGCTGTGTAGTGGGAGATGTTCAGCTGTGTAGTGGGAGATGTCCAGCTGTGTAGTGGGAGATGTCCGGCTGTGTAGTGGGAGATGTCCGGCTGTGTAGTGGGAGATGTCCGGCTGTGTAGTGGGAGATGTCCGGCTGTGTAGTGGGAGATGTCCGGCTGTGTACTGGGAGATGTCTGGCTGTGTAGTGGGAGATGTCCAGCTGTGTAGTGGGAGATGTCCAGCTGTGTAGTGGGAGATGTCCAGCTGTGTAGTGGGAGATGTACAGCTGTGTAAAGGGAGATGTACGGCTGTGTAGTGGGAGATGTCCAGCTGTGTAGTGGGAGATGTCCAGCTGTGTAGTGGGAGATGTCCAGCTGTGTAGTGGGAGATGTCCAGCTGTGTAGTGGGAGATGTACAGCTATGTAGTGGGAGATGTCCAGCTATGTAGTGGGAGATGCCCAGCTGTGTAGTAGATGTCCAGCTGTATAGTGGGAGATGTCAAGCTGTGTAGTTGGAGATGTCCAGCTGTGTAGTGGGAGATGTCAAGCTGTGTAGTTGGAGATATCCAGCTTTGTAGTGGGAGATGTCCAGCTGTGTAGTGGGAGATGTCCAGCTGTGTAGTGGGAGATGTCCAGCCGTGTAGTTGGAGATGCACAGCTGTGTAGTTGGAGATGCCCAGCTGTGTAGTTGGAGATGTCCATTTGTTCAGTGGGATGTCCAGCTGTGAAAAGGGACTTTTAGCATCTTCCAGGGTTGGAAAATTAGAGGTTTGAACATAGTCGAGTGGCTCCTCTACTCAAATACAATAAAATACAAGAAATGATTGTTGCTTAAATTGATTCAGTTCTTGAAATCGCTGTAGATAGGAAGGGTAAACAGAGAAATGTCCTTATGTAGAGTAAGTGTAAGATTGTATATTTCCTTCATCTCATGACTCAGTAACCATGAGGACTTCCCATGCAGCTAGTAACCATATGGTCATTGCTTGTCTGAGAGCCACCCATGTATCATGTAGAGTTCCTGATGGGCGGCACATGTGTCTGCAATGGGCGCAGGGACTCCTCCAGAACTCGCAGTCCCTGTAACATGCCCCAGAGATGTAATGCTGGAGCCGGAGCTGTGAGGATAATAATTATTTATTCTGATTTTTATTTTACTCACATGGCAGCAGACTTATAGTATTTTTTTCCCTAAAACATCTTCTTCCCGATAATATTAGATGCTGACTTACGACATATAAAGTGTGACAAGCTCCTTTCACACCGCGGTTATCCCAGTTGTTTATGGCACATTTGAGCTTGTGGATGTTCAGTCTCCAGGGCAGCAGGGAAGGGGCGCATCTCCAGGAA
This sequence comes from Engystomops pustulosus, assembly GCF_040894005.1. Lineage (NCBI taxonomy): Eukaryota > Metazoa > Chordata > Amphibia > Anura > Leptodactylidae > Engystomops > Engystomops pustulosus. The sequence continues at coordinate 294,294,977 of NC_092411.1, read as the reverse complement.
ACATCATGACAACGGGAATGGGAGGTTCAGATGGTGATTTAAAATACCAAGTAATGATAAGCGGGGCTATAATTACAGTTTGGTCGAATTTGGCCAAACCTGAATATCTGAAAAATCTTTTTAGCTCTGGGTGCTGAACCCAGAGCCGAACCCCCACCGGCAACACCCACCATCGGTTCCAGCATGGAATTAACTTTTTCAATGCTGCAGGTAAAGTTGTTGCCATTCTGGAGGGGGTTACATCAACAGGAAGCAAAATCCCCTCTGAAATAGTGGCGCCCTGCTAGTGCCACGGCACCCGTGGCCACTGACATTTTATTTCCTTTGGTGTTTTTTCCCAGTAGCATTTAAAAGTTAAAGCGGTTGAGAATAATCGGTTTTGGCTCACTCAACACATACAGGATGGTTGACATACAGCGGATAAGGAAAGTATTCAGACCCCTTTACATTTCTCACTCTTTGTTTCATTGAAGCCAAATAATAAGATCAAAAAAGTTCTTTTCTTTGCTCATTGATGTGCTCCATCTTGAGAAAAATAACAGAAATGTAGATATTTTTGCTGATATGTTGAACATGAAATCCGGAAATCTCATCTGGTGATAAGTATTCGGCCCCTTTGCTCAGTGTTGAATAGAAGCAGCTTTGGAGTCTTCTTAGGAAGATGCAACAAGTTTTCCACCACCCCATAGCCTGATGCTGCCCTCATCAGGTGTCACTGCTGTGATTGTATTTGCCAGGTGTTTTGCAGCGCCTGGTTTTCTCCAACGCTTTGAATTAACAACAAAATGTTTAATATTCTTCTCATAAGACCATGGAATCTTATTTCCCATAGTCGTTGAGTCCTTCATGCATTTTATCGCAAACTGTAAGTGGTCTTTCATATGTCTTTCACATGTCTCGCTTCTGTCCGCAAACTCTGCCATAAAACCCAGACTGGTAGAGGTTAGAGTGGTAGGTGAAATTGTGGAACTTTCTCCAATCTCGATACTACATCTCTAGAGCTCAGCCTCAGTAATATTGGGGTTCTTTTGTTCTTTTCTTTTGTAACCTTGGCCAGATCTGTGCCTTGCCACAATTTTGTCTCTGAGCTTTTTAGGCAGTTCCTTAGACCTTATGATTCTCAAGTGCTCTGAAATGCACTGTGAGCTGTGAGGTCTTATATAGACCTCATATTAATTACACACAACTGGACTCTGATGAAGGAGTAGAACCATCTCAAGAATCATAAGGAAATGGACAGCATGGGGTCCATTCAGGCAGCAAGAGTCTAAATACTCATGTGTTATTTAGGGCCTTAGCCACTATAAGAAAAAAGCCCAGGAGAGAACGCTTAGCAGTGGGAACCGAAATGGGCAGCATGGATAGGAGCAAGTGTGCCAGGTCGTTTTGTAATTCACAGCCCGTGACCTTGAGAATCAGCCTAATGACTAGAGATGAGCGAACATACTCGTCCGAGCTTGATGCTCGATCGAGCATTAGCATACTCGTAACTGCTCGTTGCTCGGACGAGTATTTCGCCCGCTCGAGAAAATGGCAGCTCCCGCTTCTTAGGGCTACAATAACGTTATCCTTTTTTTTATTATTTGCTTGTGGCTGGGCTTGCTGGCACTAGTAGTGCAGCTAGTACCATATTGTGAGGAATTAGCAGGGGGACTTGCTACCGTTGTGTTTAGCTCTTAGTGACACACATATCCACCTCAAACACCAAAGTGGGAAAATTTATTAGGGGTTTGATTTCAATTAGGCACAGTCTGCCATTTACTTTTTATTTTACGTTTATTATTTTAATAACTCAGCGTCATCTCATCTGGAATAGTAGTGTGCTTTAATACTTGGCTAGAAAATAGCCATAGGAGAATCCAAACGGCTTACTTACGCCTACAGTAGCGTTATATATATTTGATTTCTGGTTGATCTGCTGGTGGCTGTAGTTGTTGCAGTGCATCTACTAGCAAATTGTGAGCAATTTGGAGTGAGACTTGCGACCACTGTGTTTTGCGCTTAGTGACGCACATATCCATTGCAAAGACCGAAGTGGGAAAATTTATTAGGGCCCGGGGTTGGATTTCAATTAGGCACAGTCTGCCATTTCCTTTTTTATTTTACGTTTATTTTTTTCATAACTCAGCGTCATCTCATCTGGCATAGTAGTGTGCTTTAATACTTGGCTAGAAAATAGCCATAGGAGAATCCAAACGGCTTACTTACGCCTACAGTAGCGTTATATATATTTGATTTCTGGTTGATCTGCTGGTGGCTGTAGTTGTTGCAGTGCATCTACTAGCAAATTGTGAGCAATTTGGAGTGAGACTTGCGACCACTGTGTTTTGCGCTTAGTGACGCACATATCCATCGCAAAAACCGAAGTGTGAAAATTTATTAGGGCCCGGGGTTGGATTTCAATTAGGCACAGTCTGCCATTTCCTTTTTTATTTTACGTTTATTTTTTTCATAACTCAGCGTCATCTCATCTGGCATAGTAGTGTGCTTTAATACTTGGCTAGAAAATAGCCATAGGAGAATCCAAACGGCTTACTTACGCCTACAGTAGCGTTATATATATTTGATTTCTGGTTGATCTGCTGGTGGCTGTAGTTGTTGCAGTGCATCTACTAGCAAATTGTGAGCAATTTGGAGTGAGACTTGCGACCACTGTGTTTTGCGCTTAGTGACGCACATATCCATCGCAAAGACCGAAGTGGGAAAATTTATTAGGGCCCGGGGTTGGATTTCAATTAGGCACAGTCTGCCATTTCCTTTTTTATTTTACGTTTATTTTTTTCATAACTCAGCGTCATCTCATCTGGCATAGTAGTGTGCTTTAATACTTGGCTAGAAAATAGCCATAGGAGAATCCAAACGGCTTACTTACGCCTACAGTAGCGTTATATATATTTGATTTCTGGTTGATCTGCTGGTGGCTGTAGTTGTTGCAGTGCATCTACTAGCAAATTGTGAGCAATTTGGAGTGAGACTTGCGACCACTGTGTTTTGCGCTTAGTGACGCACATATCCATCGCAAAGACCGAAGTGGGAAAATTTATTAGGGCCCGGGGTTCATAGTATCATAGTATATAAGGCTGGAAGGAGACGCAAGTCCATCAAGTCCAACCTTCAAGAATTAAATAAATGTTTTATCCCTATAACCCGTGATATTTTTTCTCTCCAGAAAGGCATCCAGGCCTCTCTTGAACATGTACATAGAGTCGGCCATAACAACCTCCTGCGGCAGAGAGTTCCACAGTCTCACTGCTCTTACAGTAAAGAACCTTTGTCTATGGTGATGGTAAAATCGCCTCTCCTCTAGGCGTAGAGGATGCCCCCTTGTCCTGGTCACAGGCCGAGGTATAAAAAGATCTTTGGAGAGGTCCTTGTACTGTCCGTTCAGGTATTTGTACATTGTAATGAGGTCTCCCCTCAGTCGTCTTTTTTCTAAACTGAATAATCCCAAATTTTGTAATCTGTCAGTGTATTCTAATCCCCCCATTCCCCTAATAATCCTGGTTGCTCTCCTCTGCACCCGTTCCAGCTCTATTATATCCTTTTTATACACTGGTGCCCAAAACTGTACACAATATTCCATGTGTGGTCTGACCAGGGATTTGTATAAGGGCAAAACTATGTCTTTATCATGAGAATCTATTCCTCTCTTGATACATCCCATTATTTTATTTGCTTTAGCAGCAGCCGCCTGGCTCTGGTCACTAAAATTAAGTTTACCATCCACCAATACGCCCAAGTCCTTTTCAGCTTCAGTTTTACTAAGTAATTGACCGTTTAGAACATAATTATACTTTTTGTTTCCATGGCCCAAGTGCATAACTTTACATTTATCTACATTAAACCTCATCAACCATTTCTCTGCCCATCCCTCAAGCTTCCACAAATCCCTCTGTAATGCTAAACTATCGACCTCAGTATTTATTACTTTACACAGCTTAGTATCATCTGCAAATATTGAAACTTGACTGTGTAAACCCACTACAAGGTCATTAATAAAAATATTAAAAAGAAGTGGCCCCAATACTGACCCCTGTGGCACTCCACTGGTAACCTCAACCCAATCTGAGAATGTGCCATTAATGACCACCCTCTGTTTTCTATCACTAAGCCAATTACTTACCCAGATACACAGATTTTCTCCTATTCCCAGCAGTCTCATTTTATATACCAACCTTTTATGTGGCACGGTGTCAAATGCCTTTGAGAAGTCCAGATATACAACATCCACAGCGTCCCCTAGATCCAGTCTTGAACTTACCTCCTCGTAGAAACCAATCAGATTAGTCTGACAGGACCGATCTCTCATAAACCCATGCTGACGCTGGGTTATAAGGTTGTGCACAGTGAGATACTCCAGGATAGCATCTCTAATAAACCCCTCAAATATTTTCCCCACCACAGCAGTTAGACTTACGGGTCTGTAGTTTCCAGGATCGCTATTTGATCCTTTTTTGTATATTGGTACCACATTTGCTATGCGCCATTCCTGTGGAACATAACCAGTCCTCAGTGAATCTTCAAATATTAAAAATAACGGTCTGTCTATCACCGTACATAATTCATGCAGAACCCGGGGGTGTATGCCATCTGGCCCCGGTGATTTATCTATCTTAGTGGTTGCGAGGCGGCGCCGTACCTCTTCCTGGGTTAAACTGTTGACATTATAAAAAGAATTAACATTATTCCTCATTGTGTCTTCCACCAGGGGATTTTCCTGGGTAAAGACAGTTGAGAAGGCGACATTCAGTAGATTGGCCCTTTCCTCGTCTCCTTCCACCATGACCCCCATGTTATTTCTAAGGGGACCTACACTCTCTGTTTTTAGTTTCTTATCATTTATATACTTGAAAAATAATTTGGGATTATTTTTGCTCTCCCTGGCAATATTTCTCTCAGTCTCTATTTTTGCGGCCTTTATCTGCTTTTTACAGGATTTATTTTTCTCTCTATAATCCTGTAATGCCTCATCGCTACCTTCACGTTTTAGCACCTTAAACGCTTTATCTTTCTCGCTTATTGCTTTCCTTACAAGACTAGTTAGCCACATAGGGTTTTTCTTGTTCCTTTTATGCTTTTTACCATAAGGTATGTGTTTCTCACAGGACTTTTTCAGAATATATGAGAAAAAGTCCCATTTTTGGGGGGGGCTTTTGTCCTTGAGAGCATTATCCCAGTCTATGCCTTTAAGGTCTTCCCTTAGTTGCTGAAAATTTGCCCTCCTGAAGTTTAGAGTGTTGGTTGCCCCTTCACTAACGCTCTTAGTAAAGCGTAATACAAAATCAATGATATTATGATCACTATTCCCCAGGTTCCCCCCAACCTGTAGTTTTGATATCCTATCAGGTCTGTTGGTAAGGATAAGGTCCAGCAGTGCCCCCCCTCTTGTTGGCTCCAGGACTAGTTGCGACAGGTAATTGTCTTTTGTTGTTGACAAGAACCTGCTACCTTTGAAGGACCTGCAGGTTTCTGCCCCCCAGTCAATATCTGGGTAATTGAAGTCCCCCATGATAAGTACTTCACCATGCTTTGAAGCCGCATCCATTTCACTTATCAGCATTTCCTCTGCTGCCTCCATTATATTTGGAGCCTTATAACAAACCCCTAGTAATATTTTATTTTTATTTTTCCCTCCTCTTATCTCCACCCATAGGGACTCCACATTTGCGTTTGGATTTCAATTAGGCACAGTCTGCCATTTCCTTTTTTATTTTACGTTTATTTTTTTCATAACTCAGCGTCATCTCATCTGGCATAGCAGTGTGCTTTCATACTTGGCTAGAAAATAGCCATAGCAATAGGATAGCATCGTTTGGTTTTAAAAACTAAAAAACACACAAAAAAAAAAAACCACAAAAAAAAGGTAAAAAAAAAATTAAAGTTATAACTCTCATTTTCAAAATGTTTAACCCGAGGGCTAGGGGTAGAGGACGAGGGCGGGGACGTGGGCGTCCAACTACTGCAGAGGTCAGAGGCCGTGGTCCTGGGCGGGGTGAGACACCACCTGCTGATGAGGGAGCAGGGGAACGCCGCAGAGCTACACTCCCTAGGTTCATGTCTGAAGTTACTGGGACTCGTGGTAGAGCACTGTTGAGGCCAGAACAGGTGATGTCGTGGATTGCCGACAATGCTTCGAGCAATTTGTCCACCAGTCAGTCTTCCACGCAGTCCACCCATGTCACTGAAATCGGCACTCCTCCAGCTCCTGCACCTCTGACTCCTCCCCCCCAGTCTGCCCCCTCCCAGCAAAATTTGCCATTTGAACCGGCATACTCTGAGGAACTGTTTTCTGGACCCTTCCCACAGTCACAAACCACTTGTCCGGTTGCTGATGAGCAATTTTCCGATGCCCAGGTTTTCCACCAGTCGCAGTCTGTGGGTGATGATGACCTTGTTGACGTACTGGAAGAAGTGTGTAAAGAGGTGTCCGACGATGAGGAGACACGGTTGTCAGACAGTGGGGAAGTTGTTGTCAGGGCAGGAAGTCCGAGGGGGGAGCAGACTGAGGGATCGGAGGATGATGAGGTGACAGACCCAAGCTGGGTTAAGAGGCCGGGTGAACACAGTGCTTCTGAGACGGAGGAGAGTCCTCGACCAGAACAGGTTGGAAGAGGCAGTGGTGGGGCCAGACGGAGAGGCAGGGCCAGAGCTGGTGCATCAGCGCCAAATGTGTCAACTAGTGAAGCTCCCGTGGCGAGGGCTCCTGCAGCGAGGGCTAGATTTTCAGAAGTCTGGAGGTTCTTTAATGAAACACCGGATGACCGACGGACTGTGGTGTGCCACATTTGCCAAACCAGGATCAGCAGGGGTTCCACCACTACTAGCTTAACTACCACCAGTATGCGCAGGCATATGAATGCTAAACACCCCACTCAGTGGCAACAAGCGCGTTCACCTCCGGCCGTGCACACCACTGCTCCTTCCCCTGTGTCAGCTGATAGTCAGCCCCCTGCCCAGGACCCTGCCACAAAAACCCCATCGTCGCCTCCATGATCCTCCACAGCATCCACCAGCGTTCAGCTCTCCATACCCCAGACGCTGGAGCGGAAACGCAAATATAGTGCAACCCACCCGCACGCCCAAGCCCTTAATGTGCACATCTCCAGATTGCTAAGCCTGGAGATGCTGCCCTATAGGCTAGTAGAGACCGAGGCCTTTCGTAGCCTCATTGCGGCGGCCGCCCCTCGGTATTCGGTCCCCAGCCGCCACTACTTTTCCCGATATGCCGTCCCAGCCCTGCACCAGCAAGTGTCAGACAACATAATCCGTGCCCTGACCAACGCCGTTTCTGACAAGGTCCACCTGACCACGGACACGTGGACGAGTGCTGCCGGGCAGGGCCACTATATATCGCTGACGGCACATTGGGTTAACTTGGTGGAGGCTGGGACCGAGTCTGACCCTGCGGCTTGTCATATACTGCCGACGCCGAGGATTGCGGGGCCTACCTCGGTCCAGGTGTTTCAGGCCTACTATGCCTCCTCCTCCTCCCACCCCTCCTCCACCTCCTCCTCCGAACGACCATCCGTGGGCATGGCGCCATCAGTCGGTAGCTCTAGGCACAGCAGCAGTGCCGTCGCTAAGCGACAGCAGGCGGTGCTGAAACTGCTGAGCCTAGGCGATAAAAGGCACACCGCCCAAGAACTATTACAGGGCATCACGGCGCAGACTGATCTGTGGCTGGCACCGCTGAACCTGAAGCCAGGCATGGTTGTGTGTGACAACGGCCGTAACCTGGTGGCGGCTCTGCAACTCGGCAGACTGACACATGTGCCATGCCTGGCCCATGTGTTAAATCTGATAGTTCAGCGTTTCCTCAAGACATACCCCAATCTGTCTGATTTGCTCACGAAGGTGCGCCGCATCTGTGCGCATTTCAGGAAGTCCAGCACAGATTCTGCCACTCTCAGGGCAGCGCAGCGCCGCCTCCAGCTGCCCGCTCACCGACTGTTGTGCGACGTGCCCACGAGGTGGAATTCAACACTGACCATGTTATCCAGAGTTTACCAGCAGCGCCGAGCGATTGTAGACTGCCAGATGTCAACTTCCACCAGAACTGGTAGTCAGGTCAGTCAGCTTCCTCAAGTCTACATTGAGGAGTGGACATGGATGTCTGATATCTGTCAGGTGCTGAGTAACTTTGAGGAGTCAACACAGATGGTCAGTGGCGATGCCGCCATCATCAGCCTCACCATCCTGCTGCTTGGCCTGTTGAAAAACTCTCTGGTCAGCATGAAGTCGGAAGCTTTGCGCTCCTCACAAGAGACGGGGGAAGAAGATTCCCTTGTTGATAGCCAAAGCACCCTTAGGTCTGTTTCTCAGCGCATATCGGAGGAGGTGGAGGAGGATGAGGAGGAAGAGGAGGAGAATGTTGGCGAGACACAAGAGGGGACCATTGTTGAGTCCTTCACTGTTGAGCGTGTATGGGCAGAAGAAGAGGAGTTGGAGAAGTTGGAGGAGGAGGAAATGGACAGTCAGGCCAGTGAGGGGAGTGAATTCTTACGCGTTGGTACTCTGGCGCATATGGCAGATTTCATGCTAGGCTGCCTATCCCGTGACCCTCGCGTTCAAAGAATTTATTCCAGCACCGATTACTGGGTGTTCACTCTCCTGGACCCACGGTACAAGCAAAATCTTTCCACTCTCATCCCTGGAGAGGAAAGGAGTGTGAGAATGCATGAATACCAGCAGGCCCTGGTGCACAAGCTGAAACAGTATTTCCCTTCTGACAGCGCTAGCGGCAGAGTGCGTAGTTCTGCGGGACAAGTAGCGAGGGAGAGTAGGCGAGCAGGCAGCTTGTCCAGCACTGGCAAGGGTACGCTTTACAAGGCTTTTGCCAGCTTTATGTCACCCCAGCAAGACACTGTCACCTGTCCCCAGTCTCGGCAGAGTAGGGCTGATCTTTACAGAAAGATGGTGAGGGAGTACGTAGCTGACCATACCATCGTCCTAAATGATCACACAGCTCCCTACAACTACTGGGTTTCAAAGCTGGACATGTGGCACGAACTGGCGCTGTACGCCTTGGAGGTTCTTGCCTGCCCTGCCGCTAGCGTCTTGTCCGAGCGGGTTTTCAGTGCAGCTGGTGGCATCATCACCGATAAGCGTACACGCCTGTCGACTGACAGCGCTGACAGGCTGACGCTTATCAAGATGAATAAAGCCTGGATTTCTCCTAATTTCCAATCTCCACCAGGTGAAGGAAGCTCAACCTGAATAATTTATCCACTCCTCCTCCTCCTCATTTTCCTCCTTCTCCTCCTCTTTGTACAGTAAAGCAGAGGAAACTGGCTATTTTTTTACAGGGCCCACTGGCTCTAGCTATAGTACTTTATGCATTTAATTTTTATGGAGGGCCACCGACCCGGTCCTCTGTTTTAAACAATTTTTGGGAGTGCCACATACAGGCACTCAATCTATTCCATTTTTATGGAGGGCCACCTACCTGCTCCTCTGGTTTGAAAACTTTTTTGGACTGCCACATACAGGCACTCAATCTATTCCATTTTTATGGAGGGCCACCTACCTGCTCCTCTGGTTTGAAAACTTTTTTGGACTGCCACATACAGGCACTCAATCTATTCCATTTTTATGGAGGGCCACCTACCTGCTCCTCTGGTTTGAAAACTTTTTTGGACTGCCACATACAGGCACTCAATCTATTCCATTTTTATGGAGGGCCACCTACCTGCTCCTCTGGTTTGAATACTTTTTTGGACTGCCACATACAGGCACTCAATCTATTCCATTTTTATGGAGGGCCACCTACCTGCTCCTCTGGTTTGAAAACTTTTTTGGACTGCCACATACAGGCACTATCCAAATTGAATTGTCTCCATAGCAGCCTCCACACGTTGTCTCCATTGCTACCTCCAAAAGTCGTCCATATAGCTGCCTCCATACATCGTCCCTTTATCAAACGAGGTGTGTCAGGCCGAAATTTGGGTTGTTTTCATGGATTCCACATCAACTTGTCGCCACCCTGCTGTGTTATCCACAAAATACACTGGCAAACTTTTACCATTTACGGATATTATTTCAGCGCTTCTTGCGCATCTGTTTACATTCCCCTCACCCGCCATATCCTAAACTTATAAGAACGCTACTACACTTGATCTTATACAAAAGGTTCTTAGAAGTGCTGTTTGGGGAGTAGCCTAGAGACAGGGGCTTGGATTGGCGAAAGCTCGCCTGGCAGCGGAGCGCCAGCTCCATGCCAAGAACCAACTAACATAGTTTTAACTGCAGCACCTTTAATCTACTACTAGTTCACTGCCTCCATACATGGCCGCCTTATCAAACGTGCTGTGTCAGGCAGAATTTTGGGTTGTTTTCATGGCTTCCACAACAAACTTGTTAACTTTGTCGCCACCCTGCTGTGTAATCCTCAAAATATACTGGCAAACTTTTACCATTTACGGATATTATTTCAGCGCTTCTTGCGCATCTGTTTACATTCCCCTCACCCGCCATATTCCAAACTTATAAGAACGCTACTACACTTAACTTGGTGCAGGCTGGGACCGAGTCTGACCCTGGGGCTGGCCATATACTGCCGACGCAGAGGATTGCGGGGCCTACCTCGGTCCAGGTGTTTCAGGCCTACTATGCCTCCTCCTCCTCCCACCCCTCCTCCACCTCCTCCTCCTCCTCCTCCGAATTACCATCCGTGGGCATGGGGCCATCAGTCGGTAGCTCTAGGCACAGCAGCAGTGCCGTCGCTAAGCGACAGCAGGCGGTGCTCAAACTACTGAGCCTAGGTGATAAAAGGCACACCGCCCAAGAGCTATTACAGGGCATTCCGCATCAAACTTGTTAACTTTGTCGCCACCGTGCTGTGTAAGCCACTAAATATACTGGAAAACTTTTTTCATTTACGGATATTATTTCAGCGCTTCTTGCGCAGATGTTTACATTCCCCTCACCCGCCATATCCCAAACTTATAAGAACGCTACTACACTTGATCTTATACAAAAGGTTCTTAGAAGTGCTGTTTGGGGAGTAGCCTAGAGACAGGGGCTTGGATTGGCAAAAGCTCGCCTGACAGCGGAGCGCCAGCTCCATGCCAAGATCCAACTAACATAGTTTTAACTGCAGCACCTTTAATCTACTACTAGTTCACTGCCTCCATACATGGTCCCCTTATCAAACGAGCTGTGTCAGGCAGAATTTTGGATTGTTTTCATGGCTTCCATGTTAACTTTGTCGCCACCCTGCTGTGTAATCCACAAAATATACTGGCAAACTTTTATCATGTACCGATATTATTTGAGTGCTTCTTGCTCACCTCCTTTGGTTCCTCTCTGCCACCCATTGGTTTGAAGCCTGAGTCCATTTAGGGTATGTTGCCATGCCACTCTCTAGCCTGCCGCTGCTGCCGCTGCCTCTGCATGCCGTCCCCTATAGTGTCAGGGTCAATTATTGGATGTTTTAGATGCTATCTAGCCTCATTCGGTCACTCTGTCATGGCCATGCTGTTGCCCATAATTTTGGCATAATGGTGCGATTAAGCAGCCTCAGAGGCATCCATGCATGCTGCCCCTGCTGTTTCCTGTCCATTTCTGTGGTGTTTCCATCCTTTTCTGAGGTTCCCAGGTGTTTGGCCAAGCTTCCCTGTGCAGAGCCTTGGTCCCCTTGAAAAATGCTCGAGTCTCCCATTGACTTCAATGGGGCTCGTTACTCGAAACGAGCACTCGAGCATCGGGAAAAGTTTGTCTCGAATAACGAGTACCCGAGCATTTTAGTGCTCGCTCATCTCTACTAATGACTACTTTCCAAAAGGGCTCTTGTATCGAACACTCCCACTAAATATGTAACATTTGCCTGCCTGTACCTCCAGCACTCTGCTGGGCATAAGGGGTAGGCTGCATGGAGTCACAATGCCACCTGGAAATGATCTTATAATTAGTTTCCTGGGCCTTGTTAGAGAGGGAAAGTTTATGACTCAATTCAAATTACTTATCCCAGTTCTCTGAGATACAGGCTGCATTCTTCTCAGAGTGCCAAGCCTCCACATAGGGTGGATTGGGGTCTGACTATTTGTCTAGATATAGGGCATCTCTGTGAAGTTGTAATCTTGTTTTAGTAGACGCATAAAAATGTAGCAATTGCGCTTTGCTATAAGTTGAGGGGAGTCGGTGAGAGGGGAGATCATTGCAGTCTGTAGCACTGTTTTAAATATGAGCCTGTTGTCGGATATGAGAGGGGAGAGGAAAGCAGGGGATTCACCTGGAGGGAAATCTGGGTTGTCGGTAATTGGTGTGAGAGGGCCATCGCTGTCAAAGAGCCGGTGAGCTTTGAGCATTTTTCCCAGGGTTCTGTGTTGTAACGTACGGAAGCTTCACAAGGTAATGTTCATGTGTTAGATAGGTAGACGTCCAGGAAAGGGATTGCAGTGGAGCAGGAGCCTGAGCTATCTTTAGACCTATCCATAGATTTGTTATTATATAGATTTGTTGTGATATAAATATAATATACAGGCCAGGACTGCTGCATAGTAGTAGCCCTTGCAGTCAGGAAGGCTCAGGCCACCTTTCAACATTCTGAAGATCAACGTGCTCTTTGCTATTCTGGGGGACGAGGAGGACCAGAGAAAACAATTCAGAATACACGATAAGCTGTTGAAAAAGGGTGTAGTAAGTGTCAAATGGATTGTCTGTAATAGGTATATTAATCTATGGAGGACAGTCATCTTTAAACAGTTTATCCTTCCTACCCATTTCACCATATCCACCTGTAGAGTCTTCAAGAACTTGCCGTAATTGTGTAAGAATGTTAGGGAGAGGTCTGCGGGTATCACAGTGCCTAGGTAGATAAGGGCCTAGTTTTGCCAGGTAAAGGGAAACAGTGCTAGAGTGACCAAATTAGGGCAGGTTGTAGCCCTATGCTCTATGCTACAGATTTTGAGACATTGACCTTTTGCGTCCACATTGGTAAGGGATATTGGTCTGTAAGTGGGGTATAGTTGGGAGTCTTTCCAGATTACTTTTGCCAGATGGAAGGTGTTTAATCGTGTGTGAAAGCTCTTCCGGGGTGAATGGGGCTTCCAGAGAGGCGCTGGCTGAAGAGGATAGGGACAGTAGGGCAGTTTCCCTAATATAGATAGAAGGGACTGGGGTTGCAAATGTGTCTGAGGTAGGGGGCAGGTTATACAATGAGCGGCAATACATAGTGAATCACACAATGTCATCTGTTTTTTGGACCTGTATAGAGATGAGCGAGCACTAAAATGCTCGGGTACTCGTTATTCGAGACAAACTTTTCCCAATGCTCGAGTGCTCGTCTCGAATAACGAGCCCCATTTAAGTCAATGGGAGACTCAAGCATTTTTCAAGGGGACCAAGGCTCGGCACAGGGAAGCTTGGCCAAACACCTGGGAACCTCAGAAAATGATGGAAACACCACGGAAATGGACAGGAAACATCAGGGGCAGCATGCATGGATGTCTCTGATTCTGCTTAATCGCACCATTATGCAAAAATTATGGGCAACAGCATGGCCATGACAGAGTGACCGAATGAGGCTAGATAGCATCTAAAACATGCAATAATTGACCCTGACACTCTAGGGGACAGCATGCAGAGGCAGCGGCAGCAGTGGCAGGCTAGAGAGTCTCATGGCGACATACCCTAAATGGACTCAGGTTTCACCAAAGGAGGTGAAATGATTTCCTATGTGAACAAAAGGTTGACGGTATATTTAGTCGATAACACAACATGGTGGCGACATAGTGACCAAGTTCCATAACGTATCTGGTGAAACACCCGAAAAATGAGCCTGACACAGCTCTTTTGATAAGGGGACGACATGTGGAGGCAGCCATGGAGACGACTTCCATGATTAAGAGCGACAGTATGGGGCATTCATATTGCGCTGCTATGATTGCAACTTCAGGTCTCCAGCATGGCGGCGACAGATGGGCCGAGTTCCACTATGTATCTGGTGAAACACCTGAAAATTCTGCCTGACACAGCTCGTTTGATAAGGGGATGATGTGCTGCATATCCTCTCGTGCTCCAGCGTCTGGGGTATAGAAAGTTGAAATGAGACATTGGTGGACGCTGTGGAGGATCGTGGAGGCAAAATGGACAGGAAACAGCAGGGGCAGCATGCATGGATGCCTCTGAGGCTGCCTAATCTTGGGATGGAGCTGGCGATCCACTGCCAGGCGAGATTTCGCCTGTCCAAGCCCCTGTCGCTCGGCTCCTCCCCAGCCAAAATGGGCCTGGGGGCCAGAAGCGTTTACTTTGAAAAAATTATAATTTTCAAAGTAGGCCGGGTCGTTTGAATATTTCACCTAGGAATAATGGAATAGCATAGTGGTTCTATTTTTAATTGTTTTTACAGAAATGGTTCCATGATTAAGAGCGACAGTATGGGGCATCCACATTGCGCTGCTATGATTGCAACTTCAGGTCTCCAGCATGGCGGCAACAGATGGGCCGAGTTCCACTATGTATCTGGTGAAACACCTGAAAATTCTGCCTGACACAGCGTTTGATAAGGGGACGATGTATGGAGGCAGTGAACTAGTAGTAGATTAAAGGTGCTGCAGTTAAAACTATGTTAGTTGGATCTTGAGATGGAACTGGCGCTCCGCTGCCAGGCGAGCTTTCGCCAATCCAAGCCCCTGTCTCTAGGCTACTCCCCAAACAGCACTTCTAAGAACCTTTTGTATAAGATCAAGTGTAGTAGCGGTTTTATAAGTTTGGGATATGGCGGGTGAGGGGAATGTAAACAGATGCGCAAGAAGCGCTGCAATAATATCGGTAAATGATAAAAGTTTGCCAGTATATTTTGTGGATTACACAGCAGGGTGGCAACAAAGTTAACAAGTTTGATGTGGAAGCCATGAAAACAACCCAAAATTCTGCCTGACACAGCTCGTTTGATAAGGGGACTATGTATGGAGGCAGTGAACTAGTAGTAGATTAAAGCTGCTGCAGTTAAAACTATGTTAGTTGGATTTTGAGATGGAGCTGGCGTTCCGCTGCCAGGCGAGCTTTCGCAAATCCAAGCCCCTGTCTCTAGGCTACTCCCCAAACAGCACTTCTAAGAACCTTTTGTATAAGATCAAGTGTAGTAGCGTTCTTATAAGTTTGGGATATGGCGGGTGAGGGGAATGTAAACAGATGCGCAAGAAGCGCTGAAATAATATCGGTAAATGATAAAAGTTTGCCAGTATATTTTGTGGATTACACAGCAGGGTGGCGACAAAGTCAACAAGTTTGATGTGGAATCCATGAAAACAACCCAAAATTCTGCCTGACACAGTTCGTTTGATAAGGAGACCATGTATGGAGGCAGCTATATGGACGACTTTTGGAGGCAGCTATGGCGATGACGTGTGGCGGTAGCAATGGAGAAAACGCGTGGAGCCAGCTAAAAAGACGACATGTGGAGGCTACTATGGAGACAATTTAATTTGGATAGTGCCTGTATGTGGCAGTCCAAAAAAGTTTTCAAACCAGAGGAGCAGGTAGGTGGTCCTCCAGAAAAATTAAATAGATTGAGTGCCTGTATGTGGCACTCCCAAAAATTGCTTAAAACAGAGGACCGGGTAGGTGGCCCTCCAGAAAAATTAAATACATAGAGTACTATAGCTATAGCCAGTTGGCCCTGGCAAAAAATAGCCAGTTTCCTATGCTTTGGTGTACAAAGAGGAGGAGAAGGAGGACAATGAGGAGGAGGAGTGCATACATTATTCAGGTTGAGCTTCTTTCACCTGGTGGAGAATGAAAATCCAGAGAAATCCAGGCTTTATTCATCTTGATAAGCGTCAGCCTGTCAGCGCTGTCAGTCGACAGGCGTGTACGCTTATCGGTGATGATGCCACCAGCTGCACTGAACACCCGCTCGGACAACACGCTAGCGGCAGGGCAGGCATGAACCTCCAAGGCGTACAGCGCCAGTTCGTGCCACATGTCCAGCTTTGAAACCCAGTAGTTGTAGGGAGCTGTGTGATCATTTAGGACGATGGTATGGTCAGCTACGTACTCCCTCACCATCTTTCTGTAAAGATCAGCCCTACTCTGCCGAGACTGGGGACAGGTGACAGTGTCTTGCTGGGGTGACATAAAACTGGCAAAGGCCTTGTAAGGCGTAACCCTGCCAGTGCTGAACAAGCTGCCTGCTCGACCAATCTCTCCCTCGCTACTTGTCCCGCAGAAGTACACCCGCTGCCGCTAGCGCTGTCAGAAGGGAAATACTGTTTCAGCTTGTGCACCAGGGCCTTCTGGTATTCATGCATTCTCACACTCCTTTCCTCTCCAGGGATGAGAGTGGAAAGATTTTGCTTGTACCGTGGGTCCAGGAGATTAATACCCAGTAATCGGTGCTGGAATAAATTCTTTGAACGCGAGGGTCACGGGATAGGCAGCCTAGCATGAAATCTGCCATATGCGCCAGAGTCCCAACGCGCAAGAATTCACTCCCCTCACTGGCCTGACTGCCCATTTCCTCCTCCTCCAACTCCTCTTCTTCTAGCCATACACGCTGAACAGTGAAGGACTGAACAATGTCTCGCCAACATTCTCCTCCTCTTCCTCCTCCACCTCCTCCGATATGCGCTGAGAAACAGACCTAAGGGTGCTTTGGCTATCAACAAGGGAATCTTCTTCCCCCGTCTCTTGTGACGAGCGCAAAGCTTCCGACTTCATGCTGACCAGAGAGTTTTTCAACAGGCCAAGCAGCGGGATGGTGAGGCTGATGATGGCGGCATCGCCACTGACCATCTGTGTTGACTCCTCAAAGTTACTCAGCACCTGACAGATATCAGACATCCACGTCCACTCCTCATTGTAGACCTGAGGAAGCTGACTGACCTGACTACCAGTTCTGGTGGAAGTTGACATCTGGCAGTCTACAATCGCTCTGCGCTGCTGGTAAACTCTGGATAACATGGTTAATGTTGAATTCCACCTCGTGGGCACATCGCACAACAGTTGGTGAGCGGGCAGTTGGAGGCGGCGCTGCGCTGCCCTGAGAGTGGCAGCATCTGTGCTGGACTTCCTGAAATGCGCACAGATGCGGCGCACCTTCGTGAGCAAATCAGACAGTTTGGGTTATGTCTTAAGGAAACGCTGAACTATCAGATTTAACACATGGGCCAGGCATGGCACATGTGTCAGTCTGCCGAGTTGCAGAGCCGCCACCAGGTTACGGCTGTTGTCACACACAACCATGCCTGGCTTCAGATTCAGCGGTGCCAGCCACAAATCAGTCTGCGCTGTGATGCCCTGTAATAGCTCTTGGGCGGTGTGCCTTTTATCGCCTAGGCTCAGCAGTTTGAGCACCGCCTGCTGTCACTTAGCGACGGCACTGCTGCTGTGCCTAGAGCTACTGACTGATGGCGCCATGCCCACGGATGGTAATTCGGAGGAGGAGGTGGAGGAGGGGTGGGAGGAGGAGGAGGCATAGTAGGCCTTTGAGACCTGGACCAAGGTAGGCCCCGCAATCCTCGGCGTCGGCAGTATATGAGCAGCCCCAGGGTCAGACTCGGTCCCAGCCTCCACCAAGTTAACCCAATGTGCCATCAGCGATATATAGTGGCCCTGCTCGGCAGCACTCATCCACGTGTCCGTGGTCAGGTGGACCTTGTCAGAAACGGCGTTGGTCAGGGCACGGATGATGTTGTCTGACTCGTGCTTGTGCAGGGCTGGGACGGCACATCGGGAAAAGTAGTGGTGGCTGAGGATCAAATACCGAGGGGCGGCCGCCGCCATGAGGTTTCAAAAGGCCTCGGTCTCTATCAGCCTATAGGGCAGCATCTCCAGGCTAAGCAACTTGGAGATGTGGACGTTGAGGGCTTGGGCGTGAGGGTGGTTTGCGCTATACTTCCTTTTGCGCTCCAGCGTCTGGGGTATGGAGAGCTGAACGCTGGTGGATGCTGTGGAGGATCGTGGAGGCGAAGATGGGGTTTTCGCATGGGAGGTGTTTGGGCCGTGGTCCTGGGCAGGGGGCTGACTAGCAGATGACACAGGGGAAGGAGCAGTGGTGTGCCCGGCCGGAGGTGAACGGGCTTGGTGCCATTGAGTGGGGTGTTTAGCATTCATATGCTTGCGCATACTGGTGGTAGTTAAGCTAGTAGTGGTGGAACCCCTGCTGATCCTGGTTTGGCAAAGGTTGCACACCACAGTCCGTCGGTCATCCGGTGTTTCTTTAAAGAACCTCCAGACTTCTGAAAATCTAGCCCTCGCCACGGAAGCTTGACTACGGGCAACATTTGGCGCTGATGCCCCAGCTGTGGCCCTGCCTATCAACCCAGCTTGGGTCTGTCACCTCATCATCCTCCGATCCCTCAGTCTGCTCCCCCCTCGGACTTCCTGCCCTGACAACAACTTCACCACTGTCTGACAACCGTGTCTCCTCATCGTCCGACACCTCTTTACACACTTCTTCCACTACGTCAATAATGTCATCATCACCCACAGACTGCGACCGATGGAAAACCTGGGCATCGGAAAATTGCTCAGCAGCAACCGGACAAGTGGTTTGTGACTGTGGGAAGGGTCCAGAAAAAAGTTCCTCAGAGTATGCCGGTTCAAATGCCAAATTTTGCTGGGAGGGGGCAGACTGGGGGGAAGGAGGCTGAGGTGGAGGAGCTGGAGGAGTGCTGATTTCGGGTGGACTACGTGGAAGACTGACTGGTGGACAAATGGCTAGAAGCATTGTCCGCAATCCATGACATCACCTGTTCGCACTGTTCTGGCCTCAACAGTGCTCTACCACGAGTCCCAGTAACTTGAGACATGATTAACCTAGGGAGTGTAGCTCTGCAGCGTTCCCCTGCTCCCTCTTCAGCAGGTGGTGTCTCACCCCGCCCAGGACCACGGCCTCTGACCCCTGCAGTAGTTGGACACCCACGTCCACGCCCTCGTCCTCTACCCCTAGCCCTCGGGTTAAACATTTTCAAAATTAAAGTGTAAGCTTCAATTTTTATTTTTTTTTTGTCTTTTTTGTGTTTTTTTTTAAACAAAACGATGCTATCCTATTGCTATGGCTAGTTTCTAACCTACACTGACAGCACACAACTGGATTTTGTGCTGTGCCAGATGACTTTGAGTTATAAGATAAACGTAAAAAATAAATAAATCAGCGGAATGTGCCTAATTCAAATCAAACCCCTAATAAATTGTCCCACTTCGGTGTTTGAGGTGGATATGTGTGTCACTAAGAGCTAAACACAACGGTCGCAAGTCTCCCGTGAAAATTCCTCACGGTATGGTACTAGCTGCACTACTAGTGCCAGCATGCCCAGCCACAAGCAAACAAAAAAAAGGAAAATATAACGCTATTGTAGGCCTAAGTAAGCCGTTGGGGTTCTCCTATGGCTATTTTCTAGCCTACACTCAAAGCACACTGCTTTGCCAGATAACTTTAAGTTCTAAAAAGAAATAAACGTAAAAAAAAAAAATCAGCAGACTCGGCGTAATTCAAATCAAACCCCTAATAAATTGTCCCACTTCGGTGTTTGAGGTGGATATGTGTGTCACTAAGAGCTATACACAAGTCTCCCTGCAAATTCCTCACAATATGGTACTAGCTGCACTACTAATGCCAGCAAGCCCAGCCACAAGCAAACCAAAAAAAAGGAAAATAAAACGTTATTGCAGCCCTAAGAAGGACTGTTGGGTTCTTGTAGAATCACCCCTGCCTAACACTATTCTAATAGAACACCCTAACGCTTTCCCTGACCAGCAGCAGCTCTCTCCCTAGCGGCATCCAGACAGAGTATGATCCGAGCAGCGCGGGCAGCGGCTAGTCTATCCCAGGGTCACCTGATCTGGCCAGCCAACCACTGCTATCGACGTGTAAGGGTACCACGTCATGCTGGGTGGAGTGCAGAGTCTCCTGGCTTGTGATTGGCTCTGTTTCTGGCCGCCACAAAGCAAAACGGTGGGAGATGCCATTTTCTCGAGCGGGCGAAGTATTCGTCCGAGCAACGAGCAGTTTCGAGTACGCTAATGCTCGCTCATCTCTAGACCTGTACTACTACGGAATTTTTGACCGCTGCTATTTAAGAAGCCGTTTTTAATCTCTGAGGGCTCCAGCCTGGAGCCTACATGGCTTGTTGCTCCACTCATAGAATAAACATGAACATAAATGTCATATATTGTTTAGCTTCCAGGATAGTATTTATTTGGTGCATAACCGCGGTGAGTTCCCGGAGAGTTGCAAGTTGCAGCATGTATTTGTGTTGCAACTATAGCGAGCTCAGGGTTTAAAAGAGAGCTGTCAATTTAACCTCAGCCTCCCTTTTGATCCTTGCGCCATGTTTAATTAGAGTCCCTCTCAGTATGTTTTTTAGTGCCTCCCACTTGAGCGGCGGGGTCATGGTGCTTAGTCACTGCATGGACAGTAAGTCTAATGCTTTCTGTTTCATTTCCATAAGGAAGAGAGCATCTTTCAAAAGGAACTCATTGAGCCTCCAATTGAATTGTCTCTTATGGGGTGCAAAGAGAGACATAGAGCAGAAGACTGGTGCATGGTCAGTGTATAGAGTATTTAGTCACTATGGAGAGTAGCTCCTGTTGGGTGGGAAAATAGTTTTTCCTACTATAGGAACTATGTATGTATAATGTTGTCAACCTTTCCTTATGACACAGCATTCTCCAGGGAATGGAAGAACAGGAGAATGATAACCAAAAGATCCGCCATAGTTGAATTTACAACAACTTTTATTGATAAGACTAGTTGGGACCTTGAAACTTTCCCTACACCATTCCCTCAATATCTCATCCTTACACCGCTTGAAGGCATACAAACAAAGCTTAATCATTAAAAAATCCCAAAAACTAGATAGAGCTCACCAGGAATTTGCCAACAATTTAACCCACACACCATCACAATTGGACACACGTAAGAAACATGAAACAGATCAACCCCATAAATCATTTTAAACCACTCCACCAAATCCACTGTCAGTAGCTCAAATAAAGACAGGGTGTTTCACAATTAAAACTTTAAACAATTGAAAAACCATCAGCTCACTTCAGTTTCTACCAGATATACCAGATTAAACACTGAAAATATTACAACCACTAAAACCTCCGCAAACAGTTCTCCTACTGAGCACGAAAGCTATCTTCTTCTTTTAGAATACACAAAAAAAGATCCATCTAATTGAGTCCTGCTAGAACGAGAGTGTTCCAATTCTATGACCAATGAACTTTCCATCTTGACAATCCATGAAGGATTTGAACCAAATCCACAATTGGACAAATCCACAAATCTCCTTGTTAGTAATGAGAAAATATACAACAGCTTGATACTGTCTTTTTTAGACCTCCCTGCATCACAGGAAGACCTTCCTTTAGAAATAACAGATGTAATTCTATCATTACTCAAGAGCCCAAAAGAAACATTCTCAATTTTCTCCCAACACATCATGGGGACAAAAAGAAAAGAAGGGCCAGAGGGAAGAGAGGAGGTGCCAAATACTGTAAAAAAAAACAAAAAAACAAACCTGCAATAGATGCCCCAAAACAAGTGAAAATCTTTAATTTATCCATCCATATCTTATCCAATGCGGAAATCAAATTCTTAATCCTGATGATTAAGCCTGCGGACATATGTAGATTATTTTCTACAACCATATGTGAAAAGTCTTCCCACTTATTTGAGAGATACCTGTCAATTTATCTTAGAATTAGATGGATTCATATGGAAACCCTCCATGAAACTTCTCACTTTGGATCTCACCTTGCTATATACCAACATCACGCAAACCCGGGATAGACGCAGTTTGAAAAACCCTAGAACGAGACCCGAATCTACCTCTACCGCAAATCCATTTCCTTATTTGAAGCATTAGCTTCTTATTGAAGCATAATGTATTTTTATTCCAAAAGGACATGCTCCAACAAAAACATGGAACGGCAATGGGTACCCGTTTCACACCAAGTTATGCCAACATCTACTTGGGAAAATTTGAAGTAACCTTCATCACCAACAAGACTAAATATGCTAACAAGATCCAACTATTCAAAAGGCACATTGATGACCTATTCATAATTTGGGACGGTAATGAACAAGAAATCTCTGATTTTGTCCAAGAAATAAACTCCAACACATGGGGCATTACCCTAACTCTCAATTTTTCTCAAGTTTCTGGATCTGTTAATATCGGTAAACGAACAACAGAATGGTTTATCTACATGTACCTATTTTAAAACAGTTGAAGTAAACAGTTTTTTGGAATTTGACAGTGCCCATTATAAGAGCTGGCTGACCAATGTCCCCTACAGCCAGTTCAAAAGTATCAGAAAGAAATGTACTGATGACGTCACCTTCCAAGATCAATCCCAGATTTTACAAAAAACGCTTTTGAACATTCTAAAAGAAGCCTATGCTAAAACCGAAAAACTCTCTCAAGGAAGAAGGATAATAGCATCATGGAAAGGCGACCCAACTTCATCAACACATACACATCGGATCACAAAACAATGGCCGATTCTTCTTAAAGAACCTCGCATGGAGAAGATTCCCCCCCCCTGCCCACAATTAACCTACAGAGGAGCCCCATACACTAAAACATTATTAGCTCCCACAAAGCCCCACCATAATCCCAACGTGACCAAATGTCCATCTACATCCCTATTCCCAGATTTAAAAAGCGGCTTTAAATGCAACAGGACGTGTCATGTGATATCACACCGCGCACGACAATTCCAATTGACAGGTACAGGGGAAAAATATGAGATCACAACTTTTAAGAATTACGCTGCAGATTATGTGATTTATCTATTCCAATACACATGTCCACTTCAATACATGGGAAGAACTACGCTGTCACTGAGGGAGAGGATCAACACCAATAGATGCAAAATAAAAAGTGGTTACCAGTTACACAGTGGGGCATATTTATCATACGCTGGCGCTGGTGCCCCAGCGTATGATAGCCCCGCCGCTGCCTGTTCCACCTCTTGATGTATCGGGGCAGCCGGGTGCGCAGCGTTTATGCAGGGCCTGACGTAGAAAAAAACGCAGCCGGCGACTTTTCACATATGAAAAGTCACTGGCAGCAGCGAGTGCGCAGGCGCGGAGACAGTAACGCCCCGCGCCGGCCCACTCCTGACCAGCCGCGCCCCCCTTCACGCCCCTTCACGCCCCAGTGGTCCTGATAAATATCCTCCAGATTCTCTGGACACTGCCACCAACATCACAACAATGATATCAAATAGCCTATCCCCTATCCCTTACTCCAATTAAGCAGATTACCAAGGACCTCCTAGACCATCTGTCTCAACTAATAAAAAGAGAAAATTATTGGATCTTCAAACTGAATACAATGGGGCAGATTTATCAAACTGTCTAAAAGTAAGAATGTTCTTAGTTGCCCATGCCAACCAATTACAGCTCAGCTTTCATCTTACCGGTGCTCATGAATATTTTAAAGGGGAGATTTCTGCCCCATGTGTCCGTATGGATTAAATGAAGACATATCTCAATCCTTTTCTGTGGTAACCTCTTCTAAATCATTCCATCTTAATACTCATTTACTCTTGATAATGCTTATAATTTTGATCCCCCACCCGCAGCCCACACCCATCACCCATTCCCCTAGTTCAGATAATGATCTCCCCACATATACTCATCCATCTGTCATCCTCAGCCTTACATTCACTTTCCATAGCCGTAATTTTATGTGTCACGGGTGTCCCCGCGATCCATATCTCCCGGTCCCGGTCTGCCGCTTCCCTGTTCCTCTCGGGTCAGTACTTACCTGTCCCGGCTCCTGTTGGCTCCATCGCGGTCCCGTCCAGGCTGCAGATCTGTCTCCTATGTAGGCCACGCGCTCCAGCTGCTAGGGCGCGCGTGCGCCTACTCTCTAAGAATTTAGAGGGCCAGCGTCCTCCTTATTGGTGCTGGCATACCTGGTTCTGCTATATAGCCTGGCTAATCCCAGCATCCCCTGCCGGATCTTCATGTCCTGTTACTGAAGAGAAAGCCCTCTGTGTTCCCAAGCGGTTCCAGACGCCTCTGTGGATTCTATGATTCCCGTGTTCCGTGGTGTTTTGTGCTGTTCCCGTGTTCCTGTGTCCTGTGGCGGTTCTGTTACCCTGTGGCAGTCCTGTTACCCTGTGGCGGTTCTGTTACCCTGTCGCGGTCCTGTTACCCTGTGGCGGTCCTGTTACCCTGTGGCGGTCCTGGTATCCTTTGGCGGTCCTGGTATCCTGTGGCGGTCCTGGTATCCTGTGGCGGTCCTGGTATTCTGTGGCGATCCTGGTATCCTGTGGCGGTCCTGGTATCCTGGGGCGCTCCGGTAATCCAGCAGCCATCCGTGGTCCTGCCAGACATCTGTGGTACTGCCAGCCATCCGTGGTCCTGCCTGTCACCCGTGGTCCTGCCAGCCACTTGTGGTCCTGCCTGCCACCCGTGGTCCTGCCTGCCATCCGTGGTCCTGCCTACCATCCGTGGTCCCCATGTCCCTACCTTGGCTGCCGCGGGCCTGGTCGCACCCGTGGAGCGACCTGGTGACTCCCCGCCGCAGCAAGACCATCCCGCTTTGCGGCGGGCTCTGGCGAAGACCAGGAGATCACTTAGACTCCGCTCCCGGGTGCGGCTAAGGTTGTTATCTCCCGCGGTGGTCCAGGGAGTCCACTGTTTATCCCCCGAGATTGTGACATTATGTCATTCCCATTTTTATCTTTAGCTGTTCATTCCTTCCATCCTCACAATTCCCTTGGACCCAGCATTACGCTTTGCCTTATAGCAGGGGTCAGGAACCTTTTTGGCCGAGAGAGCCATGAACGCCACATATTTTAAAATGTTATTCTGGAAGAGCCGTACCATGTGTACATGCCCCCTAGTAGATAGGTAGTCCCAGGGTCATGGGCCCCTGCAATCTAGGTCTCGGATCGCAGGCACACCTGTGCCCCTCTCTGTGGCGGCGCCCCTTTCCAAGCTCTTTCAACTCAGCACTTTCCGTTTCCCGGCTGGCCAGCACATTCCTATAAAGACCGGGGGCTACCAGATAGGTAGCCATAGCACATGTCCCCCAGTATATAGGTAGCCACAGCACATACTCCCAGTAGAAAGGTAGCCACAGCACATACTCCCAGTATATATTTAGCCACAGCACATACTGCCAGTAGATAGGTAGCCACAGCACATACTCCCAGTAGAAAGGTAGCCACAGCACATACTCCCAGTATATATTTAGCCACAGCACATACTGCCAGTAGATAGGTAGCCACAGCACATACTCCCAGTAGATAGGTAGCCACAGCACATACTCCCAGTAGAAAGGTAGCCACAGCACATACTCCCAGTAGATATTTAGCCACAGCACATACTGCCAGTAGATAGGTAGCCACAGCACATGCCCCCAAGTAGATAAGTAGCCACAGCACATACTCCGAGTAGATAGGTAGTCACAGCAAAAAAAAAAAAAAAAAAAAGAATATTCACTTACCAGCGCTCCCTGCAGCCAGCTCCTTATTGCTCCCACGCTCTTCTCTTTGAGCCAGGCGATGGTGCCTGGGTCATACAAAGGATGTAGGCTGCGGTAACATCGCTGCCTGTGTCCAGTGATCAGTCTAAGGCCCCTTTCCCACTTGCGTTTTTTACGCGCGTTTTCTGCGCGTGCTTTTGGCGCGCAGAACTTGCATTGCACTCTGACCCATTGTAATCAATGGGTCTTTGCAGACTTGCATTTTTTTCACGCACACACGCGCGTTTTTTTTTAACGTGCGTTTAAATCTCGACATGCTCTACTTTTGCAAGTCACGCGCATGAAAAACACACCATACAAGTCTATGGAGACGCATCAAAAATGCATCACACTCTGAGACACTTGCCAGTGCAATGCAAGTGCAATGCGTTTTTCATGCATCAATTGCCATAGAAAAGATAGAGCTCAGCCCTGAGTCCCTTTCACGCGCATTATCTGTGCGCGAAAAACGCATTGAAATTGCATTGAAAATGCGCGTGAAAAACTGAGACACTGAACAAACTCTGACTGAAAACTGATTGCACTCTGATGCAAAATGTGCGTTTTTCACTCACCAAACCCTGATCGCACCCTGATCAAACTCTGACGTGATCTGCAACGCAAGTGTGAAAGGGGCCTAAGACACACACAGCAGCCATCACTATGAATTAAAGATCTGTCTGAGAGCCAGATGCAGCCAACAAAAGAGCCATATCTGGCTCCCGAGCCATAAGTTCCCTACCCCTGCCTTATAGGGTCAATCCCCTTCCGATTTCATAATTTTTGCTGTACAGTATTCTTTTATTAGATATAATTTACTCAAACAGGCCATGTCTTTTACAGCTATTCCCTTACTTCCCTTACTTTCAATTAGATCAAGTATATAGGCCATTTACAGCCCAAGATCTAGGCACGATATGTTCAACTATCGAACTTACCTTACCAACATCCAGCACTGAACATCTCAGCGCTCCTTCATCGCACCGAGAGCAGGACTCACTGCGCATACTTCTGACGCATGCGAAGTTCATTGCATTTCAACCCGCAAAGCAGGCACGGCCTACCATGCTCCGATTCTCTGTTTATATCTCTCTTGCTATAATATTCCAGAACTCACTCTCAGTTTGGCATTTGAGACAGTCCCACTGGTCCAAAAGTAATTGACCTGACCTGACACTTCAGTCTCTTATTCTGACCAGTTTTTTTCACATGACTGTATTTCAAACTTTTAAGTGCCACAACTGCCCCCCTATACCAACCTCAACTTTAGTATATGGACGCTCTGGGCCAGTTTAAATAGGGTACTTCTCTACAGTACTTTATTCATTAACACAGTTTATACATATATTTTAGAATAAATCAAATTTATGGTTATTATATTCTTTTAGAGAAGATCAAATTTATGGTTCCTATGTAATGACATCCAATAAGAACACACTTTTTTATCTAAGAAATTATTATTTTTATATTTATGTCTCGGTGTTCTATATTTGTAGCACCTTTTAATCCTATGAATTGTAATATATATCTTTTTTTTATTATTTTTATTCCTCTAATTGTGTATGAATATTCCCATGGCTATTATATACTTATTTATGGTAAATTGTAGATACGTTATTTCGTCCTGTTGAAGGGAGCAGTCCACCCCAGAAACGCACTTTCCATCAATTTACCATGTTGAAAATAAAACATTGCGAAAACTGAGCAGAACAATTCCAGGTTTATTCTTTCTCTACTGATTTTGTTTATTTGATTCTTATCCAAATTCCCAATATCGGGTTATTTGCAGCAGCTCACGACTGAAACCAGTATATTGCTCACATTTGGACTTTCACTGTTATATGTTTGTATGTCACACATGATTGTGCTAACCCACTTACACTGCTATACCGCCTGAGCTGTGTTACTTTTTCCATTGTTTGAACATCGTAGTCCCCACACGTCACATAGCTGCATATCCCGAAGCGCTTTTCTGACCCTGTTGATTTGTCTATATGGAATAGAGGACCAAGAGTTTATGAGAGGGGTGAGTGTCAGATTGAGATCTCCACACAGTAACAATGAGCCTCTAGAGAATTCACACAGCTCATCTACGATCTTAAGCATCTTGGTCTGCATTAGGGGCAAATACATTTGCTATTGTATAGGTGGTACCTTAAATGTCACATCTAAGGAATAGGAATCTAGCCTCTGTGTTTATTAAAGGAGCATAGGACTTGCGACCGCTTTTCAGGAATATTTAGCCCCTCAGAATTAAAGGATGCTACATTGAAACTTTGGGCCATTGGTATATCGGCAAGCAGATTCCCAGTCGGGGCCTAGAAATGGACTATCTTGTTCAGGGGGAGGGTTTGGTGTGGTTGGGGGGTAAGTACAGAATAGGTTAACAGTGGGGTCAACAGTAAACCTATCCATGTGGGCCGAGTAGGTAATAAAAAGGGGGTGGGTGCAAAATAGTATTTAAAGACCGGTTATTCTACCTCATTCCCACCTACGGGGATTTGTCAAACAGAACCTAATACAGAGTCAGTTTGTTAGGAATTAAGCAGTGTGCACTCAAAAAGAGATACAATAGATCATACAATATACCGTCAAGACCTTGAAACTTATCCTTGTAGCTAGGGATATTGAACTATAAGGGTGGGGGACCTGCCCAAGGAGAATGTGGTAGAAGAGGGGGCCACACTGATATACATTTCAATGCCAACACCAACTTCACGTAATACCCAGAGGCTGGCTACATAATAATGGACTCTGCGTGCCCCCCCTCATCTCCCAACAACAACATTATCTGTTATATTTATATTAAAGAAAGCAAGACTTATCTAGCAATCACTAGCTGGATGTCAGACGGGGCATCCCAGGAGGAGACCTGACGAACTGGGGGAGCCAACTCTAGAAGAGGTGTCTCCCAGTCCAGGAGTGTCATTCATAAGAGGTCAAGGTCAGATCATTCTGATGCATCACTTCTTGTAACCCTCTCACGCGTATGTTGTTTCTGTGACTTCTATTTTCCAAGTTGTTCAGATGAGCTTTTAGTTGATGCTGGTGGGAGGATTGGGAATTCAGTCTGGCCCGCATATTCTGAAGCGATGAAAAGACCTCAGCCCAGAATGATTCCATGTCGTCTTTCTGTCCTAGAGGATGTGCACTTCATCTTGGACTTGCTGAGGCATACTCCCTTTAGGTCAGAAGCCAATTCATCCATATTCCTTTTAGAGAGTAGGAGAGCCAGCAAGGCCTGTAGATATCCCTTAACATGATCACTGCCTCCTCAAGAGGGAGTAACTCAGGCGGTAGGATGGGGTTTTTGCCCAAGGCCACTATGTCGGGGGGCAGGTTCTCCTGGTCTGGATTGGGTGTGCCGGTCGTGTTGTGAGGGGTTGACTTTGGTCCCGGGCCCGTGAGTGAACGCACTGAGGAGTGAAATGGCTCTCCAGCTCCTGCTGTGGCTAGTGGCCCAAACAGGCACCTTTTTGGTGGCGGGCTGCGGCCCGTGGCTAAAGCATTCATTGCACCTTGTGGGAGGGATTGGATGCTCGGCTAGGGGCTTATAGACAGGTCGCGTCCGGACGAGCACTCCGACAGGTGGGAGCTCTCTGCGCTCCACAAAATGGCGCTGCAGCTGGGCGGGATGGGGTGTCTGCAGGGCTCTTACCAGATCGGAGTCTAAACTGTTCAGCGGGAGCTTTCAGTTTCTGTGCGGAGGGGCTGGATCCCGCAGCTGCTGAGATTTGCTCCCCGACTGCTTTATGTTGCTGGACTGCAGGTTCCGATTGCCAGGGCTTGCGTGGGGCCTTCTCTGTTATGGCTTGCGACCCACCACGTGGCACGGCAGTTCCACCGGCCATGTTCAGTGTTGGGGACTGGCCCTGGAGCGGGTAAAAAATGTTGCCAATGTGCTTCTGAGATGCCCCGGTGTCTAGACACCCTGCTGCTCTCCTCTGGTCTGTCTTCCCCATATATAGATTTGGATATATTCCCCTATGTTACCGGCCCAGATCAGAGCTAGCTTTACTCGCGTCCACTCTGCATGGTTGCTAGACACCCCCCACCGAAAAAAACAACAACTTTTTTTGATCTTACCAATTGGCTGTTATGAAACTGTATAGTAGCTGTATATATTTAATATTAATGTAACAAAATGCAGGTTTATTGGTTCCCGCCAATCTTGGTTTTGATGTATATATTTGTCTAAAATTGAAAGAGAATTATGAAAATTCATGTTACATTGTTCATATGTTCTAATCATGTAACATCTGCTTTTAGTGTTCACATAGATCAATACAGAAGCATCTTATCCTTCATGTTTGCCATTGATGAGATAAATAGAGATCCCAACCTTCTGCCCAATATTAGTCTGGGATATCATATTATTGACACCTGTGGGAATCCTTGGAAAACCTTACAATCAGTTTTTTATACATTGTCTGGAAATCAGATGGTAATTCCTAATTATTCCTGCGGAGATCACGGGGAAGTGATTGCCTTTATCTGTGAAATCCATTTCTTCACAAATCAGATCATGAATCCACTTCTCAGCATCTATAAGTACCCGCAGGTAAGTACCTTCTAATTATTGTTTTCATTACTATAGGATAAAAAATAGGTTTCCTATCATATTTTCTAAACTAGCTCTGGAAACTGAAACCATTGGGTTCTTTTCACTGCTCGGAGACATGCAGATTGTTCACCTCTCTAAACATAAACCATTGTCACTGGCGAAAGTATCGAGAGTATCTAGTGTGGTTAAAAAATAACCTTTCTTCGGTATACCTTAAAATTCAATAAAAATAGAAAGCTGTGATGACCACAGTGTTGTCCCTCCACCAAAAATAGGACTGTGACTCACAATACTTTTGCCAGTGATTATAACCATTGGGTTCTTCCAGTTACTTTGACAAGACTCATTTCATTGTTCCAAGATTGAATTTCTGTCTTGTAGATAAATCATGGAGTTTCAGACAACATCCAGCGCGATAAAGAACAGTTATCTCCGGTATTCCGGATGTTTCCCGATGAGAAGTCACAATATACAACTATTATTTACTGGCTGAAATATTGTAGATGGAATTGGATCGGAATCATTACAACTCTATATGGAAGTGGTGACACGGAATTAATGGAACTAAGTAAATTGATGTCCCAGAATGGGATCTGTATTGATTTCAGTGTTAGACTGACTAATAATGGGAAGAAGAACAGAAAAATAACGGCTCTGATTTCTAAGTCAACTGTTAAGATTGTTGTAATATTAGGACTTTATTCTATGGAATTTGGTTCATTTCTTTATGAAAACAGTGATATTATACGTAATTTCACACTGATCTTTCAGGACTCTTGGGTTCAGGTTCTGAATACGGGATCTTATTTATTTCCATTGATCAACTGCAGCTTCATTTTTATGTTGGGAGAGAAAACCGTTCCTCACATTAAGAAAATAATTGACAACGTCACTTCAGTATCTCGTCCAGATGACCCAATATTGGAGGATATCTGGTTTTTCTATTTTAAATGTCTCAGTCGAAATAAAATGAAAAATTATTATTTTCAAGAAAACCAGAATACTTTCCTCATTAACTGCACAGATGTCTATCACCTTCCACGACTACCGTACAGCTCAGATAACAACCTGTATTATACATACGTGTCTGTCTATGTCCTGGCTCATGCCATTCACGACATGCAAGTGCATCAAAAAAAGCAAAAAATAAGTCACAAAGTAAGTATAACATGTACAGAGCAGATGAATAGATTTTATATAAAATCCATGAAATTACACTTCCAATTGTGTGGGATTCCAATTTCATCCCATCATTTCCAGCCAGGGGCCTAACAATCGCCTTGAGATCTGTCACAAGTGTGTACATCTACTGGTACTAATAAACATTATTCCAAAAGTTGTAATATAATAGACTACCAAAGTTTTCAAGGTAGCTACAAATCTACAAAAGCCATGTATACCAAAATGTATGTAATATTGGGCTGCAAACAACAGGTCCATGGCCCGCTGAATGCAGCTCATTTTTCATCAGTATATGAGAGACGCTCATGCGCCGATTACAGTAGAAAAAGATTTATCTATACAAAATGCAATGTCCAGCAACCTCCAATATTATATTTTGAGATAGTAGATAAAACATCACTTGTAGGCCCCATGCACATGACCATTTTAGGTAGCGGTATGAACAGAAAGCAGTGTACGGCAGCCAGAGATGCATTGTGCACTGTACGGTGAGCACACACACATGTCACTGTACTGTGCCATCACCCAAAAAGATTCTGCATGCTCTATCTTTCATCGTACTTACAGCCAGTCTGCACGGATCCCTAAGGAGATGGGCGGGGGGAGCATGAGCGTTTCTCCAGACTGTGGTATGATAACTCCGGGTCTCTATGCGGCCTACTCATGCTCTGCCAACTGACCGCTGTCTCCCTGAAACACCCTGTGACTTCCTTAATGCTGTTTTCACCCTCCAACACTCTATGACGTTGCCACTGTGTTTGATTTTCCCCTTTATTTCATCTGTCAGAAGGAATGAAAAGCTTCAGGATTGATAGCAAAAGCAGGAGTGGATACAGAACACAGAGGACATGCAAGTATCCCATTTACTGGTCATCTCTGTTTTGGATCTACTCCTGTTTGTTTTTGGCTTTAGCAATACTGATGGATTATTGACCGATTTAAAGAGGACACTGACGGATGAAAAGAAGGGCAAAATGATCAGTGACGTCAATGCAAAATTACTGCCGACATGCTCTGCACTCTTTTGGGGGGCTTTCCACATGTATCAGCGTTTAACAGAACAGGTTCTGTCGTAATCTATGGAATCATCTGATGTCAGTGTAAAAAGAGTGCACTCTGTGATGTTATAGTGGGATCTTGGCCCTCAGCTCAGTCCTTTCGAGCTGGCACAGACGTTACCTTGTAGGCTGCGTTCCCGCTTCGCTTATTTGGTGAAGTTGGCATTTATAAGTGCAAAAGGAATTGAAGAGTGAAGCGATTCTAAGAGCGGCAGCTGCCATGTGCGTGTCATACTAAAACACACCATTTTTGAAGACCAAACCACGCTCGCTATGCATATTTAAGCATGGCACAACATTCTACAAAACCCTGCAGGCTCTCTGCAGCCAGGAAATACCTGTTTTTAACATGATTTGTCATGATTCGATTCGAGCCAAAACTAATTTTGGCGGAAAAATTCAGCGAACTCCGCAAGTCCAATTTTTCAAAATTTGCCCATCTCTCCCGGCAACCACGAAGCAATGTCCATCGGGGCCACTTCTAATATGTCCCATGCTTTCTGTAGAACCCTTGGGATTTCAATAGTGCATCTTTTTCATAAAAGAAATCCCAAAGGGGTATAGCCATCTGAAAAGGACCCCCTATTCTCATAGGCAGGTAGTTAGTGGTCTGAGTTGTCTTCTCCAACATAGGGTGGAATGAGCCACATCTCGAAAGAATGTTTCTTGGTGGCCATCGACCTCTACTTCCCTTTTTTCCCTTGCAGCATTAAGGATGTCAGCAGTATCTCTGTAACTTAGCAGGCCACAGACAATAGGGTATATTTACTAAGGGTCCAGCGGCCGCCTTTCCGTCGGGTTTTCCGATGTTTTTGGGGATTCCGCCGCTGGGACGGGTATTTAGCAGGCTATTGTGTTGCATGCGATTTGATGTAGTCGCAATCGCGACGGCTTTCATGCGACACAAATCGGGGGGGCGGGCCGTTGGACGATCCGATGCATTCGGTCAAACCGTGGGATTTAATGTAAAAATTGTTTGACAATGCACTTTTGGGATCTCCTCCTGACTGGGTAAGTAAATGTGCCCCAATATCTCTTGGTGGGTAGTCTTTAGCTGGTGGGTGACACAATGCTCTGTGTATTATCTCTATTGTAATAGCCTGTGCTCTTTCCTGTGTGAGGAGTTCCCCAAAAGTCCTTTAATTCTTACGTTTTTCCTTTGACTCCAATTCTCTATGTCCTCTATTTCTATTAAAGCATTATTTAGACCACCTGCTTATATGGCCATGTTCTGAGCTAGTGCCGTGCTGTACTCTGTAATGGTGGTTTGCACTATTAGTAGTGCTTCTACTTTCCGCCTTGAGGCGCAAACCTCAGCATTTATGGCTGTGAGCTCCTTCATTACTGGAGCTAACACTTGCGACAGTACCTTCTTTATGAATGATCTCGAGAGTGGTGCTGTCTGTAGTGATATCTGATTCTATCTGGCTGCTCAGCGCCACCTTGGAGCTTCAGTCTTGAGGTGACTGAATTCTTTTCCTAAAAACTTTATTGAGGTCTCCTTGCCCTTTTCTCAACCTCGTACTACCCTAGTGTTCTGAAGCCTTTTCCTTTCTATTTTTACCCAACTCGGGTGAGTTTAGCCGCTAAAAATCTGTGTACGGGGAGCTCAGCATAGATTTCCACCATGCAGCTCAGTCAGGCTCTGCCCATGTTTGCCCAGTTTCTACACAGGTTGCTGGTTATAACAGTCCTCTAACACTTGTCATCCATTTCCCAATGTCTATTGCTTTGCAATTATGTGTGTCTGTCCTCTGTTATGTTTACTTGCCTCTTGCCTCTCTTTTTTGCTCCTCGGCACCTTCCTGGTTTTGACCCAGTTCTGCCTGACTTTGATTGTCTGTCTTCTCTGTTGTTTGTCCCTCTGTGTTTTGTCATCTTTCCTGTGCATCCATTCAGAGTAAGAATTGTGGACCAGAAGACATTGATCTTTAACATTTTGAGACTTGTTAGGTAGGTCACAGAGGTTGTGGGCGAGTTTAGGATCTGCACCACATTCTCTACCTTGACAACTACTTTTTAGAAGATAAAAATTCAAACATTTCTATTAAGATTAAATCTCTGTAATAATAATAACAATTTCCATCCACATGTTTATTGTATTACACAGCTACATAAGTATCTAAGGAAAGTCAAATACACAGATCCCACAGGAGACATTGTTGCCTTCAATCCAAGAGGTGAATTGCCTATGGAATGTATCTTACGGAATTGGGTCTGGCACAAAAGTATTGACGATGATCTTTATGTTACTTTCAATAAACTGCTTCCCTACAATGAATCAATACAAAGAGAAAATACCAACCAACATAATCTGACATGGAAGAATGACAGAGTAAGAACAACAAATCAATAAATTACCATTTAATATTTGGAATATCACAAATGTATTTTTTTTTGTTATTCTGTGATGTTGAGAACTAGATTTTGGATTGAATGTTATAGAATAAAAGTAGAGATTGAGATATTGGAGAACATGAATAAATACATCATCAGAGATAATCACCCAGAAAACAAGGCCCCAAACCCTCAAAAATTCTATTTGCAATAAATTCACAACAAAAAAAGTCCATAGGTATGTTATGTCGTCCCTGTGGAAAAAGCGAAGGCCCTTCGATCACAAAATATTATTTCTTACCAATCACCGATTTTATTGTTTAAAATAAAAAAATTGTTTAAAAGTAAAAAAAACATATTTTAGTATCAAGGTAATTCTGCAGACAGGTATAATAAAATTGAATGTTTTTTATGCCATGTAGTGGCACATGGCACAACATATAAAACATAAAAAACACTTACTTATATATCCAGGAACTGTGACTGTGGTAATCTTCTTAAATTTGTCATTTATGGCCTCCTTTCTTTTAAAATCATAATTATGCTGAATCAAATGGGCTCCAGGGGGTGTTGCCAGAGCCCCTCTGCTCTCTGTTTTCACAGGCTGTTATACTATCTTATCCTCCTTGTGCTCCCCCTCCCTTTCCTTGCTATATTCTCATGGTAGCAGACCCCCAGTGGAAACGAGAAGTACACAGAGAGCAGAGGGATGGGTGAGACAGTGGAAAAGCTTGTGAAGACAACAGGAGAAGCTGTAAAAGTTGTAGAAATCTGTAAGCAGTTTTGACCATTTCTGAAGTTATTATCCTGCTCTGCATCTCCCCAAGGGCTCTGGGTGAATCTTTAAGTCTGACGCTCTCCTCACTGTTCTGCTCCACAGTCTTTGGACTTTGCAGAGAGTAGGAGCTCTATCCAGATTTTGGTTGAGTAGTTACAGCAGTTACGTACAGCAGAGGGGAACAGTCGAACTGTTCATTGGAAAGAGCGGAAAGCTGCTCAGGCTGAAGAACCTGGTATAAATGTTACTTGACAAACAATGGTATCAGGACACAGATCACTAGGACTATACCTGGAACTATCTACCGTGTATTATGGTCAAAACGGATGACAGATTCCCTTTAATTATATTTTAACTAGAGATGAGAGAGCATATTCGTCCGAGAAGCATTAGCATACTCGAAACGGCTCGTTGCTCGGACGAGTATTTCGCCTGCTCGAGAACGAGCTTTTACTTAAGGATCATTTATTATCAATACACCATCACAGTAATACACACATTTGCGATTGATGGCAGTCAATGCAAATATACTTCTGATAAGTTAGAAGATGTATGGAAACATCTGCAATGTGTTCTTCATACATATTGTTCTTCACATACTATTGTGAAGAACACCTTCATGGAACATGTTCCGTCTCCTTTTTGAATTTCCACGAATATTCCATTGAATAAAAAAAATGAAGAAACAGGACTGACTTCCTTATTCCTTTAATAAAATGACACATTTTATTGGTCCCCTTGAAAAATGCTCGAGTCTTCCATTGACTTCAATGGGGTTCGTTATTCGAAACGAGCACTCGAGCATCGGAAAAAGTTTGACTCGAGTAAAGAGCACTCAAGCATTTTAGTGCTCGCTCATCTCTAATTTTAACCAATGTTATTTTTCGAAGATTTTTTTAGGACTGTATGAACATAGTTACCCAAAATGGATGCTGAATAGTGACAGAACTATTACTGGGATCAGTAACAGTGCTCTAGTGGCAACTTAAATTATACCAGTGTCTTTGTTTTATCAGAAATAGGAACAGGTAATATAAAAGATTAGTAAATACTGCCTCCAGGGGTGGGATCCATTCAGATCTCTCCAGCTTACACTAGCCGGTTGTTAAAATTCTAGACATCTCGATGAGGCAGGGAGAGGAAGGGGATACAATTTGAAACCCTCCATCTGGAGAGCCCCCATTGCAAGTAACACAGGCCATGGACCTAGTGACTTCTGGGGCTCTATTCATCCAGACTACTTGGTCTCTGTTAATCTTAGCTACTACAGCTGACTTTTGGCTACTGTGGGGCACTGTTACAAGATTGACTACTGTGTGAGCAAAGTTACTGTACAGACTACTGAGTTGGCATTCTATAAAAGATCCAAAGAAGAGTGCTAAAAGAAACCTACAACTTTGTGCTTGTAAAGTTAAATTAAACATACTTACCTATCGTTGTTTTCTCATGGATCATGATGCTGATCTTCATTAAGATTGACGTGCCGGGATCGCTGTTAAAAAAAAAAGAGTTTGAAAAAGTAGCTACGGGGCACCAGGTGCTCCGGACTCTCGCGTGACGTCACCTCTCTCTCCAGCAATGCAGTGGGAGGTATCTATGTATCTATCATGCAGGAGTCATAAATAATTAATATCTTAGAGTGTAGGACATGGCGTCTTGTGCTCTGTAGCTGCTTTTTGTAACTCTTTTTTACAATGATACTGAAAAGTGTAAGGTAAGTATGTTTAGTTAACCTTTACTACAACATAGCGGTAGATTATCTTTTAAGTTTATTATAAGAAGGTGGATGAGACGATGAAGTGAAGAGCCTACAACTTTTGTGTTGTAAAGTCTACAGATAAACCGGCCAAGGAGATTTATCTTTTGTCTTATAAAACATGTCCTCTGTGTCACCAGATTTACAGTTAGCACTTGTAATACCCATGAGCTCACAATTCTGCTGCGTCTCCCCTGTCCTGTGATGTGTTCATTTTGTAATTAATTTTTCTTGAATCCCACTATGGACTGTATCTCCCATTATGTATGATTTACTTTTTGTACAGATACCACAGTCTCGGTGTAATGATCCATGTTCTCCAGGATTCAGGAAGGCTCCAAATGGAGGACATCATGTCTGCTGCTATGACTGTGTCCCATGTCCTGAGGGGGAAGTGTCCAAGAATAGAGGTAAAAAGTAGATTTTGGGCTATTCTTGATTTTCCTTAGGCCCTAACCCAGTTGAGTATTCTGGGAGGTTCAGGTGAGGAGGGGTGAGAATGGCTGCTACTGCCATACACCATGTCCAATACTATGCACCGTGGCTGCCTACCTTAGTCACGGTGAGGTGAGACAGCTTGTGCTCTCCTTACCCTAACCAGGTCCCATAGACATCTATGAACGTTGTGATCCCAGATTTCCCCAATATGTTCATGGGCCTTTATGAATTTTGAGTCTCTTTTCTAGAAAAACGCCAGTACAATTTGTAATTACTTAATCTGTAAATACTTATCATCTAAAAACGTCTAGAGCACAACAGAAAATGGAAGAGTTATATTACCCTGCAAGGAGAGATATAGGAGGTGGCTAAGCAGTGTCAGGCCGTACATCAGTCTATTGCAGGACTGGGAAAGTAATAAAGAAAAAATTGAAAATATCATAAAAATAACTTCATATGGTCTTCATAATGATAATAATAATTATTAT
This sequence comes from Engystomops pustulosus, assembly GCF_040894005.1. NCBI lineage: Eukaryota > Metazoa > Chordata > Amphibia > Anura > Leptodactylidae > Engystomops > Engystomops pustulosus. The sequence goes on along the minus strand of NC_092411.1, from coordinate 294,256,940 downwards.
TTATTTAAATAGGGCAGAAAAAAATGTGCCCCATCACAACTACCACATAAGCCATAAAATAAATTATTAATGAAAGCGTAATTTTTAGAGAAGACGTTGAAGGGAACCTGTCGGTAGATTCATGGGGCTCATAGTAGAATGAAATGTAGATTGTCTTCTTTATTACTAGAGATAAGCGAGTTATTCATGATTCACTTTGCTGAAGATTTGTTGAATAATTTTGGTTAGAATTAGAGATGAGCGAACATACTCGTCCGAGCTTGATGCTCGTTCGAGCATTAGCGTACTCGAAACTGCTCGTTGCTCGGACGAATACTTCGCCCGCTCGAGAAAATGGCAGCTCCCGCCGTTTTGCTTTTTGGCGGCCAGAAACAGAGCCAATCACAAGCCAGGAGACTCTGCACTCCACCCAGCATGACGTGGTACCCTTACACGTCGATAGCAGTGGTTGGCTGGCCAGATCAGGTGACCCTGGGATAGACTAGCCGCTGCTCGCGCTGCTCGTATCATTCTCTGTCTGGATGCCGCTAGGGAGAGAGCTGCTGCTGGTCAGGGAAAGCGATAGGGTGTTCTATTAGAATAGTGTTAGGCAGGAGTGAGTCTACAAGAACCCAACAGCCCTTCTTAGGGCTACAATAACGTTATACTTTTTTTTTTTTGTTTGCTTGTGGCTGGGCTTGCTGGCACTAGTAGTGCAGCTAGTACCATATTGTGAGGAATTTGCAGGGGGACTTGCTACCGTTGTGTTTAGCTCTTAGTGACGCACATATCCACCTCAAACACCAAAGTGGGAAAATTTATTAGGGGTTTGATTTCAATTAGGCACAGTCTGCCATTTACTTTTTATTTTACGTTTATTTTTTCATAACTCAGCGTCATCTCATCAGTGTGCTTTCATACTTGGCTAGAAAATAGCCATAGGAGAATCCAAACGGCTTACTTACGCCTACAGTAGCGTTATATATATTTGATTTCCGGTTGATCTGCTGGTGGCTGTCCTTGCTGCAATGCATCTACTAGCAAATTGTGAGCAATTTGTAGTGAGAGTTGCGACCGCTGTGTTTTGCGCTTAGTGACGCACATATCCATCGCAAAGACCGAAGTGGGAAAATTTATTAGGGGTTGGATTTCAATTAGGCACAGTCTGCCATTTCCTTTTTTATTTTACGTTTATTTTTTTAATAACTCAGCGTCATCTCATCTGGCATAGCAGTGTGCTTTCATACTTGGCTAGAAAATAGCCATAGGAGAATCCAAACGGCTTACTTACGCCTACAGTAGCGTTATATATATTTGATTTCTGGTTGATCTGCTGGTGGCTGTCCTTGCTGCAGCACATCTACTAGCAAATTGTGAGCAATTTGTAGTGAGACTTGCGACCGCTGTGTTTTGCGCTTAGTGACGCACATATCCATCGCAAAGACCGAAGTGGGAAAATTTATTAGGGGTTGGATTTCAATTAGGCACAGTCTGGCAGTTTCTTTTTATTTTACGTTTATTTTTTCATAACTCAGCGTCATCTCATCAGTGTGCTTTCATACTTGGATAGAAAATAGCCAAAGGAGAATCCAAACGGCTTACTTACGCCTACAATAGCGTTATATATATTTTATTTCTGGTTGATCTGCTGGTGGCTGTCCTTGCTGCAGTGCATATACTAGCCAATTGTCAGGAATTTGGAGTGAGACTTGCGACCGCTGTGTTTAGCGCTTAGTGACGCACATATCCATCGCAAAGACCGAAGTGGGAAAATTTATTAGGGGTTGGATTTCAATTAGGCACAGTCTGCCATTTCCTTTTTATTTTACGTTTATTTTTTTAATAACTCAGCGTCATCTCATCTGGCATAGCAGTGTGCTTTCATACTTGGCTAGAAAATAGCCATAGCAATAGGATAGCATTGTTTGGTTTTAAAAACTAAAAAACACAAAAAAAAAAACTAAAAAACGTTATAACTTTCATTTTCAAAATGTTTAACCCGAGGGCTAGGGGTAGAGGACGAGGGCGGGGACGTGGGCGTCCAACTACTGCAGGAATCAGAGGCCGTGGTCCTGGGCGGGGTGAGACACCACCTGCTGATGAGGGAGCAGGGGAACGCCGCAGAGCTACACTCCCTAGGTTCATGTCTGAAGTTACTGGGACTCGTGGTAGAGCACTGTTGAGGCCAGAACAGTGCGAACAGGTGATGTCGTGGATTGCCGACAATGCTTCGAGCAATTTGTCCACCAGTCAGTCTTCCACGCAGTCCACCCATGTCACCGAAATCGGCACTTCTCCAGCTCCTGCACCTCAGCCTCCTCCCCCCCAGTCTGCCCCCTCCCAGGAAAATTTGGCATTTGAACCGGCATACTCTGAGGAACTGTTTTCTGGACCCTTCCCACAGTCACAAACCACTTGTCCGGTTGCTGCTGAGCAATTTTCCGATGCCCAGGTTTTCCACCAGTCGCAGTCTGTGGGTGATGATGACCTTCTTGACGTAGTGGAAGAAGTGTGTAAAGAGGTGTCCGACGATGAGGAGACACGGTTGTCAGACAGTGGGGAAGTTGTTGTCAGGGCAGGAAGTCCGAGGGGGGAGCAGACTGAGGAATCGGAGGATGATGAGGTGACAGACCCAAGCTGGGTTGATAGGCCGGGTGAACACAGTGCTTCTGAGACGGAGGAGAGTCCTCGACCAGAACAGGTTGGAAGAGGCAGTGGTGGGGCCAGACGGAGAGGCAGGGCCAGACCTGGTGCATCAGCGCCAAATGTGTCAACTAGTGAAGCTCCCGTGGCGAGGGCTCCTGCGGCGAGGGCTAGATTTTCAGAAGTCTGGAGGTTCTTTAAGGAAACACCGGATGACCGACGGACTGTGGTGTGCAACATTTTCTAAACCAGGATCAGCAGGGGTTCCACCACTAATAGCTTAACTACCACCAGTATGCGCAGGCATATGAATGCTAAACACCCCACTCAGTGGCAACAAGCCCGTTCACCTCCGGCCGTGCAAACCACTGCTCCTTCCCCTGTGTCAGCTGATAGTCAGCCCCCTGCCCAGGACCCTGCCACAAAAACCCCATCGTCGCCTCCACGATCCTCCACAGCATCCACCAGCGTTCAGCTCTCCATACCCCAGACGCTGGAGCGGAAACGCAAATATAGTGCAACCCACCCGCACACCCAAGCCCTTAACGTCCACATCTCCAGATTGCTCAGCCTGGAGATGCTGCCCTATAGGCTAGTAGAGACCGAGGCCTTTCGCAACCTCATGGCGGCGGCCGCCCCTCGGTATTCGGTCCCCAGCCGCCACTACTTTTCCCGATGTGCCGTCCCAGCCCTGCACCAGCACGTGTCAGACAACATCATCCGTGCCCTGACCAACGCCGTTTCTGACAAGGTCCACCTGACCACGGACACGTGGACGAGTGCTGCCGGGCAGGGCCACTATATATCGCTGACGGCACATTGGGTTAACTTGGTGGAGGCTGGGACCGAGTCTGACCCTGCGGCTGGTCATATACTGCCGACGCCAAGGATTGCGGGGCCTACCTCGGTCCAGGTGTTTCAGGCCTACTATGCCTCCTCCTCCTCCCACTCCTCCTCCACCTCCTCCTCCGAACTACCATCCGTGGGCATGGCGCCATCAGTCGGTAGCTATAGGCACAGCAGCAGTGCCGTCGCTAAGCGACAGCAGGCTGTGCTCAAACTGCTGAGCCTAGGCGATAAAAGGCACACCGCCCAAGAACTATTACAGGGCATCACGGCGCAGACTGATCTGTGGCTGGCACCGCTGAACCTGAAGCCAGGCATGGTTGTGTGTGACAACGGCCGTAACCTGGTGGCGGCTCTGCAACTCGGCAGACTGACACATGTGCCATGCCTGGCCCATGTGTTAAATCTGATAGTTCAGCGTTTCCTCAAGACATACCCCAATCTGTCTGATTTGCTCACGAAGGTGCGCCGCATCTGTGCGCATTTCAGGAAGTCCAGCACAGATGCTGCCACTCTCAGGGCAGCGCAGCGCCGCCTCCAACTGCCCGCTCACCGACTGTTGTGCGACATGCCCACAAGGTGGAATTCAAAACTGACCATGTTATCCAGAGTTTACCAGCAGCGCCGAGCGATTGTAGACTGCCAGATGTCAACTTCCACCAGAACTGGTAGTCAGGTCAGTCAGCTTCCTCAAGTCTACAATGAGGAGTGGACGTGGATGTCTGATATCTGTCAGGTGCTGAGTAACTTTGAGGAGTCAACACAGATGGTCAGTGGCGATGCCGCCATCATCAGCCTCACCATCCCGCTGCTTGGCCTGTTGAAAAAATCTCTGATCAGCATGAAGTCGGAAGCTTTGCGCTCGTCACAAGAGACGGGGGAAGAAGATTCCCTTGTTGATAGCCAAAGCACCCTTAGGTCTGTTTCTCAGCGCATATCGGAGGAGGTGGAGGTGGAGGAGGATGAGGATGAGGAGGAAGAGGAGGAAGAGGAGTAGAATGTTGGCGAGACACAAGAGGGGACCATTGTTGAGTCCTTCACTGTTCAGCGTGTATGGGCAGAAGAAGAGGAGTTGGAGGAGTTGGAGGAGGAGGAAATGGACAGTCAGGCCAGTGAGGGGAGTGAATTCTTACGCGTTGGTACTCTGGCGCATATGGCAGATTTCATGCTAGGCTGCCTATCCCGTGACCCTCGCGTTCAAAGAATTTATTCCAGCACCGATTACTGGGTGTTCACTCTCCTGGACCCACGGTACAAGCAAAATCTTTCCACTCTCATCCCTGGAGAGGAAAGGAGTGTGAGAATGCATGAATACCAGCAGGCCCTGGTGCACAAGCTGAAACAGTATTTCCCTTCTGACAGCGCTAGCGGCAGAGTGCGTAGTTCTGCGGGACAAGTAGCGAGGGAGAGTAGGCGAGCAGGCAGCTTGTCCAGCACTGGCAAGGGTACGCTTTACAAGGCTTTTGCCAGCTTTATGTCACCCCAGCAAGACACTGTCACCTGTCCCCAGTCTCGGCAGAGTAGGGCTGATCTTTACAGAAAGATGGTGAGGGAGTACGTAGCTGACCATACCATCGTCCTAAATGATCACACAGCTCCCTACAACTACTGGGTTTCAAAGCTGGACATGTGGCACGAACTGGCGCTGTACGCCTTGGAGGTTCTTGCCTGCCCTGCCGCTTGCGTCTTGTCCGAGCGGGTTTTCAGTGCAGCTGGTGGCATCATCACCGATAAGCGTACACGCCTGTCGACTGACAGCGCTGACAGGCTGACGCTTATTAAGATGAATAAAGCCTGGATTTCTCATAATTTCCAATCTCCACCAGGTGAAGGAAGCTCAACCTGAATAATTTATCCACTCCTCCTCCTCCTCATTTTACTCCTTCTCCTCCTCTTTGTACAGTAAAGCAGAGGAAACTGGCTATTTTTTGACAGGGCCCACTGGCTCTAGCTATAGTACTTTATGCATTTGATTTTTCTGGAGGGCCACCGACCCGGTCCTCTGTTTTAAACAATTTTTGGGAGTGCCACATACAGGCACTCAATCTATTCCATTTTTCTGGAGGGCCACCTACCTGCTCCTCTGGTTTGAAAACTTTTTGGACTGCCACATACAGGCACTCAATCTATTCCATTTTTCTGGAGGGCCACCTACCTGCTCCTCTGGTTTGAAAACTTTTTTGGACTGCCACATACAGGCACTCAATCTATTCCATTTTTCTGGAGGGCCACCTACCTGCTCCTCTGGTTTGAAAACTTTTTTGGACTGCCACATACAGGCACTCAATCTATTCCATTTTTCTGGAGGGCCACCTACCTGCTCCTCTGGTTTGAAAACTTTTTTGGACTGCCACATACAGGCACTCAATCTATTCCATTTTTCTGGAGGGCCACCTACCTGCTCCTCTGGTTTGAAAACTTTTTTGGACTGCCACATACAGGCACTATCCAAATTAAATTGTCTCCATAGCAGCCTCCACACGTTGTTTCCATTGCTACCTCCAAAAGTCGTCCATATAGCTGCCTCCATACATCGTCCCTTTATCAAACGAGGTGTGTCAGGCAGAAATTTGGGTTGTTTTCATGGATTCCACATCAAAGTTGTTAACTTTGTCGCCACCCAGCTGTGTTATCCACAAAATATACTGGCAAACTTTTATCATTTACCAATATTATTTCAGTGCTTCTTGCGCTTCTGTTTACATTCCCCTCACCCGCCATATCCTAAACTTATAAGAACGCTACTACACTTGATCTTATACAAAAGGTTCTTAGAAGTGCTGTTTGGGGAGTAGCCTAGAGACACGGGCTTGGATTGGCGAAAGCTCGCCTGGCAGCGGAGCGCCAGCTCCATGCCAAGATCCAACTAACATAGTTTTAACTGCAGCACCTTTAATCTATTACTAGTTCACTGCCTCCATACATGGTCCCCTTATCAAACGAGCTTTGTCAGGCAGAATTTTGGGTTGTTTTCATGGCTTCCACAGCAAACTTGTTAACTTTGTCGCCACCCTGCTGTGTTATCCACAAAATATACTGGCAAACTTTTATCATTTACCAATATTATTTCAGCGCTTCTTGCGCATCTGTTTACATTCCCCTCACCCGCCATAACCCAAACTTATAAGAACGCTACTACACTTAACTTGGTGCACGCTGGGACCGAGTCTGACCCTGGGGCTGGTGATATACTGCCGACGCAGAGGATTGCGGGGCCTACCTCGGTCCAGGTCTCAAAGGCCTACTATACCTCCTCCTCCTCCCACCCCTCCTCCACCTCCTCCTCCTCCGAATTACCATCCGTGGCCATGGCGCCATCAGTCGGTAGCTCTAGGCACAGCAGCAGTGCCGTCGCTAAGCGACAGCAGGCGGTGCTCAAACTGCTGAGCCTAGCCGATAAAAGGCACACCGCCCAAGAGCTATTACAGGGCATTCCACATCAAACTTGTTAACTTTCTCGCCACCCTGTGTAATCCACAAAATATACTGGCAAACTTTTATCATTTACCAATATTATTTCAGCGCTTCTTGCGCATCTGTTTCCATTCCCCTCACCCGCCATATCCTAAACTTATAAGAACGCTATTACACTTGATCTTATACAAAAGGTTCTTAGAAGTGCTGTTTGGGGAGTAGCCTAGAGACAGGGGCTTGGATTGGCGAAAGCTCGCCTGGCAGCGGAGCGCCAGCTCCATGCCAAGATCCAACTAACATAGTTTTAACTGCAGCACCTTTAAACTACTACTACTAGTTCACTGCCTCCATACATGGTCCCCTTATCAAACGAGCTGTGTCAGGCAGAATTTTGGGTTGTTTTCATGGCTTCCATGTTAACTTTGTCGCCACCCTGCTGTGTAATCCACAAAATATACTGGCAAACTTTTATCATGTACCGATATTATTTGAGCGCTTCTTGCTCACCTCCTTTGGTTCCTCTCTGCCACCCATTGGTTTGAAGCCTGAGTCCATTTAGGGTATGTCGCCATGCCACTCTCTAGCCTGCCGCTGCTGCCGCTTCCTCTGCATGAAGTCCCCTATAGTGTCAGGGTCAATTATTGGATGTTTTAGATGCTATCTAGCTTCATTCTGTCACTCTGTCATAGCCATGCTGTTGCCCATAATTTTGGCATAATGGTGCGATTAAGCAGCCTCAGAGGCATCCATGCATGCTGCCCCTGCTGTTTCCTGTCCATTTCCGTGGTGTTTCCATCCTTTTCTGAGGTTCCCAGGTGTTTGGCCAAGCTTCCCTGTGCAGAGCCTTGGTCCCCTTGAAAAATGCTCGAGTCTCCCATTGACTTCAATGGGGCTCGTTATTCGAGACGAGCACTCGAGCATCGGGAAAAGTTTGTCTCGAATAACGAGTACCCGAGCATTTTAGTGCTCGCTCATCTCTAGTTAGAATCCATTCAGACAGAACCAATGTTGTTTCGGGAGTTTACACAGGAACACTACACTTCAGCTATGATAGATTTCTCAATGCTTAACATGATGAACAGAGCAATGCTAAATCTGGTGGAAATTCCATGATAAATTCCCCCCTTCGTGTGTTGGACTATCTAGTAGAAGCGCGTCACCTGTGTTATTTATTGAAAACAGGCAGAAAGAGTCAAGGATGGGGGCACTCTGTGGAGAGAACAAAATTAGAAAATTGGGATCTACAGTAAAAAAAAAATACTGCACATCCATTTTTCCCTCTTTCTCGTTACTTCACTTCCATTTCCCCATCTTTCTTGAGCCTACACTTCCATCTCCTCCTCTTTCTTTTGCATCCACTTCCATCTTCTCTTTTTTCTTGTGCTTGCACTTCCATCTCCCCTTATTCTTCATACCTGCACTTCCATCTCCTCCTGTTTCAAATGCTTGGACTTCCAGCTTCTCCTCTTTCTCTTGACAGAACTCCCATCTTCTCGATGTTCTTGTTCCTGCACTTCCATCTCCTCCTCTTTCTTATACCTGCACTTCCATCTACTCCTCTATATTTTGTCTGCACTTCCATCTACTACTATTTCTCATGCCAGAATTATCATCTCCCCCTCTTCCTTGTGATTCCTTGTCATAACTTACTCTCTATCATGGCTGCACTTCCATCTCCATCTCTTTCTTATGCCTACACTTCCACCTTCTCCTCTTTCTTGTGCCTGCACTTCCACCCTTCCTTCTTCTAGTCCCTGCACATCCATCTCCTCCTCTTTCTCATGCCTGCACTTATATATCCTACTTAGAGATGAGCGAGCACTAAAATGCTCGGGTACTCGTTATTCGAGACAAACTTTTCCCGATGCTCGAGTGCTCGTCTCGAATAACGAGCCCCATTGAAGTCAATGGGAGACTCGAGCATTTTTCAAGGGGACCAAGGCTCTGCACAGGGAAGCTTGGCCAAACACCTGGGAACCTCAGAAAAGGATGGAAACACCACGGAAATGGACAGGAAACAGCAGGGGCAGCATGCATGGATGCCTCTGAGGCTGCTTAATCACACCATTATGCCAAAATTATGGGCAACAGCATGGCCATGACAGAGTGACAGAATGAAGCAAGATAGCATCTAAAACATCCAATAATTGACCCTGACACTATAGGGGACGGCATGCAGAGGCAGCGGCAGCAGCTGCAGGCTAGAGAGTGGCATGGCGACATACCCTAAATGGACTCAGGCTTCAAACCAATGGGTGGCAGAGAGGAACCAAAGGAGGTGAGCAAGAAGCGCTCAAATAATATCGGTACATGATAAAAGTTTGCCAGTATATTTTGTGGATTACACAGCAGGGTGGCGACAAAGTTAACATGGAAGCCATGAAAACAACCCAAAATTCTGCCTGACACAGCTCGTTTGATAAGGGGACCATGTATGGAGGCAGTGAACTAGTAGTAGATTAAAGGTGCTGCAGTTAAAACTATGTTAGTTGGATCTTGGCATGGAGCTGACGCTCCGCTGCCAGGCGAGCTTTCGCCAATCCAAGCCCCTGTCTCTAGGCTACTCCCCAAACAGCACTTCTAAGAACCTTTTGTATAAGATCAAGTGTAGTAGCGTTCTTATAAGTTTGGGATATGGCGGGTGAGGGGAATGTAAACAGATGCGCAAGAAGCGCTGAAATAATATCGGTAAATGATAAAAGTTTGCCAGTATATTTTGTGGATTACACAGCAGGGTGGCAACAAAGTTAACAAGTTTGATGTGGAATGCCCTGTAATAGCTCTTGGGCGGTGTGCCTTTTATCGGCTAGGCTCAGCAGTTTGAGCACCGCCTGCTGTCGCTTAGCGACGGCACTGCTGCTGTGCCTAGAGCTACCGACTGATGGCGCCATGGCCACGGATGGTAATTCGGAGGAGGAGGAGGTGGAGGAGGGGTGGGAGGAGGAGGAGGTATACTAGGCCTTTGAGACCTGGACCGAGGTAGGCCCGGCAAACCTCTGCGTCGGCAGTATATGACCAGCCCCAGGGTCAGACTCGGTCCCAGCCTGCACCAAGTTAAGTGTAGTAGCGTTCTTATAAGTTTGGGATATGGCGGGTGAGGGGAATGTAAACAGATGCGCAAGAAGCGCATGATGCGCATGGAGCTGGCGCTCCGCTGCCAGGCGAGCTTTCGCCAATCCAAGCCCCTGTCTCTAGGCTACTCCCCAAACAGCACTTCTAAGAGAACCTTTTGTATAAGATCAAGTGTAGTAGCGTTCTTATAAGTTTAGGATATGGCGGGTGAGGGGAATGTAAACAGATGCGCAAGAAGCGCTGAAATAATATTGGTAAATGATAAAAGTTTGCCAGTATATTTTGTGGATAACACAGAAGGGTGGCGACAAAGTTAACAACTTTGATGTGGAATCCATGAAAACAACCCAAATTTCTGCCTGACACACCTCGTTTGATAAGGGGACGATGTATGGAGGCAGCTATATGGACGACTTTTGGAGGTAGCAATGGAGACAACTTGTGGAGGCTGCTATGGAGACAATTTAATTTGGATAGTGCCTGTATGTGGCAGTCCAAAAAAGTTTTCAAACCAGAGGAGCAGGTAGGTGGCCCTCCAGAAAAATGAAATAGATTGAGTGCCTGTATGTGGCAGTCCAAAAAAGTTTTCAAACCAGAGGAGCAGGTAGGTTGCCCTCCAGAAAAATGAAATAGATTGAGTTCCTGTATGTGGCAGTCCAAAAAAGTTTTCAAACCAGAGGAGCAGGTAGGTGGCCCTCCAGAAAAATGAAATAGATTGAGTGCCTGTATGTGGCAGTCCAAAAAAGTTTTCAAACCAGAGGAGCAGGTAGGTGGCCCTCCAGAAAAATGAAATAGATTGAGTGCCTGTATGTGGCAGTCCAAAAAAGTTTTCAAACCAGAGGAGCAGGTAGGTGGCCCTCCAGAAAAATGAAATAGATTGAGTGCCTGTATGTGGCAGTCCAAAAAAGTTTTCAAACCAGAGGAGCAGGTAGGTGGCCCTCCAGAAAAATGAAATAGATTGAGTGCCTGTATGTGGCAGTCCAAAAAAGTTTTCAAACCAGAGGAGCAGGTAGGTGGCCCTCCAGAAAAATGAAATAGATTGAGTGCCTGTATGTGGCAGTCCAAAAAAGTTTTCAAACCAGAGGAGCAGGTAGGTGGCCCTCCAGAAAAATGAAATAGATTGAGTGCCTGTATGTGGCAGTCCAAAAAAGTTTTCAAACCAGAGGAGCAGGTAGGTGGCCCTCCAGAAAAATGAAATAGATTGAGTGCCTGTATGTGGCAGTCCAAAAAAGTTTTCAAACCAGAGGAGCAGGTAGGTGGCCCTCCAGAAAAATGAAATAGATTGAGTGCCTGTATGTGGCACTCCCAAAAATTGTTTAAAACAGAGGACCGGGTAGGTGGCCCTCCAGAAAAATTAAATGCATAAAGTACTATAGCTAGAGCCAGTGGGCCCTGTCAAAAAATAGCCAGTTTCCTCTGCTTTAGTGTACAAAGAGGAGGAGAAGGAGGAAAATGAGGAGGAGTGGATAAATTATTCAGGTTGAGCTTCCTTCACCTGGTGGAGATTGGAAATTATGAGAAATCCAGGCTTTATTCATCTTAATAAGCGTCAGCCTGTCAGCGCTGTCAGTCGACAGGCGTGTACGCTTATCGGTGATGATGCCACCAGCTGCACTGAAAACCCGCTCGGACAAGACGCTAGCGGCAGGGCAGGCAAGAAGCTCCAAGACGTACAGCGCCAGTTCGTGCCACATGTCCAGCTTTGAAACCCAGTAGTTGTAGGGAGCTGTGTGATCATTTAGGACGATGGTATGGTCAGCTACGTACTCCCTCACCATCTTTATGTAAAGATCAGCTCTACTCTGCCGAGACTGGGGACAGGTGACAGTGTCTTGCTGGGGTGACATAAAGCTGGCAAAAGCCTTGTAAAGCGTACCCTTGCCAGTGCTGGACAAGCTGCCTGCTCGCCTACCTTCCATCGCTACTTGTCCCGCAGAACTACGCACTCTGCCGCTAGCGCTGTCAGAAGGGAAATAGTGTTTCAGCTTGTGCACCAGGGCCTGCTGGTATTCATGCATTCTCACACTCCTTTCCTCTCCAGGGATGAGAGTGGAAAGATTTTGCTTGTACCGTGGGTCCAGGAGAGTGAATACCCAGTAATCGGTGCTGGAATAAATTCTTTGAACGCGAGGGTCACGGGATAGGCACCCAAGCATGAAATCTGCCATATGCGCCAGAGTACCAACGCGTAAGAATTCACTCCCCTCACTGGCCTGACTGTCCATTTCCTCCTCCTCCAACTCCTCCAACTCCTCTTCTTCTGCCCATACACGCTGAACAGTGGAGGACTCAACAATGGTCCCCTCTTTTGTCTCGCCATCAATCTCCTCCTCTTCCTCCTCATCCTCCTCCACCTCCTCCGATATGCGCTGAGAAACAGACCTAAGGGTGCTTTGGCTATCAACAAGGGAATCTTCTTCCCCCGTCTCTTGTGACGAGCGCAAAGCTTCCGACTTCATGCTGATCAGAGAGTTTTTCAACAGGCCAAGCAGCGGGATGGTGAGGCTGATGATGGCGGCATCGCCACTGACCATCTGTGTTGACTACTCGAAGTTACTCAGCACCTGACAGATATCAGACATCCACGTCCACTCCTCATTGTAGACTTGAGGAAGCTGACTGACCTGACTACCAGTTCTGGTGGAAGTTGACATCTGGCAGTCTACAATCGCTCTGCGCTGCTGGTAAACTCTGGATAACATGGTTAATGTTGAATTCCACCTCGTGGGCATGTCGCACAACAGTCGGTGAGCGGGCAGTTGGAGGCAGCGCTGCGCTGCCCTGAGAGTGGCAGCATCTGTGCTGGACTTCCTGAAATGCGCACAGATGCGGCGCACCTTCGTGAGCAAATCAGACAGATTGGGGTATGTCTTGAGGAAACGCTGAACTATCAGATTTAACACATGGGCCAGGCATGGCACATGTGTCAGTCTGCCGAGTTGCAGAGCCGCCACCAGGTTACGGCCGTTGTCACACACAACCATGCCTGGCTTCAGGTTCAGCGGTGCCAGCCACAGATAAGTCTGCGCCGTGATGCCCTGTAATAGCTCTTGGGCGGTGTGCCTTTTATCGCCTAGGCTCAGCAGTTTGAGCACCGCCTGCTGTCGCTTAGCGACGGCACTGCTGCTGTGCCTAGAGCTACCGACTGATGGCGGCATGCCCACAGATGGTAGTTCGGAGGAAGAGGTGGAGGAGGGGTGGGAGGAGGAGGAGGCATAGTAGGCCTGAAAGACCTGGACCGAGGTAGGCCCCGCAATCCTCGGCGTCGGCAGTATATGACCAGCCGCAGGGTCAGACTCGGTCCCAGCCTCCACCAAGTTAACCCAATGTGCGATACATAATGGCCCTGCCCGGCAGCACTCGTCCACGTGTCTGTGGTCAGGTGGACCTTGTCAGAAACGGCATTGGTCAGGGCACGGATGATGTTGTCTGACACGTGCTGGTGCAGGGCTGGGACGACACATCGGGAAAAGTAGTGGCGGCTGGGGACCGAATACCGAGGGGCGGCCGCCGCCATGAGGTTGCGAAAGGCCTCGGTCTCTACTAGCCTATAGGGCAGCATCTCCAGGCTAAGCAATCTGGAGATGTGGACATTAAGGGCTTGGGCGTGCGGGTGGGTTGCACTATATTTCCGTTTCCGCTCCAGCGTCTGGGGTATGGAGAGCTGAACGCTGGTGGATGCTGTGGAGGATCGTGGAGGCGACGATGGGGTTTATGTGCCAGGGTCCTGGGCAGGGGGCTGACTATCAGCTGAAACAGGGGAAGGAGCAGTGGTGTGCACGGCCGGAGGTGAACGGGCTTGGTGCCACTGAGTGGGGTGTTTAGCATTCATATGCCTGCGCATACTGGTGGTAGTTAAGCTATTACTGGTGGAACCCCTGCTGATCCTGGTTTGGCAAAGGTTGCACACCACAGTCCGTCGGTCATCCGGTGTTTCCTTAAAGAACCTCCAGACTTCTGAAAATCTAGCCCTCGCCGCGGGAGCCCTCGCCACGGGAGCTTCACTACGTGACACATTTGGCGCTGATGCACCTGCTCTGGCCCTGCCTCTCCGTCTGGCCCCACCACTGCCTCTTCCAACCTGTTCTGGTCGAGGACTCTCCTCCGTCTCAGAAGCAATGTGTTCACCCGGCCTCTCAACCCAGCTTGGATCTGTCACCTCATCATCCTCCGATCCCTCAGTCTGCTCCCCCCTCGGACTTCCTGCCCTGACAACAACTTCCCCACTGTCTGACAACCGTGTCTCCTCATCGTCGGACACCTCTTTACACACTTCTTCCACTACGTCAAGAAGGTCATCATCACCCACAGACTGCGACTGGTGGAAAACCTGGGCATCGGAAAATTGCTCAGCAGCAACCGGACAAGTGGTTTGTGACTGTGGGAAGGGTCCAGAAAACAGTTCCTCAGAGTATGCCAGTTTAAATGCCAAATTTTCCTGGGAGGGGGCAGACTGGGGGGGAGGAGGCTGAGGTGCAGGAGCTGGAGGAGTGCCGATTTCGGTGACATGGGTGGACTGCGTGGAAGACTGACTGGTGGACAAATTGCTCGAAGCATTGTCGGCAATCCACGACATCACCTGTTCGCACTGTTCTGGCCTCAACAGTGCTCTACCACGAGTCCCAGTAACTTCAGACATGAACCTAGGGAGTGTAGCTCTGCGGCGTTCCCCTGCTCCCTCATCAGCAGGTGGTGTCTCACCCCGCCCAGGACCACGGCCTCTGACCCCTGCAGTAGTTGGACGCCCACGTCCCCGCCCTCGTCCTCTACCCCTAGCCCTCGGGTTAAACATTTTGAAAATGAAAGTTAGAACTTTAATTTTTTTTTAACTTTTTTTTGTGTTTTTTTGTGTTTTTTAGTTTTTTTTTGTGTTTTTTAGTTTTTAAAGCCAAACAATGCTATCCTATTGCTATGGCTATTTTCTAGCCAAGTATGAAAGCACACTGCTATGCCAGATGAGATGACGCTGAGTTATTAAAAAAATAAACGTAAAATAAAAAGGAAATGGCAGACTGTGCCTAATTGAAATCCAACCCCTAATAAATTTTCCCACTTCGGTCTTTGTGATGGATATGTGCGTCACTAAGCGCTAAACACAGCGGTCGCAAGTCTCACTCCAAATTCCTGACAATTGGCTAGTATATGCACTGCAGCAAGGACAGCCACCAGCAGATCAACCAGAAATAAAATATATATAACGCTATTGTAGGCGTAAGTAAGCCGTTTGGATTCTCCTTTGGCTATTTTCTAGCCAAGTATGAAAGCACACTGATGAGATGACGCTGAGTTATGAAAAAATAAACGTAAAATAAAAAGAAACTGCCAGACTGTGCCTAATTGAAATCCAACCCCTAATAAATTTTCCCTTTTCGGTCTTTGCGATGGATATGTGCGTCACTAAGCGCTAAACACAGCGGTCGCAAGTCTCACTACAAATTCCTCACAATTGGCTAGTAGATGCACTGCAGCAAGGACAGCCACCAGCAGATCAACCAGAAATAAAATATATATAACGCTATTGTAGGCGTAAGTAAGCCGTTTGGATTCTCCTTTGGCTATTTTCTAGCCAAGTATGAAAGCACACTGCTATGCCAGATGAGATGACGCTGAGTTATGAAAAAATAAATGTAAAATAAAAAGAAACTGCCAGACTGTGCCTAATTGAAATCAAACCCCTAATAAATTTTCCCACTTTGGTATTTGAGGTGGATATGCGTGTCACTAAGAGCTAAACACAACGGTAGCAAGTCTCACTGCAAATTCCTCACAATATGGTACTGGCTGCACTACTAGTGCCAGCAAGCCCAGCCACAAGCAAACAACAAAAAAAAAAGTATAACGTTATTGTAGCCCTAAGAAGGGCTGTTGGGTTGTTGTAGAATCACTCCTGCCTAACAGTAAGCTAATAGAACACCCTAACGCTTTCCCTGACCAGCAGCAGCTCTCTCCCTAGCGGCATCCAGACACAGAATGATCCGAGCAGCGCGGGCAGCGGCTAGTCTATCCCAGGGTCACCTGATCTGGCCAGCCAACCACTGCTATCGACGTGTAAGGGTACCACGTCATGCTGGGTGGAGTGCAGAGTCTCCTGGCTTGTGATTGGCTCTGTTTCTGGCCGCCAAAAAGCAAAACGGCGGGAGCTGCCATTTTCTCGAGCGGGCGAAGTATTCGTCCGAGCAACGAGCAGTTTCGAGTACGCTAATGCTCGAACGAGCATCAAGCTCGGACGAGTATGTTCGCTCATCTCTAATCCTAATGTATCTTGAGCTTGCACATTCATCACCTCTTGTTTCTTCTACCTGCACTTCCCTTTCCTCCTCTTTCAATTTCCTTCATTTCCTCTCTGCTTTTTTGTCATTCCTGCACTTTTTTTGTCACTCCTGTTTCTCACACTTTAATTTCTCCCTCTTCCTTGTGCTTGCACTTTCATCTATTCCTATTTCTCATGCCTGGACTTCCATCCAACCATCTTTCTTGTGTCTGCAGTGTAATCTCTTCCTCTTTCACTTGTCTTCATTTCCATCTCCTCTTTTTCTCATGCAAACACTTCCATCTTTTCCTTCTTTTCCTTCTTCTTGTACCTGCACTTCTATCTTTCCCCTACTTCTATCTTTTGCTCCCCTACTCACAAAAGGCAGCCATTTTTCATTTCCGCCTTCCAGTTAAATGTGAGGGCTTATTTTATCTATAACAATTTGGACTTCGTAGTTTTACAATTGTATGCAATGTGCTTGGGGAACTTCCAAATGAAGTAAACATGCCCTTGCAGATCAAATTACATGTGGACCCAACTTTGCTGGGGCCAAATTCAAAGCAGTAAATGCCAGACAAGCGGTGACAACATTGTAATGGAGTCCTGGGTGTGCATTAAAGGGGTATTCTCATCTGGGCACTTACATTCAGTTTCATTAATCTGCCATATGTAAACATTTCTTCAATTGGATGTTATTAAAAAAAATGTTCCTGTGTGAAGATAATTTCTCATAAATGTAGCCATGTTGTTCCTTAGAAACGAGATACTTTCCTCCGATACGGCCACGTCTGATAGATTGAGTGCACAAAGAAACAGAAGGTGTTTGTATATAAAATGTCCGGGAGTTACTACATGTCGCACAGCCACCCTGTGGTAATGATTGCTGAATCCTGGTGGTCCGGCAGGACTCTATAGCGCAAGTCTGGCCACCGCTGCCAGAGTGTGACGTGGTCGTATCCGAGGAAGCTATCTCGTTTCTAAGGGACAACATCACTACATTTATGAGAAATTATCTTCACACAGGAACATTTTTTTAATTAACATCCAATTAAAGAAATGTTTACATAAGGCAAATGAATTTAATTAAATGTAAATGCCCAGATGGGAATACCCCTTTAAGGAGCCTTAACCGGCAAATTTTGATATGGTCCCAAACTTTGACTTTTCGGTCCGCTCA
Organism: Engystomops pustulosus; assembly: GCF_040894005.1. NCBI lineage: Eukaryota > Metazoa > Chordata > Amphibia > Anura > Leptodactylidae > Engystomops > Engystomops pustulosus. The sequence goes on along the minus strand of NC_092411.1, from coordinate 294,239,556 downwards.
TCACTGAGTGGACTCATAAAAGTTGAAAATCTGTTCATGTCCACATATGAGCATTGAACCTGAACCACATTCCCAATAACCCACATGATGGTGAATGATTGTCCACCCTGCCATTTTGTGGAGGTTTGATGCCCCATGATGGTGAATCACTGCTTTCTCCAATTGTGAACTCTTAAATGCCACCAGTATGGTGACCTTATTTCATATACATTTTTTTATCTTTTGTAGACAGTGAAATCTGCCATAAATGTCCTGAAGAGGAGTGGCCTGATCAGAAGAAAGTGAAATGTATTCCCAAAATTTTTGAGTTTTTATCTTATAATGATATTTTTGCTTTTATATTTTTGGGATTAATACCATTATTTGTTATAGCGACAGTATTCATATTGGGAAGCTTCATTTATTATTGGGACACTCCCATTGTTAAAGCCAATAACCGGACTGTGAGCTTCATCCTCCTGGTCTCCATCTTGCTGAGCTTCCTCTGTGTCTTCTTCTTCCTTGGTCGTCCAGTGGACATAACCTGCTTACTGAGACAAATATTATTTGGAACTTTTTTCTCAACTGGAGTCTCTTCTATTCTGGCCAAAACTATCACAGTCTGCGTTGCCTTTAAAGCCACAAAACCTGGTAGTTCCTGGAAGAAGTTGGTCTCATTCAAACTTTCTAATTCTGTGGTGGTTATTTGTTCTTCTGTACAAGTTCTTATTTGTGTTATTTGGCTGCTGGTGTCTCCTCCTTATGTAGAGTATAACCATCACACGTATCCTGGGAAGATCATCATTCAGTGTAATGAGGGGTCAGATATCTGCTTCTACTCCATGTTGGGTTATATGGGGCTCCTGGCAGCTGTGAGCTTTGTTCTGGCTTTCATGGTGAGGACATTACCGGACAGTTTTAATGAGGCCAAGTACATCACCTTCAGCATGCTGCTGTTCTGCAGTGTCTGGATCGCCATGATCCCGGCTTATCTGAGCACCAGAGGGAAATACATGGTGGCTGTGGAGGTATTTGCCATCCTGACCTCATGTGCTGCTGTACTTGGTTGCATTTTTTTCCCTAAAGTGTATATTCTGATTTTAAAACCCAGTTTTACCTCAAAAAATGTGATAATAGAAAAAAAAATCCATTTTTAACTTTACTACTTTGATCACCAGTAGAGGCTCATGAGAGGTTCTCAAACCTTCCATCGCTGTTGGATACATCAAAAATCGAAGGCCTACCGCTTTATCTAGTGGATGGCTGCACCGGGAGCCAAAACTACATCAGCTGCTACATGAGAACATTCAAGGTGAAAGCTTGTAAGGTCTATTTGGGCACAGACATGGGCCAGAAACTTTCTATGCCGATTCACTCTTCCACCCTCCTTGCCCATTCATACCCCCTCCATGGCCACTTGGCATAATGATGGGGCAAAGGGTAAAACAATAGCAATACTAGCAATAGTGTAATTCCCCCCATAGCCTTTATAGCCCATGTGTAATGTATTTATGTTATTCTGCTAATATAATTTTGATTTACTTACGAATGCAATAAAAATAAAAAAAGGCTTAACATTTTAAATTCAGAATGAAGGTGCAGCTTTCAACACAAGATGTAATTTTTTGAATATGAAATTTTGTTTAATTACTTCTTTCAATGTGAGGCACCTAATTTTTTGGTAATTTTGCTAAATACAGGGCTATCATAGGGGTTTAGGAACCTATTTGGGTTGCAATGAACGCCACATATTTTAACATGTAATTCGGTGAGAGCCATAAAATATGCACCTGGCCCCCAGTAAATAGGTAGTCAAAGCACATTATAAGCAAAAAGAAAAAGTGGATTTGGCAATAATCCCAGCGTACCTTTCTGATGTAATGGCCATAATGATTGTAATTAGACTTCACATAGAGAGACGACTGGCCCGTTCACAGCTAAGTTAGACTGCAGACAAAGGAAGGTTATCCTGACATTGGCTCCTTAAGTATAGCAAAAAGTTTAGTCCATAGTTAAAATGGTCGAGTCTTTATTAGGATATCGTGATGGCTTTAAAAATGCATGCTGGTGACGCATTTTGAGGCAAAGTTGTGGCTCTTAGTCATACGTTGCAACACAGTGTGATAAGGCATCAAGCTTGATAAAATGAAAGATTATGGGGCAGATTTATAAAAAGTGTCCTTAGGTTAGACAGTGCAGAGTTAGAGTAGACCGTCTTATTCTGCATCAGATTTACAAAAGTGTCTAATGCTGGACGATAAATCTGTCCTAGTATAAGACTGTCTAGTCGTACTCTGCACCTCCTATTAGTTGGATTACTTTACACCAGAAAATTAGGATACAATTCTGTTGGGATAGAAGTCTTTCTGGCGCAAAGACCGTTTTGCCGTGAGGCCACTCCCCTTTTGTGGAGCTAGTCATAGGAGAGCTAGAAAACTGTCTAAAACCCTTAATAAATGTGGTGCGACAGATTAATAAATCTCCCCCTATGCCTTGTTGTAAAAGTTAAATACTATGGCACACTGTTTCAACCTGGATTTATATGTATGCTGTAGCACTAATACTATAGGATCTGGATATAAAGCAAGTAGCTGGACAATTCTGGACCAAAAAAACCCACACTGGACCTGTTAGACTTTTAGACATCGGAAATGAACATGTACAATAACCTCATACAGGATATCACTAGAGATGAGCAAGCACTAAAATGCTCGAGTACTCGTTACTCGAGTCGACCTTTTTCCGATGCTCGAGTGCTCATTTCGAATAACGAACCCCATTGAAGTCAATGGGAGACTCGAGCATTTTTCAAGAGGACCAAGGCTCTGCAATAAAATGTGTAATTTTATTGAGAAATAAGGAAGTAAGTCCTGTTTCTTCGTTTTTTTTTTTTCAATGGAATATTCGTGGAACTTCAAAAAGGAGAATGACCCGTGTTAAACATCTGCAATGTGTTCTTCACACATATTGTTCTTCACATACTATTGTGAAGCACACCTTTCTGCACTCATGTCTTCTGATAAGTTAGCAGATGTACGGAAACATCTGCAATGTGTTCTTCACAGTGTTCACTGTGTTCTTCATTGTGTTCTTCACGTAAATGATCCTTAATAATCCTTAAATGATCCTGTGTTCACTGTGTTCTTCACTGTTCTTCACTGTGTTCTTCACTGTGTTCTTCACGTAAATGATCCTTAATAATCCTTAAATGATCCTGTGTTCACTGTGTTCTTCACTGTTCTTCACTGTGTTTCAAGTGAAAGCTCTTTCTCGAGCAGGCGAAGTATGCTCGCTCATCTCTAGATACAACCAATATCATCAAGGGGAAAATACAACATTCTATCCCATTAATGTACAGACATCTCAGATGGAGGATTTCCAAAATTATGTCGCACACAATTTGAAGCAGTTATATCTTTCAACAAAAGAAGGCAAAAACTAATCCAACCTCTCGCCGCATCAAAATCAGGGTTTATCTTGTCTCAAACATAACCCTCGCATAGTTATCCGACCCTCAGACAAGCAGGGTCAGTAATGGTGTTAGATAAGGGACAATACATGGCGGAAACAGAAAAGATGTTATGTTATAATGAAAGAAAATCCTACACCGCATTCTGTCACCAAAATTAAAAAAAAAAAATCTCATTGAAGAAGGAGTTTATCTGGGCATTTTTTCCAAAACGGCTTCTGAACATCTCATACCTTATTACCCCACATGCCCGTAATTCTACATGGTGTAGAAGAGACATACAGGCTCAGCTGTGAAGAAGCCAAAATGCTATGACCATTGGTAAAATGATTACTGGGATGTATACAAGATACTAAATCAGTTCTCCAAACCATGGACAAAATAAATGGGACAAAAACAGCATGAAGGTCACTAGTGATGTAATATCACTCTACACAACTATTCCGCATCAAGAAGCCACAAAAGCAGTAAATTATCACATGCGAAAGTAGAGTAACTACACCCTGATATTACAGGAGTGTGTACTACAAGTGCTACAATTCTTATTGTCTAACAATTCTGTATTTTTTGGCTATAAATTTTACTTACAAAAACTGGGATGCCCCATGGGCGCTAGCTTTTCACCTACACTAGCCAACCTGTATATGGCCCTATGGGAAGAACTGTGTCTACAAAATCAGAGGAATCCATATACAAGCAGCATCATGTGGTACGGAAGGTACATAGATGACTGTCTCATCATATGGGATGGTGAGAGTCCAGAGATAACCCCCTAAATTTAGGTTTTACCTTGACAACTAATAATAATAATAATCTTTATTTATATAGACTTCTTTTTTTTTTCCTGAGCTAAAACTAATAGGAGATATGATTACCGGTGACATACACACTGGCTTATACCGAAAACCAAACTCAGGTAATACACGCTACAAGTAGTCACCAAGCCCACACAATAAAAAATCTTCCAATAGGAGAGTACATCAGGGCAAGAAGATGGTGCTCCACGGACTACAAATATTAGTGGTCACATCTAGACTCTATAACAGAGGCTTTACAAAGGGACTGTGCAATAGAGGGATTTCACAAGTCAATGGAGCTCATTTACTAAGGGTCGCGGATCGCACTTTTGTCAGACTGTGCACCAGGATTTTAGCGTATGCGATCAATTTTTGGTGCAGCTGCGCTGGCTTCTATGCAACAAAAATTAGGGGGCGACCATCGGATGATCCGACTGATTCGGACTGAGCGCGGGATATAACTTTCAAATTGTGTCACAAGACAATGCACTTACATGCGCCACTAAAAAGATGGTGAGCTCCGCGGGGAAACGACACATGTAGGATATCGGGGGAATGATCTTAGTGAATCGCGGCAAAGTGCATGATTGTAGGACAATTCATTTTCTGTGAACTCCTCGGGACGGGTAAGTAAATGAGCCCCATTGTCTTACCTAGATCACAATACTTACAGTATTCCAAAAAAGACCAGGGACATGATAAAGTAGTATTTATCACTCGATATACACTCACCGGCCACTTTATTAGGTACACCTGTCCAACTGCTCGTTAACACTTCATTTCTAATCAGCCAATCACATGGCGGCAACTCAGTGCATTTAGGCATGTAGACATGGTCAAGACAATCTCCTGCAGTTCAAACCGAGCATCAGTATGAGGAAGAAAGGTGATTTGATGCCTTTGAAAGTGGCATGGTTGTTGGTGCCAGAAGGGCTGGTCTGAGTATTTCAGAAACTGCTGATCTACTGGGATTTTCACGCACAACCATCTCTAGGGTTTACAGAGAATGGTCCAAAAAAGAAAAAACATCCACAGAGTGGCAGTTCTGTGAGCAGAAATGCCTTGTGGATGCCAGAGGTCAGAGGAGAATGGGCAGACTGGTTCGAGCTGATAGAAAGGCAACAGTGACTCAAATCGCCACCCGTTACAACCAAGGTAGGCAGAAGATCATCTCTGAATGCACAGTAAGTCGAACTTTGCCTAGTCTGATGAGTATCGATTTCTGCGGCGACATTCGGATGGTAGGGTCAGAATTTGGCATCAACAACATGAAAGCATGGATCCATCCTGCCTTGTATCAGCGGTTCAGGCTGGTGGTGGTGGTGTCATGGTGTGGGGAATATTTTCTTGGCACTCTTTGGGCCCCTTGGTACCAATTGAGCATCGTTGCAATCCCACAGCCTACCTGAGTATTGTTGCTGACCATGTCCATCCCTTTATGTCCACAATGTACCCAACATCTGAAGGCTACTTTCAGCAGGATACTGCACCATGTCATAACGCTGGAATCATCTCAGACTGGTTTCTTGAACATGACAATGAGTTCACTGTACTCAAATGGCCTCCACAGTCACCAGATCTCGATCCAATAGAGCATCTTTGGGATGTGGTGGAACGGGAGATTTGCATCATGGATGTACAGCCGACAAATCTGCGGCAACTGTGTGATGCCATCATGTCAATATGGACCAAAATCTCTGAGGAATGCTTCCAGCACCTTGTTGAATCTATGCCACGAAGAATTAAGGCAGTTCTTAAGGCAAAAGGGGGTCCAACCCGTTACTAGCATGGTGTACCTAATAAAGTGGCCGGTGAGTGTAGTGCAGAATTTACACAAATTAAGAGGATTATTAAGAAATACTTACCAATACATAGACAGGACAAGATCTTCATTTGTGTCCATCAGAGCAACAACGATATGTAATTTCATCTCTCATAATATTATTGAAGAGAATCAACATCCTACAACATGGATGTCATACCAAGGCCGTGTACGCTGTGGAGGTAGCCACTCTGCAAATACATGAAGAAAACCACAAGCTTTGAATCTCAAACTACACATAAAACACACAAAATAAGAAAATATGGCAATTGCAATTCCATGCCTGTGGTCTACTTAGCAGAATGTACAGAATTTAGGGTGTACATTGCGGAAATTAAAGACCTGCATCAAGGAACATATAACAGATACTACACAGATTTAATATTACTGTCATTGCAATTATTTTATTTATACACGTAAAGTCATGATGTATTACTGTGCTTTCAAAAGAGTCACATCTTTCTCACGATAATTGGTTATAACTTCGGAACGCTGTAACATATCCCGGAGATTTAGAGATAGTTTTCTCGTGACACATTGTACTTCATGTTAGTTGTAAAATTTAAGTGATAAGTTTCGTGTTTCGTTTTGAAAAAAAGTGAAAATTTGGCAAAAGTTTGTAAAAAGTCTTCATTTTCCAACTTTGAAATGTTTTGCTATCCGGACAGGAAGTAAAACTACCCAAAAAGCTTGATAATTAACATTTACGGAATGTCAGCTTTATGTTGCGATGATATTTTATGTATCCTCTCATTTTTCTAGGATGTTATGAGGCGCAGAACTTTAGGTGCGCGTAAACACAAAAAAAGGAAAAGCAGATGTATACAAATGGACAAATAATATTATATTGATGAGATAAATCTTATTTTAAAACAATTAAAAAGTCCTCCAAACAAGGGCTGGATAACAAAATTCTCCCCAGAGTTTAGACAGAGTGGAAAAAATGCATGACACAAAGGTGCCAGAAGCAATTACATAGGAGTCATACAAGGCTACACCTCCTAGAAAAAGGTTCAGAGGTTGGGACACAAAAGTGTGTAATAATACTCCAATAGTTACATAATATAGCTATGAAGCCCAACAAACAATATCATAATACAGACATAGATAAAAGGTGATATTACCGTGTGGAAGATAATAAATGGGGAGAGAGGATGCCCCACGCGTATCGCCCGACTCGCGGGCTGCGTCAGGGGATGCCGGCATACAAGAAGTCACAAACTTAAATACTAAAAGCTGCTCTGACGTCACCCAACCACCTCCCCCCCCCCCCCCCCGAGTTCCGCCCAGACCTGATGAGCATCCAATGCAATATCCGGACTTGTGAAGTGTGTATAGAAAAATGTAGATAGAGGCCCATGCATTTCACAGGACCCGGAATGGCATAAGCGGACCGTGCATTCCACTAGTCCGGAAGTAAATACAAAGGTAAGAGGGTTATGTGTTCCGTAGCGCTAAAGGATAACTGCTCATAATTTAGTAGGATGAAGATAACAGAGATAAACCTATCGGATTTATATCATATAGAGTAAAATAGACACCAGAAGATTGTGGATTTACAATATGTTCCAATACTCCGATATGGATAGTAGACGACATATTGGAAAATACCTAAGATACGGCGCTAATAAATAACAACTAATATGCGGCGATAGTAAATACTGCCTAAAAAGTGGCTGAACAGCGCAGAAAATTACCCACATACAGAACACCCCTAACTAGTAGACGATTTATTAGAAGATGATACCGCCGCCGTGCAAGTACTGCAGAACTCGCTAGACGCGAGAAATACTTTATGTATAAATATTTTTGAAGTTAAATATAGTAAGCAAAATGTAATAAAGGTTATTAGATTGGTCGATATCTGTAAAAAAACAAACATGGTGCTAAGTGAACAGTAGATATATCACAATCACAGTACATGTTCATTGATGTAAACCCTCAGTAGAAGAAAACATCCCACACCCAATTAGGACTGGGAAAATTGAGCAAATATCCATTTGTCAAAAGTCAGACCAACACTTGTTAGTGCAAAAACAAGGTAGAAAAATTCACAAGTCCTAAAAACACAAATATGGTGGATGTGCGGAGATAAAATTAGCAAAAGCCTTTAAAACACATGTAGTTCATGAATACCATAAAGTATGTCGAGAGCATTAAAGTGCATTGTGCAAAAAACAATAAGGAAAGTTTGTGTTTAAAAATATATACGAACCACAATATATATTATAATATATATTAAAAGATATTACGGAAACTGTAAAAAGACTAATATATCAGGGATAGGTATAGGAGTAAGGATAAAGATCGGGCCGGTGGAGGAAGGAGCTGAGTCCCGCCAGAGCAGCATAAAGACATTTTTCTAAGAGAATTAATAATTGTAGAAACAACAGATACAAAAATCAATTATGAATGTAAAAAATATATAGACAACATATATCATGATCACAAAAGTATATCATAGGGAACCCATAAACCCCTCTCGGTCAGAACAAGACGGACCCACAATTCAATAAACCCAGAATAACAGCAGAAGATGTATATAAATGTCCAAAATTAATGATTGGAAAAAGGAAGGAGGAAGAGATGATGCCTGTTGGAGGCGTCCACGGAGTTCCAGGTAGATGTCCTGAAGACAGCAGGGAGTTCCAGAAGGAGACGTCAAATCACAGATCCTATAAAATCAGATACTATTCCGTAGCAAATGCATTAGTTGTTCACGATTCGTGATGACTCACATGTCTTTCTATTCGTCAGGTGAAAAAGTGTCTAAAGCTTCCACCGTTCTGCACGCGTGTCTTCGGAACAGATTGCAGATTGCACATCTGCAATGTGTTCTTCTTCACTGTGTTCTTTCAATGTGTTCTTTCAGTGAAAAATGCTCGAGTCTCCCATTGACTTCAATGGGGTTCGTTATTCGAAACGAGCACTCAAGCATCGGGAAAAGTTCGACTTTTTAGTGCTCGCTCATCTCTATTCAAGAGGATGGGTTTCAGGAGGGAGACAAGGAAGGAGTTCGGGATGTGAATGGTGGGAGGCAGAGAAAGTTTATCTGCCACAGGATTGATGCGCCTTAGTACCTCGAATGAGACCAGGAAATGTGGACCGAGTTTGTAGCCGAGGATCTTCAGATGGACATATCTGGAGGACAGCCAGACTTAATTTCCAGGTGAGAAGATTGGAAGAGGCCTATGTTTCTTGTCGGCCTGCATTTTGGTGCGGGCGGATTGCAAAAAGTACAGAAAATTCCACCCGAGGTAAGAGGGAGGACCAATTATTCGATTGGGCAGAGACAAAGAGCCGTAGATAGCAGCCCAGAGTCTGGTTTACTCTTTCCACCTGCCTGTTAGACTGAGGATGATATACAGAGGAGACATCCAGTTTGACCAGCAGTTGATTGCAGAGGAAATGCCAGAACCTGGAAACAAATTGGACCCCACAGTCTGAGACAATGGGGGTAATTTACGAAGGACTCGAATCGCGTTTTTCCGGCGGTTTACCCGAATTTTTAAATTTTGCGCCGATGTTTCCTGAATTGCCTGGGGTTTTGGCGCACACGATCGGATTGTGGCGCATCGGCGCTGGTGTGCACGCGACCGAAATGGGGGGTGTGGCTGTACGAAAACCCGATTCGGAAAAACCGCCGCAATTTTAAAAAATAAGGGTCGCTGGACACGCGCTTACCTTCACCCGGCCAACTTCAGCGCAGCAGCGACACCTAGTGGACATCGGGGGAACTACCTTAGTGAATCGCCGGAAGACCCGAATCCTCCACACAGAACGCGCCGCTGGATCGCGAATGGACCAGGTAAGTAAATCTGCACCAATGTGTAGGGGAAGACTTTGAAGCCAAAAGATATAGAGAAAGAACAGATCCGCAGAAAAGAAGAAATCACTCACCAATCCAAATGAAAATAGTCTTCTTTATTCAAGTATTCTGTACACACGGAGATACACAGACCCGCAGAGCTCGGCGCTTTCTCATGGCAGTCAGAAATGCAAAACCGCCCCTTGGCTCTGCGGCTCTGTGTGTCTCCCTGTGTACAGAATACTTGAATAAAGAAGACTATTTTCACTTGGATTGGTGAGTGCCATGTAATTTTCTTCTTTTCTGCGGATGTGTTCTGTTACGCTACAAGGTTGAGCACAAACTTTGTGATACGGATGCCTTCTATTTAACCTCACCCCTTCACCTTACCTGCTGTGTTTTATCTATCGACCCGGATATGAACTGTGCCAGTATAATTTCTGCTTTATTAACGGAAGAAGATGGCAAATCCGTAACAAAGTCCATGGCTAGGTAACTAATATCGGCAATGGTAGGAGCAGACCTGCTGGCTTGAGAAGGGACAGCTTGTTACGGGCACAGGAGGCGTAGGAACTTACAAAATCTTGAATGTCCTTGACCAGATCTAGCCACCAGTAGTAGCGAGATATGAGAGCGGCAGACCTCTGTATCCCAGGGTGTCCAGCCACAAGAGAGCAATGTCCCCAAGTTAGTATCCTCTTCCGAAGAGCAGGTCAGACAGAAATCTAGCCAGGTGGAAGCTGCCGCAGATCTACAGGAGTGGCAACAACTAGAGATGAGCGAACAAACTCGTCCGAGCTTGATGCTCGTTTGAGATGGGATCTCCCGCCGTTTTGATTTTTGGCATCCAGAAACAGAGCCAATCACAAGCCAGGAGACTCTGCACTCCACCCAGCATGACGTGGGACCCTTACACATCGATAGCAGTGGTTGGCTGGCCTGATCAGGTGACCCTGGAGTAGACTAGCCCCTGCCCGCATTCTCTGTCTGGATGCCGTTAGGGAGAGAGCTGCTGCTGCTGCAGGGATAGCGTTAGGGTGTTATATTAGCTTACTGTTAGGCAGGAGTGAGTCTACAAGAACCCAACAGCCCTTGTTAGGGCTAGAATAGCGTTATAGTTTATTTATTTTTTTTGTTTGCTTGTGGCTGGGCTTGCTGGCACTAGTAGTGCAGCTAGTAACATATTGTGAGGAATTTGCAGAGAGACTTGGGAACGTTCTATGTAGCTCTTAGTGACACACATATCCATCTCAAACACTTAAGTGGAACAATTTATTAGGGGTTTGATTGAATTAGGCACAGGCTGACGATTTTTTTTTTTACTTTTATTTTTTTTTATAACTCAAAGTCATCAGGCACAGCACAAAATCTAGTTGTGTGCTATCAGTGTAGGTTAGAAACTAGCCATAGCAATAGGATAGCATCGTTTTGTAAAAAAAAAAAAAAAAAAAAAAATCCAAAAGAATTTACAGTTTACACTTTAATTTTGAAAATGTTGAACCCGAGGGCTAGGGGTAGAGGACGAGGTCGTGGATGTGGGCGTCCAACTACTGCAGGGGTCAGAGGCTGTGGTCCTGGGCGGAGTGAGACACCACCTGCTGATGAGGGAGCAGGGGAACGCCGCAGAGCTACACTCCCTAGGTTCATGTCTCAAGTTACTGGGACTTGTGGTAGAGCACTCTTGAGGCCAGAACAATGCGAACAGGTGATGTCGTGGATTGCGGACAATGCTTCTAGCCATTTGTCCACCAGTCAGTCTTCCACGCAGTCCACCCATGTCACCGAAATCAGAACTTCTCCAGCTCCTCCACCTCAGCCTCCTTCCCCCCAGTCTGCCCCCTCCCAGGAAAATTTGGCATTTGAACCAGCGTACTCTAAGGAACTGTTTTCTGGACCCTTCCCAGAGTCACAAACCACTTGTCTGGTTGCTGCTGAGCTCTTTTCCAATGCCCAGGTTTTCGAACTGGTCGCAGTCTGTGGGTGTTCATGACATTGTTGACGTAGTGGAAGAAGTGTGTAAAGAGGTGTCGGACGATGAGGAGACATGGTTGTCAGACAGTGGTGAAGTTGTTGTCAGGGCAGGAAGTCCGAGGGGGGAGCAGACTGAGGGATCGGAGGATGATGAGGTGACAGACCCAAGCTGGGTTGATAGGCCCGGGTGAACACAGTGCTTCTGAGACAGAGGCGAGTCTTCGACGAGAACAGGTTGGAAGAGGCAGTGGTGGGGCCAGACGGAGAGGCAGGGCCAGAGATGGCGCATCAGCGCCAAATGTTTCACGTAGTGAAGCTCCCGTGGCGAGGGCTAGATTTTCAGAAGTCTGGAGGTTCTTTAAAGAAAAACCCCGGATGACCGACGGACTGTGGTGTGCAAACTGTGCCACACCAAGATCAGCAGGGGTTCCACCACTACTAGCTTAACTACCACCATTATGCGCAGGCATATGAATGCTAAACACCCCATTCAATGGCACCAAGCCCGTTCACCTCCGGACGGGCACACCACTGCTCCTTCCCCTGTGTCATCAGCTGCCTCTGCTAGTCAGCCCCCTGCCCAGGACCCCGGCCCAAACACCTCCCGTGCGAAAACCACATCTTCGCCTCCACGATCCTCCATAGCATCCACCAATGTCTCCATGCGCAGCATTCAGCTCTCCATACCCCACACGCTGGAGCGCAAAAGGAAGTATAGTACACGCCCAAGCCCTCAACGTCCACATCTCCAGATTACTTAGCCTGGAGATGCTGCCCTATAGGCTGGAAAAGACCGAGACCTTTCGCAACCTCATGGCGGCGGCCGCCCCTCGGTATTCGGTCCCCTGCCGCCACTACTTTTCCCGATGTGCCGTCCCAGCCCTGCACCAGCACGTGTCAAACAACATCATCCATGCCCTGACCAACGCCGTTTCTGACAAGGTCCACCTGACCACGGACACGTGGATGAGTGCTGCCGGGCAGGGCCACTATATATCGCTGACGGCACATTGGGTTAACTTGGTGGAGGCTGGGACCGAGTCTGACCGCGGGGCTGGTCCTATACTGCCGACGCCGAGGATTGCGGGGCCTACCTCGGTCCAGGTCTCTCAGGCCTACTATGCCTCCTCCTCCTCCCACCCCTCCTCCACCGAATTACCATCCGTGGGCATGCCACCATCAGTTGGTAACTCTAGGCACAGCAGCAGTGCCGTCGCTAAGCGACAGCAGGCGGTACTCAAACTGCTGAGCCTAGGCGATAAAAGGCACACCGCCCAAGAGCTATTACAGGGCATCACGGCGCAGACTGATTTGTGGCTGGCACCGCTGAACCTGAAGCCAGGCATGGTTGTGTGTGACAACGGGCGTAACCTGGTGGCGGCTCTGCAACTCGGCAGACTGAAACATGTGCCATGCCTGGCTTATGTGTTAAATCTCAAAGTTTAGCCTTTCCTCAAGACATACCCCAACTGTCTGATTTGCTCACGAATTTGCGCCGCATTTGTGCGCATTTCAGGAAGTCCAGCACAGATGCTGCCCCTCTCCGGGCAGCGCAGCGACGCCTCCAACTGCCCGCTCACCGAAAGTTTGTGCGACGTGCCCACGAGGTGGAATTCAACATTAACCATGTTATCCAGAGTTCACCAGCAGCGCCGAGCGATTGTAGACTGCCAGATGTCAACTTCCATCAGAACTGGTAGTCAGGTCAGTCAGCTTCCTCAAGTCTACAATGAGGAGTGGACGTGGATGTCTGATATCTGTCAGGTGCTGAGTAACTTTGAGGAGTCAACAAAGATGGTCAGTGGCGATGCCGCCATCATCAGCCTCACCATCCCGCTGCTTGGCCTGTTGAAAAACTCTCTGGTCAGCATGAAGTCGGAAGCTTTGCGCTCGTCACAAGAGACGGGAGAAGAAGATTCCCTCAGGTCTGTTTCTCAGCGCATATCGGAGGAGGTGGAGGAGGATGAGGAGGAAGAGGAGGAGAATGTTGGCGAGACAGAAGAGGGGAGCATTTCTCTGTCCTTCACTATTCAGCGTGTATGGGCAGAAGAAGAAGAGTTGGGGGAGGAGATGATGGACAGTCAGGCCAGTGAGGGGAATTAATTATTGCGAGTTGGGACTCTGGCGCATATGGCAGTTTTCATGCTAGGCTGCCTATCCCGTGACCCTCGCGTTCAAAGAATTTATTCTTACACCGATTACTGGGTATTCACTCTCCTGGACCCACGGTACAAGCAAAATCTTTACATTCTCATCCCTGGAGAGGAAAAGAGTGTGAGAATGCATGAATACCAGCAGGCCCTGGTGCACAAGCTGAAACAGTATTTCCCTTCTGACAGCGCTAGCGGCAGAGGGCGTACTTCTGCGGGACAGTTAGCGAGGGAGAGTAGGCGAGCAGGCAGCCTGTCCAGCAGTGGCAGGGGTACGCTTTACAAGGCCTTTGCCAGTTTTTTTTTCACCCCAGCAAGACACTGTCACCTGTCCCCAGTCTCGGCAGAGTAGGGCTGATCTTTACAGAAAGATGGTGAGGGAGTACGTAGCTGACCATACCATCGTCCTAAATGATCACACAGCTCCCTACAACTACTGGATTTCAAAGCTGGACGTCTGGCACGAACTGGCGCTGTACGCCTTGGAGGTTCTTGCCTGCCCTGCCGCTAGCGTGTTGTCTGAGCGGGTTTTCAGTGCAGCTGGTGGCATCATCACTGGAAAGCGTACAAGCCTGTCGACTGACAGCGCTGACAGGCTGACGCTTATCAAGATGAATAAAGCCTGGATTTCTCAGGATTTCCATTCTCCACCAGGTGAAAGAAGCCCAACCTGAATAATGTATGCACTCCTCCTCCTCATTTTCCTCCTTCTTCTCCTCTTTCTACACTAAAGCATAGGAAACTGGCTATTTTTTGCCAGGGCCAACTGGCTCTAGCTATATTACTCTATGCATTTAATTTTTCTGGAGGGCCACCTACCCGGTCCTCTGTTTTAAACAATTTTTGGGAGTGCCACATACAGGCACTCAATCTATTTAATTTTTCTGGAGGACCACCTACCTGCTCCTCTGGTTTGAAAACCTTTTTGGACTGCCACATACAGGCACTATCTATATTTAATTGTCTCCATAGCAGCCTCCACACGTCGTCTTTATAGCTGCCTCCACACGCTGTCTCCATTGCTACCTCCACGAATCATCTCCATAGCTGCCTCCCAAAGTCGTCCATATAGCTGCCTCCATACATCGTCCCCTTAGCAAACGAGCTGTGTCAGACAGAATTTTGGGTTGTTTTCATGGCTTCCAAATCAAACCTGTTAACTTTGTCGCCACTCTGCTGTGTTATCCACAAAATATACTGGCAAACTTTTATCATTTACCGATATTATTTCAGCGCTTCTAGCGCATGTGTTTACATTCCCCTCACCCGCCATAACCCAAACTTATAAGAACACTACTGCACTTGATCTTATACAAAAGGTTCTTAGAAGTGCTGTTTGGGGAGGAGCCGAGAGACAGGGGAATGGACAGGCGAAGCAGCACCTTTAATCTACTACTAGTTCACTGCCTCCATACATCGTCCCCTTATCAAATGAGCTGTGTCAGGCAGAATTTTCAGGTGTTTCATCAGATACATAATGGAACGCGGCCCATCTGTTGCCGCCATGCTGGAGACCTGAAGTTGCAATCATAGCAGCGCAATATGGATGCCCCATACTGTCGCTCTTAATCATGATACCATTTACGAAAAAACAATTAAAAACAGAACCGCTATGCTATTCTATTATTCCTAGGTGAAATATTCAAACGACCCCGCCTGCTTTGAAAATTATAATTTTTTCGAAGTAAACGCTTCTGGCTTCCAGGCCCATTTTGGGTGGGGAGGAGCCGAGAGACAGGGGCTTGGAAAGGCGAAAGCTCGCCTGGCAGCTCCATCCCAAGATTAGGCAGCCTCAGAGGCATCCATGCATACTGCCCCTGCTGTTTCCTGTCCATTTTGCCTCCACGATCCTCCACAGCATCCACCAATGTCTCCATGCGCAACTTTCAACTCTCTATACCCCAGACGCTGGAGCACGAGAGGATATACAGCACATCATCCCCTTATCAAACGAGCTGTGTCAGGCAGAATTTTCAGTTGTTTCACCAGATACATAATGGAACTCGGCCCATCTGTCGCCGCCATGCTGGAGACCTGAAGTTTCAATCATAGAAGCAATATGGATGCCCCATACTGTCACTCTTAATCATGGAAGTCGTCTCCATGGTTGCCTCCACATGTCGTCCCCTTATCAATCGAGCTGTGCCAGGCTCATTTTTCGGGTGTTTCACCAGATACATTATGGAACTTGATCACTATCTCGCCACCATGCTGTGTTATCGACTAAATATACCGTCAACCTTTTGTTGACATAGGAAATCATTTCTGGAGGTATAGGATATTCTTGCGATCGGTGTAGATGCAGACCGGATGAAGAGCTCCTTTCAGCCACGCTCCCGATCACCTATGAAGTAGTTCCTCTCTGCAGCAGAAAAAGTCTTTGAGAAGAAACCAAAGGTAAGCATTTGTTCATTGGATCCTTTTTGGGTGAGGGCGGCTCCAGCTCTAGAGGAAGCATCAACCTTAAGCTGGAACAGGTTCTCCGTATCAGGTTGAGAACAGGAGCTAAGGCAAGGGCAGACTTCAATTTAGAAAATGCTTCTTCAGCCACCGGATGAAGGAGCTTAGGGTCAGTGTTTTTCTTTGTTAACGCCACAACAGGCAACACGAGAGAGGAAAAATGTGGTATGAACTGCCGGTAGAAGTTAGCAAAGCCTAGTATTCTCTGTATAGATTGTAGTCTTACTGGGCAAGGTCAGTGGAGAAGAGCAGACAACTTGTTGGGATCCATCTGTAGACCCTTGTCAGAAATTATATTCCTGAGGAATGGAAGACTCTTCTAGTGGAACTGGAACTTCTCAAGTTTTGCATATAGGCGATTTCCCTTAGGCGCCTGAGAACTTGTTGCACATGGGTCTGATGGGATTCGAGGTCAGTAGAGAACATGAGGATATCATTCAAGTAGACCATGACTCAGGTCTATAACAAGTCCCTGAAAATGTTGTTGACAAATTCTTGAAAGACAGCAGGCCCATTGCAGAGTACAAATGGCATGACCAGATACTCGAAGTGCCCATCTCGAGTGTTGAAGGCAGATTATATTCCCCCAGAAGGAGCTCCATTGAGTTAATCAAAAAGTTCCGTGATCAAGGGTAGTGGGTAGCGGTACTCCACAGTAACTTTATTAAATAGTCTATGCAGGGGCGGAGAGAACCATATTTCTTGGCCACAAAATAGAATCCAGCATCGGCAGGAGAGGAAGACTTGCGGATGAACCCTTTCTGCAGATTCTCCTTGGTATAGGCTGACATAGCTGTGGTTTCGTGTACGGACAATGGGCATACCCGACCTCAGGGCGGAAAGGTGCCAGGCAGCAGCTCTATAGGACAGTCATAAGGACAGTGCGGTGGCAGAGTCCATGCTTGTTTTTTCAAGAAGATGTCGGCAAAGCCCATATAAGCAGCGGTAAGACCCACTAGAGGCTTGGAGGATAACAAAGCAGATATGGTGGACACCATCTGAAAAACCGAGAGACAGCGAGACTGACACTCTGGACCCCAGTGAAGAATCTCCCCAGTCTGCCAGTCGAGCACTGGAGAATGTTGCTGCACATAAAATGTGTTGGAGCACATAAAAGGATAGTCTCTCCTTGTGCATAGCCCCAACTTGCAGAGACAGAAGCTTGGTGCGGTAATAGACCCTGAGGACCTGCACATTGATGGAGGAGATAGCAAGCAGATTCTCTAGGTGGACCACAGGAAGCTGATACTGGGTGACCAGGGTAGCATCCACAAAATTTCATGCAGAAGCAGAATCCAAGAAGGATGTGGCTTGAAACTGAGCACCTCTCCTGAAGCTGAGTAAAACAGGCAAGTTCTGTCATGATGAAGTTTTGTTCTCACCTAGGGAATCTCTTCCCAAGAACCATAGGTGTGTGTTTCTCGGACACTTGAGGACTGACTTGACATGACTCAAAAAGTGTTTTGGGCTGGCACAATAGAGGCAGACATAGTCCTGTCGCAAGTGCTCTTGGCGTGTCAGAGGAGCTTTATCCACCTGCATAGGTTCCTCAGCAGACCCAGAGGGCAACAGTCGTGGACTTTGGAAGACAGGAGCCAGTCGGGGTAGACGGTGGATTTTTACTTGCACTTGTTCAAGCCTCTGCTCCCCAAAACGCTCAGTAAACCATATGTCAATCTGAGTAGCCAGAGAGATGACTCGGAGTAGACAAAAGGTCACATGGAGACAGCGTGTCTTTACTTTGTCCAGAAAGTCCCTTTTCAAAGGTTGTGACCATGGTGGCTTAATTCCAGGCTATCTCAGAAGCCAGGGTATGGAACTGAACTGCATAGTCACCGAAGGATGAGTCCCTATGACACATGTTCAGCAGGGCGGTCCCAGCAGAAGATGCCCAGGCTGGTTCCTCAAAGACGTACTGGAACTTGGTGAAGAAGGTGGTGATATTAGCCTTGACCGGGTCTTGCCTGTCGAGGAGGGGAGTAGCCCATGCCATGGCCTTCCCGGAGAGGAGGCTGATGATGAAAGCCGCTTTAGACCATTCTGTGACAAACTGCGTAGGCATGAGTTCAATGTCCAAGGAGCACTGAGTGATAAAGCCCCTGTACAACTTGGGGTCCCAATCATATTTATATGGCATGGAGAGTCTGGTTTACCCCAGAGCCCGCCGCAAAGTGGGTTGAACTTGTTGCGATGTGGTACCACCAGGTCGTTCCACAGGCACGGACAAATTTGTCCAAGAACTCTCAGTCATCCTCACGGAGACGAGGGAGCAAAACATGATTTCCAAAGATGAATTCAAATATTTGCTTATCAAGAAGCCGACAATACCAACCTTTTACGCCCTTCCAAAGGTACACAAACAGACAAAGCCTATCCCGGGGAGACCGATTGTCTCTGGGAATGATAGTCTCACACAAGCGATAAGCGAATATATTGATAAATTGCTACGACCGTTTGTCACCTCGCTACCGTCTTATCTTCGTGATACTAAGGATGTCATCACCAAATTACAAGAAATAACTGTGTCAAAAACCACCTATCTGGCAAGCCTTGATGTAGAGGCCCTGTACAGTAACATACAGCACACACTGGGACTGCAAGCAGTGACTCACTTCCTAAGCACTAAAGGGACACAGTATAGAAAACACAATACTTTTTTGTTGTCACTTCTTCATTTTTTACTCACCCACAACTATTTCCTCTTTGGCGGTGCCTTCTACCACCAGGTGAGAGGCACCGCCATGGGGACTATCTGCGCACCTACCTACGCTAACATTTTCCTAGGGTGGTGGGAATCCACCATAGTGTTTTCTGATGATCTATATGAATTCACCAAACATGTGATCTACTGGGGAAGGTATATCGACGATATCCTGATCCTGTGGGATGGTGACAAAGACCTCTTCCATGACTTTGTGACTCAGCTAAACAATAATAGGATAGGCATGCACTTCACATCGGAAATCCATCACGTGCACATTTATTTTCTGGACCTAAACATTACAATTGATGCACAGGGAAAAATACAGACCTCGATCTACAGAAAGGAAACTTCAACGAACAATCTACTGAACTGGCAAAGCTGGCACCCTACTCCCCTTAAAAGGGGTATCCCTATCAAACAGTACCTCCGTGCCAGAAGGAACTGCTCAACAGAGTGTGATTTTGAGAAAGAGTGTGGCGACCTTTACAGACGCTTCGTAGCAAGAGGCTATCCAAAAAAGACCTTACACAGAGCTTATCAAAAAGCAAGATCAATGAAACGTGAGAACATTCTTGGCAATAAATATATGAATCCAAAACGTGAACCGATCAGATGTATTGGAACATATGATGGCTATTCCCAAGAGATGGTGGAGATCCTTGGCAAATACTGGCCCATGCTAATGGCAGATGAGGATCTACAACCAGTTTTAACTAATTCCCCCTCGATTCCATATCGTAGGGGTAAAAATCTGAGGGATTTACTCGTACGTAGCCATTACACTGAGAAACACACCCCATCAACAACATGGTTACCCACCCGCATAACAGGGTTATACCCATGTGGGGACTGTTCATTTTGCAAGTACATGATCAGGAAAAAGGAATTCTCGGACTCGGAAAATAACCATCTATATCAGATTAGAAAATACATCAACTGCAAGACAACTGGGGTGATCTACATGATACAATGTGGATGCCCAAAGCTATATGTAGGGAAGACAATACAAGAATTAAGAAAAAGGATCTCTTCACACCTTAGTACAGTAAGAACGAAAAAAGACACCACGCTATCCAAACATGTACAGGCTGTACATAAGGGTGACTTCGAACACCTACGCTTCTGGGGAATTGACAGCCTCCGAACAGGCATTAGAAGAGGAGACCTGGACCGCAGGCTGTTACAGCTTGAGGCAAAATGGATCTACAGATTGGGGACATTGAACCCCAAGGGTCTCAATGAAGGATTTACGTTTGCGGCTTTCTTGTGATATGAGTCATTACCATAATACAACATAATGTAGAATGGATTCTTTTAAATCCACATGGGCAATACCCATCCATATAGGCACACTATTATCGCATCGCTTTCTTCCCGACACAGAAATGTACACGGGGACAAGATAGTCTAATTCGCACAAGGAACTTGATATGCTGGAGTAAATGGAGATGTCCTATACTTACCCCAGTGTGGATCCAGATGTTGGGGACTTAGAGACTCAATAACCCTACTGTTATCAAAATTTGGATACTCATGCAATCAAATGTAGTGCACGCTTAATTAATAGCGGCATATAGATATGGGTATCCTTATAAACACTTGCACACCTATGCATAACGCACATACAAGTGATGGCTATGTACAGACACTTGTAAATGGAGACCAAGTCCCCTGACATGCGCATCTACACCAACCCAACCGGATGCCTAACCGAAACGATATACACACCAGGTTGGATCTTGTGCTTTTCTGCACTAAGTCGGTTGACATGCGCAGGCCACGCCCCCTCGCATGATGTCACTGGCTGTGACTCCGGCTGGTGACTGACAGGCGTGAGCCACGCCTCCTAGTGCGACGTCATGGACAGTACACGCTGGCGATTGGTTCCCTAACCGGGCCTCTCGACTGTGGCTTCCGACGTTTAGGTAATCTGACATGCGCGAACCACGCCCTCGTGCGGCGTCACAGACCATGCACACAGGTGATTGGTCTGCTCAACCGTGCCCCGTGCCGGATGATTGGCTGCCGTGAACGGTCCCCCTGTGTGACGTCACGGTAGGAGCTTATATAGTACACCGTTTTGCGATGTGTGCCGCTAATAGCCCCGCTACCCCTGAGGACGCCACCTTGAGTGGTGAAACATGTCGGGGGGGCTAACTTGGCATTGATTTTAGAGCAGCAGGATGATAGCCATCTAATAGGGAATCGAGATAGGACCAAGTCCACCTCTGTTCGGAGACAGTTAACATTGTTTATAACAGGGATAGTGTATGAGGCAGCTTGATAGGAATCCTCCCTTCCCCCCTTCCCCCTCCTCCCCTTAGCACGCTGAGCACAGCGAGTAGGGAAATTGAGAGGGTTATACGTTAGAAAGGGGTTCCTCAGCACTCAATACAGCACATTGGTGGCTCTGATTATATCCTACCCTTATACTGTGGCTGCGGTCATTACCTGCTGATAGTTTTAATTTCACACTAGTGGATGGAGTATTTCTATTTCTTTTCAAGTTTTCAAATTTTAATATGAATTAATAAAAGTTACATTTTAGTGACTAATGGGTATAGCTGTCCTTAGTGGACATCACTCCCCCTATCGTTGCAAACAGTTGTATATGCCGTATACCCAGTCACGCATTGGTTACAATACATAAACTTTGCTTCTATATAAGTTCCACAGGCATGACTTTATCCACGGTGGTGACCAAGGTGAGGTACAAAGTTGTGAGGCAGAACCGTAGTCGGGGACAGGCAGGAGGTTGAGGCAGGCAGCACAGGATCAACGTCAAAGGCAAAGCAGAAGGTCAGGGCGGGCAGCAAAGGAGCGTAGTCAGTGACAGAACCTGGAGTCACAACGGGAATTCACAACATGAGCACAGGGCATTAAGAACAAAGCTTTCTCAGGGGCACATGGTACAAAGATCAAGCAGGGGGCATAGAAGAAGGCAGTCCATTTATTAGGTCAGGCTGCCAGCTGCACCAATTAGATGTGCGCTGGCCCTTTAAATCGTGCCAAGCACAGAAGACGCTGTTGGAGACAGGAGAGGTGAGAGACGCCATGGCTGAGCTGCAGGGGAATGAAGTGGCACATAGGTGCGGCTGTGACCCGAGACATTGGTCGCAAGGGCACCCGTCACAGCAAGTCCTGTATTTTAATAACATGCACAGAAAACATGTGTGAAAAACCTAAGACCAAAGAAAGGCCTAAAACTCCCTGCCTGCTGGCCGAGCGATAGCACTGGTACTGTGAGAACTGTAAGGCCCTTTTCATGCGTTCCCTCTGCAGAACTGGCATTGCACTCTGGCCCATGGTATTCAATGGGTTTTGTCAGACTTGCATAATTTTTCTTACACACACATGCACATTTTTTTAACATGTGTTATAATCTCAGCATTCTCTAGTTTTGCAAGTCACACACATGAATAATGCACCGAAAATGCTCTAAAAACACACACCACATGCACATGAAAAACACAAAAACACTAAGGACTCCTAGCATAAACAAACCAAAAATGCAAATTTTTCGGTTTTACTCATTGCACTCTGACATGATCAACACAAGTGTGAAAGAGGCCTAAATGTCTCCAATAGATGGACAATGTCTTATGAACATATTACGTTTTCTCTTTGTTATTGTTGTTAACGAAAACTCAGGAACTGGTTAAACATTCATGGATGGAGAAATAAATTTACACAATTCAATTTTAACTTTTTTATACTTTGATTGCAGCTCTGGAGACTATTCTCCATAGAATTCATAATCCACAATCCATCTCAGGTGAAGTATATAAGAAGCTGCCGGTTGCCATCTCTCTCTTCCTCTAGGACTACACATCTTGTCTGTGTCTGTGCTGCAGGAGAAGACCTTGTCCAGGTTATGAGCTGCTTTCACTACGTCTTGTATGTGCTTATTACTTTCTTTCCTGTAACTCATGTTAGAAGTACAATCCCTCAGTGCAAACTGCCCGGATTCCAGAGTGAAACAACATATGAATATTATCAGGAGGGAGACGTCATCATTGGAGGTTTGATTTCTGCTCATTATGGAAGTTCACAAAGTGCAACTAATCATTTTACAAATCATATTCATGGCTATTGTACAGAGTGAGTGCAGATTTTTTTCTCATTTCATCTGCCCTTTAATTTTCAAGATACAAAAACAGGAATATTTTCTACATCCACACAACATAATGTTCACATAGAACCGGACACCAGGAGACAATCCCCACTACATAGATTACATTTTTGGAGATGACACAAAATGGATTTAGATACTTATTGTGTTGGTAAAGTGCAGATTTATCAATTAATGTCTGAATGTTGCTACAGAATTCCTCTTACCTATTGAACTAATGCAATGTCCACTTCTATACCGGTGGAGATTAAATTAGTTATATAGTTTTTACTGTAAAAAAAATAATTAATTCTAAACAATTACATAACCTTGAAGGAGGTGTCTTTGAAGCTCTCTGCTGTCGCTGCTGAGCCCTGCTCCTTAGCTCGGCTATTCACAGTTCTTGTAGTAAAGACGCCTTGTGAGTTCTGGATACAGTGCTCCCTGTCATTTGAGGTGATTAAATATGGAGCAATTACTTGCCATTTAGGTATGGATCATTAATATATTTATATAAATGAATCATGTCCCACCGTAGTCATCTCTATTAAAATCTAAAAATATTAAATTTTTTAAATACTTCTTGATAAGTGGGAACCTCAATGTCCCTATTGTCATATTTGTGGCTCTTCTTTGTACCTTGTGTAACTTTAGGGTATCCTGTTTATGAATTCTCATAAATTGGTGCCCAGAACTGAACCACATATTCCATGTATGTCCTAAAGACTTATTAGTATAGAGGTAAAATTACATTCCTATCCGCATAATACATTACAAGATGCATAGACTTCCACTCCCTTATTCAGACTATTCCATGAGAGAACAATCTTACATTTATCCTCATTGAACCTTTAGTTTTCAAGTGGATACCCAGACACTGAAGGAGTTACTACTAAACCAAACCTCACTAACAAGCTGAGTCCAGGAGTTCTACAATTGGGTCTGAAATTCCACATGCACACAGAGCAAATGTGTTGGAACGACAGGCGTCAGTAGGTTGTTACACAACTTATATACATCTTAGGACTCATGTAAACAGCTGTGTTGGAGACTGTGATCTGACTGCACAAATTGAGGCCAGATCACGGCCTCATAGAGGTCTATTACACCCAGTGACAGGGCGGTGAGCCCACAGTGTCTCAAGGCACCAGGACTGATCCAAGGTGATTGCTCTACAACAGACAGAGCAGTTCTTACTCCAGCCTCTCTATTAGCAGTTCTTACTCCGGCCTCTCTATTAGAACGTGTGGGGTGAGGAGAACTCTCCCCTCCTATCTCCACCTGTCCATGTGCTTTGGCACATCGCCTTACCCGGACTGCACTACACTACAGAGCTTGGTGTTACTTTCAAAAATGTAGAAAGCTCCACTTATCCTCTTTTATAAATCATGAATAAACCAGATAAATAATGGTGGACCTTTGGGTACATCACGTGTAACCAGTGACAATTCTGAGGAGAAAAAAATTGACAACAACTTTCTAGAAACAGCCCTACAGATTCAGTTCAGTCAGATTAAAGACAATTCCTGCTTAGACAATAGACCTGAACACATCCATGAAATGTCTAGGAGGACAGTGCCCAATGTCTTTGTGAAGTCCGAGAACACAATATCCACAGCAGCTCCTGCGTCCAGGCGTCCGCTCACCTCTTCATAGAACAGATCTTTTGTAAGACAGAAATGTCTTTATATTGACTGTGAATTTACCAAATAAATTTTCAAACCTGCGACAATGTAACTGGGCTGAAAAATTCTATGACTTACACATGTAGTGCACCGTAATCTAAGCCTTAGCTTTATCTTAGCTAAATCTGTATATACTGCATATAAATACTGTATACTGTACATACTGCATATCTTATATTACAGATGGAAAGAATCACAGATAATGTAATCAGGTCACTGGTTTCCTCCACAATTGCCTTTGTTCTATGTATTTGTTTTAAGTATAAGAACAGAGATTGCGATTATTAATACACAGGGAACGGAAAGTCTTCAAACCCCTTTAAATGTTTCACTCAGTATTTTATTGCAGCCAATTGGTAAGATCAAAACTGTTCTTTTTTGCTCATTAATCTGATCTCTGCCCCACCAGTAATGTGCACTCTGCCCCCCAGTAATGTACCCTCTGCCCCCCCCAGTAATGTACCCTCTGCCCCCCAGTAATGTGCACTCTGCCCCCCAGTAATGTGCACTCTGCCCCCCAGTAATGTACCCTCTGCCCCCCCCAGTAATGTACCCTCTGCCCCCCAGTAATGTGCACTCTGCCCCCACCAGTAATGTCCACTCTGCCACCCCCCAGTAATGTGATCTCTGCCTCCCAGTAATGTGTCCTCTGCCCCCCAGTAATGTGCCCTCTGCCCCCAGTAATGTGCCCCTGCCCCCCAGTAATGTGCACTCTGCCCCCCAGTAATGTACCCTCTGCCCCCCCCAGTAATGTACCCTCTGCCCCCCCCAGTAATGTGCACTCTGCCCCCCAGTAATGTGCACTCTGCCCCCCCCAGTAATGTGATCTCTGCCTCCCAGTAATGTGTCCTCTGCCCCCCAGGAATGTGCCCTCTGCCCCCCAGTAATGTGCCCTCTGCCCCCCCAGTAATGTACCCTCTGCCCCCCCCCCGAGTAATGTGCTCTCTGCCCCCCAGTAATGTGCGCTCTGCCAACCGGTAATGTGCCCTCTGCCCACCGGTAATGTGCCCTCTGCCCACCGGTAATATGCCCTCTGCCCCCCCAGTAATGTGCCCTCTGCCCCCTAGTAATGTGCACTCTGCCCCCCAGTAATGTGCCCTCTGTCCCCCAGTAATGTGCACTCTGCCCCCCAGTAATGTGCACTCTGCCCCCCCCCAGTAATGTGCACTCTGCCCCCCCCCAGTAATGTGCCCTCTGCCCCCCTAGTAATGTACCCTCTGCCCCCCAGTAATGTGCTCTCTGCCCCCAGTAATGTGCGCTCTGCCCCCCGGTAATGTGCCCTCTGCCCACCGGTAATGCGCCCTCTGCCCACCGGTAATGTGCCCTCTGCCCCCCAGTAATGTGCACTCTGCCCAGCCCCCCAGTAATGTGCCCTCTGCCCCCCAGTAATGTGCCCTCTGCCCCCTAGTAATGTGCACTCTTCCCCCCAGTAATGTGCCCTCTGCCCCCCCAGTAATGTACCCTCCGCCCCCCAGTAATGTGCACTCTGCCCCCCAGTAATGTGCACTCTGCCCCCCAGTAATGTGCACTCTGCCCCCCCCCCAGTAATGTGCACTCTTCCCCCCCAGGATTGTGATCTCTGCCTCCCAGTAATGAGCCCTCTGCCTCCCAGTAATGTGCCCTCTGCTCCCCCAGTAATGTGCCCTCTGCCCCCCAGTAATGTGCACTCTGCCCCCAGTAATGTGCACTCTGCCCCCCCCCAGTAATGTGCACTATTCCCCCCCCAGGATTGTGATCTCTGCCTCCCAGTAATGAGCCCTCTGCCTCCCAGTAATGTGCCCTCTGCTCCCCCAGTAATGTGCCCTCTGCTCCCCCCGTTATGTGCGCTCTGCCCCCCAGTAATGTGCCCTCTGCCCACCGGTAATGTGCACTCTGCCCAGCCCCCCAGTAATGTGCCCTCTGCCCCCCCAGTAATGTGCGCTCTGCCCCCCCCCCAGAAATGTGCCCTCTGCCCCCCCAGTAATGTGCGCTCTGCCCCCCCAGTAATGTGCCCTCTGCCCCCCCAGTAATGTGCCCTCTGCCCCCCCAGTAATTTGCACTCTGCCCCCCCCCCAGAAATGTATTGAGAGAGGAGTCACGTGGCACCTAGAGGTGGAATAGGTGATTGTATTACAAGTAAAGGGGTCTATGGTTGAAAGTAGAGGGTGTGAGGAGAAGAATGTATGGAGCTGCAGCATACCCTGTGCCACACAGGAGAACCTGCGGTCCAATATGGAGATAGGAGGAGGACAAAGAAGTCTAAAACACAGGTTGGTAAGTGTGCGCTGCCCCTATGGCTAAAATGGAGAGGTGGATCCCAAAATGTATGAAAAGTTTTTATTTTTTTTTAACAGTAGAAGACGTGTTTCAAGGACTCTATCATGCAGCACGAGCAACATCACCTCTGAACAGCTGGAAGTGATCCCTTGCCGATCGCTATTGGCGTTGCCCTGTTCTTTCGCTCCACCATCATAGCAGGTCTTAGCATTACTCCATCCCTCTACTATTTTAACACCACATGCTTATACAACATTGCATCCAGTGTATTATGTTAAAGGACCTGATGAAGAGGACAATACGTCCTTGAAACGCGTTGTCCATTGTAGAAAAAATAAAAAAACCTTTCATACATTTTGGAGTTCATCTCTCCATTTTAGCCATAGGGGGAGGGCGCATTTACCAACCTGTGTTTTAGACTTCTTTGTCTTCCTCCTACCCCAGTAATGTGCCCTCTGCCCCCCAGTAATGTGCCCTCTACCCCCATCTTGACAGGCAAAATTAGAAAAGTAGATACTGTTGCTAATTTATTAAACAAAAACTGAAATATCACATGGTCATTAGTATTCAGTCCCTGGGGATAAGTATTTGCCTCCTGGTGATAAGTACTCAGCCCCTGGTGATAAGTATTCAGCCCCTGGTGATAAGTATTCAGCTCCTGGTGATAAGTATTCGGCCCCCGGTGACAAATATTCAGCCCCTGGTGATAAGTATTCAGCCCCTGGTGATAAGTATTTGCCTCCTGGTGATAAGTACTCAGCCCCTGGTGATAAGTACTCAGCCCCTGGTGAGGAGTATTCAGCCCCTGGTGATAAGTATTCAGCCCCCGGTGATAAGTATTCAGCCCCCGGTGAGGAGTATTCAGCCCCTGGTGAGGAGTATTCAGCCCCTGGTGAGGAGTATTCGGCCCCCGGTGACAAATATTCAGCCCCTGGTGATAAGTATTCAGCCCCCGATGACAAATATTCAGCCCCTGGTGATAAGTATTCAGCCCCTGGTGAGGAGTATTCAGCCCCTGGTGATAAGTATTCGGCCCCCGGTGATAAGTATTCAGCCCCTGGTGATAAGTATTCAGCCCCTGGTGATAAGTACTCAGCCCCTGGTGATAAGTATTCAGCCCCTGGTGAGGAGTATTTAGCCCCTGGTGAGGAGTATTCGGCCCCTGGTGAGGAGTATTCGGCCCCCGGTGACAAATATTCAGCCCCTGGTGATAAGTATTCAGCCCCTGGTGATAAGTAATCAGCCCCTTTTCTGAGTATTGAGTAGTAGCAGCATTGGTGCTGGTGCTGGAGTCTCCTTGAGAAGATGCTACAAGGTCCTCACACCTGGATTTGGGAATACAATGCCCCTTCCTTGCAGATCCTCTCTATTTCCTTCAGGTTGCTTGGAGAACATTGGTGGAGGCCATTTCCAATTCTTCCCAGGAATGCTCTATCGGGTTTAGGTCCAGGCTCTGGCTGGGCCAGTCAGGAATGGTCACAGAGATGTTCTCAAGCCTTTGCTTTGTTATTTTATCTGTGGGCTTAGGGTCATTGTCTTGTTAAAAGGTGATGTCCAGTCTGAGGTCCAGAGGACTCTGGAAGAAGTTTTTATCCAGGATATCGTTGTACTTGGCCACATTCATTTTTCCATCATTTGCAACCAGTGGTCCAGTCCCGCCCCCCCATAGCCTGATGCTGCCACCACCATGTGTCACTGCTGGGATTGTATTTGGCAGGTGATGAGCGGTGCCAAAAAGTTTAATCTTTGTCTCATCAGAATAAAGAATCTTACTTCTCATAGTTTGGGAGTCCTTCATGTGTTTTGCACACTGAATGCGGCTTTCATATGTCTCCTTAGGCAGCTCCTTAGTTCCTTCATGTTCCTTCTCTGACAAGCACTATGAGTGGTGAGATCTTGTATAGACAGGTGTGCGCCTTTCCAAATAAATGTATTTATAAATTACTTATAATTTATTTATAATTTATTTATAAATTCTATTTTGTACAGATTAATCCACCTATCACAGGGAAATATTACACTCTATCCTCACAGGGAGATATCACAATACTCCCTGCGCACTATTCTCTCCATGATCGATCCCCGGCTACCTCCTATGCATGCGCCACTGATCCCGGGCGTGCGCGGTGAGATTGCTTTACTGCGCAGCCGTTGGCGTCACATATACAGGAACCACCATGCGTCCTCTGCAAGTGTAAGTGCAAACTTCCGATTGTACATTGTAATGATACACTTTTTCAGTTCCTCTTCATTTGTATATGTTTTTTATGTGTACATAACTTCCCCATATCTGATTGGGTGTTTCTGAACCACTCCCGTGTTTACCTAATGAGTTTGGTCCTATATATATGTGGTGATCTGTGAGTGCTGCCATATGTCCAATTTTAGTCAGAAGAAGGGAACATTTTCCCGAAACGCATCACTTTTCTGGACAAAAGTATTTATATTTTAAGTATTTATTTATGTAGTTGTTTAAGCTATTTATTTTACTCTTAGTTTTATCCTCTATAAAATGTCTATTGCCTAAATAAAACTGGTGTGAGCAGAATCAGTCAAATTCACTGCTGGTGTAGACACTCCACCATTTTAGGCCGTCCAGCGCCCATACTTTCAGCCCCAATTTTTACTTTTCTGAGCACCTTTCCAAATAAAGACCAATAAGTTTGATTAAACATTGCTGGACTCCAATGAGTTCAAGGAGTAGAACCATCTCAAGAAGGATCAGAATGAAATGGACATCATGTGAGTCAAATATAAGTGTCACAGCAAAGGCGCTGAATACTTAGACCATGTGATGTTTCAGTTTTTCTTGCTTAATAAATTAGCAAAAATATCTACATTTCAACATACGGTGCAGAGTGCACACTAATAAGCAAATGAGGAAAACTTTTCTTGATCCTAACAATTGAAAATTATAAGGGTCTGAATACTTTTCGTACCAATGTATAAATAATCACAATCTCTTTTCTTATTCTAATCTTAAACTAATACATAGAACAAAGCAGATTTGGAGAAAACAACGCAACCTTATTACAATATCAGTCTGATATTTCTGAATACTTTCTGTACCCACTACATGTTATATGGCAGTGACGGCGAACCTTTTAGAGGCCGAGTGCCCAAACTGCAACCCAAAACCCAAATTTATTGCGAGGTGCCAACCGAAAATTAAAGCAGTAACTTATTGCTCCCTGTTCAACAACTTTTAATCATATTGGCCTCCTGAGGAGAGCAACACAGTAGCAAGATGGAAAATTTTCATCATTTTAGCTTATTTCCAGTTTCCCTCTATACACAGAGTATGAAAATATGACTGAAAGCAGCATCTTTTAAGTTGCCCCGAACTGCAGGAAGATTCTTTGAGTCCTGTCTGGTGTGCTGGGGCGATGGCCACAAAAAGGGCTCTGAGTGCCGCCTCTGGCACCCGTGCCATAGGTTTGCCACCACTGTTATATGGCAAATGGAAATGAAACCAGATTATGTTATATTATACTTGTGTTATTATGATGTGACTTCATGTTATAGGGTTCACATTGATGAATACAAAGGTATCTTATCCTTCATGTTTGCTGTGGATGAGATTAATAGAGACCCCAATGTTCTGCCCAATATTAGTCTGGGTTATCATATTTTTGACCCTTGTTGGAATCCTTGGAAAACCTTACAATCTGCCTTTAATATATTGTCCGGAAGTCAGAAGGAAGCTCCTAATTATTCCTGCAGAGATCACGGGGAAGTGATTGCCTTTATCTGTCAATCCGATTTCTTCACACCCCAGGTCATGAATCCGCTCCTCAGCCTATACAGGTACATGCAGGTAAAAGCCTTCCAACTCCATAGCAGTAAAATGCAGGCCTGTAATTTATATGCTGATTTGTATTATAAGACCTGAAAACGTTGGGGTTCTACCAGTTTCTCTGACTCCTTCCTCCTCTGACTTCCTGTCTTTTAGCTCAATCATGGATTCTCTGACAACAACCAGAACGATAAAGAACTGGGAACGCCTATATTCCGGATGTTTCCCAATGAGCGGACGCAATATGAAACTATTGTTCACTGGCTCAAATATTTGAGATGGAATTTTATCGGAATCATTGCTTCACCATATGGAGGCGGTGACACGGAATTAATAGAACTAAGGAATATGATGGCCAAGAATGAGATCTGTATTGATTTCAGTTTAAGGCTGACTAATAATTTACAGATAAACAGAAATTTAATGGCTTCCATTACAAAGTCAGCTGTTAAGGTTGTCCTAATATTAGGAATGTATTCCAAACCTTACGGGATAATTCTCTATGAAAATAAAGATTTTATACAAAACCTCACTCTGATCCTTCCGGATTCTTGGATTGATGCTATGAATACGGGATCTTTTCTATTTCCGTTGATCAACTGTAGCTTGATTTTTATGTTGGATGAGAGAAATATTCCGCACATTAAGGCAATAATTGATGGCATAACATCAGTAGCTCATACAAATGACCCAATATTGGAAGACATTTGGCTTTTCTATTTCCGCTGTCTTAGTCGAAATCAAAAGAAAAATAATTATTTTCAACAAAAGCTTAAATTTCCTCTTGTTAACTGCACAGATGTCCATCTGCTGCCAAAACTAGCCTATAGCTCAGATAACAACCTGTACTATACATATGTGTCCGTCAATATCCTGGCTCATGCCATTCACAACATGAGAGGAAGCCAAAATAAGCGGAAAATACATCCCAATGTAAGTGTCATGTACTGGAAGCAATGTCATGTCATCAGCACAACATGAGCGAAAGCTGAACAGTAATCCCGGCTCTTAAACAAACCTACATTATATATAATAATTTCTGTTATGTCCCTGGGTGTCACAATCCATGAGGGAGTATAGATGGAAACATTAGGTGAGGGAGCATTGTAGTGGGGACATTATTCTAAACAGAGGGGTTATTTGGTTAAAATCCTCAAAAGTCTTCAATTCAATTCTTAAATTTTTTCAATTCAAAAATCTTTCCAAACAACTACTCAGAGCAACAAACAAAATAAACATTTTAACTTCTGAACATACAAATATATTCAATAGTTAGTGTGTAGGAGCGTGTTGGAAACCCCTAACTGATGTACGGCACATGTCTGGCTGCGGGTGTATGGAGGGGGGTCACCGGTTGAACCTTCTCCTTAGTAGTTGGATGTTTGCTGCTTATTGCTTGTTTCATTTGTTGACACCCTTGGCAGTTGCACATTGTTAAACATGATGTGCAAACATGGAGTATACTGCCATACTGTAGTAAAAAATGGCACACCTTGAGGTAGACATTGTGCCCCTCCTAGTGGCCAGCATCCCATCTTCAGGAGTCAGGGCTGCTTCTGCCCCTTCATCTAGTGGTCCTGAACTTCCTCCTCCTGCTCCTCCTTATAACTACTTTAACTAAAATGAATACTATTTACAATATCACACATATAAAGAGGTCTACCCAGCCATGTGCAGAGTGTTTGTTAGTGATGACCTGTTGCCTGCATTTTTTACTTCAATTTGAGGATGCTCCAGATATAACCAACCTGCCCATGCCCACTTGTATAGCCAACAGCCCTTGCCCCCCGCAAATAGCAAGCAGCCCCTGCCTCCAGTATGTAGCCAGCTCATGCCCACTAGTTCATAGCAAGCAGCCCCTGCCCCCAGTATATAGCCAGCCCATGCCCACTAGTACATAGCAAGCAGCCCCTGGCCCCAGTATATAGCCATCCCATACCCACTGGTACATAGCAAGCAGCCCCTGTCCCCAGTATATAGCCAGCCCATGCCCACTAGTACATAGCAAGCAGCCCCTGCCCTCAGTATATAACCAGCCCATGCCCACTAGTACATAGCAAGCAGCCCCTGCCCCCAGTATATACCAGCCCATGCCCACTAGTACATAGCAAGCAGCCCCTGCCCACAGTATATACAAGCCCATGCCCACTAGTGCATAGCAAGAAGCCCCTTCCCCCAAGTATATAGCCAGCCCATGCCCCCTAATACATAGCAAGCAGCCCCTGCCCCCAGTATATAACCAGCCCATGCCCACTAGTACATAAAAAGCAGCCCCTGCCACTGGTATATAGCCAGCCCATGCCCACTAGTACATAAAAAGCAGCCCCTGCCACCGGTATATGGCCAGCCCATGCCCACTAGTACATAGCAAGCAGCCCCTTCCCCCAGTATATAGCCAGCCCATGCCCACTAGTACATAGCAAGCAGCCCCTTCCCCCAGCATATAGCCAGCCCATGCCCACTAGTACATAGCAAGCAGCCCCTTCCCCCAGTATATAGCCAGCCCATGCCCACTAGTACATAGCAAGCAGCCCCTTCCCCCAGTATATAGCCAGCCCAAGCCCACTAGTACATTGCAAGAAGCCCCTGCCCCATTACACAGCCAGCCCATGCCCACTGGTACATAGCAAGCAGCCCCTGCCCCAGTATATAGCCAGCCCATGCCCACTAGTTCATAGTAAGCAGCCCCTTCCCCCATTATATAGCCAGCCCATGCCCACTAGTACATAGCAAGCATCCCCTGCCCCATTATATAGCCAGCCCATGCCCACTAGTACATAGCAAGCAGCCCCTGCCCCAGTATATAGCCAGCCCATGCCCACTGGTACATAGCAAGCAGCCCCTGCCCCAGTATATAGCCAGCCCATGCCCACTAGTTCATAGTAAGCAGCCCCTTCCCCCATTATATAGCCAGCCCATGCCCACTAGTACATAGCAAGCATCCCCTGCCCCATTATATAGCCAGCCCATGCCCACTAGTACATAGCAAGCAGCCCCTGCCCCAGTATATAGCCAGCCCATGCCCACTAGTACATAGCAAGCAGCCCTTGCCCCCAGAATGTAGCCAGCACATGCCCACTAGTACATAGCAAGCAGCCCCTGCCCCAGTATATAGCCTGTCCATGCCCACTAGTACATAGCAAGCAGCCCTTGCCCAAAGTATGCCAATGCCAGCTGCTTGCTGACGTCCATCTATAAATTCAGCATTTATATTGGTTTTGATAGCCTGTGACATTCCAGGGGTGGGCAGCAGCTTATTGGCTTTCTCGGACACACAGTGTAGACTGGGATTTTCATTACCATGTTGATCCTCCTTTTTTAATCCAATTTTAGAGAAAACTTTGTTAACACGAATAGCCAGGAAATGAGCATTTGTTAAAAGTCTCTCTGCGTACATTTTGCTGGTTATGTTTAAAAGATTTGCCAAACTAATTTCTTTTTTTTTTGTAATATGATTAATTAAATTTTAATCCACATGTTTATTGTGTCACACAGCTCCATAAGTATGTAAGAAAAGTCAGATACACAGATCCCACAGGAGACATTGTCGCCTTCAACGAGAGAGGGGAAGTGCCTTTCGAGTGGTTCTTATGGAATTGGGCTTGGTTCAAAAGAAATGATTTAAGTAACAAACTTCATGTTTTACTCAAGAAAGTGACCAAGGACAAAGAAATAATGGAAATTGACAATGTGCTGGAAGTGACATGGAAGAATGAAAGAGTAAGAGACAAATATAAAACACAAATGATAGATATAAATTCAAAATAGATCTTCATCTATGTAAATTAACTCTTCTAGATTTTTCAAGCTCAAACCTTGAATATAGAACCAGAGCCAAGCTCCATGTATAAATACAGCAGCAGAGCCAAGCTCCATGTATAAATAAAGCACCAGAGCCAAGCTCCATGTATAAATACAACACCAGAGCCAAACTACATGTATAAATACAGCACCAGAGCCAAGCTCCATGTATAAATACAGCACCAGAGCCAAGCTCCATGTATAAATACAACACCAGAGCTATGCTACATGTATATATACAGCACCAGAGCCAAGCTCCATGTATAAATACAGCAACAGAGCCAAGCTCCATGTATGAATACAGCACCAGAGCCAATCTCCATGTATAAATACAGCACCAGAGCCAATCTCCATGTATAAATACATCACCAGAGCCAAGCTCCATGTATAAATACAGCACCAGAGCCAATCTCCATGTATAGATACAGCAACAGAGCCAAGCTCGATGTATAAATACAACACCAGAGCCAAGCTCCATGTATAAATACAGAACCAGAGCTATGCTACATATATAAGGCTTTTAGCTTTGGGCGGCCATGGGCCCCGGGAGGGAGGCCAATACAAATTATCCCATATCATGGGAATCAGAATTTTAAACTTCATGTGAATTGAGACATGCACATCTTAATTGATAAGGGTCTATCATTTTATTGTTCTTAAATTATGCAGATTCAGGTATTTTTATGTTGTTGGTTCCGGTCACAGAAGATCTGACCCTGAAGTTATCTCCAAGACCTCCCGGTGACCTGGATAATGTTCTGTATGTATATGTGCCTGAAGAAGGTTCCAGTACAGAACCAAAATGCATAGCACATTTTCAATAATAAACAGATAAGTAACTTGAGTGAACTTGTCCTACTTGTCATGCTTAAGCACCGTATGAGGATATGGGATTACAGCTATACTACTTGGCTCATCTTGAGGTCTGGAACCAGTATGGTCATGTAGTCGGGCTGCTGAGAGTACTTAATGCTCTTTCACCCTCATCTAACGTTACTGTCCATTCTTTTGCCTCTACCTGATATACCCAGGCTCACTCTCAAGACCAGACTTCTGTTCTAGGTTTTATCATAAAAATTGCTGTAGCCCTCTCCATAGCCGGTAAGTCTTTGCTGTATATTGGTAGCACGGATCGCGGGTGTTAACCCCTTCCATTGCTGCCATCAAAGCTGCCAGCAGCTTCAAGATAATGGCTGTCACTTTTTAACCCATTCATTACAATGAAGGATTAGCACATTGTAAAGAATGAGGAGGAAAATCCCCATATACTGTAGTATGGCAGTGGTAGGATCGATGAGACAACCTAGAGTTAAAGTACCCTAGGGGGTCTGAAAAATAATAAAAATAAAATTAAAAAAATATATAAAAAAAATGAAAAAAACCCTAAAAATTCAAATCCCCCCCTATCCCTAGAACTGATATAAATATAAATAAACAGTAAAAATCATAAACACAGTATTGCCGCGTCCGAAAATGCCCGATACATCAAAATATAATAACGGTTTTATACTGTGTTTAACACTGCGTGTCACTTACCCCTGAGGAAGTCACACACAGTGATGAAACGCGTGGACTCTGTCTCCCCCTAACCTGAGCCTATCCATTTGCCACTCATCTACTCCAAACTCATGTATACTTTTTATTGTACATCAGTCTTCAGGTCTGCATGGTATGGGGACTGTGTAAATAAGACATTGCTTTGTACTTTTCTTTGTCCAAATACAGGTGCTTATTGTCTGTGCACCTTTTTAGTGATTTTATGTCTTTTGTGTCGTTGCACTGTGTATATTTAGTGAATAAATACATTTTGAAAACTTCAACAAAATTCACAAAAAATGACACCGCCAACAGCTCCATACACCAAAGTATGAAAAAGATATCAAAAGATGGCAATATAACATGTATAGAAACATTATAAAACCTATACAATTTTGATATCCCCGTGATTGCACTGACCTAAAGAATAAAGTAAACATTTCATTTGGGGCGCACAGTGAATTCCGTAAAATCCAATCCCACAAGAATTGGACAAATGCATTTTTTCATCAATTTTACCGTGTCAGGGTTCTGGGTCTGTGGACCCTCTGGACCACGGCGGGAGGTGATACTAGCCAACATCCAGGACCGGAGTCTAAGTGGCACCTGGTCTTCACAGGAGCACGCCGCAAAGTGGGATGGTCTTGCTGCGGCGGGGTACCACCAGGTCGTTCCACGGGTGCGACTAGCCCACGGTGGCAGCCAAGGTAGTATAGCAGGATACAGTCCGAGCCTGGAGTAACAGCAGGAGAACAGTGCTGGAGGGAACACTGGATCTCACGGCAGGAACACAGGAGCTGGCACACGGAACAGGAACGCAGGAACGGAAGAACATAGGAGACAAAGGAAACACAGGAGTGCTTTCACTTAACAGGAATGATGCTGAAGATTCTGCAAGGCAGGAAGGGAGGAGCCGGATTAACCAGCACCAATCACCA
The DNA here is from genome assembly GCF_040894005.1 of Engystomops pustulosus. Taxonomy (NCBI): domain Eukaryota; kingdom Metazoa; phylum Chordata; class Amphibia; order Anura; family Leptodactylidae; genus Engystomops; species Engystomops pustulosus. Next base: position 294,202,273 of record NC_092411.1, on the reverse strand, counting down.
AGATGCTGGCCTTTAAATCTTGCAGGGATGCACATGCGGCCTAGTCGGATCCGGAGCAGGAGCGTGGAGTGGTAAGTGAAGGCCTGGGAACGAAACAGCAGGAGCGTGACCAGCGGCAGCGGGGACCACGCGACCGAGATGGGCATGCGTGTGCCCGTGATCCGCGAAATGGATTGCGGTGCCATCTGTGAAACACTGCATTTGGATTTTTTTCCAGCTTCCCAGGACATGCCAAGGAGTATTTCATACAATTACTATGCAGTGCAATTTCCTTTGCAGAAAACAAGCCATCACAGAGCTCCTTACATGGAAAAATAAAAAAAGATTTTTATAGATTTTTGAAGGAAGGGAGTAAAAAATTAAAACGCAAAAACAAAAAGGGCCTCAACGGGAAGGGGTCAAAATTACCCTAGTCAGTATTCTGAAGTGGGGTGAGTGTGAAGGAGAGAACTATTACACAGGCTGCAGCTGTCCCTCCCCCGGGACTTACCACAAGTTGCTTGCAGGGAGTCAGGATACGTGAAATAAACTACTGAAATTGTTCTGAATTATGACAAAGGCATTTTTAAAATAAATATTGCAGAGGCGACTGTATTCTGCCACCATCTTAAAATGACATTTCTGGTGACAGATTAACATTAAGGAGCAAAGCCACTGTAGTAAAGCTGAGGGGGCAGCAGAGTTTCAAAGACAGTAATAGGACTATCCCTAGCCCCCCCCCCCCCCTTCCCTACTGATAATAATCCCCTGTATGTACTATCTGGACTAAGACTTAAAGAACATTCACAGAAGTAAATGTGTAGAAATCATAAAATCACAGAGCTCCTTGGGCGACCCAAATAGTCAAGTAGCCCTAAATTTACCCAAATAGTAATGGAGCCCCATAGTGGCTGAATTGTAATAGTGCCCCCATATTTCCATCCTAGTAGCAGAAGCCTCATGTCTCAACACGTTTTATATCCATGGAAACAAGTAACAATAAAGAAACTGTTTATAATTCAGACTATGTCCGTCGGCTACCAGGGTCACTACTGAAGTCCTTGTATCTTCACTAATGAACCTTCACTCGGTCATTTTATTCTTTATTACAAGGTGAGGCGAGGCTACTGCTTTCGATTGGTAATAGAAATGGATCACATTGTGGTGAATGTATTTGCAGATTGCGTTCTCTTCTGTGGTGCATTGTTTTATTTTTGAACCACTAGTAAATTTTTCATCCCGTCCTGCACATTCTTGACTATATTTAGATTTTTTTCTATGTACAGGCAGTCCCCGGGCTACGTTCAGGATCAGTTCTGTGGGTTTGTTCTTAAGTTGAATTTGTATATAAGTCGGAACTGTATATTGTATAATCCCCAGCCAGAATTTTTTTGGTCTCTGTCAAAATTGGATTTTAAAAATGTTGGATTGTCATAAGAACCTGGATTAACAAGACACTTGTGATAACTGTTGATAACAGCTGATTATTGTAGCCTAAGGATAAAGTACAAAGTAAAGTTGTCTTGCTGTGTGCAGCGCTGCGTAATCTGTGTGCTATATAAATAAAGAATTATTATTATTAAGTAAATTACAAACATCCAAAGGTGTGTTTGTAACTAGGGGTCATCTGTAAGTCAAGTGTTATTAAGTAGGGGACCGCCTGTACTCTAAATCTGTCTAAAATTTTGCGTATTGTAAACTTTCTACCCCAGTTTTGCAATGTGTAAATAATATAAGAATCGATCACATTATGTATGGTTTTCTCTAAGTACAGATGCCCGAGGCCTGGTGCAATGATCCATGTTCTCCGGGATCCAGGAAGGCTCCTAAAGAAGGACGTCATGTCTGCTGCTATAACTGTGTCCCATGTGCTGAGGGGGAAGTGTCCAACAAAAGAGGTAAAAATTAGATTAGAAACTTTTGGATAGCTGAAGATTAGATTGGATTGTGTTTCCAATGTGATAAGAAACACAAATCGAGAACACGCTGTTAGTTTAAAATCAGCTTGTCTTTGACACAACTGTTAATAATTAGTGATGAGCAGACCCGATAAACTTCAGTTTGGCCGAACCCGAATTTTTAAAACCTGTTTTTGACCTCAACCAGTAGCACCTCACTTGAGCTGAACCCATCCCCGAATTTTAAATGAACCTAAATTGTGTTGGATCCGGTCCACTAAACACTATTAATAATCTACAGTCATGGCCATAAGTTTTAAGAATGACACAAATCTTCTATTGTCACATGATCTATTGCCCTCTGGTTTGTCAGATGTTTTTATCACATACAGAGATACAAGTACAATCATATTATGCGGAACAGAAGCTTTTATTGTCAGGTAGGAGGAGTTACTGCAGCGAGTCAGTATCTGCAGTGTTGCCCCTTCTTCTTCAGGACCTCTGCAATTCTCCCTGGCAGCTCTCAATCACCTTCTGCACCAAATCCTGACTGATCGCCGTCCATTCCTGCACAATCACTGCTGCATTGTGTCACAATTTGTTTGTTTTTGTTTGTCCTCCCGTCTCTTGATGATTGACCACGAATTCTCAATGGGATTAAGATCTGGGGAGTTTCCAGGCCATGGACCCCAAATCTCTATGTTTTGTTCCCTGAGCCATTTAGTTCTCACCTTTGCTTTATGGCAAGGTGCTCCATCATGCTGGGAAACGCATTGTTCATCATCAAACTGCTCTTGGACGGTTGGGAAAATTTGCTCTTGGATGACATTCTGGTTCCATTCTTTATTAATGGAGGTGTTTTTAGGCAAGACTGTGAGAGAGTCGATTCCCTTGGCTGAGAAGCCGCCCCACACATGAATGGTTGCAGGAGGCTTTACAGGTGGCATGAGACAAGAGTGGTGGTATCGCTCACCTTGTCTTCTCCCAACAAGCTGTTTTCCAGATGTTCCAAACAATCGGAAAGGGGATTCAGAGAAAATGACTTTCCCCCAGTCCTCAGCAGTCGACTCCCTGTACCTTTTGCAGAATATCAGTCTGTCCCTGATGGTTTTCTGGAGAGAAGTGGCTTCTTTGCTGCCCTCCTTGACACCAGGCCTTGCTCCAAGAGTCTCCACCTTACAGTGTTTGCAGATGCACTCACACCTGCCTGCTGCCATTCCTGAGCAACCTCTGCACTGCTGGGAGCCCCATCCCCAAGCTGAACCACTTTTAAGAGATGTTCCTGGCACTTGCTGGTCCTTCTTGTGCGCCCTGGAGCATTTTTGGCAACAATGGAACCTCTCTCCTTGAATCCCTGGATGATGCGATAGATTGGTGACTGAGGTGCAATCTTTCTAGCTGTGATACTCTTCCCTCTTAGGCCAGTTTTGGGCCGTGCAATGATGATGTTGCTTTAGAGATAACCATGGTTATCAGAATAGAGACAATGATGCCAAGCACCAGCCTCCTTTTATATTGTCCAGTGGTGTGATTCTTACTTAATCATGAGAGATTGATCTCCAGCCCTGTCCTTATCAGCACCCGCACCTGTGTTACTGGAGACATCACTGACACCATGGCAGCTGCTCCTTTTAAGGCGCCTGCAATGAAGTTAAAATGTGTTTTTGGGGAAAAAGTTCATTTTCTAGGCAAATATTGATTTTGCAATTAATTGCTGTTAAGCTGATCAGTCTTTATAACATTCTGGAGTATATGCAAATTGCCATTATAAAACCTGATGCAGAAGACTTTGTAAAAATTAACATTTGTATCATTCTCAAAACTTTTGGCCATGACTGTAATCTGAGAGTGAGTGCATGATCAATGACAATTAGGGCTCTTTCACATTGGTTCACATGTTCAGCTTCAGTTGCACATGTGTTGCATTTGGTCTCCGCTGCTGCAAAAAAAATCTTTTTTCAGCCTCATCGGTAAAACAAAAAAAACCCCCAATGTTTCATCAGTTTTTTTTTGCAGACCCATAGACTTCTATTGCCTTCAGTGGTCCGTATCAGTGATAAAATAGGACATGCTTTATTATTTTTTTCCACGGATCTGTAAAAATAAAAGGCAATGTGAAAACACCCATAGAAATCAATGGCGTTAATAACACCAATGTGAAAGAGCCCGTAGACTTGCCCTGTTAATACTAATTAAATCTACATCTAATTTACAGCAAGCAGTGCCCCTCACAGCAAAGACTCCTCTTTCTTTGTCTACATAAAGTTAAATATCCAACAGAATGTTTAAGGAAAAAACGACCCAGATTAAAAGTGATATCTCCTTAATCAGACATAAGATTTTTAGTGAACAGAGGCCACTGGTAAGGACCAGGTAGTCCAGCTAGAGAGAAGACCAAAGTCCATCGTCTCATCTTTGTATATTCGGCTTTCCTGAAGGGGAAGTTCTGGAACTATTTAAAATTTTCTCCCCAAGTGAATGCTTGAAACTTTTGCCAAAGAGGATTTATCTGTCAGTATACAGAGATAATATTTTATTGCTTGTCGTGAGATGACTTAACCTAGAGCTAACATTGCGTTGGTCCCGGATTTTTAGACGGCAACTCAGAATAAATTCTCTTCCCTATTGAAAGATTACAAAGCACAGGGAGTAAATGTAGTACAACGATTCCAACTCAACTGCGTGCGTTTCTATAAATGATGAACTCCACACATAAGATGGGTAAGGCAGCGCTGGAAATGATGGCCAAACAAAATACTCGATGTAAGTTTAAACACAGGGAGTGTGTAGCCGGCTCACACGTCCGTACAAACATGTCCGTCTTAATGACCTGGTGCTTGTGGATCCATGCTGAAGTTAAAGGCACATATAACCAAGTTTTCCAACGATATTGGCACGAACCAGCAAACACAGACGTAACTGCAAATTCTCCTTTACTGAACGTCAGAATAGATAGTACATGCATCCGAGAAATGCCAAGAATGACTTACATGTTTCGGCTAACAAGCCTTATTCATAGTCTAAAACATAACCCGAAGTAACAGGATTTAAAATCACCGGCCATGGATCAGGTGGGGGAACAATCCCCCCCCACTAGATCTGATGACTGGATTATATTATGTGTTACATGTGAACAAATGATACAAAACATGAGAAAACATCATGATTGGTACATAATCCTTTCCAAGACGGTTCACTCAGCTACATACATGAATACAGAATTAAGAATTAAACGCGTCACCTGACTCCCATCTAACAAAGGCGGAGCCAAAGGCGCACCACTCGCTTCTATAGAAGCCACTGACGACATATTCAGATTTAAAAAAAAAAATGCATATCACAGTCAAAATATGAAAATATTACATCGATGTAAGTCCATAAGGTAGAATTAGAATATGTAATATTTTTCATATTTTGACTGTTATATGTGATTTCTCCCCCCCTATCTGAATATGTAGCAACAATGTGATGAGATGATTTCCTTATATTTCGATGAGGAATACGTAAAAGAAGGCATTTGCCACAATATTGTCAATGGCTACTATAGAAGCGAGTGGTGCGCCTTTGGCTCCACCTTTGTTAGATCGGAGTCAGGCGATGCGTTTAACTCTTAATTCTGTATTCATGTATGTAGCTGAGTGAACCGTCTTGGAAAGGATTATGTACTAATCATGATGTTTTCACATGTTTTGTATCATTTGTTCACATGTAACACATATATAATCCAGTCATCAGATCTAGTGGGAGGGATTGTTCCCGTTACTTTCGGGTTATGTTTTAGACTATGAATAAGGCTTGTTAGCCGAACGCATAAGTCATTCTTGCCATGTCTCGGATACATGTACTATCTATTCTGACTTTCAATAAAGAAGAATTTGCAGTTACGTCTGTGTTTGCTGGTTCGTGCCAAGATCGTTGGAAAACCACAGAAAATAGTGACCTGAATTTCTACCAACCCACTTATCTCTACAAGCAAGACTTACTCACATTGCAGCAGCTTATTATTACTTTAATAGGCAGCACAGTACGGTTAAGTAGATTCCCCAAATTTAACAGACTCTCTCTGTTAATTTTTTTTTGCTTTTTAACAGAAGGTTTTGGGGCATAAACTCTATTCTCTTCTATTCTCTCACGGCTTCACCCGTCACTTCCAGACCCATGTGTGCATACAGAGGTTGGGGCTCCCATTCTAACTCCTGTTGCCCACTCGCTACTGTGTGAGCCAGGCATTAGCAGGCACACCACTGGTCAGTATAGGATAGCCATCCCCGTGTAGACAGAGCATGGCTGTGAAGGTGGCATTGCAGGAAAATAGGAGTGTCTTAGGAGGGGAGAACATGTTTTCATATTTTTACAGACCCCCTTCAGCCTTGCATATAAAATGTTAGTCCTCTACAACCACTTTATTGTTGAATCTCAGTAACATTTTGTTGTCTCTATTTCAGACAGTGAAATCTGCAGCACATGTCCTAACGAAGAGTGGCCTGATGAGAAGAAAGTGAATTGTATTCCCAAATTGTTTGAGTTTTTATCCTATAATGATACTTTTTCTTTTATATTTTTGGGAGTCATTTTATTGTTTGCTTTAGTAACATTATTCATATTGGGAAGCTTCATCTATTACTGGGACACTCCCATTGTTAAAGCCAATAACCGGACTGTGAGCTTCATCCTCCTGGTCTCCATCTTGCTGAGCTTCCTCTGTGTCTTCTTCTTCCTTGGTCGTCCAGTGGACATCACCTGCTTACTGAGACAAGTATCATTTGGGATCTTCTTTACCATTGGTGTCTCTTCTATTTTGGCCAAAACTATCACAGTCTGCGTTGCCTTCAAAGCCACCAAACCCGGAAGTTTCTGGGTGAAGTGGGTGTCATTCAAACTTTCTAATTCTGTGGTCCTGGTGTGTTCTTCTGTACAAGTTCTTATTTGTATTATTTGGCTGTTGGTGTCTCCTCCTTATGTAGAGTATAACCATCACACGTTTCCTGGGAAGATCATCATCCAGTGTAATGAGGGGTCAGATATCTGCTTCTACTCCATGTTGGGTTATATGGGGCTCCTGGCAGCTGTGAGCTTTGTTCTGGCTTTTATGGTGAGGACATTACCGGACAGTTTTAATGAGGCCAAGTACATCACCTTCAGCATTCTGCTGTTCTGCAGTGTCTGGATTGCCATGATCCCGGCTTATCTGAGCACCAGAGGGAAATACATGGTGGCTGTGGAGGTATTCGCCATCCTGACCTCATGTGCTGGAGTTCTGGGTTGTATATTTTTTCCTAAAATGTATATTCTACTTATAAAACCTGAAATGAACACAAGAAATGTAATAATGGATAAAAAGACATAGTCATCAATGTAAAAATGGCAAAAGAAATTTATTTTTAAAGCATGAATTATATTAAAAAATACAAATATAAGTCAGTGCGCTAGTCATTGTACCCAGGGATATTGTCATGACCATCAGATGATACAATAAATGAATAGAGATGAGTGGACCCGACATTCGTATTCGGGGGTTTTGGTTCTGCCGCACGACCTAGATATAGCTCCGTATCGACAGCTGAACAGCCGACTACTGATGGCTATGATTGGACACCAATAATAGCTATGGCTCCGGACATTCATTTTCCAGAATGGATGTTTGGCCGCCATTCCGCCAACATGTCCAGGTTATGTACCCGAACTCAAACCCTGAACCTGACTGCAAGATAAAGCGCTCTGTGTAGCATGAAACAATTCATCCTTCACACTACCCCTGTTATGCTATTCCCTCTCTGTGTCGCTTAGATTTATTTTAAGAATATTGAATAAAGAATTGATACTTTTAATCACAGTGACTGCCAACTCTCTATGGGGGAGGTTTATGACTGAATTTTTGGTGTACAAATGTGGCAAAAAAATCACAAAGGGGTTTAAACACAATAGTGGCTTAAACATAGAACCAGATATAAGATTAGCGATTTTTTAAAAATAATCACAAAAAAGTCTCAAGGTCGCTCCACTCCTCTCCTGGTGTTTGTGATTTTGCAATTATTTTACTCTACTTGCGATTATTTCAAAAAAATCCCAGAGAGGGCCAATGCCACTTTAATAAGTCTGAAAAGCAGCGCAGCTCCAAAGGCAGATATAAAACTATCACAAAGATCTGCCCAATAATAGATCTCCCCCTATCTCTTTATGTATGGACTCTATTAAAGATTTTCACTGAAACTAAATGAGTAAGAGCACCGCCAACTTATTGAGTGACAGCCTCGAATGTACAAGTAACCCCTGAACTACATATTGCTCCTACAAGAAAAGACCACCGATGGCGCCCCTTTATTACTCTATTCCTTTGTTTGAACCTGACGCTTAGATCTTCTCATTTCTACACATAAATCATACATTTCTGTCCTGAAACACAAACATATTTTTTTATTGTCAATTTTTGTTTATTGTCACGTTTGTTAGTAACCTACGGTTAGTCCCGCAGAGGACTAAGGATTTTCAAAACTGCAGAACAGTATCAAGAGTATCAGGCATTCATGCAGAAATTGGAAGAGTTACATCTACAAAACTCGCTAAACATCATGCGCATGGTCATGAGTAGAAACGAAATTGAATATGCTAAAGTTACGGATGAGCTGTGCAGAGAAGAGAACGAGTTGAGGACTTGATTAGGGGAAACCCAGTTTTCTGTGTTTACTAAAAAGTTGGAGAAAAAGATGGAAGTAAAAAAAAAAAAAGCAAGATAAATTTGTACGTGATAAAAAGGACTTTGAATAAGGTACCATCTTTGACTGGGGAGGGGTGAAGAGACAGAATAACAAAAAAAGCTGCTAATATCCACAATAGAAAGATAAGAGCAAAAAATACAGATTTCTGGACGACGGAATCAGATTCAAGTTTGTCGGATGATACAGTAAAGAATATAAGTGAGAACGCATCTGCTGCCTCAGTTTCCGAGAACAGTATGGAAGTGTCAATACCATCAGTCCCTTTAGGAGGTGCATCCGGAGGGTAGGACAGAGGAAGAAAAAGCTGGCACAGGAATCGAAAGAGGAAGCAGGTCTCTTGGCGCCGAGATTGATTGGTGATATGGTGATTATGAATGACTGTTCTACTAACCAGACTAACCCCCTTTCCTGTGATCCTGCTATTTACTATCTTAACATTTCATCCTTGAAGACGATTCCGAACAGTTATTATCTCATTAACTATGATAACCTTCCCCCTATACAATACTTGCTTGAATTTTATCCCTGAGTATGACGGGATCAGTAGTACTGTAGATAAAAATAATGTGATTAATCTCACTAATATTGCATTATCTAGTGATTGTATATGGTTGTTAGCTAAAGGGTTAAATCTTGTGATAACTAACACCCAGTTCAGTTTGAAATCGATTTGTATAAAAGTATTCGAAAACTCACTTTCCACAAGTTTTTTCGGAGAATATTAGTTCCTCTGGGATTAGAAAAGATGGGTAAATGCCAGCGACGGTCTGTCCTTTGGGTATCCCCCCCGGATCTACCAACTTCTATTGACATGTCAGTGGTTAATTGTCTTTTGGATTTAGGTGCTCATAACTCTCGAGATACTGTTATTGAGCCCACTAATGTGGAGGTTGAAGTTTTCATAAAAGGTGTTAGATCGACAATTTTTCCCCTTTGTCTGCTGGTTCTCCTCTCGATTTATTTTGTCAACGTGTCAGGGAAGATATTGAAGCCGTCATCTACCCCAATTTGCAGAATAATCTTACTTCAGGTAAGCGTCATGCCCTACATTGGTTCCAATCTTGAGAGGATATTGTTATTAAGCCGGCAGACAAAGGGGGAAATATTGTCATTATGACTAGAGAGTATTACAAAATGGAAGCTAAAAGACACTTAGAGGATACTGACACCTACACCTCCCTCTCTACCAACCCCACACATAAATATCAGACCCTTTTATGTACATTATTGAGAAGAAGCGTTGAATCAGGTGTCTTATCTGAACACACTGCTAAAAAACGATTTCCAGATAGCCCTAGATTTTCAGTCTGGTATTTTTTACCTAAGTTTTATAAATCACTGTCCACTCCCTCAGGTCGGCTCATAGTGGCGGGCATTGGTTCGCTGACCGAATCATTGTGTCAATACTTAGACTGACTTCTTCGACCCCTCCTTGTGGATATTCCATCTTATTTAAAAGACACAAATGTTTTTTTGAAAGTAGTGGCATCTATTGATGTGGAAAGTTTATATACTCGCATTCCGCAAGATTTTGACCAATGCCCAAAAAAGTCCTCAATATGTTGAATTTGTATGTGAGGGTTTGAAATTTGTTCTTTCCCACAACGTCTTCATGTTTGATGACAGATGGTTTGTCCAGAGAACTTGTACGGCTATGAGCACACCTACGACATGTACACTCGCCAACCTTTTTCTTGCTTGTTTCGAGAACCTTTTCTCTGCACAACCCATTTGTCTCAAACGTGAAGGCGTTCCACCGATATGTGGATGATATATTCATTGTGTGGGAGGGTTCTCGTTCTCAGTTCTTTGAATTTGTAGATTACTTAAATACAAGTAACCGTATGAATATGCGCTTTACAGTGATGTGCGGTGAGAAGGAACTTGAGTTTTTACATGTTAAGGTGAAAGAAATAGGGGGCGAGCTATGTACTACAGCATTCAGAAAAACTACTGCCACTAACTCTCTTTTACATTGTAATAGTTTCCATCCTATGCACATAAAAAAGGGATTATCCTTTAGTCAGGTGTTTAGACTTAGAAGGATAAACAGTAATGACCAACAATTTAAACTACAGGCCGAGGAATTGAAGGATCACCTTGTAGCGAGAGGTTATCCGGATGAGTTGCACAAGAAGCTTACCTTAAGGTTATGTCCCTATCCCAGGAAGAACTATTATGGCCCAAGGATAATAGGAAGAGAAGGGAACAGAGAGACGCTACTGCTGACAGACAAAAAGAGAAATTTGCCTTCTCCTTCGAATTCAGCCGCTGTTAAAAAATGGGGCCGGGACTTGTTTTATGGGTTCACATCGAGGCTCAGAAGGGAAGGAGCGCCCTGCAGCTGCCAGGATTTTAGTTTCCTCATTGGCCCCTTTTGTAGGCTATAAAATTTTAGCTTTTTCGTTATTGGGGCCATGTGATGGCTTTTTTTTTTTTTTTTTTCGGGATGAGATGCTTTTTCCAGTGTTACCATTGTGGGGTTGGTATCACCTATTTAGGAACTTTTCCTAAATTTAGGAACTTTTTTTTGAGGGCAGGAGTAGAAAAGCATAAATTCTCTACTGGATTTTTTGGTGTTCACTGTAAAGCCTAATAATCATGTTATCTTTATTCTATGGGTCGATACGATTACGGGGATACCAGACATGAATATTTTTTCTTATGTTTTACTAAATTTGTCAAATAAAACCCTAATGTGCTAAAAATTTATCATTTTTGCATTACCGTTGTAACATTGTTAAATTTTTGGCTACAGATCTGGTTGATGGCTTGTTTTTTGTGGGACATGTTGTACTTTGCACCAGTATATGGAGTACAAATGATTTTTTGATCACTTTTTATAGTATTTTTTGTGGGATTGAATAGGTAAAAATCATAATTTTTGGAGGGTTTATAACAGTTTTTTTTTTACGGCGTTCATCATGCGGGTTCAATTTACTGTTATTCTACAGGTTGTTACAGATGTGGTGATACTATATATGTGGGGTTTGTGTTAGGATTTAGACTTTTTTTTGCGTTATATGTCTCTTTATATATTATGGGGCTTATGGGAATTTTTATTGATTTCTTACTTTATTTTCTATTGAATAACCCTTTTTTTTAACTTTTTGACTATTTCCACCATGGGACATGAACAAGCAATCATCTGATTGCTTGTTCATGATAATACCCTGCAATACTGAAGTATTTATTCTATTCTATTTTTCTATTCTTCTATTTTTTTGTATTTCTTTTTATTAGCAGTGTCAGCCTATGCACATGCATAGGCTGACACTGTGCTTTTAAGATGACGTCAGAGACGCCATCTTTCAGGCACTGCCAGCAGGCAGTTCTTGGGTCTTGATCGGACCCCAGGGCTGCCATATCAATGATTGGCGCCCTCCTAAAAAGGTGCGGGGGGGGGCTGGGGCCATCGTGGGGGAAATACCCCCTCCCCCAAAGGAAAGGTAAATGCCATGGTTGCACTGACCGCTGCATTTAACTGGTTAAACACCGGTAGATTACCGCTGACACCGGTTCTCCAGTGCAGAGTGCTAAGGGGTTAAAAATGTTGGGTCATCATATGAACCAGGATTAACAATAAATCTTAATTGCAGACACATGTGATAACTGTTATAGCTGTTTATTGTAGCCTAAAGCTAAAGTACAGTAAGTTACCAACATCCAGAGGTTTGTTTGTAACTAGGAGTTGTCTGTAAGTCGGGTGTTCTTAAGTAGGGGACAGCCTGTACTTCAAATACAGGTTGGAGGTGTAAATATGAAACTGGAACATCATGCAAATACGGTGGACTTGTTCATTCATAGATTTTCTGGTTCCAAATTCTTAACCTTCTTAAGAATATGACCAATACCGTGGGGACCAGAAGTTGCCATTCTCTTTCTTAACATGGAACAACTAATAAAAAATTCCATTGCTTCTACTTGTAAAAGTGAAACTCCCTTCCATTTTAGAAATTGAAAGAAATAAGATGTAATTATCAGATGGAGCAGATGACAGCTCACAACCGAGGAGATAGGAAAATATTTAATTCTTATTGGTTGTAGGGGTTCACTCAAATGGTAGCCTTTAGAGAAGCGCCAGGCAGCAGTCTTTCAGGTGAACAAAACAGGTGTCTTTATTTAGACATAAAAATAACAGGCAAAAGGGCTTGCTCCAGCCGGCAAAACAAAATGCATAGTCCATATGATAAATCTCAGTCCATGTTATCAAGCACAGTTCACATTCACAGACACAGTACCGTATTTCACCCTCCTGGGTTAGGAGCACCTTTTCAGTCCTCAGACTTCCCCACACAGCAAGGCTCAGCTCTGGCTCTGCTATTCGCTGTGTTCCACTCAGCTACACACAGGTAGGGAACCACCCACCTTCTCCTGACACAGGTGGTTTTACATAGGGCTGCAAGCCCTGGCCTGGAACGTGGGAGCAGCCATCCCACCCAGCACTGTGACTGCTCCAGGAAAAACCCGTCCCGGATCAGCTAAAATAACAAAAGTGTCAGTGGCCGAACTCCGCTGACACCAGCAATACTGGTTTTTACTTCACCGAGGCCAGGCACCACGGTGACACATCTACCATCCACCACAACACCTTGTGTCTTTCTACATACCCCCTCTGCCCAACACAGGGGGTCTGGGCACCTTCAGCCAGCATGCAATAAACCCTAGACAGCGCATCTGCGTTACCTTGTAATTTGCCAGGCCTATGCTCCACTGTAAAATTAAAGTCTTGCAGAGCCAAGAACCAATGGGTCACACGGGCATTGTTACCCTTTTTCTCTCTTAGCCATTTCAGAGGAGCGTGGTCTGATACCAGCCTGAACTTTTGACCCAGGAGGTAGTACTGGAACGAATCTAGGGCCCACTTGATGGCCAAGCGTTCTCTCTCGATTATTGAATAGTTACGTTCCGCTGGGGACAGCTTTCTACTGAGATAGCACACCGGATGTTCCTCCACATTTACCACCTGCGAAATTACAACCCCTAGGCCTCTCTCTGATGCGTCTGTTTGCACCACAAACTCACAAGAAAAATCAGGGGCTATCAACACTGGCTGTCTACAGAGAGCAACCTTAAGCTTCTGGAAAGCCCCCTCAGCCTCTGGGGACCACTTGATCATGGCCATTTGTTTCCCTTTGTAAGGTCGGTAAGGGGTACTGCTATTTCAGCAAAGTTTGGGATAAATCTCCTATAATATCCCACAATACCGAGAAATGCCCTCACTTGTTTCTTTGTAAGTGGGCGGGGCCAGTCCTGGATGGCTTTTAGCTTATTTATCGGGGGCTTAATCTCACCTCTCCCTACAACATAACCCAAGTATCTGGCTTCTTCCATCCCAATGGCACACTTACATGTACTTGGATTTATAGTAAAACCGGCCTTTCTAAGTGCATTCAGGACTGCTTGGATTTTACCAAGATGACTCTCCCAATCCCGGCTAAAGATCACTATGTCATCCAAGTAAGCGGCTAAATATTCTCTGTGAGGTCTTAAGACCCGATCCATAGCCCTTTGGAAGGTGGCTGGGGCCCCCTATAAACCGAACGGTATCCTGACATACTGGAAGGATCCCTCAGGTGTGGAAAAGGCTGTCTTCTCCCTGGCTTCCTTAGATAAGGGAATTTGCCAATACTCCTTGGTGAGGTCTAAGGTAGTGATATACCGGGCTGGCCCTAGCCTCTCAATAAGCTCATCTACCTGAGGCATGGGGTATGCATCTACCTTTGACACCTCATTTAATTTGCGATAATCATTACAGAATTGCCACTCTCCATTGGGCTTTGGGACTAGCACTATGGGACTGGACCACCCACTTTTAGATTGATCAATGACCCCTAGTTTCAGCATTCTGTGCACTTCCTTGGTGATGACTGCCCTCCTGGCCTCTGGAATCCGATATGGTTTTAGGTTCACTCTCACATGAGGCTCAGTAACTATCTCGTGTTCAATTACATTAGTTAGTCCTGGTGCTTCTGTGAATAGATCTCTATTTTTCTCCAACAATTGTCTGCACTGGTGTTTTTGAGAAGAGGACAGGGTCTCTGCTATCTTGACATTCTCTGTGTTGACCTCTGATTGGGCCACAAGGCAAGAGGCCTCTGGGGCATCTCTATGTTTCCAGGGCTTAAGCAAGTTAATATATGACCTGTTAGGGTTTTCTTCTGCCTGGCTGATGAACTCGATAGTTAACTTCGCCCACCCTCTCGACAACCTCATAAGGCCCTTGCCATCTCGCCAAGAATTTGCTCTCCACCGTAGGTACTAACACCAAAACTCGATCCCCCGGACTAAACTGTCTAAGATGAGCCGATCTGTTATAGACTCTAGCCTGTGCTTCTTGAGCCTGCAGGAGGTGCTCTTTGACAATAGGAGTGACCTGAGCTATTCGATCCTGTAATTGGGCAACATGTTCAATGACACTTTTGTAGGGTGGAACTTCACTCTCCCATGTCTCTTTTGCTATGTCTAACAGACCTCGTGGGTGTCGGGCATACAACAGCTCAAATGGAGAGAACCCTGTGGAGGCTTGGGGTACCTCCCTAATGGAAAACAACAGGTAAGGTAAAAGGTAATCCCAGTCCCTACCATCTTTCTGAACTACCTTCTTTAACATCTGTCTGTGGGTGGTAAACAGAGGTGCGTAATTGAGTAACCTTCAGAACCTTAAAGAGATCCTGCATGACCCTGGACATGAATGGAGTCCCTTGGGTCAGTCAGAATCTCCTTAGGTAGCCCTGTTCTAGAAAATATCTGAAACAATTCTCTGGCGATAACCTTGGAGAAGGCCTTTCTCAGTGATACCTGGTAGCATAATCCACAAAGGGTACTTCGATAATCGGCAATGGTATTAGGGGGCTGCGAAAGTTTGCCACCGGGGAAGTTACTTGGCAAGTAGGACATGACTGACAATAATCTCTGACCTCCCGGTAACATCCCGGCCAGTAGAATCTGCGTAGAATCCTCTCTACTGTCTTATCTGCCCCCAAATGTCCTCCTAGCACATGGTTATGTGCCAGGTCCATGACCAGGCGCCGATACTGTTTGGGAACCAGGAGCTGTTCCACTATGTCCTCACGGATTTTAGTCACTCGGTACAACAAATTTTCATTCATGGCAAAATGAGGAAATCTTTTGTCTGCCCCTAGCTCCTGAGGAACCCCATTAATTACCATTACATTCGTAAAAGCACCTTTTAGAGCTTCATCTTGAAGTTGGGCCGTCCCAAAGTTACCCCTAGACACCTCCAGGTCTGGGACAGTATCTTCAACAGTTAACTCTTCCTCCCTGTCCCCCAACATGACAGAGAATGGAAATTCAGGGACTACCTCAGGGGCTGTGCTCAAGGGGCTGTCTTTTTCCTCTGGGAGTCCCTGCTGTAACACCTTATCCCAAAGACCCCAGAACAAAGGACAGTCCCGACCAACAATTATGTCATGCATCAGTCCTTGCACTATTCCCACCTGGTGGGATATTGTACCCCCATCTGTTTTTAAGGTAACCTGGGCCACTGGGTACACCTTGGTATCCCCATGTATACAAGTGACCCCCAAAGTCTTACCAGGAACCAATTCATGAGATATACGGGCTGTCACGAGTGTTAACAGACTCCCTGAGTCCAAGAGTCCGATGATGGGCGTACCATTCACCCTGATTGCACAAAGTGGTCCCTTCTCCATTATTGGCACAGCACTGCACACAAGATGCGCAAACATAGAGCTCCGCCTCCCAATGGAACAGTCCATGGGTTCCACATTGAGAGGGCACTTAGCCGCCATATGACCCGGAGCATGGCATCTCCAGCAGATGATTTCTCTAACGGTGGGTCTAAATGTTGTCTCAAGTACATTCTTGGCCTTGGAATGTCCTTCACGAGAGGACTTGGCTCCCTTCCTTTGGCCTCCAGAGTCACTTCGGGCACACCAGTAAGGAGAGGTCAGGGGTGCTGGGTCCGCAATAGAGTTCTCAACTGCCTGATATCTCTCCACCAGACCCACTAAGTCATCTGCGGTCTAGGGATTTCCCTGTGCAACCCAGCATTGCACTGGTTTGGGGAGTGCATGAACATAGCGGTCCATCACCACACGCTCCACCATCTTTGCTGGGGAACAGGCATCCGGCTGTAGCCATTTCTGGACAAGGTGCAGAAGGTCGATCATTTGGGACCTTGGGGGCTTGTCCCTCTTGTAACCCCAATGATGCACTCTCTGAGCTCGAACCGTAACAGTTACACCAAGTCGTGCCAGAATTTCAGCTTTTCATATTCCCTGGCATCTTGCAGAGACAAATCATAGTAGGCCTTTTGTGGCTCACCTGTGAGAAACGGGGCCAAGACTTCAGCCCATTGCTCAGCTGGCAGTCTCTCACGTTCAGCGACCCTCTCAAAGACAGTAAGGAAGGCTTCCACGTCATCTTCTGGAGTAATTTTCTGCAATGCCTCACGTACTGCTTTTCTCAAACGCTGCCCATCCACCTGGCTAGGTGGCGCTGTGGTTGCCTTGAAGCTGATTGCTTCTGCCATCATGGCCATCTGTTTAATGAGCAACTGGTTTGTCTCTTGCTGCTGAGCGCTGGCTTGCACCAGATGCACCAGATTTTATGTCAGCAGCAGCCTTAACCCAGGACATGCAGTCTTTTAAAGGGGAATCGTGCCCGCAATCCAAAAACCAATTGTAGGGGTTCACTCAAATGGTAGCCTTTAGAGAAGCGCCAGGCAGCAGTCTTTCAGGTGAACAAAACTGGTGTCTTTATTTAGACATAAAAATAACAGGAAAAAGGGCTTGCTCCAGCCGGCAAAACAAAATGCATAGTCCATATGATAAATCTCAGTCCATGTTATCAAGCACAGTTCACATTCAAAGGCACAGTACCGTACTTCACCCTCCTGGGTTAGGAGCACCTTTTCAGTCCTCAGACTTCCCCACACAACAAGGCTCAGCTCTGGCTCTGCTATTCCCTGTGTTCCACACAGCTACACACAGGTGGCTTTACATAGGGCTACAAGCCCTGGCCTGGAACGTGGGAGCAGCCATCCCACCCAGCACTGTGACTGCTCCAGAAAAAACCCGTCCCGGATCAGATGCATTGCAGCTATGCTAAAATAACAAAAGTGTCAGTGGCCGAACGCCGCTGACACCAGCAATACTGGTTTTTACTTCACCGAGGCCAGGCACCACGGTGACACCTAACTACCATCCACCACAACACCTTGTGTCTTTCTACATGGTCCAAATGGGAAAATGATGACTCTTTTCCCTGATCCTATCTCTTCCATCCCAGATTACAGAACTAGTGAGCAGCACAATCTGGCAATGTCAGAGCGCACACACAGCTGTAACCTGGTGCAGGCAATGTTAGGTTTAGTTTTAAGTTCTGTTCCTTTTTCTTTTCTTCTCTTTTCCCTTTTTCTCCTCTTTTCCTTTTAATGGTGACTTTTATTAAAAAGTACGAAAACATTTACCTTATAGGCAGAGATGAGTGAGCACTAAAATGCTCAGGTGCTCGTTATTCGAGACAAACTTTTCCCGTCTCGAATAACGAACCCCATTGAAGTCAATGGGAGACTCGAGCATTTTTCAAGGGGACCAAGGCTCTGCACAGGGAAGCTTGGCCAAACACATGGAAACCTCAGAAAATGATGGAAACACCACGGAAATGGACAGGAAACAGCAGGGGCAGCATGCATGCATGCCTCTGAGGCTGCCTAATCGCACCATTATGCCAAAATTATGGGCAACAGCATGGCGATGACAGAGGGACCGAATGAGGCTAGATAGCATCTAAAGCATCCAATAATTGATCCTGACACGATAGAAGACGGGATGCAGAGGCAGCGGCAGCAGCGGCAGGCTAGAGAGTGGCATGGCGACATACCCTAAATGGACTCAGGCTTCAAACCAATAGGTGGAGAGGAACCAAAGGAGGTGAGCAAGAAGCGCTGAAATGATTTACTATGTGAACAAAAGGTTGACGGTATATTTAGTCGATAACACAGCATGGTGGCGACATAGTGACCAAGTTCCATAACGTATCTGGTGAAACATCCGAAAAATGAGCCTGACACAGCTCGTTTGATAAGGGGACGACATGTGGAGGCAGCCATGGAGACGACTTCCATGATTAAGAGCGACAGTATGGGGCATCCATATTGCGCTGCTATGATTGAAACTTCAGGTCTCCAGCATGGCGGCGACAGATGGGCCGAGTTCCACTATGTATCTGGTGAAACACCTGAAAATTCTGCCTGACACAGCTCGTTTGATAAGGGGATGATGTGCTGTATATCCTCTCGTGCTCCAGCTTCTGGGGTATAGAGAGTTGAAAGTTGCGCATGGAGACATTGGTGGACGCTGTGGAGGATCGTGGAGGCGTGGATGCCTCTGAGGCTGCCTAATCTTGGGATGGAGCTGGTGGTCTGCTGCCAGGCGAGCTTCCGCCTGTCCAAGCCCCTGTCTCTCGGCTCCTCCCCACCCAAAATGGGCCTGGGGGCCAGAAGCGTTTACTTTGAAAAAAATTATAATTTTCAAAGCAGGTGGGGGCTACAAACAGCACTTCTAAGTACCTTTTGGATAAGATCAAGTGTAGTACTGTTCTTATAAGTTTTGGTTATGGCGGGTGAGGGGAATGTAAACATATGCGCAACAAGCGCTGAAATAATATCGGTAAATGATAAAAGTTTGCCAGTATATTTTGTGGATAACACAGCAGGGTGGCGACAAAGTTAACAAGTTTGATGTGGAAGCCATGAAAACATCCCAAAATTCTGCCTGACACAGCTCGTTTGATAAGGGGATGATGTGCTGTATAGCCTCTAGCGCTCCAGCTTCTGGGGTATAGAGAGTTGAAAGTTGCGCATGGAGACATTGGTGGACGCTGTGGAGGATCGTGGAGGCGAAATGGACAGGAAACAGCAGGGGCAGTATGCATGGATGCCTCTGAGGCTGCCTTATCTTGGGATGGAGCTGGCGGTCCACTGCCAGGCGAGCTTTCGCCTGTCCAAGCCCCTGTCTCTCGGCTCCTCCCCACCCCATATGGGCCTGGGCATCGGTAAATGATAAAAGTTTGCCAGTATATTTTGTGGATAACACAGCAGGGTGGCGACAAAGTTAACAAGTTTGATGTGGAAGCCATGAAAACAACCCAAAATTCTGCCTGACACAGCTCATTTGCTAAGGGGACAATGTATGGAGGCAGCTATATGGACGACTTTGGGAGGCAGCTATTGAGATGATGTTTGGAGGTAGCAATGGAGACAACATGTGGAGGCAGCTATAAAGACGACGTGTGGAGGCTGCTATGGAGACAATTAAATTTGGAAAGTGCCTGTATGTGGCAGTCAAAAAAGTTTTCAAACCAGAGGAGCAGGTAGATGGTCCTCCAGAAAAATTAAATAGATTGAGTGCCTGTATGTGGCACTCCCAAAAATTGTTTAAAACAGAGGACCTGGTAGGTGGCCCTCCAGAAAAATCAACTACATAGAGTACTATAGCTAGAGCCAGTTGGCCCTGGCAAAAAATAGCCAGTTTCCTCTGCTTTAGTGTACAAAGAGGAGGAGAAGGAGGAAAATGAGGAGGAGGAGTGCATACATTATTCAGGTTGAGCTTCTTTCACCTGGCGGAGAATGGAAATCCTGAGAAATCCAGGCTTTATTCATCTTGATAAGCGTCAGCCTGTCAGCGCTGTCAGTCGACAGGCGTGTACGCTTATCGGTGATGATGCCACCAGCTGCACTGAAAACCCGCTCACACAACACACAAGCGGCAGGGCAGGCAAGAACCTCCAAGGCGTACAGTGCCAGTTTGTGCCACATGTCCAGCTTTGAAACCCAGTAGTTGTAGGGAGCTGTGTGATCATTTAGGACGATGGTATGGTCAGCTACGTACTCCCTCACCATCTTTCTGTAAAGATCAGCCCTACTCTGCCGAGACTGGGGACAGGTGACAGTGTCTTGCTGGGGTGACATAAAACTGGCAAAAGCCTTGTAAAGCATACCGCTGCCAGTGCTGGACAAGCTGCCTGCTCACCTACTCTCCCTCGCTACTTGTCCCGCAGAAGTACGCAATCTGCCGCTAGCGCTGTCAGAAGGGAAATACTGTTTCAGCTTGTGCACCAGGGCCTGCTGGTATTCATGCATTCTCACACTCTTTCCTCTCCTGGGATGAGAGTGGAAAGATTTTGCTTGTACCGTGGGTCCAGGAGAGTGAATACCCAGAATTCATTCCCCTCACTGGCCTGACTGTCCATTTCTTCCTCCTCCAACTCCTCTTTTTCTGCCTATACACGTTGAACAGTGAAGGACTGAGCAATGCTCCCCTCTTCTGTCTCGCCAACATTCTCCTCCTCTTCCTCCTCATCCTCCTCAAACTCCTCCGATTTGGCTGAGAAACAGACCTGAGGGTGCTTTGGCTATCAACAAGGGAATCTTCTTACCCCGTCTCTTGTGACGAGCGCAAAGCTTCTGACTTCATGCTCACCAGAGAGTTTTTCAACAGGCCAAGCAGCAGGATGGTGAGGCTGATGATGGCGGCATCACCACTGACCATCTGTGTTGACTCCTCAAAGTTACTCAGCACCTGACAGATATCAGACATCCACGTCCACTCCTCATTGTAGACTTGAGGAAGCTGACTTACCTGACTAGTTCTGGTGGAAGTTGACATCTGGCAGTCTACAATCGCTCTGCGCTGCTGGTAAACTCTGGATAACATGGTTAATGTTGAATTCCACCTCGTGGGCACGTCGCACAACAGTCGGTGAACGGGCAGTTGGATGCGGCGCTGCGCTGCCCTGAGAGTGGTAGGATCTGTGCTGGACTTCCTGAAATGCGCACAGATGCGGCGCACCTTCGTGAGCAAATCAGACAGATTGGGGTATGTCTTGAGGAACCGCTGAACTATGAGATTTAACACATGAGCAAGGCATGGCACATGTGTCAGTCTGCCGAGTTGCAGAGCTGCCACCAGGTTACGGCCATTGTCACACAAAACCATGCCTGGCTTCAGGTTCAGCGGTGCCAGCCACAAATCAGTCTGCGCCGTGATGCCCTGTAATAGCTCTTGGGCGGTGTTCCTTTTATCGCCTAGGCTCAGCTGTTTGAGAACCGCCTGCTGTCGCTTAGTGACGGCACTGCTGCTGTGCCTAGAGCTACCGACTGATGGCGCCATGCCCATGGATGGTAATTCGGAGGAGGAGGTGGAGGAGGGGTGGGAGGAGGAGGAGGCATAGTAGGCCTGAGAGACCTGGACCGAGGTAGGCCCCACAATCTTCGGCGTCGGCAGTATATGACCATCCCCGGGGTCAGACTCGGTCCCAGCCTCCTCCAAGTTAACCCAATGTGCCGTCAGTGATATATAATGGCCCTGCCTGGCAGCACTCGTCCACGTGTCCGTGGTCAGGTGGACCTTGTCAGAAACGGAGTTGGTGAGGGCACGGATGATGTTGTCTGACACGTGCTGGTGCAGGGCTGGGACGGCACATCGGGAAAAGTAGTGGCGGCTGGGGACCGAATACCTAGGGGCGAAAGGCCTCAGTCTCTACCAGCCTATAGGGCAGCATCTCCAGGCTAAGTAGTTTGGAGATGTGGAGATTGAGGGCTTGGGCGTGTGGGTGGGTTGCACTGTACTTCCTATTGCCCTCCAGCGTCTGGGGTATGGAGAGCTGAACGCTGCGCATGGAGACATTGGTGGATGTTGTGGAGGATTGTGGAGGCGAAGGTGTGGTTTTCGCACGGGAGGTGTTTGGGCCAAGGGGCCTGGGCAAGGGGGTGACTAGCAGAGGCAGCAGGTGACACAGGGGAAGGAGCAATGGTGTGCCCGGCCCGAGGTGAACGGCCTTGGTTCAATTGAGTGGGATGTTTAGCATTCATATGACTGCGCATACTGGTGGTTGTTAAGCTGGTAGTGGTGGAACCCCTGCTGATCCTGGTGTGGCACAGGTTGCACACCACAGTCCGTCGGTCATCCAGTGTTTCTTTAAAGAACCTCCAGACTTCCGAAAATCTAACCCTTGCCACGGGAGCTTCACTACGTGAAACATTTGGTGCTGATGCACCAGCTCTGGCCCTGCCTCTCCGTCTGGCCCCACCACTGCCTCTTCCAACCAGTTCTCGTCGAGGACTCCGTCTCAGGCCGTCTCAGGCCGTGTTCACCCGGCCTATCAACACAGCTTGGGTCTGTCACCTCATCATCCTCCGATCCCTCAGTCTGCTCCCCCCTCGGACTTCCTGCCCTGACAACAACTTCACCACTGTCTGACAACCGTGTCTCCTCATCGTCCGACACCTCTTTACACACTTCTTTCACTACGTCAACAATGTCATCATCACCCACAGACTGTGACCGGTGGAAATCCTGGGCATCGGAAAAGAGCTCAGCAGCAACCGGACAAGTGGTTTTTGACTCTGGGAAGGGTCCAGAAAACAGTTCCTCAGAGTATGCCGGTTCAAATGCCAAATTTTCCTGGGAGGGGGCAGACTGGGGGGAAGGAGGCTGAGGTGGAGGAGCTGGAGGAGTGCCGATTTCGGTGACATGGGTGGACTGCGTGGAAGACTGACTGGTGGACAAATGGCTAGAAGCATTGTCCGCAATCCACGACATCACCTGTTCGCACTGTTCTGGCCTCAACAGTGCTCTACCATGAGTCCCAGTAACTTGAGACATGAACCTAGGGAGTGTAGCTCTGCAGCGTCCCCCTGCTCTCTCATAAGCAGGAGGTCTCACCCCGCCCAGGACCACGGTCTCTGACCCCTGCATTAGTTGGACGCCCACGCTCTCGTCCTCTACCCCTAGCCCTCGGGTTCAACATTTTTAAAATTAAAGTGTAAACTGTAAATTTTTTTTGTTTTTTTTGTGTGTTTTTTTGTGTTTTTGTTTTTTTTAACAAAACAATGCTATCCTATTGCTATGGCAAGTTTCTAACCTACACTGACAGCACACAACAGGATTTTGTGCTGTGCCTCATGACTTTTAGTTTTGAAAAAAAAAAAAAGAAAAAACAGACTGTGCCAAATTTAATCAAATCCCTAATAAATTGTTCCACTTAGATGTTTGAGATGGGTTTGTCTGCCACTGAGAGCTAAGCAGAACGTTCGCAAGACTCCCTGCAAATTCGTCACAATATGGTACTAGCTGCACTACTAGTGCCAGCAAGGCCAGCCACAAGGAAATCAACCAAAAATAAAATATATAACGCTATTGTTGCCCTAAGAAGGCCTGTTGGGTTCTCGTATGGCTAGTTTCTAGCCTACACTGACAGCACACAGCTGGATTTTTTGCTGTGCCTTATGACTTTGAGTTAAAAAAAAAAAGAAAAGTAAAAAAAAAAAAAGAAAAAGCAGACTGTGCCTAATTCAATCAAACCCCTAATAAATTGTCCCACTTAGGTGTTTGAGATGGATATGTGTGTCACTAAGAGCTAAATATAACGTTCGCAAGTCTCCCTGCAAATCCGTCACAATATGGCACTAGCTGCACTACTAGTGCCAGCAAGCCCAGCCACAAGCAAACAAAACAAAAAAATATATAACGCTATTCTAGCCCTAACAAGGGCTGTTGGGTTCTTGTAGACTCACTCCTGCCTAACAGTAAACTAATATAACAGCTTAAAGCTTTCCCGGGATTCAGACAGAGAATGATCCGAGCAGCGCGGGCAGGGGCTAGTCTATTCCAGGGTCACCTGATCAGGCCAGCCAACCACTGCTATCGACGTGTAAGGGTACCACGTCATGCTGGGTGGAGTGCAGAGTCTCCTGGCTTGTGATTGGCTCTGTTTATGGCCGCCAAAAATCAAAATGGCGGGAGATGCCATTTTCTCGAGCTGGCGAAGTATTCGTCCGAGCAACGAGCAGTTACGAATACGCTAATGCTCGAACGAGCATCAAGCTCGGACGAGTGTGTTCGCTCATCTCTACTTATAGGGCATTTGTATGCAATACTTGTAACAAACGCATGAATAGTATATACCCGATTCATCATTGTATATACCCTGCGAGACAATCAAGCTTTCTGGTACTGATTTATGTTCATGAATCATATTTATGTGCTACGTATTATTGTAAAAATGACTGAAAATGTAAGTTACTAAAAAACAAATGTTTGGCCTGAAGATTTTTTTTTTGCTTTGGAATACGTAACGTAATAAAACATGTATAAAATTGGTATCTCCATAATAGTACTGACCCAAAGAGTAAAAGAAAGGTATCATTTGGAGCGCACAGTTTAAGCTGTAAAAACATGGACCAAAAGAAAATGGCGTAAATGTGTTATTTTGTCAATTTCACCGCATTCAGAATTTTTTCCCAGCTTCCCAGTACATGGTAGGGAATATTTATGCAGCTCTGTTTGCAGAAAAATAATACAGCTATGGAATTTTGAAAGTGGGGAATGAAAAACGGAAATTCAGTCCTGGTGTATACAATTTTGGTTGTTCCTGGCTACGACCTCAAACTCCTGACTATAATCGGCCACATTAGTTCACTTTAATAGCTTTTATTTTACCCCAGGAGGAGGGGCAGGAGCCAGAGAGCACTACAGACAGAGGCAATTCCTAGCAGCAGCAGCAGAGGAAACATCAGCAGCTCTACACACAAGATAAGCTCTTGATCCAAGGGGAGGGGGGCAGAGCAGTGCTGACTGTGTGTTTTAATGATTAGATCAGGTGGCATAGCAGAGTGAATTAGTGTGTCTTATCTCTATCTCATGACTCTGATCTGCCTCATTTCTTTTTTTCTATGTGTCAAATATTAGCAGAATGTTCAGAAGCTAAATGAAAGTGTGTATTAACCTGTACCCTCAGAATCTAAGCACATTGTCAGCTCACAGTATCTTATAGCACACAGTGATCATGAAGTGTCTGCTCAGAGCATCAGCACCCACACTTTGGAATTTTACACTGACCCGCCTATATTTTAGGACTCTCTGCAAAGTTTCAATGGGAAAGCCACATCCCTTTCCACTAAGTGAGGTCTCGTTATAGAAGTTGACATTCTGGGAAAAAGATCTCTCTTCAAACTAACAGAAACACTTCACTGTTTCACCACAACTACCATAAGCACAGCACCGGCACCCTACTATAGTAACCCCTATGTATGTCTGTCTAACCAGTGTCTATTTATTGTCACTAGTGTAACAAATCCTGTTTGTCTTATGTAATGTATTGTGCTGTATCATTCTGGGACTCTGTTTTTATGCAACTAAGGAACACATTTCACTTTTAAAGCACCAAAATGAGTGTTTCCCAGTGAATCAATTGCAGAGCCAGCAAAGTCCTATTAAGGGGTAGGTGTGTGATAGGTTTGCTAGACTGGACTGACAGGCGGCCTCTATGAGCCAAGCAGCGTGAACTAGTGCAACAAGCCTAAAAAACCATAGCAGCTCAGCATTCTGGAGGGATGACATTAAGACTGGATTTTTCAACGCTACGGCCTTTAAGTGAATATGGGAACAAATTCTGCCAGTTCTGATCTATAGATGGGGAGAAAACTGGCAAAGTTTATTCCCTGTGATAAATGTAGCAGCACGGGTGCTCACGGCGCAGCCTGCCCTCTGCCTTCCCCAACACAAAGTGGGTGCCATAATGAGTCACCCTGCGTCCAGCTTTTGACTTGACCAGTCCTCCTGTCACGGGAGGTTACTTTTGGAAAATAAATATTAAACTGTTAAATGGACAAAATCCAAAATATAAATATATTTTTAAATAATGAACATGAATTTTATTGCATGAAATAAGCATTTTTCCCAATAAACTGTATATTTGAGACCCTATTTCCCTTTGTTTGCAATAACGGGAGCAGACGTTTCCTGTAGTTACTGCTTACGTTTGGTCACACTGCAGCAGAGATTTTGTCCCACTCCTCTACACACCAATAAGCAAACAAGAAGTCAACTCACCCGACTGCTAGTGTATCAAGGATGTCTTCTCTAAATACACAATGGGGCTTATTTACTAAGGGTCCCGCGGCCATATTTTCGTCGGGTTTCCCGACTTTTTGGGGATCGCGCCGGGGATTGTGTCACTCGCGATAGTATTGTGTTGAAAATGGCGCCAGCTTTCACGTGACACATATCAGGGGTCGGGCCGTCGGACGATCCGATAGATTCGCAAGCCATGCGCTTGCATACACCGGGATAAAGATAGTGAACTCCGGCGGACCTGAACGGGGAAGCAACACATGCAGGATATCGGCCGCACAATCTTCATGAATCACGGCAGAGTTCATCCTCACCAGACAATCTGGAAGGAGAGAGATGATACAGATAAGAGATGCGTGAGATGCCTATTACACAGAGACATGACAGATTCTGACAGACTTTTACACTGTCAGCTCTGCTACATCTCTGTTCTCACAGACATGTGCCTGCCCTTCCCTTCCCCCTGATCACTTATCTGCTTGCAGCTTTTCTCTAGTCAGGATGTGTTTGCTGGCAGGAAGTGATGAGTGTTAGAGTGAGCTCCGTCCTGGACTGTGGGGGACGGGACTACAGGCACAAAGGAAAGAAAGACAGAAATCTCAGCAGCACGGAGTCACATAGAAATCCAAGATGGTGGCCACCTGACCCTAAGTGAGAAGTTACAGGGTTGTGTCTAGGGGCAACTGAAATTGTAGACACCAGGATTGAGAGAGACAGGTTGGGCTTATATCTGTGAAATGTTGTATTTTTGTTAATAATAGTGAAGAGAATGTAGTTATTTTGTTATACTGAGTAGTAACTCAAGAAGAGAGCCTTTAGTGCTGATTCATGTTGAGTCCTTATAGGACAGTTAATTCTTGAGGTAGAAACAGAAGTAGGAAGTAGTGTTGGTAAATGTGGGATAATGTTCAAAAAGAGAGTAATCCAGATTTTGTAAATCCTTGTATTAGATTGAAACAATATTCTTTATTATATTGTAGTAAAACAAAAAAAAGAAAGCTGGTCCACCATTGCCCACATTGGAGCTTATTTACTAAGGGTCCGCAGCTGCCCTTTAGTCAGATTTTCCGCTCTTTTCAGAGATTGCATGGACGTGACAGGTATTTTGCAGGGGAATGTGTTGCAAGTGATTGAATTTTGACGCAACTGCACTGGCTTTTTTAATGCAACAGAAATGGGTGGGCGCCTTTGGATGATCCATCTCATTCGGACCAAGCGTGGGATTTAACATTCAAACTGTGTTGCAATCCAAAGCACTTACATGCACCAGTAAGAAGACGATGAACATCCGGCGGACCTGAGCGGGGAAGCGACACATGCAGGATATCGGGGGCAGGATCTTAGTGAATGGCGGCACAGTGCATTCTCGTCAGATAATGCCTTCTCGGTGCACAACTCCAGACGGCTAAGTAAATGTGCCCCATTGAATCCTTCCTTAGCAATGACTGTCTCAATAGAAAATTAAGATGTTGCTATACCCACAATGTCACATGATCGTAAATAAGTAATGATGATAAGTTCTTTAATATGGAAGGATATTTAAAAACAATTATGCATGTAAGGGAAACTTATTAAACACAAATATTGGAAAAATATTGGAATATTGAAAATATTGGAAAAGCCGGTGCCAAAATCCAATCGTGTGCGACACATGCTTCTGACATCACTCCACGTCCTGTAGATAATAACCATGTCAGGACACCCCAGGAGAGGGCGGTGCACAGGCTGTGCTTTCTAGGAGATCGGGTGAAGCCCTCACCTGATCTCCATTACAGGAGGGTCTGGCAGTGCTGGATTCTCCGGACCTATGAACTATAAGATGTAGGCACTTTTTAGCATTTTTTTTTTGCTTTAAAGTGCATCTTATAGTTTAAAATATTATTATATTACTGTTTATTTCAAAAGGAAGTAGAAAATAATGAAAGACCCTTAACCAGAAATCAATTTAAGTCCAGCGTTAAGTCACCCCCCTCCAGTCTTACACTCATGGTTAGAGATGGGCAAATCGATTCGAACGAAGGGGAATTTGTTTCAAATTTCAGGTAAAACTTTGGTTCAGCACAAATTCGAAGCTTACGGTGATTCGTGGAAACAAAATAGTTTTTTCCTCTTTATGAGCAAAATGGCCGCTAGCACAATGGGGCACATTTACTTAGGGTCCGTCAGACGCATTTCCGTTGGGTTTCACAAATTTTTCCGATTTGCCCTGAATTGCACAGGGGTTTTTGACGCACGCGATCGGATTGTGGCGCATCGGCGCCGGCTTGCATGCGACACAAATCGGGGGTGTGGCCTGACGGATTCGGACAAAACGCAGAATTTAAAAATGAAATTGTGTCTCACATGCACCGGGAAGAAGGTGAACTCCGGTGGACCTTAGCGGGGGAAGTAACACATGCAGGAAATTGGACGCATGATCTTATTGAATCGTGGCAGGTCCGAATCCTCGTCGGATATTCTGGATCGGCGGCATCAACGCGACGGGTAAGTAAATTACATGGGGCAGAGAACTCTGGGAAGAAGAAAGGAACACCCTCAGTCACATGTGCAGACATTGAAGCAGACATCGCCCACCGGCAGGCTTATATGATAAAAAACAGCCCTATAAAAACAGAGGGCCATTTGCAATCCCATCACCTCACACTGCATGTGCTGTCTCTAGAGTCCAGCTGCTTGTACTCAGTAGCTGATGGAGTGATTTTTTCTCAAAGTCTCAGGTGTCCATTTTGGGAGATCTATATACCCCAAATTTCAATTCTTTTTCGTTGTTCATATCAAGAAATCCGTGTCAAATCAACATAGTTGCTGAAGTAATTTTTTTTTTAAAGTCCAGGGTATCAGCTTTTGGGGTTCTGTATTCCCCAAATCTGTATCCCCCAAATTGTCATTGTGCCACTCTCTGGCCTCATGCTGCTGCTACAGAGGCACACCTACACACACTGTGATTGTGCCACACTATGGTCTACCATGTTGCTGCCACCTCCAGAATTTGTCATTGCACCACTCTCTGACCTCATGATACTGTTGCCGCCACCTCCATACTCTGTCATTGTGCCACCCTGCATCCTACTCATGCTGCTGCCAACTGACCGCTGTCTCCCTGGAACAACCTGTTTCTTCCATAACGCTATATGATGTTGCCACTAAGTTTGGTTTTCCCCTTCATTTCATCTGTCAGGAGGAATGAAAAACTTCAGGATTGATAGCAAAAAGCTGGAGTGGATAAAGAACACACAGGACATGCAAATATCCCATTTACTGGTCATCTCTGTTTTGTTTTTGGCTTTAGCAATACCGATGGATTATTGACCAATTGAAAGCTTGTCTTACCTCTCCTGGTTCCCACTCCCATCCGGACTAGGCCCCACTCGAGGCCCCACTCCCTAGGGCTCATTTGCGGCAGTACTTCTAGATTTAAAGGGCCATCGCAACAGGCCACTTACCGTTCTGCATTTAATTCCCGGCCATCATTCCCTGCTGGATCATTGTTTGTGTTACTCCATTGTGAAAGCTCCCCTGCAATATTCCTGCGTTCCTGTGTTACCAGAGTCCCTCCATGTTCCTGTGTTACTAGAGACCCTCTGTGTTGTTGTATTCCTGTGTCTCTGTGTCCCTTGCGCCTGTCCTCCTGTTCCCATCTGCCTGGACTTCCTATTGCTGACCCCGGATTTGGACTTGACATTGCATCACTTCCACCTCCCCTGACCCTGGGCCTGGACCTGACCATGAGACTGTCTGCTGTTAAGGTACCTCGACCTTGGCTGCCACCGCAGGCTGGTCACACCTGTGGAACGACCTGGTGGTACCCTGCCACAGCAAGACCATCCCGCTTTGCGGCGGGCTCTAGTGAAGACCAGGTGCCACTTAGACTTTGGTCCCAGGTGTCGGCTAGTACCACCTCCTGAGGTGGTCCAGGGGGTTCACTGATTCCTGACAGTTATTAGCATTTACACATACTGGGATGCTAGACAATTTTAAAGCAAGGGCCTTTGCAGTTACTAGAATTTGTTGAATATTTATATGGATGACGTTATTTTTTTGTGATTTTTGTGATGTAATTCAAGAGAGTAATGTGACATCCCTGTATAAGATGCAATAAGTTTATGACTTAGTGTTATTTTATTTGTTATATTATGAATATACACTTTTTTAATGATTTTTTACATACATTGTCCACAGTATGTATATATATATATTTCCTTTTAGTGTCACACCTTATATGAATTAACCTTTTTTTTTTATTTATCAATCTTGCTTTATTGAAAATTTGACATTTTGTGGTACATTATATCTTTTACATATTGAGATATAACAGTTATAAAACTATTCAACAATTTTGTTATTCAACTTAACAGGGTCGTATAAAAAAGGTAGCAGTAATAATAAAAAAAAAAAAAAAAAAATGGAAGAAGAAAAAAAACAAAAGGAAAGGGAACATAAAGATGAACCTGATAAGGAAATAAGGGGGGGGGGGGGGAGAAAAGGGTAGGGGGTTAAGGGGGGAGTAGGGGGAGTGGGAGTCTGGTCACGATCTAAGTTGATTTGATACAGTGAGCGCTAGAATGCGGTGTTTCTATTAATCTTCTGCTATATTTAGGAAATCTGATGAATCTTTAAAGGCTAACCAGGGGGCCCATGTCTTTAAGTATTTATCGTGTGTTTTTTTGGTCTCTGCAGTCAATTCTTCCATTTTTTGAATATGGAGAATTTCCTCAAACCAGCTCGTCAGGGTTGGGGCTCTGGTATTTTTCCATAGTCTGGGGATTAACGAGCGGGCTGCTGTCAACATAACATTTAGAAGAGAGAAATCATTATTTCCAGTTTGTTTGGAGTGTAGAGAAAGTAGTAGTACAGAGGGGTCATTGTGAACCTTGTGTTTTGGTATTTCCGTAGAGATTTTGCACACTTTTTCCCAGAATGAGTGTAATATGGGGCAGTCCCACCAGATGTGTTTCATTGAGCCATCTGGTCTTTTGCATCTCCAGCATTCATTTGGGGTTGTGGGGAATACTTTGTTGAGTTTGGCAGGAACCCAGTACCATCTTGATAAGATTTTGTAATTTGTTTCATGTGCTTTAGTTGATATTGAAGATTTATGTAACAGCTTAAAGGCTCTACTCCAGTCGTCTTTTGAGAAGGTCTTGTTTAAGTTTTCTTCCCAGAGTGAGGTGTATTGTAGTGGAAGCTCAGCCCACTTGTCAGACCAATGCTCATTGCCGTACATTTTGATATGTTGATTTTATGATTGCTAAAAAAACCAAAGGTTTGCAGGGTCTCCATTAAATATGTGAGGGATTTTTCGGGCTTGGATAGGTGCTGTCTAGTGCCGTTATTTATTGTAAACTGGCAAGAGTATGTGCCATTAATTCTAATTTGAGCTTGAGGGGAGTTATATAGTGCTTGAATTTTTGACCACATAATATGTCCTATCCCTATTTGTTTCAGGGTTTCCTCCAGGAATCCCCAGTCCACACGATCGAAGGCTTTTTCTGCATCGAGCGAGAGAGCTAAAAAGGGAGTGGATGTTTTATTGGCTTGGTGAATGAGCAAGAAGGTTTTCAGGGTGTTGTCCCTGGCCTCTCTGTTTGGAACAAAGCCCACTTGGTCAGAGTGAACCAGGGACTCCAGGAAGCGAGATAGACGGTTTGCAATGAGTTTTGCGTAGATCTTTGTATAAGTGTTGATTAAGGAGATAGGTCTATAGCTTTGGCATAATTGTGGGTCTTTCCCCTCCTTTGGAATTACGGTGACATATGCATGTAGAAACGCTGGCTGGAAAGGCACTGAATCTGAGATTGCATTAAATGTGTCTAAGAGTGGAGATGTCAGCTCGACTAGGAGGGTCTTATAAAAGATGGCTGTGTATCCGTCAGGGCCCGGGCTTTTACCGTTTGGGAGTGCGTTTATTACTTCTTGTATTTCCTCTGCTGAAAAGGGTAGGTCTAATTTCGTAGAGTCGTCCTTTGTAATTGTGGGTAAGGCAGTTTCCTCGATGTATTGAGAGAGAGTTATGGGTGTGGGAGGGGGCGGGAATGTTGTTGAAGGGGGTGGTTGATTATATAGCGAGGAATAGTATTTCGTAAATGCATTGGCTATATCTTCAGTTTTATGTACTGAGGTGCCTGTAGATGTTTTGATGGCCGGAATATAGGTGGAGGCTTTTTTGTCTCTTAAGGCTCTAGCCAGGTATTTCCCTGGTTTATTACTCCATTCGTAACATGTTCTTGCACATATCTGTTTGAGTCTCTTTTGGTTAGCCTCTAATATAGTGTTTATTTCGTGCCTAACTAGGGTGAGTTCTCTCAAGGTGGCTAATTGGAGAGATTGTTTGTGTTTAGTTTCGAGCAGGTGTAATTTTGTCAAAAGGGTTTGTAATTTGGATTCAGCTGCTCTTTTCGTGCGAGCCCCGTATTTCATTAAAATTCCTCTGAGGGAACCTTTGAGGGTCTCCCATTTCATTGTTGGGGATGATGTATCATGGATGTGATCTTTTTTGAACACTTCTACCATCTGTTTCAGTTCTGTGAGACATTGGGGGTTTTTTAGAAGTGATTCATTTAATTTCCAGTTATAGGATGATCGTTTGGGTCCGTTCCTTAATATTTTATTTTTTCTAATTCCTTATTTTCCTCAAAATCGAATCCCTATTTCTTTAAACTATAAGCTTCAATAGTACTGGGAAAACCTCCTGGAATCGTGGCTTTCCCAGGTACCCTATTTTTCAAAATCCTTTATTGAAAGTTAAATGATGTACATACATGGGATCCAGGGGCGGACCTGCCATGAGGTGAGTCGAGATTCTCGCCTCTAGCTGCACGCCTCCTGCTAGATGAGGGGGCGGCGTCGGGCTCCCGCCTGCCTGCATGTCCTCCGGCTGGTACATGGACCTGCCCATCGCATCAACCCACCCGCTGGCCGGCACTTCCCCCCGCGGCCCGCCCATCACATCTCCCCGCATGCTGTACTTTCCCCTGTGGCCCACCCATCACATCCACCAGCATGCTGGCACTTCCCCCCGTGGCCCGCCCATCACATCCACCTGCCCGCCGGCACTTCCCCCCACCCGCCGGCACAGGTACTTGCCCCAGCCCAAAGTCCACGCTGGTCCCCCCAGGCTCAGATTCACCCGCCCCCCATGATACCTACCTTCCCGGCACCCACCCCCCCGGCATCGCCCACCCACCTACCCCTTGGACAAGGCCGATGATGAAAGAAGAAAAAGGGTAAGGTAACTTCTATGTATATTTGTATATATAAGTAATGTATGTATAGATGTGTGTTTGTATATATTGTGTGGCAGGGTAGCTGCCACTACAGTAGATTTTGTGTATAGAATAAGTATGTTGCTTGATGGATGTGGGAAAGCTGGGTGTTTTTGCCACTAATGAGGATTCATTTGCACTAATGAGGATTCATTTGCACACTGTATGTATTATATGGTATAAGGTGGCACACTGTATGTATTATATGGTATATGGCGGCACCCTGTATGTATTATATGGTATATGGGGGCACGCTGTATGTATTATATGGTATATGGCGGCATGCTGTATGTATTATATGGTATATGGGGGCACGCTGTATGTATTATATGGTGTATGGCGGCACGCTGTATGTATTATATGGTATATGGTGGCACGCTGTATGTATTATATGGTATATGGCGGCACGCTGTATGTATTATATGGTATATGGCGGCACGCTGT
Organism: Engystomops pustulosus; assembly: GCF_040894005.1. Taxonomy (NCBI): domain Eukaryota; kingdom Metazoa; phylum Chordata; class Amphibia; order Anura; family Leptodactylidae; genus Engystomops; species Engystomops pustulosus. Next base: position 294,168,071 of record NC_092411.1, on the reverse strand, counting down.
ATGTATTATATGGTATATGGGGGCACGCTGTATGTATTCTATGGTATATGGTGGCACGCTGTATGTATTATATGGTATATGGTGGCACGCTATATGTATTATATGGTATATGTCAGCACGCTATATGTATTATATGGTATATGGCGGCACACTGTATATATTATATGGTATAAGGTGGCACACTGTATGTATTATATGGTATATGGTGGCACGCTGTGTGTATTAAATACTATATGGCAGCACGCTGTATGTATTATATGGTATATGTCAGCACGCTATATGCATTATATGGTATATGGCCGCACACTGTATGTATTATATGGTATGTGGTGGCACGCTGTATGTATTATATGGTGGAATGCTGTATGTATTATATGGTATATGGGGGCACGCTGTATGTATTACATGGTATGTGGGGGCACGCTGTATGTATTACATGGTATGTGGGGGCACGCTGTATGTATTACATGGTATGTGGGGGCACGCTGTATGTATTACATGGTATGTGGGGGCACGCTGTATGTATTACATGGTATGTGGGGGCACGCTGTATGTATTACATGGTATGTGGGGGCACGCTGTATGTATTACTTGGTATGTGGGGGCACGCTGTATGTATTATATGGTATGTGGGGGCACGCTGTATTGGTGCGTATAGATGTTCAAGGCGTAACAGTTATACAAAAGATAAATATTTTAGCCAGTTACATCATATAAATATCCTTTTTTGTATACCCAAACCATTATAAACAAAACAAAAACAAATTTTGGTGCAAGGAAGGAAAGAGGGGTAAGGGAAGGAGGGAGAGGAAAGATTGGGGGTGGAGGTCTCAGTCTGCCAGTGTAGTATAGGCTGTGGAGCGTATAAAGTCCATCTAAGGGCCCCACGTCCGGACATAGCTCTGCCCCGATCGGTGCAATTCTGCAGATAGTTTCTCCATTCTCTGTAAATAAAGGATTTCTGTAAACAAATTGGACGTGGGCAGCAGCAGGGTGGACTTCCATAGCCTCAGGATTAAAGATCATGTTGCGATCAATAGGACCCTGTCAGGGATCTTTTAGCCTTGGTGAGGGAAATTGGAAGTATGGACAGTAAGAGATGAGCTGGGTTTAGTGTATGTCCAGTCAATTTGTTTATCAAGCCTCAACGTGGATCCAAAAGGGCTGTAATACCGGACATTTCCACCAGATGTGTATCATGTTACTTACAGTCTGTCGGCATCTCCAACACTCTGGACTTGAAGGGTATATAGAGTGTAGCTTGGCAGGAGTCCAGTACCATCTGGATAAGATTTTAAAGTTGGTTTCCTGTGCCTTGCCTGAAATGGACAACTTATGAGATAGTTCATAAGCCTTGGACCACTTGTCCGGAGTGAATGTCTTCCCCAATCCCCCTCCCAAGCCCTTATATATATAGCAGAGCTGTGTATGTTATGGCTGTGATAGCAGAGGCAAGAAAGTCATATGTAATATGTATCTCATGGATCACATCTAAAGGCAGGCGATTTTCAAAAATTTGATTCACCGAGTTTGCCAAATTTTCTGGCAAAATTTGATTTGATCCAAATCGAATCAAGGCGAATTGGATTAAAAAAGAGGTATTTCCTGGATGCAGAGAGCCCGTAGGGTGCTGTAGAACGTTGTGCCATGCTCAAATATGCATAGGGAGTATGGTTTGGTCTTCAAACAATGCTGTGTTTTAGTATGACATGCACATGACAGCCGCCGCTCTTAGAATCACTCCACTACAGTGGCCAACTTCACCAAATAAGCGAAGCGGAAACGCAGCCAAGGTAACGTCTGTGCCAGCTAGAAAGGACTGAGCTGAGGGCCAAGATCCCACTATAACATCAAAGAGTGCACTTTTTTTACACTGACATCAGATGATTCCATAGATAACGACATAACCTGTTCTGTTCAATGCGGATACATGTAGAAACCCCCCAAAAGAGTGCAGAGGGTGTCGGCAGTAATTTTGCATTGACATCACTGATCATTTTGCCCTTATTACCATCCATTAGTGTCCGCTTTCAATTGGACAATAATCCATCAGTATTTCTAAAGCCAGGAGCAAACAGGAGTTAATCAAAAACAGAGATGACCAGTAAATGGGATATTTGCATGTCCTCTGTGTTCTGTATCCACTCCAGCATTTGCCTATCAATCCTGAGGCTTTTCATTCCTTCTGACAGATGAGATAAAGGAGAAAACCAAACATAGTGGCAACGTCATAGAATGGTGGAGGGTGAAAACAGCATTATGGAAATCACAGGGTGTTCCAGGGAGAAAGCGGACAGTTGGCAGCAGCATGAGTAGGCCGCAGAGTGGTACATTGACAAATTATGGAGGAGGCAGCAACATAGTAGGCCACATAGTAGCAGAATGACTGAGTGTGGTGGTGGCAGCAGAAGCATCATGAGGTCAGAGAATGGCAAAATGACAAATTCTGGAGGGAGCAGCAACATTTTAGGCCAAAGTGTGGCACAATGACAGTTTGGCGGTGGCAGCAGCATGAGGTGAGAGAGTGGCACAATGACAAATTCTGGTGGTAGCAGCAACATGGTAGGCCACAGTGTGGCACAATGACAGAGTTTAGAGGTGCCAGCAGCAGGAGGTCAGAAAGTGGCACAATGACAGAGTGTGGAGGAGGGTGACAACTCCAGTTCCTGGTAAAGATGGTGGGAGGCAGATGGAGCAACTGGCAGCAGATGTGTGGAATCAAGCGGTTGGCAGCATCAGAATAGTGGCTGAGGCAGGTGTCAGATGTCATTTGGGAGGAAGTGGATGACTTAGTCAATCAATCAAGAACCTTTGGGTTGTTCATCAACACACTGACGCTACATGACACCTGCAGTTCTGGCCATTACTGTGGTGTGACGTCTGTCTGCTCCACCACCTGCAACCTCTGTCTGACATATTGGTTAATCAACTATGTTGATTTGACACAGATTTTTTTATATCAACGATATATAATATATAATCGTACTGACCCATAGATAAAAGATAACATGGTTATTAGGCTATACGGTGAATACAACAAAAAAAAAGGAAAAAATCCAGTACAGAATTGATTATTTTCTACTTCTGTCCTCAAAAAAAAGTTCTAAATTTTCAACAATAGGGGATACCATTAGAGATGAGCGAACATTCTCGTCCGAGCTTGCTGCTCGTTCGAGCATTAGCGTTCTTGTAACTGCTCAGTGCTCAGATGAGTATTTCGCCCGCTCAAAGAAATGGCGGCCAGAAACAGAGCCAATCACAAGACAGGAGACTCTGCACTCCACCCAGCATCATGTGGTACACTTACAGGTCGATAGCAGTGGTTGGCTGGCCTGATCAGGTGACCCTGGAATAGACTAGCCCCTGCCCGCGCTGCTCGGATCATTCTCTGTCTGGATGCCGTTAGGGAGAGAGCTGCTGCTGCTGCAGGGATAGCGTTAGGATGTTATATTAGATTAGTGTTAGGCAGGAGTGAGTCTACAAGAACCCAACAGGCCTTCTTAGGCCTACAATAGCGTTATATTTAATTTTTTTAATTTGCTTGTGGCTGGGCTTGCTGGCACTAGTAGTGCAGCGAGTACCATATTGTGACGAATTTGCAGGGAGACGCGCAGACATTCTACGCTCTTAGTGACACACAAATCCATCTTAAACACCTAAGTGGGACAATTTATTAGGGGTTTGATTGAATTATGCACAGTCTGACGATTTTTCTTTTTTTTGTTCAAAACTGAAAGTTTCAGGCACAGAACAAAATCCTGTTGTGTGCTGTCAGTGTAGGTTAGAAACTAGCCACAGCAATCATCATCTTCTGTGGTTGCTGTGTGATTTCTTCTGCACGTTTGTTCTATAAAAACTAAAAAAACACAAAATAATAAAACTAAAAAACACAAAGAAATAAAAAAAAAAACACCAAAAAAATTATTGTTTATATTTCTGTTTTGTCTATATAATAGTAATAGACTTTCATTTTGAAAATGTTGAACCCAAGGGCTAGGGGTAGAGGACGAGGGCGTGGGCGTCCAACTACTGCAGGTGTCAGAGGCCGTGGTCCTGGGCGGGGTGAGACACCACCTTTTGATGAGGGAGCAGGGCTACTGGGACTTGTGGTAGAGCACTGTTGAGGCCAGAACAGTGCGAACAGGTGATGTCGTGGATTATGGACAATGCTTCTAGCCATTTGTCCACCAGTCAGTCTTCCACGTAGTCCACCCATGTCACCGAAATCAGCACTCCTCCAGCTCCTCCACCTCAACCTCCTTCCCCCCAGTCTGCCCCCTCCCAGGAAAATTTGGCATTTGAACTGGCATACTCTGAGGAACTGTTTTCTGGACCCTTCCCAGAGTCACAAACCCCTTGTCAGGTTGCTGCTGAGCTCTTTCCCGATGCCCAGGTTTTCCACCGGTCGCAGTCTGTGGGTCATGATGACCTTCTTGACGTAGTGGAAGAAGTGTGTAAAGAGGTGTTGGACGATGAGGAGACACGGTTGTCAGACAGTGGTGAAGTTGTTGTCAGGGCAGGAAGTCCGAGGGGGGAGCAAACTGAGGGATCGGAGGATGATGAGGTGATAGACCCAAGCTGGGTTGATAGGCCGGGTGAACACAGTGCTTGTGAGACGGAGGCAAGTCCTATAGCAGAACGGGTTGGAAGAGGCAGTGGAGGGGCCAGACGGAGAGGCTGGGCCAGAGCTGGTGCATCAGCGCCAAATGTTTCACGTAGTGAAGCTTCCATTGTGAGAGCTAGATTTTCTGAAGTCTGGTGGTTCTTTAAAGAAAGGATGACCGACGGACTGTGGTGTGGAACCTGTGCCACACCAGGATCAGCAGGGGTTCCACCACTACTAGCTTGACCACCACCAGTATGCGCAGGCATATGAATGCTAAACACCCCACTCAATGGAACCAAAGCCGTTCAACTCCGGTCGGGTCCTCCACTGCTCCTTCCCCTGTGTAATTTGCTGCATCTGCTAGTCAGCCCCCTGCCCAGGACCCCGGCACAAACACCTCCCAGGCGAAAACCACACCTTCGCCTCCACGATCCTCCACAGCGTCCACCAATGTCTCCATGCGCAGCGCTCAGCTCTCCATACCCCAGACGCTGGAGCGCAAGAGGAAATAGAGTGCAACCCACCCACACGCCCAAGCCCTCAACGTCCACATCTCCAAATTACTCAGCCTGGAGATGCTATAGGCTGATAGAGAGCGAGGCCTTTCACAACCTCATGGCATACCCCCGGTATTCGGTCCCCAGCCGCCACTACGTTTCCCAATGTGCCACCCCAGCCCTGCACCAGCATGTGTCAGACAACATCACCCGTACCCTGACCAACGCCGTTTCTGACAAGGTCCTCCTGACCACGGACACGTGGACGAGTGCTGCCGGGCAGGGCCACTATATATTGCTGATTGCACATCTGGTTAACTTGGTGGAGGCTGGGACCGAGTCTGACCCTGGGGCTGCTCATATACTGCTGACGCCGAGGATTGCGGCGTCTCTCAGGCCTTTTATGCCTCCTCCTCCCACCCCTCCTCCACCTCCTGTTCCGAATTACCATCCGTGGGCATGGCACCATCAGTCGGTAGCTCTAGGCGCAGCAGCAGTGCCATCGCTAAGCGACAGCAGGTGGTGCTCAAACTGCTGAGCCTAGGCGATAAAAGGCTCACTTCCCCAAGAGCTGTTACAGGGCAGCATGGCACAGACTGATCTGTGGCTGGCACCACTGAACCTGAAGCCAGGCATGGTTGTGTGTGACAACGGCCGTAACCTGGTGGCGGCTCTGCAACTCGGCAGACTGACACATGTGTCATGCCTTGCCCATGTGTTAAATCTCATAGTTCAGCGGTTCCTCAAGACATACCCCAATCTGTCTGATTTGCTCACGAAGGTGCAGCGCATATGTGCGCAATTCAGGAAGTCCAGCACAGATGCTGCCACTCTCAGGGCAGCGCAGCACCGCCTCCAACTGCCCGCTCACCGACTGTTGTGCGACGTGCCCACGAGGTGGAATTCAACATTAGCCATGTTATCCAGAGTTTACCAGCAGCGCAGAGCGATTGTAGACTGCCAGGTGTCAACTTCCACCAGAACCGGTAGTCAGGTCAGTCAGCTTCCTCAAGTCTACAATGAGGAGTGGACGTGGATGTCTGATATCTGTCAGGTGCTGAGTAACTTTCAGGAGTCAACATAGATGGTCAGTGGCGATGCCGCCATCATCAGCCTCACCATCTCGATGCTTGGCCTGTTGAAAAACTCTCTGGGCAGCATGAAGTCCGATGCTTTGCGCCCATCACAAGCGATGGGGGTAGAAGATTCCCTTGTTGATAGCCAAAGCACCCTCCGGGTTTTTTCTCAGTGCATATCGGAGGAGGTGGAGAAGGATGAGGAGGAGAATGTTGGCGAGACAGAAGAGGGGAGCATTGCTCAGTCCTTCACTGTTCAGCATCTATGGGCAGAAGAAGAGGAGTTGGAGGAGAAGAAGGAGGAAATGGAGAGTCAGGCCAGTGAGGGGAGTAAATTCTTACGCGTTGGGACTCTGGCGGATATGGCAGATTTCATGCTAGGCTGTCTGTCCCATGACCCTCGCGTTCAAAGAATTTATTCCAGCACCGATTACTGGGTATTCACTCTCCTGGACCCACGGTACAAGCAAAATCTTTCCACTCTCATCCCTGTAGAGGAAAGGAGTGTGAGAATGCATGAATACCAGCAGGCCCTGGTGCACAAGCTGAAACACTATTTCCCTTCTGACAGCGCTAGCAGCAGAGGGCGTACTTCTGCGGGACAAGTAGCGAGGGAGAGTAGGCGAGCAGGCAGCTTGTCCAGCACTGGCAGGGGTACTTTTTACAAGGCCTTTGCCAGTTTTATGTCACCCCAGCAAGACACTGTCACCTGTCCCCAGTCTCGGCATAGTAGGGCTGATCTTTACAGAGAAATGGTGAGGGAGTACGCAGCTGACCATACCATCCTCCTAAATGATTACACAGCTCCCTACAACTACTGAGTTTCAAAGCTGGACATGTGGCACGAATTGGCGCTGTACGCCTTGGAGGTTCTTGCCTGCCCTTTCGCTAGCGTGTTGTCTGAGCGGGTTTTCAGTGCAGCTGGTGGCATCATCACCAATAAGCGTACACGCCTGTCAACTGACAGGCTGACGCTTATCAAAATGAATCAAGCATGGATTTCTCAGGATTTCCATTCTCCACCAGGTGAAAGAAGCTCAACCGGAATAACCGCCACAACCTGGCCATTTACTTATAAGAACAGTACTACACTTGATCTTATACAAAAGGTTCTTAGAAGTGCTGTTTGTAGCCTCCGTCTGCTTTGAAAATTATAATTTTTTCAAAGTAAACGCTTCTGGCCCCCAGGCCCATTGTGGGTGGGAAGGAGCCGAGAAGCAGGGGCTTGGACAGGACAGGAGAAAACTAACATAGTTTTAACTGCAGCACCTTTACTCTACTACTACTTTACTGCCTCCATACATCGTCCCCTTTTCAACCAAGCTGTATCAGGCAGAATTTTCGGGTGTTTAACCAGATACATAATAGAACTCGGCCCATCTGTCGCCGCCATGCTGGAGACCTGAAGTTGCAATCATAGCAGCGCAATATGGATGCCCATACTGTTGCTCTTAATCATGGAACCATTTCCGAAAATACAATTAAAAATAGAACCGCTATGCTATTCCATTATTCCTACATGAAATATTCGAATTACCCCCGCCTGCTATGAAAATTATGTTTTTTTCAAAGTAAATGCTTCTGGCCCCCAGGCCCATTTTGGGTGGGGAGGAGCCGAGAGACAGGGGCTTGGACAGGAGAAAGCTTGCCTGGCAGCGGACCGCCAGCTCCATCCCAAGATTAGGCAGCCTCAGAGGCATCCATGAATACTGCCCCTGCTGTTTCCTGTCCATTTTGCCTCCACGATCCTCCACAGCGTTCACCAATGTCTCCATGCGCAACTTTCAACTGTCTATACCCCAGACGCTGGAGCGCGAGACTAAATACAGCGCATCATCCCCTTATCAAACGAGCTGTGTCAGGCAGAATTTTCAGGTGTTTCACCAGATACATAATGGAACTCGGTGCATCTGTTGCCGCCATGCTGGAGACCTGAAGTTTCAATCATAGCAGCGCAATATGGTTGCACCATACTGTCGCTCTTAATCATGGAAGTCGTCTCCATGGCTGCCTCCACATGTCATCCCCTTATCAAACGAGCTGTGTCAGGCAGAATTTTCAGGTGTTTCACCAGATACATAGTGGAACTTGGCCCATCTGTCGCCGCCATGCTGGAGACCTGAAGTTGCAATCATAGCAGCACAATATGAATGCCCCATACTGTCGCTCTTAATCATGGAAGTCGTCTCCATGGCTGCCTCCACATGTCGCCCCCTTATCAAACGAGCTGTGTCAGGCTCATTTTTCGGGTGTTTCACCATATACGTTATGGAACTTGGTCACTCTGTGGCCACCATGCTGTGTTATCGACTAAATATACCGTCAACCTTTTGTTCACATAGGAAATCATTTCAGCGCTTCTTGCTCACCTCCTTTGGTTCCTCTCTGCCGCCTTAACCAGGCAAAATACTGATACATGCAGTGCTACACGTTTTCCTCGCCAAAAGGAATTTTTTAAATTCGTTTGAAGCCTGAGTCCATTTGGGGTATGTCGCCATGCCACTCTCTAGCCTGCCACTGCTGCCGCTGCCTCTGCATGCCATCTTCTATAGTGTCAGGGTCATTTATTGTATGTTTTAGATGCTATGTAGCCTCATTCGGCATAATGGTGAGATTCAGCAGCCTCAGAGGCATCCATGCATGCTGCCCCTGCTTTTTCCTGTCCATTTCCGTGTTGTTTCCATAATTTTCTGAGGTTTCCAGGTGTTTGGCCAAGCTTCCCTGTGCAGACCCTTGGTCCCCTTGAAAAATGCTCCAGTCTCCCATTGACTTCAATGGGGTTCGTTATTCGAGACGAGCACTCGAGCACTGGGAAAAGTTTGTCTCGAATAATGAGCACCCGAGCATTTTAGTGCTCGCTCATCTCTAGTGTACAGGTTTATAATAAGTCTGGGGGTCCGGTAAGCCGAAACCGACTTCTTCCTTTTTTTAATTAAGTGGCTGTACGCTAGCCTAGCTCTCTTACCCTTCCATAGGAAAGCAATAAACAAAGATTTGATTGTGTTAAAGAAACTAACAGGGACTAGGAATGGCACCATCTGTAATACGTAAAGCAATTTGGGCATTTCAATACATTTTTTCTACCTAGCCAAGAGACATATGGGAGTGTCAATGAGTTTAGTTTCCCCTTAATGTCTTCAATTATTCTTAGATGGTTTTTCTTTAAAAAGGTTTAAAGGGTCCTTTTTTGGTTTGTATTCCCAAGTAAGTTAAAGACTAGAGATGAGCGAGCACTAAAATGCTCTGGTACTCGTTATTCGAGCCGAACTTTTCCCGATGCTCGAGTGCTCGTCTCGAATAACGAGCTCCATTGAAGTCAATGGGAGACTCGAGCATTTTTCAAGGGGACCAAGGCTCTGCACAGGGAAGCTTGGCCAAACACCTGGGAACCTCAGAAAAGGATGGAAACACCACGGAAATGGACAGGAAACAGCAGGGGCATGGATGCCTCTGAGGCTGCTGAATCGCACCATTATGCCAAAATTATGGGCAACAGCATGCCGTGACCGAATAAGGCTAGATAGCATCTAAAACATCCAATAATTGACCCTGACACTATAGGGGACGGCATGCAGAGGCAGCGGCAGCAGTGGCAGGCTAGAGAGTCTCATGGCGACATACCCTAAATGGACTCTGGTTTCACCAAAGGAGGTGAAATGATTTCCTATGTGAACAAAAGGTTGACGGTATATTTAGTCGATAACACAGCATGGTGTCGACATAGTGACCAAGTTCCATAACGTATCTGGTGAAACACCCGAAAATAAGGGGACGACATGTGGAGGCAGCCATGGAGACGACTTCCATGATTAAGAGCGACAGTATGGGGCATTCATATTGCGCTGCTATGATTGCAACTTCAGGTCTCCAGCATGGCGGCGACAGATGGGCCGAGTTCCACTATGTATCTTGTGAAACACCTGAAAATTCTGCCTGACACAGCTCGTTTGATAAGGGGATGATGTGCTGCATATCCTCTTGTGCTCCAGCGTCTGGGGTATAGAGAGTTGAAATGAGACATTGGTGGACGCTGTGGAGGATCGTGGAGGCAAAATGGACAGGAAACAGCAGGGGCAGCATGCATGGATGCCTCTGAGGCTGCCTAATCTTGGGATGGAGCTGGCGGTCCGCTGCCAGGCGAGCTTCCGCCTGTCCAAGCCCCTGTCTCTCGGCTCCTTCCCACCCAAAATGGGCCTGGGGGCCAGAAGCGTTTACTTTGAAAAAATTATAATTTTCAAAGCAGGCCGGGTCGTTTGAATATTTCACCTAGGAATAATGGAATAGCATAGTGGTTCTATTTTTAATTGTTTTTACGGAAATGGTTCCATGATTAAGAGCGACAGTATGGGGCATCCATATTGCGCTGCTATGATTGCAACTTCAGGTCTCCAGCATGGCGGCGACAGATGGGCCGCGTTCCACTATGTATCTGGTGAAACACCTGAAAATTCTGCCTGACACAGCTCGTTTGATAAGGGGACGATGTATGGAGGCAGTGAACTAGTAGTAGATTAAAGGTGCTGCAGTTAAAACTATGTTAGTTGGATCTTGAGATGGAGCTGGCGCTCCGCTGCCAGGCGAGCTTTCGCCAATCCAAGCCCCTGTCTCTAGGCTACTCCCCAAACAGCACTTCTATGAACCTTTTGTATAAGATCAAGTGTAGTAGCGTTCTTATAAGTTTAGGATATGGCGGGTGAGGGGAATGTAAACAGATGCGCAAGAAGCGCTGAAATAATATTGGTAAATGATAAAAGTTTGCCAGTATATTTTGTGGATTACACAGCAGGGTGGCGACAAAGTTAACAAGTTTGATGTGGAAGCCATGAAAACAACCCAAAATTCTGCCCGACACAGCTCGTTTGATAAGGGGACGATGTATGGAGGCAGTGAACTAGTAGTAGATTAAAGGTGCTGCAGTTAAAACTATGTTAGTCGGATCTTGAGATGGAGCTGGCGCTCCGCAGCCAGGCGAGCTTTCACCAATCCAAGCCCCTGTCTCTAGGCTACTCCCCAAACAGCACTTCTAAGAACCTTTTGTATAAGATCAAGTGTAGTAGCGTTCTTATAAGTTTAGGATATGGCGGGTGAGGGGAATGTAAACAGATGCGCAAGAAGCGCTGAAATAATATTGGTAAATGATAAAAGTTTGCCAGTATATTTTGTGGATTACACAGCAGGGTGGCGACAAAGTTAACAAGTTTGATGTGGAATCCATGAAAACAACCCAAAATTCTGCCTGACACAGCTCGTTTGATAAGGAGACCATGTATGGAGGCAGCTATATGAACGACTTTTGGAGGCAGCTATGGCGATGACGTGTGGAGGTATTAATGGAGACAACGTGTGGAGCCAGCTAAAAAGACGACATGTGGAGGCTGCTATGGAGACAATTTAATTTGGATAGTGCCTGTATGTGGCAGTCTAAAAAAGTTTGCAAACCAGAGGAGCAGGTAGGTGGTCCTCCAGAAAAATTAAATAAATTGAGTGCCTGTATGTGGCACTCCCAAAAATTGCTTAAAACAGAGGACCGGGTAGGTGGCCCTCCAGAAAAATTAAATACATAGAGTACTATAGCTAGAGCCAGTTGGCCCTGGCAAAAAATAGCCAGTTTCCTATGCTTTAGTGTACAAAGAGGAGGAGAAGGAGGACAATGAGGAGGAGGAGTGCATACATTATTCAGGTTGAGCTTCTTTCACCTGTTGGAGAATGAAAATCCGGAGAAATCCAGGCTTTATTCATCTTGATAAGCGTCAGCCTGTCAGCGCTGTCAGTCAACAGGCGTGTACGCTTATCGGTGATGATGCCACCAGCTGCACTGAAAACCCGCTAGGACAACACGCTAGCGGCAGGGCAGGCAAGAACCTCCAAGGCGTACAGCGCCAGTTCGTGCCACATGTCCAGCTTTGAAACCCAGTAGTTGTAGGGAGCTGTGTGATCATTTAGGACGATGGTATGGTCAGCTACGTACTCCCTCACCATCTTTCTGTAAAGATCAGCCCTACTCTGCCGAGACTGGGGACAGGTGACAGTGTCTTGCTGGGGTGACATAAAACTGGCAAAGGCCTTGTAAAGCGTACCCCTGCCAGTGCTGGACAAGCTGCCTGGTCACCTACTCTCCCTCGCTACTTGTCCCGCAGAAGTACGCCCTCTGCCGCTAGCGCAGTCAGAAGGGAAATACTGTTTCAGCTTGTGCACCAGGGCCTGCTGGTATTCATGCATTCTCACACTCCTTTCCTCTCCAGGGATGAGAGTGGAAAGATTTTGCTTGTACCGTGGGTCCAGGAGAGTGAATACCCAGTAATCGGTGCTGGAATAAATTCTTTGAACGCGAGGGTCACGGGATAGGCAGCTTAGCATAAAATCTGCCATATGCGCCAGAGTCCCAATGCGCAAGAATTCACTCCCCTCACTGGCCTAACTGTTCATTTCCTCCTCCTCCAACTCCTCCAACTCCTCTTCTTCTGCCCATACACTCTGAACAGTGAAGGACTGAACAATGGTCCCCTCTTCTGTCTCGCCAACATTCTCCTCCTCTTCCTCCTCATCCTCCTCCACCTCCACCTCCTCCGATATGCGCTGAGAAACAGACCTAAGGGTGCTTTGGCTATCAACAAGGGAATCTTCTTCCCTCGTCTCTTGTGACAAGCGCAAAGCTTCCGACTTCATGCTGACCAGAGAGTTTTTCAACAGGCCAAGCAGCGGGATGGTGAGGCTGATGATGGCAGCATCACCACTGACCATCTGTGTTGACTCCTCAAAGTTACTCAGCACCTGACAGATATCAGACATCCACGTCCACTCCTCATTGTAGACTTGAGGAAGCTGACTGACCTTACTACCAGTTCTGGTGGAAGTTGACATCTGGCAGTTTACAATCGCTCTGCGCTGCTGGTAAACTCTGGATAACATGGTTAGTGTTGAATTCCACCTCGTGTGCACGTCGCACAACAGTCGGTGAGCGGGCAGTTGGAGGCGGCGCTGCGCTGCCCTGAGAGTGGCAGCATCTGTGCTGGACTTCCTGAAATGCGTACAGATGCGGCGCACCTTCGTGAGCAAATCAGACAGATTGGGTTATGTCTTGAGGAAACGCTGAACTATGAGATTTAACACATGGGCCAGGCATGGCACATGTGTCAGTCTGCCGAGTTGCAGAGCTGCCACCAGGTTACAGCCGTTGTCACACACAACCATGCCTGGCTTCAGGTTCAGCGGTGCCAGCCACAGATCAGTCTGCACCGTGATGCCCTGTAATAACTCTTGGGCAGTGTGCCTTTTATCGCCTAGGCTCAGCAGTTTGAGCACCGCCTGCTGTCGCTTAGCGATGGCACTGCTGCTGTGCCTAGAGCTACCGACTGATGGCGCCATGCCCACGGATGGTAATTCGGAGGACGAGGAGGTGGAGGAGGGGTGGGAGGAGGAGGAGGCATAGTAGGCCTTTGAGACCTGGACCGAGGTAGGCCCCGCAATCCTCGGCGTCGGCAGTATATGACCAGCCCCAGGGTCAGACTCGGTCCCAGCCTCCACCAAGTTAACCCAATGTGCCGTCAGCGATATATAGTGGCCCTGCCCGGCAGCACTTGTCCACGTGTCCGTGGTCAGGTGGACCTTGTCAGAAACAGCGTTGGTCAGGGCACGGAGGATGTTCTCTGACACGTGCTTGTGCAGGGCTCGGACGGCACATCGGGAAAAGTAGTGGCGGCTGGGGACCGAATACCGAGGGGCGGCCGCTGCCATGAGGTTTCGAAAGGCCTCAGTCTCTTCCAGCCTATAGGGCAGCATCTCCAGGCTAAGCAGTTTGGAGATGTGGACGTTGAGGGCTTGGGCGTGTGGGTGGGTTGCGCTATACCTCCTTTTGCGCTCCAGCGTCTGGGGTATGCAGAGCTGAGCGCTGGTGGATGCTGTGGAGGATCGTGGAGGCAAAGATGGGGTTTTCGCACGGGAGGTGTTTGGGCCGGGGTCCTGGGCAGGGGGCTGACTAGCAGATGACACAGGGGAAGGAGCAGTGGTGTGCCCGGCCAGAGGTGAATGGGCTTGGTGCCATTGAGTGGGGTGTTTAGCATTCAGATGCCTGCGCATACTGGTGGTAGTTAAGCTAGTAGTGGTGGAACCCCTGCTGATCCTGGTTTGGCAAAGGTTGCACACCACAGTCCGTCGGTCATCCGGTGTTTCTTTAAAGAACCTCCAGACTTCTGAAAATCTAGCCCTCGCCACGGGAGCTTGACTACGGGCAACATTTGGCGCTGATGCACTAGCTCTGGCCCTGCCTCTCCGTCTGGCCCCACCACTGCCTCTTCCAACCCGTTCTGCTATAGGACTCGCCTCCGTCTCAGAAGCACTGTGTTCACCCGGCCTATCAACCCAGCTTGGGTCTGTCACCTCATCATCCTCCGATCCCTCAGTCTGCTCCCCCCTCGGACTTCCTGCCCTGACAACAACTTCACCACTGTCTGACAACCGTGTCTCCTCATCGTCCGACACCTCTTTACACACTTCTTCCACTACGTGAATAATGTCATCATCACCCACAGACTGCGACTGGTGGAAAACCTGGGCATCGGAAAATAGCTCAGCAGCAGCAGGACAAGTGGTTTGTGACTGTGAGAAGGCTCCAGAAAATAGTTCCTCAGAGTATGCCGGTTCAAATGCCAAATTTTGGTGGGAGGGGGCAGACTGGGGGGAAGGAGGCTGAGGTGGAGGAGCTGGAGGAGTGCCGATTTCGGTGACATGGGTGGACTGCGTGGAAGACTGACTGGTGGACAAATGGCTAGAAGTATTGTCCGCAATCCACGACATCACCTCTTCGCACTGTTCTGGCCTTAACAGTGCTCTACCACGAGTCCCAGTAACTTGAGACATGATGAACCTAGGGAGTGTACCTCTGCGGCGTTCCCCTGCTCCCCCATCAGCAGGTGGTGTCTCACCCCGCCCAGGACCACGGCCTCTGACCCCTGCAGTAGTTGGACGCCCACGTCCACTCCCTCGTCCTCTACCCCTAGCCCTCGGGTTAAACATTTTCCAAATTAAAGTGTAAACTTGAAAAAAAAAAAAAATTGTGTTTATTTTTTTTTAGTTTTTTATTTTTTTTAACAAAACGATGCTATCCTATTGCTATGGCTAGTTTCTAACCTACACTGACAGCACACAACTGGATTTTGTGCTTTGCAAGATGAGTTTGAGCTATAAAATGAAATAAAGGTAAAAAAAAAAAAAAATCAGCAGACTCGGCCTAATTCTACTCAAACCCCTAATAAATTGTCCCACTTCGGTGTTTGAGATGGATATGTGCAACACCCTCGCCGATGCAATGGCGAGGGAGTGTTTGCGAATACGTCCCACCTGCATGTAACCACATCACACTACATGGTCCTTATAGGACATAGGGGATATTGCAGTGGTGAATCCTGCCTGGCAAGGCAGAGGTTAAGTATTTTGTATGATGCAAGATGCTATTGTCCAATGATTTGTGTTACATCCTGTCCTTTGTAAGCTGAGATGTGATTGGAGGAGCAGCACCTGACCAAAGGAAGGTAATAAAACCCCTGGCCAGGAATGTTCTAGAGGTCTTTCTAGGGAGATTCCAGTGTAGGAGAATCCTAGAGATCAGTGAGTGAGTGAGCAATCTCTGTCTAGCCCATACCAGAGCAGGAAGAGCCTAGCCCCTGCCTCTGAAGAGTGGAGTCTAGGACTAGAGTTAGTGTAGTGAGGAAAAGGGGTATCATCTTACCTTTAGAGGTGATACCTGAAGCCCTACAGGACAAGCTGAAGCTTCCTACCAGGACACAGCTGCCTTCCCAGCCTGCCCTCTACATCCAGGCTGGTGAACTATCTCCTGAGGCTCCCTCCAACTCACATCTCAGCACTCCATCTACCTGTTAAAGTCACGTTGCTGCGGTTCCTGCCGGTTCAAATAAAGAACTGTAAGTTGTTTTCTTCAACTTCTGTCTCCGTCTGGTCCCTGCTAATACGGCTGCCTTCATCACCGGCACCCTGTCCATCACCCAGAGACTCACACTCGGGACATTAAGGGGTTGCCCCAGGGAGATCCGCTATAGCAGCCGCTCCCTCATCTTTTCTTGCCAACACCACCCTGCTGGAGACCTGCCAGGCTGTAGGACAGCCCTCCGGTTCCCCCGTACCAAGCACCGTAACAATAGCGTGCTTAGGCCGCAACAGCCAGCCACTCCGGTACCGCGGGCCCCGGCTGTCTCCAGGCCTCACCTCAAGGGCTAGGCCCCGGTGGGGGATGTTGCATATGCGTGTCACTAAGAGCTAAACACAACGGTCGCAGGTCTCCCAGCAAATTCCTCACAGTATGGTACTAGCTGCACTACTAATGCCAGCAAGCCCAGCCACAAGCAAACAAAAAAAAGGAAAATATAACGCTATTGTAGGCCTAAGTAAGCCGTTGGGGTTCTCCTATGGCTATTTTCTAGCCTACAATGAGAGCACACTGCTTTGCAAGATGAGTTTGAGCTATAAAATGAAATACAGCTAAAAAAAAAAAAATCAGCAGACTCTGCCTAATTCTACTCAAACCCCTAATAAATTGTCCCACTTTGGTGTTTGAGGTGGATATGTGTGTCACTAAGAGCTAAACACAACGGTAGCAAGTCCCCCTGCAAATTCCTCACAATATGGTACTAGCTGCACTACTAGTGCCAGCAAGCCCAGCCACAAGCAAATAAAAAAAAAAAAGTATAATGTTATTGTAGCCCTAAGAAGGGCTGTTGGGTTCTTGTAGAATCACTCCTGCCTAACACTGTTCTAATAGAACACCCTAACGCTTTCCCTGACCAGCAGCAGCTCTCTCCCTAGCGGCATCCAGACACAGAATGATCCGAGCAGCGCAGGCAGGGACTAGTCTATTCCAGGGTCACCTGATCTGGCCAGCCAACCACTGCTATCGACGTGTAAGGGTACCACGTCATGCTGGGTGGAGTGCAGAGTCTCTTGGCTTGTGATTGGCTCTGTTTCTGGCCGCCAAAAAGCAAAACGGCGGGAGCTGCCATTTTCTCGAGCGGGCAAAGTATTCGTCCGAGCAACGAGCAGTTTCGAGTACGCTAATGCTCGAACGAGCATCAAGCTCGGACGAGTATGTTCGCTCATCTCTATTTACCATCCACCAATACCCCCAAGTCCTTTTCAGCTCCAGTTTTACCAAGTAATTGACCGTTTAGAACATAATTATACTTTTTGTTTCCATGGCCCAAGTGCATAACTTTACATTTATCTACATTAAACCTCATCAACCATTTCTCTGCCCACTCCTCAAGCTTCCACAAATCCCTCTGTAGTGCTAAACTATCGAACTCAGCATTTATTACTTTACACAGCTTAGTATAATCTGAAAATATTGAAACTTGACTGTGTAAACCCACTACAAGGTCATTAATAAAAATTTAAAAAAAGAATTGGCCCCAATACTGACCCCTGTGGCACTCCACTGGTAACGTCAACCCAAACTGAGAATGTTCCATTAACGACGACCCTCTGTTTTCTATCACTAAGCCAATTACTTACCCAAATACACAGATTTTCTCCTACTCCCAGCAGTCTCATTTTATATACCAACCTTTTATGTGGCACGGTGTCAAATGCCTTTGAAAAGTCCAGATATACAACATCCACAGTGTCCCCCAGATCCAGTCTTGAACTTACCTCCTCGTAGAAACCAATCAGATTAGTCTGACAGGACCGATCTCCCATAAACCCGATGCTGACGCTGGGTTATAAGGTTGTGCACAGTGAGATACTCCAGGATAGCATCTCTAACAAACCCCTCAAATATTTTCCCCACCACAGCAGTTAGACTCACGGGTCTTTAGTTTCCAGGTTCGCTATTTGATCCTTTTTTGTATATTGGTACCACATTTGCTATGCGCCAGTCCTGTGGAACATAACCAGTCCTCAGTGAATCTTCAAATATTAAAAATAACGGTCTGTCTATCACCGTACATAGTTCATGCAGAACCCGGGGGTGTATGCCATCTGGCCCCGGTGATTTATCTATCTTAGTGCTTGCGAGGCGGCTCCGTACCTCTTCCTGGGTTAAACTGTTGACATTCCAGAAAGAATTTACATTATTCCTAATTGTGTCTTCCACCAGGGGATTTTCCTGGGTAAAGACAGTTGAGAAGGCGACATTCAGTAGACTGGCCCTTTCCTCATCCCCTTCCACCATGACCGCCATGTTATTTCTAAGGGGACCCACACTCTCTGTTTTTAGTTTCTTATCATTTATATACTTGAAAAATAATTTGGGATTATTTTTGCTCTCCCTGGCAATATTTCTCTCAGTCTCTAT
This sequence comes from Engystomops pustulosus, assembly GCF_040894005.1. NCBI lineage: Eukaryota > Metazoa > Chordata > Amphibia > Anura > Leptodactylidae > Engystomops > Engystomops pustulosus. The sequence goes on along the minus strand of NC_092411.1, from coordinate 294,149,588 downwards.
TTTTGAGGCCTTTATCTGCTTTTTACAGGATTTATTTTTCTCTCTATAATCCTGTAATGCCTCATCGCTACCGTCACGTTTTAGCACCTTAAACGCCTTATCTTTCTCGCTTATTGCTTTCCTTACAAGACTAGTTAGCCACATTGGCTTTTTCTTGATCCTCTTATGCTTTTTCCCATAAGGTATGTGTTTCTCACAGGACTTTTTCAGAATATATGAGAAAAAGTCCCATTTTTTTTTTTTGGGGGGGGGGGGTTTGTCTTTGAGAACATTATCCCAGTCTATGCCTTTAGGGTCTTCCCTTAGTTGCTGAAAATTTGCACTCCTGAAGTTTAGAGTGTTGGTTGCCCCTTCCCTAACGTTCTTAGTAAAGCATAATACAAAATCAATGATATTATGATCACTATTCCCCAGGTTCCCCCCAACCTGTAGTTTTGATACCCTATCAGGTCTGTTGGTAAGGATAAGGTCCAGCAGTGCCCCCCCTCTTGTTGGCTCCAGGACTAGCTGCGACAGGTAATTGTCTTTTGTTGTTGACAAGAACCTGCTACCTTTGAAGGACCTGCAGGTTTCTGCCCCCCAGTCAATATCTGGGTAATTGAAGTCCCCCATGATAAGTACTTCACCTTGCTTTGAAGCCGCATCCATTTCACTTATCAGCATTTCCTCTGCTGCCTCCATTATATTTGGAGCCTTATAACAAACCCCTAGTAATATTTTATTATTCTTTTTCCCTCCTCTTATCTCCACCCATAGGGACTCCACATTTGCGTTACTGATGTGATCTCGCAGGACGGGCTTGAGGCAAGAATTCACATATAAACAAACCCCTCCCCCTTTTTTATTTATAAGATCCTTTCTAAAAAGACTATAACCATCTATAGGAACAGCCCAGTCATAGCTACTGTCCAGCCATGTCTCGCTGATACCCACTATATCATATTTCCGTTCCAACATCAAGAGTTCCAGTTCCTCCATTTTGTTTGTGAGGCTTCTGGCATTTGTGTACATACACTTTATATGGTTTTCCCTGTCCGTATTCCTTTTGTTCTTATTCCCCAATCTCATTCCGGCCCCCTTCCTCCCCCATGGACTATGAATCTTCCCAGCTCTCTATGTACACTGTCTATTTGCCCTGCACAAGTGTAGTTGCCCTCCCCCCAGGTCTCTAGTTTAAACTCTCCTCCAACCTTCTAGCCATTTTTTCCCCCAAAACAGCTGCACCCTCCCCATTGAGGTGCAGCCCAAATATATAGAATATACAGGTAATATTTCCATGTAGCAGTAGGTGACCCCCAGAATACATTCCACTAGTGGCCCCTAAGCCTCCCAGTCTGACCCTGCGTAGCACTGAGTATTGTTTTGTTTATAACTCATAAATTCTTTGCTTGAAGGGGTTTTGTCAAGAGCAAACGTTAGGCCCTATCCATCACACTGATCACACAGATCAGGAAAACGAGGCATCCGTCAGACCCCTCGTCGCTCCGTCAGAGCAGACTCACATGACTGTTCTGGTCCATTAATCTCCATGTGGTTGACGGAGATCAGTGAGCGCGGAGCGCGGAGCTCGGCAATTTCCATCAGCTCCATAGAGATGAATGAAGCAGACCGGTCATGTGTGGCCGTCTGCTCCATTAGTCTGACGGAGCGACAAGGGGTCTGACAGAGGTACGTGCACCCCCTTGTTTTCGTGATCTGTGTTGGTCTCAGCACTCAGCACTTTTGTCCATGGGAAAACACTTATAATTGCTTCTATGAATTCTAATGAAGAAGATTGATTGAATAACTTCAGATACAGGACTGGAATATAAAGGGAATCTTCTCCCAGGATAATTCAATCCTATCTACAGGCAGCATGTTATAGGGCAGGAGGAGCTGAGCAGATTGTACATAGTGTCCTATCTGCCGGCAGCATGTTATAGAGCAGGAGGATCTGAGCAGATTGTACATAATGTCCTATCTGCAGGCAACAAGTTATAGAGCAGGAGGAGCTGAGAACATTGTACATAGTGTCCTATCTGCAGGCAGCATGTTACAGAGCAGGAGGAGCTGAGCAGATTGTACATAGTGTCCTATCTGCAGGCAGCATGTTATAGAGCAGGAGGAGCTGAGCAGATTGTACATGGTGTCTTATCTACACGCAGCATGTTATAGAGCAGGAGGAGCTGAGCAGATTATACATAGTGTCCTATCTGCAGGCAGCATGTTATAGAGCAGTAGGAGCTGAGCAGATTATACATAGTGTCCTATCTACAGGCAGCATGTTATAGAGCAGGGGAAGCTGAGCAGATTGTACATAGTGTCCTATCTGCAGGCAGCATGTTACAGAGCAGGAGGAGCTGAGCAGATTGTGCATAGTGTCCTATCTGCAGGCAGCATGTTATAGAGCAGGAGGAGCTGAGCAGATTGTACATAATGCCCTATCTGCAGGCAACAAGTTATAGAGCAGGAGGAGCTGAGAACATTGTACATAGTGTCCTATCTGCAGGCAGCATGTTACAGAGCAGGAGGAGCTGAGCAGATTGTACATAGTGTCCTATCTGCAGGCAGCATGTTATACAGCAGGAGGTTTTAGTTAGGAGGGTAGGGAAGTTATTCTTATACAGGTCTGCTGTCGGTGACGATAATTTAACCCCCAAGTAATCTATGCAAGAAGTCTGCCAATCCAGATCAAATTATCTACGTAGGGAATCTATCTCTTCGGGGGGTATGGAGATGGGGATGATCTGCGTTTTAGATGAGTTCACTTTGTAAAAATAGACCTCTCCGAATGCCTTTAGTAGGTTTAATGAATGAGTCAGGGATGAGGAAGGGTCGGAGTGCATTAAGATCACACTATCCGCAAAAAGAACGAGTTTGTGCAAATCGTTCCCTACCTCAATACCTCTTATTTTGTCATTAGACCTAATTGCCTCTGCTAATGACTCTATAGATAAGTTAAAAAAGGTGGGGGAGAGTGGGCATCCCTGACGTGTTCCATTAGTTATGGGAAAGGAGTCAGATAGTACCCCATTTATCAGCACTTGGGCATTAGGGTTGGAATATAGCACTTTAATAGCTGAGTAGATTGTCCTGAGAAAACAAACTTACTTAGTGCAGAGAAGGTGTACAACCAGTTCCCTTGGTGAAACGCCTTCTCGGCATTGACAGTCACAAAGACCGCCGGTATTCGTTCCCTCTCGCATTGTTGCATTGAGGATATAACTATCCGGGTATTATCTGGAGCTTGTCAGTTGGGTGTGAAGCCTGTTTGATCATTCTTAATGAGTTGTGGAGTGACATTCATTAATCGATTTCCTAAAATTTTGGCATATATTTTAATATCTCCATTGAGAAGCGAGATAGGTCTGTAATTTGAGATTTCTTGTGGGTTCTTGCCTGGTTTTAGGATGGTTGTGATGATGGCGTTTAGCATGTCTGGGGGGAAACTACTTTCTTTGATAGCCTTATTAAATATTTTTCCCATATGAGGGACCAAAATTTCTGCATATTTTTGATTCGTTGGCGAAACCATCGGGTCCTGGTGCCTTGTGTCTAGGTAGTGTTTTAATGGTTGAAATTTTTTCTGATATTTTTATAGGGTCATTCAGGTCTTTCAGTTGTGTCTCGAATAATTTTGGCAGCTTGATTTTCTCTAGGAACTCATCAATAGCGGCTTGGGATGGGATTGGGGTTTCTGGGTTGTCTTTTAGGTCACATAGGGCGCTATGGTAATCTTGGAAGGCTCTAGCTATCCCTCTAGGTGAGAGAATAGTATCCCTTGTTGTTGGATGGTATATACTTGAAACTTTTTTCCTTTGTATAAGTTTTTTAACTTTAGATGCCAATAGCTTCTCCACTTTGTTGTCCTGAGAATTGTGTGTCATTTTTCATTTTTTAAAGTTTTTCTCGTATTTGTATAGTAATAAATTACTGAGATGGTCCCTTTCTTCCTTTAAACTCTCCACAATGGTGGGGTACAGGGCTTTTTTATTGATAGTCTCTAAATTACGGATATTGTCCATCGTACTCGCTATTTGAGCGGCTCTACGTCGTTTTATTCTCACATTAAGATCTCATATGAGTCCCCTGACGTATACTTTGCGTACAAACCACATTGTAAATTTGTCCAGTTCAGATGATGAAATAAGTTGATAGTAATTGTGTATATACCTCTCTATTTCTTTGACATTCTGGTCGTTTGCCAGTAGGTATGTGTTCAATCTCCATATGTAATCGCTATGCTTAGGGTGCTGGTCAGACAGGTAGATAAAAATCGGGGCACGGTCAGACCATGCAATCTCAACTATTGTGACTTTTTCCACTCTATCTAAGAGATCTTTGTCCACTAGGAATAGATCGATTCTCGTGTATGTTTGGTGTTGAGAGGAAAAATAGGTGTAGGCTCTCTCATCTGTGTAAGATTCTCCAGACATCAAACAGCAAGTTGGTCTTGTCAAGAAGTGTGTTAGATTTAGGATTGTGTGATGTAGTATTGATTGAGGGTGTTGGGGGGGATGTTAAAGTCTCCCCACAATAGTAGGTTACTAAGCAACTAAGTGGTTAGTCCACCGAAAACAGTTATAACAAAATAAACAAGGTTTAGTAAATTTTTAGGTACAATGCACATACTCTGCTAGGTGGGGCAAGAGTGGTAGTAACGCAAACAAGTCTCGTCCAATTTCAGCAGCATCTACAAAGTAGGGTAGATATTTACCAACCTCCTATGAGATGTTGAATTATCTATTGCATTTCAAATAACATCAATTAAAACGATGTAAAACAATATAAAACAATATGGATTTCCGGCTTGCAGCGTTTGTGGATCCGTTCAGTCTCTCATATTTCTTCGAGCAGGTCCCACGTATAAATTAAGCTCAGTCCATCTTCCGCTGAATACACTAAGTGGACCATATCTTGATACTTGATGAGCAGTTTTGTTGGAAAGCCCCTACTATACGATATTGCATGCTTATGAAGCAAGGTGGTGAGTGGTTGAAAAGTTTTTCTGGCTTGGAGGGTGGTTGCAGATAAGTCCGCATACAGCTTGACTTGGTTGTATGGAGTTGGTAAAGATGGATGCTTTTGTGTGGTAAAAAGAAAGGCATGCCAGAACGTCTCTGGGGGTGGAGTCTGGTAGGTTTTTTGGCTTGGAGACCCTATGGGCCCTATCCGAACACAGCTCATAATCTGTTAGAGATTTTAGACATGCTTTGGTAAGTTGTATGATGTAGTCTCTCAGCTGAGGGCCCGATTTGGATTCAGGAATCCCTATAAACTTAATGTTGTTACACCTATTACGGTCTTCATAATCGATCAGTTTTGCCTGCATCTGAGATACTCTCTCCTCCAGCACTTGGTGTCCATCTGCTAGAGCATTGAATTCAGTAGCATATTCCACCATCTTAGTTTTTACATGCACAACCTGATCTTGTATTTCAGAGATAGTAGATTGAAGAGGAACTTTAGTAGATTAGATGTTAAAGAGGTCCACAGGGCCTGCAGAATATCTTTAAGTAGATGTTCTGTAACTGCCTTGTCTGACGTCTGGAACGCCACGAAAGTGTCTGCTTCCTCAACCTCCTTTTTCCCAGGGTTCTGCCTTTGGGTTTATATGTAGCCTTTGTTTTTGTTTCGCCAGGCTACTTGTTGGGGTCTGGGACAATTGTGGGCCCGTATCAGCACCACAATCGCCTTTGGGCAAGGCTGTGTTCTGCAGTGGGGGTGTTTTGTTAGGCCACATATTTTTGTCCTGTCTAGGCTCCCTGGAGGCCATCTTGACTCTGTTGGGAGATGGAGAGTCTGTCCACTTGGCTGGTATATCAAACTCTAAATCTGTCGGCTTCTTATGGGGTATCTCTGGGGGATTAGTCACTAAAGTATGCTGTTGTGTCGGACCCGGTACCTGTGCGCTGGCAAGATGTATTTCCGGCCCGTCGGATCTCTTCAGCCTCATGGCACAGGTGCAATATTTGACGCAACTCCCCATGACCGGGAAAAACTGTGGAATCCGCTTAGTTAGCAGGTTAGTATTGTCACCTCTCTTTCCCATAAACTCCAGGTAGTTCGGGTGGTGCTGCTTGTACTGTAGTATGGCAGCGTATGGTAGGATCAGACAGACAACCTAGGGTTAAAGTACCCTAGGGAGCCTGAAAAATAGTAAAAAAAATAAATTAAAAAAAGTAAAAAAAAAATTATATTAAAAAAAACATAAAAATGCAAATCACCCCCTTTCCCTAGAACTTATATAAATATAAATAAACAGTAAAAATCATAAACACATTACGTAGCACTGCATCCGAAAATGCCCGATCTATCAAAATATATTAACTGTTTTTCACTGCCTTTAAGCCCGTGGCGGAAAATAGCGCCCCAAGTCGCAAATGGCATTTTTTAGCCATTTTGAAAAATGGAAAAAATTCTATAAAAAGTGATCAAAAGATCACACAGTCCTAATAATAGAAGCATTGAAAACGTCATCAGAAGTCACAAAAAATGACACCACCCACAGCTCCGTACACTAAAGTATGAAAAAGTTATTAGCACAAGAACACGGTAAAATGAAGAAATTTTTTTCTGTACAGGAGGTTTTACCGTATATACTCGAGTATAAGCCGACCCAAATATAAGCCAAGGCCCTTAATTTTACCACAAAAACCTGGTAAAATCTCTATTTTTTTTACTCGAGTATAAGCCGAGTTTGGGTTTCAGCAAATTTTTTGTGCTGAAAAACTAGGCTTATACTTGAGTATATATGGTAATTTTTAATGTATGAAAACATTATGAAACCTATACAAATTTGGTCTCACCGTGATCATATTGACCCAATGAATGAAGTAGACCTGTAATTTTGGGCGCACAGTGAAAGCTGTAAAAACCAAGCCCACAAGAAATGGCGCAAATGTGTTTTTTCATCATTTTCACTGCATTTAGAATTTTTTTCCTGCTTCCCAGTACACGGCATGGAATATTTAACGCATTTGCTACGAAGTGCAATTTGTTACACAGAAAATAAGACATCACACAGCTCTGCACATGGAAAAATAAAAAAAAGTTATACATTTTTGAAGGTGGGGAGTGAAAAATAAAAACGAAAAAGGGCCTGGTCCATAAGGGGTTAATCTACAATATGGAGGGGCTCTGGTAACATCCCCAGAGGCCCTTCTGTCTCATTGGCATCATTTTTAAAGTTGATTTCAGAAGAAAGGAGTCCATGGATAACAAAGCTGACTGGATCCTTTTTTATTACTTATATGCTGCTGTCAGTCTTACCTCCTATAGATGCACACTCCTATGTACTTGTCCTTACTGTATAAACTAATCGGCTCTGCTCTACTACTTCTTGACTGTCTAAAGTTTCTGAGCACTCAGGTGTCACCACCCCACATAAGTATCAATAGAACTACGAAACATCTAGCGTTATTATTTTAATGGATACAACCAACTACAACAGTATCATCCGAAAACTTCTGGAGGACACTACTGCCCTGCCTTATGTCGGCTAAGTTCTAACTAAATAAAAATGGGACGAGTACTGTGCCCTGTCGCACACCCACACTGCACAACACTTCATGTGACATAATTCCCCCCAGTTTCACACTCTGTGGCCAAGCCGTAAGATCATCAATAACCGTCACACACAAGGCACGAAACAATGAAAATAAAGGTGCAAACTGCTAAAAAAAATAACGGTAAGAGCCGTAAACAGTCACAAACAAAGGCAAAAACACCAGAAATGTGTTACGCAAGCTACAGAACATTGGGCTCAAGGACATCATCTAAATCCCTCCAAATCATGTACATTTTAACAAGAGATTCTACTGAAAGTTTTTCAGAACTTGTTTGTTTATCAAAACTTTTTACTTAGATTTTTTGCTTCATTCCAATAAAGAAAACCCAACTTTATTTCTGGAAAATGCGACAGATATTAAATGGACAATATAAACCACTTATATTCTCTGTCCATATAGGTTACTTATGGTGTGACTGACCCCCTCCTGCACAGCAGAAATGTCATACACCCTACTACCTACCTGTTTTCTCCAGATATCTGGACCCAGTATGTGGCTATTGTCAACTTGCTGAAGTTCTTTGGATGGAATTGGGTTGGGCTGATTGTTACTCCTATGGCTAATGATATAGAAGTGAGAGAACTGACTAAGCTGATGGCCGAGCATGAGATCTGCCTCGACTTCACTCTTACTATGGATGATAGGAGTTCTCTTTCTTTATGGAAGATGGTGGCTGTGATTGAGAAATCCACTGTTGAAGTTATAGTCATTTGTGGACCTTACTCAGAAAGTTACATGGAATTTGCAGTGAATTCTAAGAGGATGACTAAGGACATCACCCTCATCCTTCACGAGTCATGGGTTAATCTTTTCTATAAAAGATCACATTATGAGATAAAATTCGCCAACTGCAGTTTGGTTTTTATGGTGCCCAGAAGTATAATTCCAAAAGTTACTGGATCCATTCATGATGTTAATCCAACATCACATCCAGATGATCCGCTGCTGGAGGAGATCTGGTTCTTTTTGTTTCGATGCAGGGCTAAAAACAAGAAGATAAATGCGCTATACGAGTGGTATTATTCAACTTCTGGTGTGAACTGCACTGGGACACGTTATATTCCACCATCTGAATATGGCTTTAAAGATACCAGCTTATATTATACATTTGTATCTGTGAATATTCTGGCCGAGGCCTTACACGCAATGAAGAAACTAGAAGCTCAATCAGGACAGCACCGAATAAGCCAACAGGTAATTGTCCACAAGACACATTATTCATTAATAAGTCATGTATAAATATGTTCTGTATCAACCCTCCCATATCCTATAAGAGACTTGATAAATCCATACACAGTGCCTGGATTAGGGGTGGCCCCAAGGCTACACTGGGTCCCAAGGACACCATTCTATTGTCACCACGTGCTGCTGCTCTCCTGAAGAGATACTAAGGCATCAGGGGTGTAACTAGGAGAGGCAGGGACCCACATTAGTCTTCTGAATGGGCTCCCTACCTCCTCAGAAGATATTATACATATTTGTATACTCACACATTTATATACTTTTGCACAGATCTGCCGCAGTAGCTGGGGAAGTAGACGGCAGGAGATAGAGATTCCTAGTCCTGTCGTTCTGCTGTCCTTTTCCTCTCCTCCTCCATTTCTTATCTGAACTGCCGATAGAGATGAGCGAACATACTCGTCCGAGCTTGATGCTCGCTACTGCTCGTTGCTTGGACAAATATTTCGCCAGCTCGAGAAAATTGCATCTCCCACCTTTTTGATTTTTGGCGGCCAGAAAAAGAGCCAATCGCAAGCCAGGAGACTCTGCAGTACAACCAGCATCACGTGGTACCCTTACATGTCGATAGCAGTGGTACCCCCTGAGGAAGCAATGGCGAAACGCACGTCGGGGTTCTGTGGTCCATCGCCATTTCTCCTGAGCATGATGCAACCTGGTCGGTATACATGAATTTCTTTGCACTATGCACTTTATATACTTGTATGTCTGCTATTGTTAGGCGCTTACCTACCAGGATTTAGAATACAATCTATATAGCTAGTGATATATTAGGGGCACTAGTATCGATATTAAACTATATTTTATGGAGGTTCATTAGTACTATTTGATGTGACCGATATTACGTGTCGTTAACTTGTCCATCTGAACTTGCTTGATTGTAATATTATATTTAATGCCCTTCAGGCTATTTATTTACCTGTACTGTAATAACACTACTTGAGGAATGGCTATGCACCTTTTTGTCCACCAGGGATTGTTTTTATGGGTTGGTTTTTAATCATGGTGATAATATATTTGTAATTTTCCAGGAGAGGCAGGGCCAGAGCTGGTGCATCAGCGCCAAATGTTTCACGTAGTGAATCTCCCGTGGAGAGGGCTAGAAGTTCTCAAGTCTGGAGGTTCTTTAAAGGAACAGCGGATGACTGACGGACTGTGATGTGCAACCTGTGCCACACCAGGATCAGCAGGGGTTCCACCACTACTAGCTTAACCACCACCAGTATGCGCAGGCATATGAGTGCTAAACACCCCACTCAATGGAACCAAGGCCATTCACCTCTGGCTGGGCCCACCACTGCTCCTTCCCCTGTGTTATTTGCTGCCTCTGTTAGTCAGCCCCCTGCCCAGGACCCCGGCACAAACACCTCCTGCTCGAAAACCACACTTCGCCTCCACTATCCTCCACAGCATCCACCAATGTCTCCATGTGCAGTGTTCAGTTGTCTATACCCCAGACGCTGGAGTGCAAGAGGAAATACAGTTCCACCCACCCACACGCTCAAGCCCTCAATGTCCACATCTCCAAATTACTGAGACTGGAGATGCTGCTCTATAGGCTGGTAGAGACCGAGGCCTTTCGCAACCTCATGGCGGCGACCACCCCTCGGTATTCAGTCCCCAGCCGCCTCTACTTTTTTTGATGTGCCGTCCCAGCCCTGCACCAGCACGTGTCAGAACAACATCATCCGTGCCTTGACCAATGCCGTTTCTGACAAGGTCCACCTAACACGGACACGTGGACGAGTGCTGCCGGGCAGGGCCACTCTATATCGCTGACGGCACATTGGATTAACTTGGTGGAGGCTAGGAACGACTCTGACCCTGGGGCTGCTCATATACCACCGACACCGAGGATTGCAGGGCATATCTCGGTCACGGTCTCTAAGGTCTACTATGCCTCCTCCTCCCTCCCCTCCTCCACCTTCTCCTCCGAATTACCAACCGTGGGAATGGTACCATCAGTCAGTAGCTCTAGGCGCAGCAGCAGTGCCATCGCTAAGCGACAGCAGGTGGTGCTCGAACTGCAGAGCCTAGGTGATAAAAGGCACACCGCCCAAGAGCTATTACAGGGCATCACGGCGCAGACCGATCTATGGCTGCCCGCTCACTGACTGTTGTGTGACGTGCCCACGAGATGGAATTCAACATTAACCATGTTATCCAGAGATTAACAGAAGCGCAGAGCGATTGTAGACTGCCATATGTCAACTTCCACCAGAACTGCCAGTCAGGTCAGTCCGCTTCCTCAAGTCTACAATGCGGAGTGGACGTGGATGTCTGATATCTGTCAGGTGCTGAGTAACTTTGAGGAGTCAACACAGATGGTCAGTGGCAATGCTGCCATCATCAGCCTCACCATCCTGCTGCTTGGCCTGTTGAAAAACTCTCTGGTCAGCATGAAGTCAGAAGCTTTGCACTCGTCACTAGAGGCAAAGAAAGAAGATTCCCTTGTTGATAGCCAGAGCACCCTCCGGTGCGTGTATACGAGGAGGTGGATGAGGAGGAAGAGGAGGAAAGTCCTTATTAAATGTTCAGCGTGTATGGGCAGAAGAAGAGTAGTTGGAGGAGGAGGAAGAGGAAATGGAGAGTCAGGCCAGTGAGGGAAGTGAATTCTTGCGCGTTTGGACTCTGGCCTTTGCCAGTTTTATGTCACCCCAGCAAGACACTGTCACCTGTCCCCAGTCTCACCAGAGTAGGGGTGATCTTTACAGAAAGATGGTGAGGGAGTACGTAGCTCACCATACCATCATCCTAAATGATCACACAGCTCCCTACAACTACTGGGTTACAAAGCTACACATGTGGTCCCAACTGGCGCTGTACGCCTTAAACGTTCTTGCATGCCCTGCCGCTAGCGTGTTGTCAAAGTGGGTTTTCAGTGCAGCTGGTGGCATCATCTTCGATAAGCGAACACGCCTGTCAACTGACAGCACTGACAGGCTGACGCTTATCAAGATGAATCAAGCATGGATTTCTCATGATTTCCATTCTCCACCAGGTGAAAGCAGCTCAACCTGAATAATTCTCATGTATGCACTCCTCCTTCTCCTCCTTCTCCTCCTCTTTGTACACTAATCCAGAGGCAACTGCCTTTTTTTTGCCAGGGAAAACTGGCTCTAGCTATTATATCTATTTAATTTTTCTGGAGGGCCACCTACCCGGTCCTCTGTTTTAAAAATTGTTTGGGAGTGCTACATACATGTGCTCTATGTATTAAATTTTTCTGGAGGGCCACCTACCCGGTCCTCTGTTTTGAAAACTTTTTTGGACTGCCACATACAGGAACTATCCAAATTTAATTGTCTCCATAGCAGCCTCCAAAAGTTGTCTTTATAGCAGCCCCCACACGTCATCTTTATAGCTGCTTCCACATGTCTTCTTTATAGCTGCCTCCAGACGTCGTCTTTATACCTGCCTCCACACGTTGTCTCCATTGCTGCCTCCACACGTCGTCTCCATAGCTGACTCCAAAAGTTTTCTCCATAGCTGCTTCCACATGTCGTCCCCTTAGCAAATGAGCTGTGTCAGGCTACATTTTATGGTGTTTTACCGGCTGTGATTTTCTGGCGTTTTATATGGGTCACTCATTTTCACAATGCAAGCAAAACTGGATGACTGAGTGCACACAAATGTGTGTTATGTTCACCTCGGGTGCCATAACCGTCCCCACTGCACGTTGTCTACATAGCAGCCTCCACACGTCGTCTCGTTAGCTGCCATCACACGTCGTCTGGATAGCTGCCTCCACACATCGTCCCCTTAACAACGAGCTGTGTCAGGATACAATTTGCTTTGTTTTACCGGCTGTGATTTTCTGGTGTTTTATATGGGTCACTCATTTTGCAATGGATGCAAAGCTGTATGACTGAATGCGCGTCCCCCCCATCCTCCTCGCACATGCCTCCACATGTCGTCTCCATAGCAGCCTCCGGACTCCGTCTCCATAGCAGCCTCCACACGCGGTCTCCATAGCAGCCTCCACATGCCGTCTCCATAGCTGCCTCCACAAGTTGTCTCCATAGCTGCCACCACACGTTGTCTCCATAGCAGCCTCCACATGTTGTCCCCATAGCTGCCTCCAAAAGTCGTCTCCATAGCTGCCTCCACATGTTGTCCCCTTTGCAAACGAGCTTTGTCAGGCTCATTTTTTAGGTGTTTCACCAGATATGTTATGGAACTTGGTCACTCTGTCACTGCCATGCTGTGTTATCGACTAAATATACAGTCAACCTTTTGTTCACATAGGAAATAATTTCAGCACTTCTTGCTCACCTCCTTTGGTTCCTCTCTGCCGCCTTAACCAGGCAAAATACTGATATGTACAATGCTACACGTTATCCTCGCCAAAAGGTTTGAAGCCTGAGTCCATTTGGTGCCATACCACTCTCTAGCCTGCCACTGCTGCCAGTGTCTCCACTGCTGTTTCCTGTCCATTTCCGTGGTGTTTCCATCATTTTCTGAGGTTCCCAGGTGTTTGGCCAGGCTTCCCTGTGCAGAGCCTTGGTCCCCTTGAAAAATGCTCGAGTCTCCCATTGACTTCAATGGGGTTTGTTATTCGAATCGAGCACTCGAGCATCGGAAAAAGTTTGACTCGAATAACGAGCACTCGAGCATCTTAGTGCTTGCTCATCACTAACTGCCGATTCATTTGGTGTACTGTGGAGGATGTGTTATATACATATTATCCTGTGCAATGTGCAGCATAAAAGATATATAATGGTGCACATCCTCCATTCTTTAGCGCGTCAGGTTAGATGCCAGGGCTCCCTGACACTGCAGGCCCCATAGCAGCTGCTATGGCTGCTACCACTGTAGTTATGCCCCTGTTAGGCGTGGTCCACCCCAATCATCAGTTAGTTCAGAGAGTCAGGGTCTGCAGTGATCGGTTGGCTTTTTTACTTAAGGTGCATTACTTTCCAGACAAATGTTAGGACTGACTTCTTCAAGTCAGGGTTTTACGCTGAAAAGAGCCTTACGGTATCTGTCACTCTCTTTCATTTGCTGGTACTTTTGCCAAAGGTTGGCCCAGGGTCTCTGAAAGAGTATTCCCCTCTCATCTTCTCCTACAATGGCTGTTCACTAACTTCAGGGCACTGGGGACTGGGGCTGTAGTGGAAGGAGTGCAGCCCTCTATGTGAAACAGGGCTGGTACATGACTATTTGGTGCGCTTGGTGTAACTACATCAATGTACAAGTATATAATACCTATATCACTAGACATGTCTTATATCTAAAAACAGCAATCTAAAGCTTTTCTTCTCGGGTGCTCCCGCGATCCCTGTGTGCCCCTGGAGCCCCACGCCTCTTACCTCCCCTGGCTCCAGCGGTTATCTCAGATGCTCCCGCAGCCGATAATTGGTGGTGGCCTGATATAAATTCCTGCCCCTTCCTGTGACTCCTGCCGGATCTTCAAGCCTTCCCCTGAAGAGAAAGCTCCCCTGTGTATCCTGTGTATCCTGTGATTCCTGTGATTCCTGCATTCCTGTGATTCCTGCATTCCTGTGTCCCTGTCCATTTCTGTGTATCCTGTGTTCCTGTGCTCCAGTCTGTTCCTGTGTATCCTGTGCTCCTCATCTGCGTGCCAGCTCCTGCGATTCCTGACGTGAGTCCTAGTGTGCCTTCCTGTGCTGTTCTCCTGCTGTCACCATGGGTACATACTGTTTTATGCATTACTACCTTGCAGCCACCACGGGCAAGTTGTACCTGTGGAATGACCTCATTGGCCGCACAGACTCAAAATTATGAGCTACAATAACAATCATGGACCAATCCATTAAAAAACATTAAAAAACTTGCTGAAATTTTATAAAATAATAAAATCTATGACCAGAGCTCCTAACTCCAATAAAATAGCACCCGATGCTGATCTATTTTCATCCCAATTGAATAAAATAACACTCAATAGTATTTTCTTGTATTCACAAGTCCTCTGACTCTATCCAATCTTCTCTCAGCTAATAATAATTCTTCTTCTACAAGAATAAGTCTCCTTTCAGACAGTAAAACGCTCGTATTTATCCACCTCCAACCTCAGATGGACTTCAATGGTTTGCTGTATAGAGGAAATTCATATAACATAGCATAGTCTGTTTCATCAAGGATAATGGTTTTCTATTGCATTATACTCACTTAAAACTTTAAAAATACACATATAAAATCTTCATGAGGACGCTAGTCACACTCGCCCGATCCTAGGATTCTTCCAGGATATGGCTAGCTTCCGTCCTAATATTACCCCATATTTGTGTCATGAGGACAAGGGCTTATAGTCTATGAGGATGAGGGGTGACATAAGAGCTTACAGTCTATGAGGATGAGGGGGTGACACAAGAACGTACAGTCTATGAGGATGAGGGGTGACATAAGAGCTTACAGTCTATGAGGATGAGGGGGTGACACAAGAGCTTACAGTCTATGAGCATGAGATGACATAAGAGCTTACAGTCTATGAGGATGGGGTGACACAAGAGCTTACAGTCTATGAGGATGAGGGGGTGACACAAGAACGTACAGTCTATGAGGATGAGGGGTGACATAAGAGCTTACAGTCTATGAGGATGAGGGGGTGACACAAGAGCTTACAGTCTATGAGGATGGGGTGACACAAGAGCTTACAGTCTATGAGGATGAGGTGACATAAGAGCTTCCAGTCTATGAGGATGAGGGGGTGACACAAGAGCTTACAGTCTATGAGGATGAGGTGACATAAGAGCTTACAGTCTATGAGGATGAGGGGGTGACACAAGAGCTTACAGTCTATGAGGATGAGGTGACATAAGAGCTTACAATCTATGAGGATGAGGTGACATAAGAGGTATAAGGGTTTGTACAATGGTCCAGCCATCCTTTATAGGGGAACAGAATTAAATAATTTAATAAAAATGTTGCTTCTTGAACCAGCCATCAGCCGCATCTTATATACAGATTCCAAGGTCAATGGGACTGCAGGGAGGCCTGGAGCTTGGTATCTGGTGTTTGCATGATAACAGGTAGGATAAATCAGGCAGCCTAGGGCTAAAGTACCCTAGGGGTCTGAAAACTAGTAAAAATAAAAAAAAATGTTAAAAATTGTAATAATAATAACAAAACTAAATAATAAAAAAGTTACAAACACCAAAAGATGATATCCGAAAAAATTTCAAATACGGTGCATTTGGTATTGTACATTTCTTTTACCAGTGGGGGCTGATATTTAAATTTAAAACCTTTTTTGTAGTTGCAGAAGTACATGAAATATGCTCAGTACACGGATGTATATGGAAAGGAGACTTGCTTTAATGACAGGAGGGGAGTTCCATTTGGATGGGAATTAAGGAACTGGGTTGTCTGCATAGATGAGGAAAACTATCAAAAACGTGTCTTAAAAGATCAAGCCGTTGCATCTTTTCATCATTCTGGGGATTTCAAGACTGATGTGGTAATAGAAAATATCATATGGAAAAATAACAGGGTAAGAATCTTCTTCATTTAAAAAAATCTAACTATTTTGCACTTTTTTGGGCTTGTGAGTAAGCTGCTGCCCTTAGAGGTGCCCTTACCAGATAAGACGCCCAGTCTGGTAATTTTTTAAGTACCCCAAGAGACATTTTCTTAATGTGGTCTTAAATTGCCCTACATTGGACTTCTTTTCATTAAATGTCCTTGGTTTACCCTATTCACCTTTCTTTGCTTGAAGAAGTGAGAATGACCATAAATGGTCAGGAAGTGTTCCCTATTTCTTGGTACCGGTTCCCTCACCTTTTGAATATGAATATGAGAAGGTTTCAGCAATATAAACCAATGGTAACATGTCAGGAGGTGAGTGTAGAGGCGGTTCTAGAGCAGTAAGTACCAAATGTTTGCAATGTTAGATAAAATGGAAATTATGTATTTGGATTGCTATACTTTTCCCTGGTTAACAAACCATATAAGTTACTTAATTAATCCTTTAAACAATCCAGTACTGGCCATGTCCATTTGGCAAGAATTTACTTTCTACTGTGCATAGAAATGAAACTGACTCATCAGGTTGGACAAGTTCTCATCTAAGCAAATCTGCTGTGAGCTTCTCTAGTCTGATGCTCAACCACGTTATTTCACATCCCTTTTTATTTCCAATTAAACCTTCCCATGACACCATCGGTTTGCAGATGATAAAGAGGTAAATATATTTTGGTAACAGACACAGGTCTTTGGACATGAAAAGTGTTTCACCAGCCATTGGTATTGCACCTGGATAGTAGGTTCTGTGGTCCCAAACCATTAATATATGTCAGTGACTCCTGGTAGATTTTGGAAGTGGACCAACCAGATCCATTGCAACACATTTAAATAGAATTTCAGTAATCATTAGGGGGGAAAGTTTGTTGCGAAATTTGACAAATAGTGTCAATTGGACCCTTGGGCAAGATACCTGGCGGGAAAAGTACTGTATATAATTGAGCATAAGCGGAGCCGAGTATAAGCCGAGGTACTTAATTTTAACACAAAAACTGTGAAAACCTATTGACTCGAGTATAAGCCTTGGGTGGTAAATGCATTGGCCACAGCCTCCATCCAGTATATAGCTCACCAGTCCCCTTACACCCATCCAGCATATGCCCTCTAGTATATAGTTAGCCTGCCCATACACTCAGTATACATCCAACCAGTCCATGCCCTCTAGTATATAGCAAGTCATCCCCCTGTCCCCCAGTATATAGCCTGCCCCCTAACCCCCATTATATAGCCAGCCAGCCCATATCCACTAGTATACAACAATCCAGCCCGAGCCCCCTACTATATAGCCTGCCAGCCCATGTCCCCCTAGTATTGTTAGTGTAGGATTTAAGAACACCTCTTTTAGTGTGCGCTGGCTGTGTTTCAAATTATTAAATTATTGCATGTTTGCACGGTTGCAAGTAAATGAATCAGACCAACGCTGATACAAAACAAGCTCATGCCATTGCCCGGGGCAGATCAGCACTGCACAAGCTTTATTTGGTTTCACAAATCTATATATAAAAATAGGAAAGAAGCAGAAGAGGAAGGAGAGTTCCCAGCTTATGAACTCTCTTGATTGGAGAACTTACCTGCTGTCGCACATTGATGTCAGGCCCGCGTTCCTTAGCTTCAAGACTTTGAGGTGCGGTCTAAGATCTCTGTGCCATCTTGAGTTCATTGTTTCTATTACAGTATATTTAAAGGAAAATAAGACAAGTAGAATGACAGCTAGGTTTACCTTAACAGTCCCCCCTAAACCCTGGAATTTCTCTCAGCTACTCTTAGTCTAGAAGGACCTACAGATCTGCCCATATGTGCATCACTCTCCTCTTCACCAGTTGGATGACAGCAGACCCCTGTTGGGTCTGCCCCCATTTAGTGGACTTTCACATATGGGAATAAAATCTCTACTCTACCTCTCCCTACTCCAGGGGGCTGTTTGATATGTTTCCAGGGTGGTTGATCTTAGAGGGATATCTTCATTATGCAAATGTAGGTAACTTGAGTAAGGGGTCTTTGGCTTGTCTAACTACTGATACCCATGATACTTGGTGGACTTGATGAGTGGGAGCACACAAGATGACAAGAGCAAAATCACAATCCCCAATATCACCCTCACTTAAATGAAACCCTTCCAATCCCCCAACCACAAAGTGAAGTATATAGCAAACACTTCTGAGTTTCTCTTGAGTTCCCTGGACAGTCATTCATTCTCTTCAAGTGCCTAAGTAACGGATCCATAGGGGCGATGTCATCCGGGATGTACATACAACAAGCCGCTCCCACCATCTTTCAGACTCATCCCTTCTCAGCAAGGATCATGTTCACAAATTTCTCTTGGTTACAATAAACACAGTTAACCCAATGAACGTTTTTGGCCATAGTTATCTGGGAAATAATGGACTCTAGACCTGCCCATATCTGATTGTTGGCCTTGAACTCATCTGGGACCCCCCTTGGTACTCCTACTTTATCTATATAAACGTTGTCATCTAGGTGCTTCTCTCTTTGACATCCAGAATCCCTTGGGATTAACTACATTTTCTTTATGTGACCGATCAAACTTCCTTGGGGATCACAAGGAAGGAATGCACAAATCATATCACCACACACTCACCTTCCCAGCCTCTAGGCTTGACCTCACTCTCCTATCCCCACAAATACAGTACACATCAGACACTGCTAATAAATGGTTACCTGTGATGTCAATGTCAAAGAAGTTCATTGTCTTGTTGCACCAACGGTAGGTGAAGTCTCCTACCCTGGGGGCATCCTGGTCAGACCTATAGATACAGAGATAGTCATGGTTGGGGTGTCCCTGAGCATACAGTCAGTCAGAAGAGACCAGCTAGCAAGAAGAATAAGTAAGTTTGCAATAGAAAGCATGGAAGCATGCTAGCTTCCCTCTAGCTTTACAGACGTGGCACTGGTCAGCAAAACTTGGAAAAGACCAACGTAGTGAGGCTTCAGACTCTCCCTCTGCTGTGTCTCTTTACCACCACGTAGTCTCCTGGCTTCAGGTTATGCGTCCTGAGGTCACTGTCTGCATCTGAAAAGGAATCAGAAACACTTTTGCTGACCTTTTTCAAGGCCTGGCTCAACTGTCTGGCAAGTTCCACCTGGTTCCCTACCATCAGATATGGAGTCTGTGGGAAGTAAGGGCCTAGTCTGGCTGCACAGCCAAAAAGTACCTCAAAGGGGACAATCCCGTCTTTCTGTTGGGTGTGGTCCTAACTGAATAGTGGGCAGCAGAAAGGCACTCGGTCCATGGTTTCCCTGTTACTTCCATGGCCTTCTGGATCTCTAACTTAGTGTGTTGTTTAGTATTTCAATCCCATCACTAACTTGGGAAAGGTAATAGGTGGACAGGGCTTGTTCTACTCCCAGGAGGGACAAGGTTTGAGTCTTTACCTGTCCAGTGAAGTGGGTTCTGCGACCAGACTCTATGGTCTCTGGAAGTCCAAACCTGCAGGAACATCTCACTCACCAACTTATTGGCTGCAGCTCTGGCAGTAGCGTTGGTCATGGGAAAAACTTCAGGCCACCCTGGAAAGAGATCAATGCACACAAGCACGTATTCCTTTGTACCACTTTTTGGTAGCTGGATAAAATCCATCTGCAGTCTCTGGAAGGGATACAGCGGCCTGGGTGTCACCTTCTGTGGGGTCTTTACCACCTTACCCGGGTTGTGGTGGGCACAGACTATGAAGTCTTTCACTAGTCTAATGACAGGGGTTGTAATGCCTGGGGCAAACCACTTGCAGTTTATGAGCACTAGTATGGCCATTTTGGATGTGTGTGTGTGTGTCTGTGGGCTACTTGACTTACTGTCGGGTGCAGGGCTCTGGGCAGGCACACCCTCTCTCCCAGCATCCAGGTCCCATTGGCATCTGGGCTCCAGCTCTCCTCCACACTTCCTTCACTTCTGATGACACTCGGGCCACCATGGACTGGAACACCTGAGGATCAAACTTTTTAGCTCAGTACTCACCGCTGAGACTTCAGGACAGACTTCAGGACATCTGTGCAGCTGCCTTCGCCACCCTACCGACTACATACTTGCCCTTGGCTTGTGGAGTTACAAAATTGTGTGTGATTTAACTTTTACCATCCCCACCTCTTGTGAAAGTAAGAGAGCATCCATGAGCTCTTTAATCAGTGTGCCATGCTTAAAGGGGTCCCTGCAGAGGTGAAGAAATCTCTGCCCTTCCATATGGGTTCATAGTCGTGTTTAGACCCAAAAACTATAGCTTGAGTATAGATGTTTGCCCTTTTACCTTCCACCAGCTGTAGCCTTTCCCTGAGTGCCATCACTCCACCTCCTGTGCTGACCTGTGTGGAAGGAGTGGTTCTGCTTGTACTACCTCATGTGCACCACTGACCACTGCATATCCAGTGTAGAACCGTCTGACTTCTACTGCATACCTGGAGCCATCTACGAGGAAAAAACTCAACATCTGGATTAAGCACCCCCCCCCCTCTGAATCATGTAAGGCTGGTGACAGAATGGCAAGATTCAGGGTTGTGCACCTTGTCAGTGTGAGGGGGCATCAGGAGTGCACACTGGAGTCTGAGCTGTCTGGCCTTTGCTCAGATGCTTGGGCTGTACTTGGGTGAGGCCACTTGTGCAAGTCAATTGGGGTTACACAGTAACCGAGTGTTCTAGGATCTGGGATCAACTTACTGGCCTTGCGGAGCAGATTGCTGGCTGCAGCTACTGACATATGAGGGGCTCACCTCATGACTGAGTCTAACCAGGCCTAATAGTGGGCCACTGGGGAGGCCACCAAGTTCCTGGGCTAGGACACCTGTGGCGTGGACTAGATACTTAGCGCAAAATAAAATAAAAGGTCTGGTTCAGTGGGGTGTGCCTAGGACTGGGGCAGACAAGATTTGCCAGCTTAAGTCTGTGGAATGAATCAATTGCCTCCTGACTAAAGGCAACTGGGGAAGAGACAATGCAGTAATCAAGGGGCAGCATCAGGCTGGAGGCAGCAGACCTTATCCTAGGCCTGCAGGAGCTGACAAGTCCTAGAAACATGTGAAGAGGCTTAGGGCCTCGGGACAGGGGCATATTCTGGACTGCCAGCTTTCTTTCCTTTGTCAGGTTTCTTCCTGGGACCGAGAAGCAGTGGCCTAGGAAGACCTCCTTCTCCAAGCAGTGCTAGAGTTGGTCTACGGGAGCTTTGCAACCCTTCTGTAACAGAAAACACATAAGGTCAATAGATACATCCTGGCAAATCTGAAAAATGGAGGCACGAAAACAAGAGAACATCATCCAGCAAGGGGCTAGTCTGCCAATCCACTCCCTGTAGGGCTGTGGAGTACTTGCTGGGTGAGTCCCCCAATCTGCACAGGATATACTGGAATGCTGAACTGGTAAAGGAAAATAGGTACGGTAGGGGCACAGAGAGGAAAATATACCGAATGTCACCTTCTCAACTGTCTTTAAACAGGAAAAACCCCTGGTGGAGGACACAATGAGGAATAATGTAAATTCTCTTTGGAATGTCAACAGCTTAACCCAGGAAGAGGTACGGCGCTGCCTCGCAACCACTAAGATAGATAAATCACCTGGGCCAGTTGGCATACACCCCCGGGTTCTGCATGAACTATGTACCGTGATAGACAGACCATTATTTTTAATATTTGAAGACTCACTGAGGATTGGTTATGTTCCACAGGACTGGTGCATAACAAATGTAGCACCAATTTGCAAAAAAGGATCAAAAAGCGATCCTGGAAACTACAGACCTGTGAGTCTAACTTCTGCGGTGGGGAAAATATTTGAGGGGTTTGTTAGAGATGCTGTCCTCGAGTATCTCACTGTGCACAACGTTATAACCCAGCGTCAGCATGGGTTTATGAGAGATCGGTCCTGTCAGACTGATTGGTTTCTACGAGGAGGTAAGTTCAAGACTGGACCTGGGGTATGCTGTGGATGTTGTATATCTGGACTTTTCAAAGGCATTTGACACTGTGCCACATAAAAGGTTGGTATATAAAATGAGACTGCTGGGAATAGGGGAAAATCTGTGTATTTGGCTTAGTGATAGAAAACAGAGGGTGGTCATTAATGGCACATTCTCAGATTGGGTTGACGTTACCAGTGGAGTCCCACAGGGGTCAGTATTTGGGCCACTTCTTTTTAATATTTTTATTAATGACCTTGTAGTGGGTTTACACAGTCAAGTTTCAATATTTGCAGATGATACTAAGCTGTGTAAAGTAATAAATACTGAGGCCGATAGTTTAGCATTACAGAGGGATTTGTGGAAGCTTGAGGAGTGGGCAGAGAAATGGTTGATGAGGTTTAATGTAGATAATTGTAAAGTAATGCACTTGGGCCATGGAAACAAAAAGTATAATTATGTTCTAAACCAGGGGTCCCCAAACTTTTTACATAGGGGACCGTTCCCTGGTCTCTCAGACCATTGGAGGGCCGGACTAAAGTTTAAAAAAAAAATAAGAAATTTCTCTGTACACTGCACATTATTTAATATATAATTTATATAATAATATTTTAGTAATATGCCCCCATAGTCAGTAATATGCTCTCCGCCAGTAGTCAATAATATGTCCCCTCAGTATAAACATGCCCCCTCATCATTAACATGCCCCACTCATTTATGTCTCCCTTATAATAAACATGTCCCCCTCATGGTATAATGCCCCCTCATGCATGCCCCCCTCATGGTATAATGCCCCCTCATGCATGCCCCCCTCATGGTATAATGTCCCCTCATGCATGCCCCCCTCATGGTATAATGCCCCCTCATGCATGCCCCCCTCATGGTATAATGCCCCCTCATGCATGCCCCCCTCATGGTATAATGCCCCCTCATGCATGCCCCCCTCATGGTATAATGTCCCCTCATGCATGCCCCCCTCATGGCATAATGCCCCCTCATGCATGCCCCCCTCATGGTATAATGCCCCCTCATGCATGCCCCCCTCATGGTATAATGCCCCCTCATGCATGCCCCCCTCATGGTATAATGCCCCCTCATGCATGCCCCCCCTCATGGTATAATGTCCCCTCATGGTATAATGCCCCCACATGCATGCCCCCCCTCATGGTATAATGTCCCCTCATGCATGCCCCCCTCATGGTATAATGCCCCCTCCTGCATGCCCGCCTCATGGTATAATGCCCCCTCATGCATGCCCCCCCCTTGGTATAATGCCCCCTCCTGCATGCCCCCCTCATGGTATAATGCCCCCTCATGCATGCCCCCCCTCATGGTATAATGTCCCCTCATGCATGCCCCCCTCATGGTATAATGCCCCCTCATGCATGCCCCCCTCATGGTATAATGCCCCCCTCATGGTATAATGCCCCCTCATGCATGCCCCCCTCATGGTATAATGCCCCCTCATGCATGCCCCCCTCATGGTATAATGCCCCCTCATGCATGCCCCCCCTCATGGTATAATGTCCCCTCATGCATGCCCCCCTCATGGTATAATGCCCCCCTCATGGTATAATGCCCCCTCATGCATGCCCCCCATCATGGTATAATGCCCCCTCATGCATGCCCCCCTCATGGTATAATGCCCCCTCATGCATGCCCCCCTCATGGTATAATGCCCCCTCATGCATGCCCCCCTCATGGTATAATGCCCCCTCATGCATGCCCCCCTCATGGTATAATGTCCCCTCATGCATGCCCCCCTCATGGTATAATGCCCCCTCATGCATGCCCCCCTCATGGTATAATGTCCCCTCAGGCATGCCCCCCTCAGGGTATAAAGCCCCCCTCATGGTATAATGCCCCCCTCATGGCATAATGTCCCCTTCTCCATGCCCCCCTCAAGGTATAATGTCCCCTTCTCCATGCCCGCCTCATGGTATAATGTCCCCTCATCATAACCAGGGTCCCCACAATCCACTAAAATGGCCAGCAGTACTATTAAAATAAAAACTCATACATACCTGGGTCCAGCGTGTTCCTTCAGCAGCCTCTTCTGCTCTCCCCACATCTGACTGACCCGTCAGCTCCGGAAGAGCAGGGAGAGAGGGCGACCTCTTGTGGCGGTGATTGACATTGCGAGGAGCCAATGTCTCCTCATGCTGTCAATTGGGCCTCCTCACAGCACCCGGGTTCGCAGAGGCCAGGTAACAAATGACAGCAGCGCTGCTCCGTCACTGAGCATGATGCCGCAGGGGTGCTGCTGCGGGGGCCGGATAGAAAGGGTCTGCGGGCCGCATGTGGCCCGCGGGCCGTAGTTTGAGGACCCCTGTTCTAAACAGTCAATTACTTGGTAAACTGAAGCTGAAAAGGACTTGGGGGTATTGGTGGATGGGAAACTTAATTTTAGTGACCAGAGCCAGGCGGCTGCTGCTAAAGCAAATAAAATAATGGGATGTATCAAGAGAGGAATAGATTCTCATGATAAAGACATAGTTCTGCCCTTATACAAATCCCTGGTCAGACCACACATGGAATATTGTGTACAGTTTTGGGCACCAGTGTATAAAAAGGATATAGTAGAGCTGGAACAGGTGCAGAGGAGAGCAACCAGGATTATTAGGCAAATGGGGGAACTAGAATACAATGACAGATTAAAAAATTTGGGATTATTCAGTTTAGAAAACAAACGACTGAGGGGAGACCTCATTACAATGTACAAATACCTGAACGGACAGTACAAGGATCTCTCCAAAGATCTTTTTATACCTAGGCCTGTGACCAGGACAAGGGGCATCCTCTGAGCCTAGAGGAGAGGCGAATTTACCATCACCATAGACAGGGGGCATCCTCTACACCTAGAGGAGAGGCGATTCTACCATCACCATAGACAGGGGGCATCCTCTACACCTAGAGGAGAGGTGGTTCTTCCATCACCATAGACAAAGGTTCTTTACTGTAAGAGCAGTGAGACTATGGAACTCTCTGCCGCAGGAGGTTGTTATGGCGCACTCTATGTACATGTTCAAGAGAGGCCTGGATGCCTTTCTGGAGAGAAAAAATATCACGGGTTATGGGGATAAAACATTTACTTAATTCTTAAAGGTTGGACTTGATGGACTTGCGTCTTTTTCCAGCCTTATATACTATGATACTATGAAAACATCTGCCAAATCAATAACAGTGAATAACATGTCACTCTCGGGGACTGCTGCAAGTGTGGGACACTTATTTGCAGCTTGGAGGTAATAAACCATCCTACATGTATCCGGCTGTTCTTTCTTGGTCTTTTTCTTGACTGAGAATGGGTTAAATCATCATCATGCTAGCAGGAGAGTTTTCACACTTCAGTTCTACAATGAAAGTAGCTAACTTTGTCTGGGGGGAATGTACTTGCTGACGTCCTCATTAGTTACCACCCCCCTAGTCCTGCCCTGTTGGGGGCCATCTTCATTTCCTTAGAATGTGGACACCCACTTCATTCACTTTGGCAATGTCTCCTCCCCGCAAGTTGAAGAATGCCCACTTGACCTGGGCTCCCACCGGACCGAAACTGTTGTCAGTCTTACTTTAGCTGCTGTGAAACTGTCGACCCTGGTCTCTGTTTCCCGCTGGCTTTCAGTCACAGTCTTATCAGACCCTCTGTACGTCAAGTCTGGCAGAGATGTCTCTAGTCCATTAACACCTCTGGTAACAACCCATTACAAAACAGATGTACACTATACTTCATCCCCCATGTGTCCAAAAGCTGTAAACAGTTCCCGTGGAACTCTTCCATTACTGTTTACGTCTCTGCTTTATCTCATCCAGACACACAGGACTCTCCCCACCACCATCTCCAGCCCAGCGCTCTATGCTATCTATAAAGTTTTGGCCAGACTGCAATGTCTCAAACAGAAGTCATGTACACTTGTGTTGGTTTTTAGTCAAAAAGGAACAAAAGTCAGTTATAAGCTCTGTCATGCAGTTGGGGTACTTGATCTTGCTTAGGCTGCTTGTGGGGTACACAGGAGGACATCACATCATACTGTATTCTTTTATCACAAGCAAATTCCTTCAAGTTGTCATAGAATGTCAGAAAAGAACTCTAAACGCAGCAGTGTGCCCACTCCCTACTGTAGACATTGGCCCTAGCCTGTCTCTTAGATAAGAGACACAGCAGCATTCTCAGGCAGCTCAATATGGAGAAATTCAGTTTTCTGTAAATGTCAAGGTCAGCATTCCAATGCAAACTGCACAGCTGCCTCCACGATCTCCCTCGTTAACCCTTTAAACTCCAGGAAGCAGGTACCAGAGACATTGCAACACTCTTTCTAGTAATTTTTCTCTTATCGTCAGGATCAAATACGTTTTAACTGGACCATAATCAAATAAACAGTTCCCCACTGCCAAGATCTTTAGCAGAAGTCTGAAATTAGGTAAAATGTCAGTGTTTATTCCAGACACCTGTCAGGAATCCCGAAGGGTGCTCAGCTGCTAAACCACAACAAAAAAACAGGTGTCAACAGAGTAGAGTCATAGGCAATTAACATTTAGGAACTTGAAGGGAATATAACAAAGATGACTGAAGGATAATAGAGCGTGTCATCTTCTCTAACCACCAGATATAGGGGTGGAGTCTGCATTCTAGACGCCATCTTCTCTTCCTTTTCCAAGGTAGGAAAATATAATAAAATCTCTTTTTTCCCAAATTCTTTCCACATCAAAAACTTTGATATGTCCCTTATCACCTGTCTCTTTCTTCAATGGGCACTCTTCCTGTCATTCTGTCCTAGTCTGTACGTCAAAGCCAGAGCCTCTAAGTGTCTGTTTGCAAATCTAATCAAGTCTTCTCATTTGTACAATCATCAGATCCTCTAACACATCGCAAAACCTTCACTACTGCTTTTCTTTGCCCCACAATGCTACCAGCCCTTATGTTCCATTATATCTACTTTGCAAATCTCCACCAGTCCTACGTAACTCAACAACCTTCTTTCTACTTACATCAACCTTCCCTGCACTGAACTATCACTGGCGCGCCAGTGGTTCCCTCCGGGAGAATGTCCTTTCTCTTCTGAGACCGCAGTATAATTTATCCCAAGATCCTTACCGGTGCAGCTGCTCACCAACATAAGGACTGACCTTCAAGCTCCCCAGTCACCAGTTACAGAGACTATGCTCACTGCATATCCGTTAGAGGTTGATCAGTTGGCCCCCCTTATTGATCTCAATCGTGTTTGAATTAATTCCTTGTCAATTTTCCTGATAAAATCCCTAACACCCGGCCTATTATCCACTATCCTGGCCGACTATATCAGAATCCCAGGCATTTATCCCGTGTCTACATATTTCAAAATCCCAGGCACTTGCCCCGTGCCTGCTTTTCCCTGCGGTCTCTCTCTCTCTCTCCATTGCTCTCAGTATCTAGTGTGACCCTCCTTCCCCCCCTTCGTGTTCTGGCTCAGCAAAGTGCTTACACACAGCAGCCAAGGCACTTGTTTCAATTTTACAGAGATGTCTAACTATTCAGACCCCGTGCAGGATACCAGGTGGCTATACATATTTATCCTCCAATCCCGGCTGTCTACAGCCACAGGTATCACCACCCCTTGACTCACAGGTAAGTAACAGGTTAACATATGTAATCTGAAACTTACCATGATCGTGGGTTGATCAATCCCAATCTGGAAGCGGTGATCCCAAGGCTGCAGGCGGTGCTGGAATGAGGGGGTGTCCTGGTCCTGATCACGGGGATCTCAGCAGTGCCTCCAACTGTTAGGGTAGGATTTAAGATATCCTCTTTTAGTGTGCGTTGGCTGTGTTTCAAATTATTAAATTATTTCATGTGTGCACAGTCACAATTAAATGAATCAGACCACCGCTGATAAAAGACAAGCTCAAGAGCGGCACTGCACAAGCTTTATTTGGTTTCACAAATCTATATAGAAAAATAGGAAAGAAGCAGAAGAGGGATGAGAGTTCCCGGATTATGAAGTCTCTTGCTTGGAGAACTTCCTTTCTGTTGCACATTGACGTCAGGCCTGCATTCCTTAGCTTCAAAACTTTGAGGTGCGGTCTAAGATCTCGGCGTCATCTTGAGTTCATTGTTTCTATTACAGTATATTCTAGGAAAATAAGACACGTAGAAATTACAGGATTTGATCAGCTAGGTTTACCTTAACAGTACATCACCTGCCAGTCCCTTGCCCCTAGAATATAGCGTGCAGCCTCTGCCCCCAGTATATAGTCTGCAGCCCATGCCCCCAGTTTATAGTCTGCAGCCCATGCCCCCAGTATAAAGCCTGCAGCCTGTGCCCCCAGTATATAGCCTGCAGCCACTGCCCCCAGTATATAGCTTGCAGCTACAGCCTCCAGTAAATGCCAGCCAGCTCCATCCCGAGGTATGTCCAGCCTATAAGAAAAAAAACCCTGTACTCATCTTTCTGATTACCCTAAGCAGATCCTCTTCTTTCCTTTGATGCCTCAGTTTCAACTATGGGTCCCCCGATCTGTGACATTGTAAGCACCATGATGTGCTGAAAAACATGGCTTATACTCGAGTATATTTGGTAACTCTTGGTTTCTCAATATCTGGATGTCTCTTAAAAACAAGTGAATGAGTCAGTCAGTTTTTTAGTAAGTTGCAGACTTAACAAAAAAATAAGCCGCTCTCACATCACATTGCATGACAAACCTTTATCTATTCCCAGTTCATGGCTCGCTGACCCACATAGTCTCTAGTATCACCGTGGATACAAGTCACACCGAATCAGTGGGTCTGGAGTGCATAAGGAACCATAACACTGACGCAGGACTCCCAGTGTCCAGCAATGCATATTACAGGATGATGTTCTTTATCAAACATAACAACTTTTAGTTACATTTCCCAAATGAGCCCCATATGAGGGTCTAGAAAACAAAGACACACTCCTTCACAGGTCACATTTTATGGGCTCTCCAAGCATCTGACACATATGACAAAGTCTCTTACAGCTTCAAACTGAGAAGTCCCAGAACCTACATTCCCCATAGCAATTTGAAAAACAGCATGTATTAGTGAGACACTATATATATATATATATAGCATTGTAACACAAACAATTTAAAACTGCCATTTATACATTTTATGCTTAAAGATGCCGCAGTCTCGATGTAATGATCGTTGTTCTCCAGGATTCAGGAAGGCTCCTAATGGAGGACATCATGCCTGCTGCTATAAATGTGTCCCATGTTCTGACGGTGAAGTGTCCAATATTACAGGTAAGAAGAGTTTACATGTAGATTTTTAACCCCTTAAGGACGCAGGGTTTTTTCACTCATTTCTCGCTCTCCACCTTCAAAAATCCATAACTTTTTTATAACTTGTACAGACCTGTGTGAGGGCTTATTTTGTGCTTAACAAATTTTACTTTCCTATAATGTTATTTATATTAACATGCCGTGTACTGCGAAACTGGAAAAAAATTCCAAATGTGGAAAAATGAAAAAAAAAACGCATGTTCATCACGTTCTTGTGGGCTCAGTTTTTACAACTTTCACTCTGCGCTCCAAATAACACCTCAGCTTTATTTTGTGGTTTGGTACGATTGCGGAGATACCAAACTTATATAGGTTTTATTGCGTTTAAATATATTTTCAAAAATTAAACGAATGTGTACAAAAAAGAAAAAAAAATGTTGCCATCTTCAGACGCTAATAACTTTTTCATACTTTGGTGCACGGAGCTGGGGGAAGGGGTAATTTTTTTGCGAAATGAGGCGACGTTTTCATTGCTACCATTTTGAGGTCAGTGCAACGGAAGGGTTATTAGCGGTGGGGGTTTGTGGCAATATGCAACAACCCTCACCCTTGTATGAAGAGGACTCAGCCCGTGAGATTTTTTTTTTCTAAAAAATCTATTCAACAATCCCCTGTATTGGTGTCTAATTTTTTTATGTAGAAACTACATTCAAAATAACCTAGGTACAGTGACATAGTAGTTTTTTGTTCTCTTCAAGGGATGGTGTAATGGAAGTGTTCACATTGAGGGCTGATGTAACTGAATTATACTTAGAAGGAGTGCAGTTTGTATAATTGTGATCCATCCTCAACAATTATATTTTGATAACCATATTTGCTATAGCTATTTTTCGAAAGACTTATGTAGCTTTTTGCTAATATTTTGACCATTTTTATTGTTTTGTGGCATCATTACTATAAGATATAAGTTTTATTGTATTTATTATTTTTTTATTTTTTATCTTTGATTCAAACAATACATTTGTATATACACTTGAATAAATGCACCTTTTTATATTTATTGGCTGTTTGTACATACCGGTAATACTTATGATATAGAGCAGTCTAGACCCACTTGTGCCAATATTTACTTTTATAATCTTTGCTTTTCTTGATTCTTAAGTACCCGGAATTTTATGATATTTGCCGTTGTGATGTCCCCTTTGCTACTATTTATTGAAATATCCCATTTTTTATATCGGACGCAGATCTGATGCCGGCTAAGGCTGAGATCGATTGCTATCATGGCAGCCATGATGTTCGATCAGGACCCCAGGGCTGTCCTCAGGCATAGTCTGTAAGATCCTGTCTGTGCATGTGCATAGACTCACACAGCTAATACACTGCAATATATCATTATTGCAGGGTACTATTATAAACAAGCAATCAGATGATTGCTTGTTCATGTCCCATGGTGGCAGTAATAAAAAAGTTTAAAAAAACGCTCTTAAATAAAAATAAATTGATAAAAAAGAGACATATAATGCAAAATAAATTCTAACTCATAATAAAAACCCCACATATATAGCATTACCTTGTCCGTAGTGACCGATATAATTAAAAAAGGTCATTATTACACATAAAACTGTTAAAAACCGTTCCTAAAAAAATTAGGAATATTTACCTATTTCATCCAACCAAAAAATGCAATAAAAAGTGATAAAAAACGATGTACTCCAGAATGCTACTGTTGAAAAGCACAACATGTGCTGCAAAAAACAAGCCAACAGCTCTGGAGCCAAAAAAGTAAAAATGTTATGCCACATGGAAGACAACGATGCAAAAATAATATATTGTATTGCCTACAATTGGTTTTAGTTGGCAAATTTAGTAAAATGTAAGAAAAAATATCTATATCTGGTATCCCCGTAAACGTTTTGACCCATAGAATAAAGATAACATGATTATTAGGCTAAAAGGTGAATACCTAAATAAAAAAAAAGGAAAAAATCCAGTACAGAATTGATCCGTGGTAACACAGGAATAAGCATCTCTTCTCGCAAAAAAAAATGCCATCATTTGGCCCCAAAAACAAAAAAGCTAAAATTTTATAGCCTACTTCCCTTCTGCGCCTCGCCGTGCACCCATAAAACAAGTAACGGCCACATGTTGGGGGTCTATGTACTTGGGAGAAATTAAATAACAAATTGTAAGATGGGTTTTCTCTTTTTATCTTTGAGGAATGTGTATATTTTAGGACTAAATGAACGAATAACCGACAAAATTTGACCATTTCACCTCCATTTTGATTTAATTACTATGAAGATTTCAAGGGGTTAACAATCTTCTTGAAAGCTGTTTCTGATCATTCAAGGGGGAAAGATTTCAAAATGGGTGGATATATAGGGATTTTTTATGCTATATATTTAATATTTCATTAAAAACTGTAATTATACCCAAAAAAGTTAATTCTAAAAATTCAGAAAACCGATATTCGATTTTTAAATTATCCAGACATTTCAAAAATTATTAAAATATAAATTAGACATATGGGAAATGTTATTCAGCAAATTATTTAGGTGGTAAAATTGTCTGCCTTAAAACATTTTGAAAATGGCAATTGTTTCAAAAAATGCATCACTTTTTATCTTTTATTTTTATAAATAAAAGCAAAACTTAACAGCCAAAATTTACCACTAAAATGAAGTACAACAACATTTGAAGAAAAAGCAATGGGGCAGATTTATAAAGCTTTCTAAAAGTAAGAATTTTCTTAGTTGCCCATGGCAACCAATTACAGCTCTTAGACAATTTAGAACATTCTTACTTTTAGACGGCTGTATAAATCTGCCCCAATCTCATAATTGCTTTGATAAGTAACAGTGTTCAAAAGATATAACCATATAAAGTGACCCAAGTCTGATTACAGAAAATGGGGCTGAGCCTTAAGCTACAAAGTGGCTGCATCCTGAAGGGTCTAAAGTTATAATCACTAATAGTGACACCTGTCAGATTTGAAAAATTGGGCCGAGAAAGGTGAAAAGTGGCTTTGGCACTAACATACTCCACAGCAATGAATGAGCTGGTTGACTATATACTACGGGGCATGGGCTTGCTGGATATATACTAGGGGGTATGGGGTAGCTGGCTATATACTGGGGAGCATTAGCTGGCTGGCTATATACCAGGGGGCATGGGCTGGATGGCTATATACTAAAGGGTATGGGCAGGCTAGCTATATACTGGGGGGTATAGGCTGGCTGGCTATATACTAGGAGGCATGGGATGGCTAGCTATATACCAGGGAGCCTGGGCTGGCTGGCTATATACTATGGGGCATGAGGTGGCTGTCCATATATTAGGGGGCATGGGCTGGCTGGCTATATATAGGGGACTTCGGCTGGCAGGCTATATACTAGAGGCAGGGCTATCTAGCTATATACTGGGTGGGAAGGGGACTGGTTGGCTATATACTGGGTGGGAAGGGGACTGGTTGGCTATATACTGGGTGGAGACTGTGATCAATGACTTTGCTATGCTAGGCTAATATTCGAGTCAATAGGTTTTCCCAGTTTTTGTGTTAAAATTAGGTACCTTGGCTTATTGTCGGGTTATGCCTTATACTCAGGCATATACTATAAGTATAAAAGAAAAAAAATTTCCTCTGGTACAGTATAGTTTTTGTGTCACTTATAATATTAACTCCTGATCACTGGCGCTTGTTTTCAGCTTTGTGACCAGACTCGATTTTTAGAATCTGATGTGTCACAATATTTGGTTATAACTTTGGAATGTTTAACACATCCAGGTGATTTTGAGACTGCTTTCTTGAGACACATTGTACTTATTGTTAGTTGTAAAATTTAAGTGATAAGTTTTGTTTCCGTTCTGAAAAAAAATGAAAATTTGGCAAAAGTTTGTAAAAATTCTTCATTTTCAAAGTTTGAAATGTTCACCTTTCCATGCAGATACTTAAAATACCCAAAAAGCTTTAAACCTAACATTTCCGGAATGTCAGCTTTATGTTGAGATGATATTTTATGCGTTCTCTCATTTTCCTAGGACACCATACAGCGGTCATTAAGGGGTTAATTTGTTAAAAATTTGATTTAAAATTACTGATCACTCAAGTATAAAAAGTCTTATTGTTTGCATAATGTTATCTTATTAATGTTTCCTGGTAAAAATTTCCAGCCCATATTCGGTCTTGATATAGCTGAAGTCTTACCAATTCCAACATCTTTTTATGTATTTATGCATTGTAGACAGTGACACCTGCCAGAAATGTCCTGTGGATACGTGGCCTGATGTGAAGAAGATCATTTGTCTTCCCAAATTATTTGAATTTCTGTCCTATGATAATGATGCCTTGGTCTATATTTTTTTAGCCCTTGCTTTATTTTTTTCTGCTTTGACATTGTTCATCTTAAGAACTTTCCTTTATTACTGGGACACTCCAATTGTTAAAGCCAATAACCGGACTGTGAGCTTCATCCTCCTGGTCTCCATCTTGCTGAGCTTCCTCTGTGTCTTCTTCTTCCATGGTCGTCCAGTGGACATGACCTGCTTACTGAGACAAATATCATTTGGGATCTTCTTTACCATTGGAGTCTCTTCTGTTTTGGCCAAGACTATCACAGTCTGCATTGCCTTTAAAGCCACCAAACCTGGAACTTCCTGGAATAGACTGGTCTCACTTAAAGTATCTAACTCTGTGGTCCTTAGTGGTTCTTCTGTACAAGTCCTTATTTGTGTTATTTGGCTGTTGGTGTCTCCTCCTTATGTAGAGTATAACCATCACACGTATCCTGGGAAGATCATCATTCAGTGTAATGAGGGGTCAGATATCTGCTTCTACTCCATGTTGGGTTATATGGGGCTCCTGGCAGCTGTGAGCTTTGTTCTGGCTTTCATGGTGAGGACATTACCGGACAGTTTTAATGAGGCCAAGTACATCACCTTCAGCATGCTGCTGTTCTGCAGTGTCTGGATCGCCATGATCCCGGCTTATCTGAGCACCAGAGGGAAATACATGGTGGCTGTGGAGGTATTCGCCATCCTGACCTCATGTGCCGGAGTTCTGGGATGTATATTTTTCCCTAAATTGTATATTCTATATTGGAAATCAGAACTGAACTCAAGAAATATCATTCTGGAAAAAAAGTCCTAGACATTGTATATCAAAACTTAAAGCCTTATTCCTAATTTTCTCTTGTTTGCTTAATTAAACAATGTCTTTTAGGTTCTACTGTACATCACAGAATTAGTAAAATATGAAAAAATAAATACATGTTGTCATTGTCTTTACACCTTGAGGACACGGCCTAAAATGGCCTTCAGGACATTCAGGACACAGACCTTTTTCACATTTTTTTCCTGCTCAAATTCCAAAAAACATACCTTTTTATTTCTTATCTGACTTGGGAATATGAGGGCTTGTTTTTTGTGTCAAGATTTCTATTTTCCAATGGGTTCATTTTTATGGTAAATATAGCATGGTGATTACATTTATGCAGTTCACATTACGGTATAATAACCATGATACCATTATTCTATAGGTTACTACGATTAATATGTGCAGGTTTTCTTATATTTCTTAGACCTATACATTTTTTATTCCTCAATCAAGGCAAGTCCGTAGACTAAGCCCCAGAGCAGAGGTCCACCATCTGGACTTGGCTCCATCTTTACCAGCCCATCCTGAAGTTACTACCAGGCTGTGAGCAACTCCTCCTGCGGACCAGCTATCTTCTGCCTGCTTTCCAGCTCTGCTAAACCTGCTGCTGATGTTTGGCCATTGCCTGCCCTTTGAAGTTGAATAAAGAACTGTGGGTTGATTTGTGCGAGGTGCCTCCGTGTAATTCCTTAATCAGGCTGTCTCACCATCCTAGGCCTAGTATGTGTTGAGTGATTTCATATATAGCCTTTTAGATGGGCTGAATTATGGGGTAATCGCAGAAGGTACAGGTATGAGTTTGTGTACTGCACATGCCACATGCCCTTTGACAACTTGGGGAAGAAGACTGGTGTCCAAGGTGAATGTGATCTGTGGTCTCAACATGAGTTTAATTCTGTTTTCAATATGCGCAGGACATTTCAAAACCTTGTGGGTCAAAGAAATAGCTTTCCCCCATTCAGCTTACATTACAGGGCGACTAAGGTCTAAGGAAGTGCCGAAATCTGAGAATTAAAAATAATTGCAAAGATAGATCATTGTATTTAGGCCTGCGATTCAGCGGAGCAGATTATACTGTCATTTGAGAAGAGTTGAGAAGCCATAGTCTCCCGAGCTTCATTCCAGCCAAATCAGCGCCTGCATAGTCCATTGTTTCTAGCAGTGGATCTGATACTTGTAGGGCAGCAGGTGATGAATTGCTATTTGAATGGGTTTGTGTCCATATGTTTAGCAGATTGTAAATTGCCGGCAGCATGTATGTGTTGGTGGGATTTCCCATAAGCGGAGCCTTGGCTTCCTCTATTTGTATCCAGGAGGCTGATCTTGGAATAAAGCTATCACACTGACTGTGGAATAGAAGTAGCCTGATATTACCCTTTTATGGCCGTGACAATTAAATACCTGGATTTTAAGAAAAATGGAGAACAGCAATATCTTGCTCCATGTGCTCATAAATTTAATAAAAATCTATACAATATTTACATATTTGTTGTAATATTTGGCTTGATTTAGGCAAAATATTAAAAAGAATTATAAAAGATAAATATTGGAATAAATGACCCAGATTATAAACAGGAAGTGTGGAGATAAAAATGCAGATGTGGCTTAATTTGGATATTTGTTTTTAACCCCTTTAGTGCTCTACAACAGAGGTTTTTTTTATGAAAAGGTAATATCTTTTTCTCATTTTCAATTTTTTTTCCATTAGGGTTAGCATTAAAATCAGAGTAAGAAATAGCAGAAGGTTTAAAGATAGGGTCAGATTGAAAGAAAAACATGACATTTAAAATAACAAATATATGTACTTAAAGAATACTTAATATTTAGATTTGTTTTTGGATATAATTTTTATTTTCCCATTAAAATAAATATGAATATTAATTTTATATTGTAAGTTTTTTACACTTTCCCACACTTGACCAACAGAGGGAACTCAATTGAAAAAAAAAAAAACCTACAGGCTTGTCACCAGTAATAGAATTGCTGAGGGTGGACTCTATATTCAGCAGCCATTTTTGTTGTTGTCAGCACTGTGAGCCCTCATGCAGACAAACAAATACTTTGGACTTGCAGTAGCCATTTTTTTCAGTGACTCTCACTCATACGTCCACATTTAGTCACATGGGCTCATGCAAAAAATATTGGCACAGTGCCCCTTTAATTCTAACTATTCCAATTGTGTGTCATTATGTGTTTTCTCCTTATTTCAACTCTACATAAAGAGGGATGTTACTATGTACCATAACATTGTAATGTCCATTAAAGCTGATAATCTGATGATAAATGATAAAGGGGTTTGGTTTTGGGTTCTTTTTCCTCAGTTCCTAGAGGTTCCCCTTGTTCTATCCAGCCCCCTTAGTCTATGCTATTTATCAAAAGCCCCAACTCCAGTCATTCATATATCACAGGAATAACATACAACCCTCTCAGATACTTTTATATAAAAAGACTTTACTAACAACATACATGTGACATAGTAACTGCATAAATACATTACAAAATACATGGAGAACACGACTAAACACAGAGGCCTCCTGTCCTGCCCCCTCCTGCACCCCCAGTAATGTGTATGTATATAGGATATATACTAACACTACAGCAGCTCCTGGATATACCCTGAAGCAGGAGTCACATCCAGTACCTGACCATATACATGTACATATAGAGACATCTATATATCTACTCCTCCAATACACGTACAGGGCGCAGATCCACCTGTGAATGGGACACGACTACAGACTGTATATGTAGTTACACTAATCTATATACACTCACTGGAGACACTTAGTTATGTATATATATAGTGAAACACATATAGGTACATCTATAGTTACACGTATAAAGTCTACTATTCTATGTATAGTTACTCTTATACATACACAGAAAGCTCACACAATATAACCTGGTTCCTTGGGTTAAGTGCTTGTCCAGGAGGGTCATTAAGCAAAAAGAGCGGAAGATTTGTGGTTTCAGTAGCCTAAATACCCCTGTATCAGCCCTTGCCCATCCCTGCAACTCCACCATAAGACCCCTCAGGATGGACCCCAGTGTGTGCAGATAGAGAATCTCACACCTGGATTATGGTGGCTTCTCCTGCTGGAGACATTTGTGATACTAATGACCAAATGTCCTCTGTACACACTGACCTCTCACTACAGAATATTAGTGACTGCTGTCAGAATATACTGTATCCATTTATCCTGTATGTAATATGGGACCATAGAGCAGAGGGTCCAGTTAGAAACAATGTTCCCCTGTAACAATGGACATTTGAAGATGACGCATAGACAATAATGGGACAGATTTATCAAGTGTCTGAAAGTCAGAATATTTCTAGTTGCCCATGGCAACCAATCACAGCTCCCCTTTAAAATATAATGAGCACTGATAAATTGAAAGCTAAGCTGTGATTGGTTGCCATGGGCAACTAGAAATATTCTGACTTTCAGACACTTGATAAATCTGCCCCATTATCTGAGAGCAGACGTTGTATCATGGAGGTTGTGGATCAGCTTCTTACTTTCTTTAATAACTGTTCTGGGAAAATTAGCTGCATTTTTTACATTGTTTGGGACCGCTATGATCCTTGGGTCCCTAAGCAATTGATCAGGTTTCATTATGGAAAAAAAAACATGCGATTTGTGTCAAAAGCCACAACTGTTTTCTCCACTATCAACATTTTCTAGCTCTAATGGAAATCAACCATCAAAATCCATCCTGATAAACCAGGGACATTACTCACAGATCCAGGCACCGGGACTGTAGTAATCTTTGTAATCCATGGCCTCGTTCCTTCTAAAATCAACTACAGATTCATAGGCTGAACAAATGAGCAGAAAATTTCTCCCCTCCCCCTCCTCTCTCTTCTGTAATCTAGCAGCAGCAGGAAGTACCGAGGAAGGGAAGATTTGCTCTACTCATTGTAACAGCCTGTCAAAATACAGCACTGAGGGGCTCTGGATACACCCAACAGAGTCCCTCAGGTTCATTATTACATATTTAAAAGTTTATTTTAGAAGGAAAGAGGCTATAGATAACAATTACACGTAATCATCTTATAAATAACATAAGATTCCCACAGTCCCGGTGCCTGGATCCATGAGGGTGCCTGGCTTATCATGATGCATTTTGAAGGAATATTTTATTTAAATTAATATTTAGGCTCATATAGTGCACTGTACTGCACAGCCGTTTAAGTAACAAGTCGTGGATGATGACCCTCCTAGGTGAGATTCTGCGGCACATCTACCTGTCCCAATAGCATAGATAGAGTTCCAGGGTTCCCAGGAAGTGCTATTGTAGGACTGGGATGTGGTCAGTGGACTATCCGAAGAGATCAATGATGAAAATGAAACATCTGCCACCGGCTGTGACTTTCTGCAATGTGCAGATGGAGGAGGAGGGGTGATGATAAGGTCCTAGGCTTGAAGTGGAGAGAGGGCAGTGATACTTTGGAGGAACAGGTGGTGGCCAAGAAGCCATGGGCAGCCGGCAGAATAGTCAACAAGGGGCCATGGCACAGCCTTGTCTTTGAGTGCTACTGCCTGTGCCCAGAAACCCACAGTGTGGCATTTTTTCTCACAGAGTGCAGAAGACAGAACACATGTCATTGGTACGTTGTGCCTCTGGTCCATAAAGCATGGGCTTTACAATCTGAGCACCTCATGCTCAGGCACCTGTAAAGTAAACATGAGCAGCAGTGAATGCAACATCAAGAAATCCTGGAAACACCTGAAGGTTAAAGAGGATCCATAAAAAGGCACTAGGAGCTGCTTACTAAATTAGTGCTACAACAGATGTAGCAATGTTACACAATGTAACCCTCTGATAAAGCTAGCAGACACTGCCGCGGTTTACACTAGGAACACCGGTCCATGCTCAAAGCAGTCGGGCGTATTCAGCAGGGGGCGGGACTAGGAGGGG
This sequence comes from Engystomops pustulosus, assembly GCF_040894005.1. Classification (NCBI taxonomy): domain Eukaryota; kingdom Metazoa; phylum Chordata; class Amphibia; order Anura; family Leptodactylidae; genus Engystomops; species Engystomops pustulosus. The sequence goes on along the minus strand of NC_092411.1, from coordinate 294,110,124 downwards.
GTGACTGCCGCATGAAGCCTGGCAGTCACCGCCGGCCTATGGTGTGGGATGGTGGTCTGGGGGAGAGGCAGCACCTCGGACAGCCCCCTCATGAATACGCCGGACCGCTTTAAGCTGGCATAACTATTGCACAGCGTGGCAGTGTCTAGCAGCTAGCAGTGTAACATTGCTACATCTAAGGCAGCACTGGGAGCTGCTTAATTTATTAAACACCTCCTAGTGGATTTTTATTGGTGACAGGTCCTCTTTAAGCTTGTGACGGGGAATGTAACCAGTGGCAGTACCCGTCGCTAGCGTTACAGAGGGTGTCTTCTTTTTGCATTGCCACTTACATCCTCCACAGTGACAGGAAGGGTTTGTGGTTTTCCCGTTGCTTGGTCTGATCACCCAGAACGCCATTAAAAAAAATTTTCTCTTTGTTTATTTTTTAGGTTATTTTAAGTACTTTCCACAGCAACTGTTCTGTTATTCTCACCCTATTTTAGCCCTCTAGCCATCACTAGCACCATTTTACCATCATGTTTAGTTGTTGAATCCAATGGGGTCCATGTCCATTTGCAGGAGCCCTGCAAACCCAAATTTTGACCAACCCTATCTCTTATCAAACTATCTTTACAAACTACTTAACATTGTATGAAAATGTCAAATCTTCAATGTTGCCCCATGAAAAGAGATAATAAAATATTTCCGAAACTTTCGAGAAAAGTAGTCACTGTTGTTCGTGCTTTCATGCAAATGTTTGCTAATGAACTGATTGTCCTAGACTTTTATCATATATACTGATATGCTGGAATCACTTCAGAATGATTTGGTTTATGAAACATTTCACCTATGTGAATATTTTTCAATGCTGACTATTTTTGACTTTTTACCAAGTCTGTTGATGTCAAAACAATCTATAGTATTTTGTTTTGTTCAAACTATGCTGGTGACAAATTCTTTCCATATAATTTAACTAATATCTATCTATCAGGTTTATGAAATAATAAAGTCAAAACTTTAATTATGGACCCTGACAAAAGGAGCTTGGTTGGCATTGATTTACCAGATGGCAACCAAGTAGTCTTGGAGATATTTTAAGAGACTTGGTTAATAAGGAGGACAATTAATATGTCCTCACAGGTGGTCAAAAACACATTGGGACAAAGTCCTATGTCCTTCTCTCAAGTTTTCACATCAAGAAAAAAAGTGTTGTATCGAAAATACTAGAACTACGATACACTACATGCCGTCACTTGTAGTGGGCGAAAAGCATTTTATTTGGCTAAAAATGTAATACATAAAAAAGTACAATACTTTTCGAGGTACTGATGCCTACCTCTTCCTCAGGCTAATATAACATCCCAAGTTTGTTAAGTGAGAACTTTACAGTTACAAATACCTTATTCTTGGTGATTTCATATGATTGTTATGATTGTTTCCTTATTTATTCAAATTTACAATAAAATATATCCAGAATCAGTTCACTAATTGTAAATCAATAAAACTAGACTGCACAAACCTCAAATGGTATGGAGTGCAACAGTCCAACCGTGTGTCAAACGGTTTAAGGAGAGCATACAAGAGAGCAGACAAACTTCAGAATCTGGAAACATTGGAAACATAGGAAACATTGGTCAAAGTTAAATGGAGGCAACATTACAGTGGATGAATTTAAAACCCCCCTCTTTTTTCCTACCGCAAGTCACAATCATTACCTGACAGACTAGTTAAATCTGATGTTGGACCATCAAAAGTTTTAAGGAAAACTGGCCTTTATGGCACAGTACGGAAAGGTTGCTTTCCATGCTGCAATTGTATCAACTGTACACATATGGATTAGGGTTCACAATTTTTACATAATGATAAAACTTACCATATCAAATATTATCTAACCTGCACTAGCAGCTATGTCATTTATATACTGTCTTGCCCTTGTGGCTTTCTCTATGTGGGTGAGACCACACTAGAATTTAAGGTGCGGTTCACACAACATACTGTATATACACTCACCGGCCACTTTATTAGGTACACCATGCTAGTAACGGGTTGGACCCCTTTTTGCCTTCAGAACTGCCTCAATTCTTCATGGCATAGATTCAACAAGGTGCTGGAAGCATTCCTCAGAGATTTTGCTCCATATTGACATGATGGCATCACACAGTTGCCGCAGATTTGTCGGCTGCACCTCCATGATGCGAATCTCCCGTTCCACCACATCCTAAAGATGCTCTATTGGATTGAGATCTGGTGACTGTGGAGGTCATTTGAGTACAGTGAACTCATTGTCATGTTCAAGAAACCAGTCTGAGATGATTCCAGCTTTATGACATGGCGCATTATCCTGCTGAAAGTAGCCATCAGATGTTGGGTACATTGTGCTCATAAAGGGATGGACATGGTCAGCAACAATACTCAGGTAGGCTGTGGCGTTGCAACAATGCTCAATTGGTACCAAGGGGCCCAAAGAGTGCCAAAAAAATATTCCCCACACCATGACACCACCACCAGCCTGAACCGTTGATACAAGGCAGGATGGATCCATGCTTTCATGTTGTTGACGCCAAATTCTGACCCTACCATCCGAATGTCGCAGCAGAAATCGAGACTCATCAGACCAGGCAACGTTTTTCCAATCTTCTACTGTCCAATTTCGATGAGCTTGTGCAAATTGTAGCCTCAGTTTCCTATTCTTAGCTGAAAGGAGTGGCACCCGGTGTGGTCTTCTGCTGCTGTAGCCCATCTGCCTCAAAGTTCGACATACTGTGCATTCAGAGATGCTCTTCTGCCTACCTTGGTTGTAACGGGTGGCGATTTGAGTCACTGTTGCCTTTCTATCAGCTCGAACCAATCTGCCCATTCTCCTCTGACCTCTGGCATCAACAAGGCATTTCCGCCCACAGAACTGCCGCTCACTGGATGTTTTTTCTTTTTCGGACCATTCTCTGTAAACCCTAGAGATGGTTGTCCATGAAAATCCCAGTAGATCAGCAGTTTCTGAAATACTCAGACCAGCCCTTCTGGCACCAACAACCATGCCACGTTCAAAGGCATCAAATCACCTTTCTTCCCCATACTGATACTCGGTTTCAACTGCACGAGATTGTCTTGACCATGTCTACATGCCTAAATGCACTGAGTTGCCGCCATGTGATTGGCTGATTAGAAATTAAGTGTTAACGAGCAGTTGGACAGGTGTACCTAATATAGTGGCCGGTGAGTGTATATGGATACAGTAAGAAAAGATCCAAGCAGCACTATCAAAACAGAAAATAAGTAAACAAAAATAAAAAGCGGGTGCACGCCTAAGAGGGCCGGGCATCAGGTCCTTCAATTATATAGACAAAGGAAAAAAAGGCATCAATGAACAGTGTCCTTTAAAATGACCATGAAAAACTTTTTTTCTCGTATATTTTTCAAACTTTACTTCATTTTGATATATACATATATTTACAACAATTCTTCTTTAGTCTTCATATACATTTTCTTACATCCATGAAGTTTTAATCTTTCTTACGGCTAGCAAATACATATACAATCCTGTGAGTGTGTTAACATATGATGTAGTTTAGTTAGAAGTTAACACTCACTTGTTTGGAGGCCCCCGGGCCTGAGACACAGACTTCTCTGACTGTTGGACAGAGTAGTATCGTCCAACAAGTGAGTGTTAGGAAGATATCTTTGAACACCTAAAGAGGTGAAACTTCTAACTAAACTGCATCATATGTTAACACACTCACAGGATTGTATATGTATTTGCTAGCCGTAAGAAAGATTAAAACTTCATGAATGTAAGAAAATGTATATGAAGACTAAAGAAGAATTGTTGTAAATATATGTATATATCAAAATGAAGTAAAGTTTGAAAAATATACAAGAAAAAAAGTTTTTCATGGTCATTTTATAGGACACTGTTCATTGATGCGTTTTATGGGGGATATGGAGATCCACCGAGTCCTGGACCAAGTGTAAATATACACCTCTGTACATCTATATCAAACACTTCTACTATAAAGGAAAAAAAGGCAGCACACCAGATTGTAGTGAAAAAAATACCTTAGTGGATTTATTCCATCAAACATGAAGATGGATTGAGGGCAGTGGCATACTTCCTACGTATATCACAATATGAAGATGTAGAAGTCTCTTTTATTTTGTCACTCTTGGAATTTGCACTCACGCACAATTTCTTTACTTTTAACGGGTCCTTCTACCTGCAGCTCCAGGGAACGGCTATGGGGGCGGCTTGCTCCCCCTCATATGCCAATCTTTTCCTGGGGCTGTGGGATAGGGACCTCTTCCTGTCAGATGGTGGAGATGCGATGTGCCGCATCCTCTTTTGGGCGCGGTACATTGATGACATCTTCATCATCTGGCAGGGAGCCGAAACCGATCTGAGAACCTTCGTTGATAAGTTAAATAACAATCAATGCAACATCAAATTGACCTGGTGTTGTAATGCCAACTGTATTGATTTTTTAGATATTCGGATCGCCAAGGACTCCTCTGGATACCTTCAAACAGTATGTATTTCGTAAAGCCACGTCAACAAATACCCTTTTGCATGCCACCTCTGCCCATCCCAGCCAAACTATCAATGCGGTTCCAGTGGGCCAGTTCCTGCGAATGAAGAGAATTTGCTCAACATCAGAAGAATTCGACAAACAGGCTGCTGATCTTAAACAAAGATTCCTTGAGCGGGGTTACAGTAAGAGGAGCATCTCCAAAGCATACAGACAGGCATGTGCTACTGATCGTAATTCACTCTTGTATCCTAAGAAACCGACTAATACCAAACAACCTCCACAATTTATTACCAAATACCATAATAGATGGAAAGACATGCAACAAATTTTTAGAAAGTTCTGGCCAATCCTTACAACGGATCCAATTTTGCAAAAGATACTAACACCATATCCTGCAATTGTGTCTCGTAGAGCACGGAACCTGCAAGATACATTGGTACACAGTTATCTAGTCCCCGAACCACCAAAAAGGATCTTTGGAATGCAGCCACCCAAATGGGGATGCACCCCTTGCGGGAAGTGGATCGCATGTCCCAATGTGGAGAAATCAGTGTCTTTAAGTCCTCAGATGGTAAAAAACACTTTAAAATGACATGGTCCATCAATTGTACTACAAAAGGAGTAGCTTATTATGCTATCTGTCCCTGCAAGAAAATCTACGTAGGTATGACAACTCGTGAACTCAAAATTAGAATCCGCGAACATGTCACAGGAATTTTGGCTGCAGCACCCGTTTCATTGGAGGAGGACATTCTCAAGCTCAAACCCATTCCCCGCCACTTCAGGCAAGTCCATAACTCAGATCCGTCTGGGTTTAAAGTCATTGGGATTGATCATGTAAGGTTGGATCTCCAGGGGGGTGCCCTAAAACGGAAATTGCTCCAGCTCGAATCGAAATGGATCTGGACATTACAAACTGTGTCACCCCAGGGATTAAATGAAAACTTCGGGTTTTCTGCTTTTCTCTGATTGGTTTTTCCATCCAATGGGTCTATCTGTTGGTCTCTGCATTCTCTACCTGTGGTGCAGTTTTTTGTTTTTAATTGTTATTGTTATATGATTTTACTAATATTTTTCTTCTCTCTTTTCATAGTATAGTATTGTCTTTGGATGAGCTGACCCACATTTCACGTATCCTATAGGTCTCCTGGCGAAACCGACATGCGCTCTTAGTCATTTGACTGTGTGACAACTCTCTGATTGGCCAGCGTGTCCCTTTGCTTCATATGTTTTGTATTGGCACTAGAGATGAGCGAACATACTCGTCCGAGCTTGATGCTCGTTCGAGCATTAGCGTACTCGAAACTGCTCGTTGCTCGGACGAATACTTCGCCCGCTCGAGAAAATGGCAGCTCCCGCCGTTTTGCTTTTTGGCGGCCAGAAACAGAGCCAATCACAAGCCAGGAGACTCTGCACTCCACCCAGCATGACGTGGTACCCTTACACGTCGATAGCAGTGGTTGGCTGGCCAGATCAGGTGACCCTGGAATAGACTAGCCCCTGCCCGCGCTGCTCGGATCATTCTGTGTCTGGATGCTGCTAGGGAGAGAGCTGCTGCTGGTCAGGGAAAGCGTTAGGCTGTTCTATTAGAATAGTGTTAGGCAGGAGTGATTCTACAAGAACCCAACAGCCCTTCTTAGGGCTACAATAACGTTATACTTTTTTTTTTTTAATTTGCTTGTGGCTGGGCTTGCTGGCACTAGTAGTGCAGCTAGTACCATATTGTGAGGAATTTGCAGGGGGACTTGCTACCGTTGTGTTTAGCTCTTAGTGACACGCATATCCACCTCAAACACCGAAGTGGGACAATTTATTAGGGGTTTGATTAGAATTAGGCAGAGTCTGCTGATTTTTTTTTTTTTTTTTACCTTTATTTCATTTTATAGCTCAAACTCATCTTGCAAAGCAGTGTGCTTTCATTCTAGGCTACAAAATAGCCATAGGAGAACCCCAACGGCTTTCTTAGGCCTACAATAGCGTTATATTTTCCTTTTTTTTGTTTGCTTGTGGCTGGGCTTGCTGGCATTAGTAGTGCAGCTAGTACCATATTGTGAGGAATTTGCTGGGAGACCTGCGACCGTTGTGATTAGCTCTTAGTGACACGCATATCCACCTCAAACACCGAAGTGGGACAATTTATTAGGGGTTTGATTAGGATTAGGCAGAGTCTGCTGATTTATTTATTTTTTTTACCTTTATTTCATTTTATAGCTCAAAGTCATCAGGCACAGCACAAAATCCAGTTGTGTGCTGTCAGTGTAGGTTAGAAACTAGCCATAGCAATAGGATAGCATCGTTTTGTTAAAAAAAATAAAAAATAAAAAATAAATAAACACAAAAAAAAAAAAAATTAAAAGTTTACACTTTAATTTGGACAATGTTTAACCCGAGGGCTAGGGGTAGAGGACGAGGGCGTGGACGTGGGCGTCCAACTACTGCAGGGGTCAGAGGCCGTGGTCCTGGGCGGGGTGAGACACCACCTGCTGATGAGGGAGCAGGGGAACGCCGCAGAGCTACACTCCCTAGGTTCATCATGTCTCAAGTTACTGGGACTCATGGTAGAGCACTGTTAAGGCCAGAACAGTGCGAAGAGGTGAGGTCGTGGATTGCGGACAATGCTTCTAGCCATTTGTCCACCAGTCAGTCTTCCACGCAGTCCACCCATGTCACCGAAATCAGCACTCCTCCAGCTCCTCCACCTCAGCCTCCTTCCCCCCAGTCTGCCCCCTCACAGCAAAATTTGGCATTTGAACCGGCATACTCTGAGGAACTGTTTTCTGGACCCTTCCCACAGTCACAAACCACTTGTCCGGTTGCTGCTGAGCAATTTTCCGATGCCCAGGTTTTCCACCAGTCGCAGTCTGTGGGTGATGATGACATTATTCACGTAGTGGAAGAAGTGTGTAAAGAGGTGTCGGACGATGAGGAGACACGGTTGTCAGACAGTGGTGAAGTTGTTTTCAGGGCAGGAAGTCCGAGGGGGGAGCAGACTGAGGGATCGGAGGATGATGAGGTGACAGACCCAAGCTGGGTTGATAGGCCGGGTGAACACAGTGCTTCTGAGACGGAGGCGAGTCCTATAGCAGAACAGGTTGGAAGAGGCAGTGGTGGGGCCAGACGGAGAGGCAGGGCCAGAGCTGGTGCATCAGCGCCAAATGTTGCCCGTAGTCAAGCTCCCATGGCGAGGGCTAGATTTTCAGAAGTCTGGAGGTTCTTTAAAGAAACACCGGATGACCGACGGACTGTGGTGTGCAAACTTTGCCAAACCAGGATCAGCAGGGGTTCCACCACTACTAGCTTAACTACCACCAGTATACGCAGGCATCTGAATGCTAAACACCCCACTCAATGGCGCCAAGCCCGTTCACCTCCGGCCGGGCATACCACTGCTCCTTCCTCTGTGTCATCTGCTAGTCAGCCCCCTGCCCAGGACCCAGGCCCAAACACCTCCCGTGCAAAAACCCCATCTTCGCCTCCACGATCCTCCATAACATCCACCAGCGTTCAGCTCTCCATACCCCAGACGCTGGAGCGCAAAAGGAGGTATAGCGCAACCCACCCACACGCCCAAGCCCTCAACGTCCACATCTCCAAGTTGCTTATCCTGGAGATGCTGCCCTATAGGCTGGTAGAGACCGAGGCCTTTCGAAACCTCATGGCGGCGGCCGCCCCTCGGTATTCGGTCCCCAGCCGCCACTACTTTTCCCGATGTGCCGTCCCAGCCCTGCACAAGCACGTGTCAGAGAACATCCTCCGTGCCCTGACCAACGCCGTTTCTGACAAGGTCCACCTGACCACGGACACGTGGACGAGTGCTGCCGGGCAGGGCCACTATATATCGCTGACGGCACATTGGGTTATCTTGGTGGAGGCTGGGACCGAGTCTGACCCTGGGGCTGGTCATATACTGCCGACGCCGAGGATTGCGGGGCCTACCTCGGTCCAGGTCTCAAAAGCCTACTATGCCTCCTCCCACCCCTCCTCCGCCTCCTCCTCTGAATTACCATCCGTGGGCATGGCGCCATGAGTCGGTAGCTCTAGGCACAGCAGCAGTGCCATCGCTAAGCGACAGCAGGCGGTGCTGAAACTGCTGAGCCTAGGCGATAAAAGGCACACCGCCCAAGAGCTATTACAGGGCATCACGGCGCAGACTGATCTGTGGCTGGCACCGCTGAACCTGAAGCCAGGCATGGTTGTGTGTGACAACGGCCGTAACCTGGTGGCAGCTCTGCAACTCGGCAGACTGACACATGTGCCATGCCTGGCCCATGTGTTAAATCTCATAGTTCAGCGTTTCCTCAAGACATACCCCAATCTGTCTGATTTGCTCACGAAGGTGCGCCGTATCTGTGCGCATTTCAGGAAGTCCAGCACAGATGCTGCCACTATCAGGGCAGCGCAGCGCCGCCTCCAACTGCCCGCTCACCGACTGTTGTGCGACGTGCCCACGAGGTGGAATTCAACACTAACCATGTTATCCAGAGTTTACCAGCAGCGCCGAGCGATTGTAGACTGCCAGATGTCAACTTCCACCAGAACTGGTAGTCAGGTCAGTCAGCTTCCTCAAGTCTACAATGAGGAGTGGACGTGGATGTCTGATATCTGTCAGGTGCTGAGTAACTTTGAGGAGTCAACACAGATGGTCAGTGGTGATGCCGCCATCATCAGCCTCACCATCCCGCTGCTTGGCCTGTTGAAAAACTCTCTGGTCAGCATGAAGTCGGAAGCTTTGCGCTCGTCACAAGAGACGGGGGAAGAAGATTCCCTTGTTGATAGCCAAGGCACCCTTAGGTCTGTTTCTCAGCGCATATCGGAGGAGGTGGAGGAGGATGAGGAGGAAGAGGAGGAGAATGTTGGCGAGACAGAAGAGGGGACCATTGTTCAGTCCTTCACTGTTCAGCGTGTATGGGCAGAAGAAGAGGAGTTGGAGGAGTTGGAGGAGGAGGAAATGGACAGTCAGGCCAGTGAGGGGAGTGAATTCTTGCGCGTTGGGACTGGCACATATGGCAGATTTCATGCTAAGCTGCCTATCCCGTGACCCTCGAGTTCAAATAATTTATTCCAGCACCAATTACTGGGTATTCACTCTCCTGGACCCACGGTACAAGGAAAATCTTTCCACTCTCATCCCTGGAGAGGAAAGGAGTGTGAGAATGCATGAATACCAGCAGGCCCTGGTGCACAAGCTGAAACAGTATTTCCCTTCTGACAGCGCTAGCGGCAGAGGGCGTACTTCTGCGGGACAAGTAGCGAGGGAGAGTAGGCGACCAGGCAGCTTGTGCAGCACTGGCAGGGGTACGCTTTACAAGGCCTTTGCCAGTTTTTTGTCACCCCAGCAAGACACTGTCACCTGTCCCCAGTCTCGGCAGAGTAGGGCTGATCTTTACAGAAAGATGGTGAGGGAGTACGTAGCTGACCATACCATCGTCCTAAATGATCACACAGCTCCCTACAACTACTGGGTTTCAAAGCTGGACATGTGGCACGAACTGGCGCTGTACGCCTTGGAGGTTCTTGCCTGCCCTGCCGCTAGCGTGTTGTCCGAGCGGGTTTTCAGTGCAGCTGGTGGCATCATCACCGATAAGCGTACACGCCTGTCGACTGACAGCGCTGACAGGCTGACGCTTATCAAGATGAATAAAGCCTGGATTTCTCCGCATTTTCATTCTCCACCAGGTGAAAGAAGCTCAACCTGAATAATGTATGCACTCCTCCTCCTCATTGTCCTCCTTCTCCTCCTCTTTGTACACTAAAGCATAGGAAACTGGCTATTTTTTGCCAGGGCCAACTGGCTCTAGCTATAGTACTCTATGTATTTAATTTTTCTGGAGGGCCACCTACCCGGTCCTCTGTTTTAAGCAATTTTTGGGAGTGCCACATACAGGCACTCAATCTATTTAATTTTTCTGGAGGACCACCTACCTGCTCCTCTGGTTTGAAAACTTTTTTGGACTGCCACATACAGGCACTCAATTTATTTAATTTTTCTGGAGGACCACCTACCTGCTCCTCTGGTTTGAAAACTTTTTTCGACTGCCACATACAGGCACTCCATCTATTTAATTTTTCTGGCGGACCACCTACCTGCTCCTCTGGTTTGAAAACTTTTTTGGTCTGCCACATACAGGCACTATCCAAATTAAATTGTCTCCATAGCAGCCTCCACATGTCGTCTTTTTAGCTGGCTCCACACGTTGTCTCCATTGCTACCTCCCCACGTCATCGCCATAGCTGCCTCCAAAAGTCGTCCATATAGCTGCCTCCATACATGGTCCCCTTATCAAACGAGCTGTGTCAGGCAGAATTTTGGGTTGTTTTCATGGATTCCACATCAAACTTGTTAACTTTGTCGCCACCCTGCTGTGTAATCCACAAAATATACTGGCAAACTTTTATCATTTACCTATATTATTTCAGCGCTTCTTGCGCATCTGTTTACATTCCCCTCACCCGCCATATCCCAAACTTATAAGAACGCTACTACACTTGATCTTATACAAAAGGTTCTTAGAAGTGCTGTTTGGGGAGTAGCCTAGAGACAGCGGCTTGGATTGGCGAAAGCTCGCCTGGCAGTGGAGCGCCAGCTCCATCCCAATATCCTCCGAATTACCATCCGTGGGCATGGCACCATCAGTCGGTAGCTCTAGGCACAGCAGCAGTGCCGTCGCTAAGCGACAGCAGGCGGTGCTCAAACTGCTGAGCCTAGGCGATAAAAGGCACACCGCCCAAGAGCTATTACAGGGCATCACGGCGCAGACCGATCTGTGGCTGGCACCGCTGAACCTGAAGCCAGGCATGGTTGTGTGTGACAACGGCCGTAACCTGGTGGCGGCTCTGCAACTCGGCAGACTGACACATGTGCCATGCATGGCCCATGTGTTAAATCTCATAGTTCAGCTTTTCCTCAAGCCATATCCCAAACTTATAAGAACGTTACTATACTTGATCTTATACAAAAGGTTCTTAGAAGTGCTGTTTGGGGAGTAGCCTAGAGACAGGGGCTTGGATTGGCGAAAGCGCCAGCTCCATCCCAAGATCCAACTAACATAGTTGTAACTGCAGCACCTTTAAACTACTACTAGTTCACTGCCTCCATACATGGTCCCCTTATCAAACGAGCTGTGTCAGGCAGAATTTTGGGTTGTTTTCATGGATTCCACATCAAACTTGTTAACTTTGTCGCCACCCTGCTGTGTAATCCACAAAATATACTGGCAAACTTTTATCATTTACCGATATTATTTCAGCGCTTCTTGCGCATCTGTTTACATTCCCCTTACCCGCCATATCCCAAACTTATAAGAACGCTACTACACTTGATCTTATACAAAAGGTTCTTAGAAGTGCTGTTTGGGGAGTAGCCTAGAGACAGGGGCTTGGATTGGCGAAAGCTCGCCTGGCAGCGGAGCGCCAGCTCCATCCCAAGATCCAACTAACATAGTTTTAACTGCAGCACCTTTAATCTACTACTAGTTCACTGCCTCCATACATCGTCCCCTTATCAAACGAAAAACAATTAAAAATAGAACCACTATGCTATTCCATTACTCCTAGGTGAAATATTCAAACGACCCGGCCTGCTTTGAAAATTATAATTTTTTCAAAGTAAACGCTTCTGGCCCCCAGGCCCATTTTGGGTGGGGAGGAGCCGAGAGACAGGGGCTTGGACAGGCAAAAGCTCGCCTGGCAGCGGACCGCCAGCTCCATCCCAAGATTAGGCAGCCTCAGAGCCTGCATGCTGCCCCTGCTGTTTCCTGTCCATTTTGCCTCCACGATCCTCCACAGCGTCCACCAATGTCTCCATGTGCAACTTTCAACTGTCTATACCACAGACGCTGGAGCACGAGAGGATATGCAGCACATCATCCCCTTATCAAACGAGCTGTGTCAGGCAGAATTTTCAGGTGTTTCACCAGATACATAGTGGAACTCGGCCCATCTGTCACCATGCTGGAGACCTGAAGTTGCAATCATAGCAGCGCAATATGAATGCCCCATACTGTCGCTCTTAATCATGGAAGTCGTCTCCATGGCTGCCTCCACATGTCGTCCCCTTATCAAAAGAGCTGTGTCAGTCTCATTTTTCGGGTGTTTCACCAGATACGTTATGGAACTTGGTCACTATGTCGCCACCATGCTGTGTTATCGACTAAATATGCCGTCAACCTTTTGTTCACATAGGAGTCCATTTAGGGTATGTCGCCATGCCACTCTCTAGCCTGCCACTGCTGCCACTGCCTCTGCGTGCCGTCCCCTATAGTGTCAGGGTCAATTATTGGATGTTTTAGATGCTATCTAGCCTCATTCGGTCACTCTGTCATGGCCATGCTGTTGCCCATAATTTTGGCATAATGGTGCGATTGAGCAGCCTCAGAGGCATCCATGCATGCTGCCCCTGCTGTTTACTGTCCATTTCCGTGGTGTTTCCATCCTTTTCTGAGGTTCCCAGGTGGTTGGCCAAGCTTCCCTATGCAGAGCCTTGGTCCCCTTGAAAAATGCTCGAGTCTCCCATTGACTTCAATGGGGTTCGTTATTCGAGACGAGCACTCGAGCATCGGGAAAAGTTCGTCTCGAATAACGAGTACCCGAGCATTTTAGTGCTCGCTCATCTCTAATTGGCACGTATAGTACTTTGGGCAGTATTTCTGCCGCATACATGTTTTGACACTATGCACTTTATTTTTACATGGTTTATCACCATCACGTATTAATTTCTATACAGATGCCAACATCTGTCACGTTTGTTTGTTACTCATCTAACGCGTTTTTTGTTAGTCCACATACAGACATAGATATGAATTTCTAGCGGCATCGGTATTCTTTGCCGGTTTCATGCATAACATTGATTCACCTAGACATATAATTTTTCAGTTTTCATTGTCATTTCTCTGCACTTTGTATTTGAACTGCTTGTTGTATAATGTTTACACATATTTATTTATTTGTTTAGCAACTTGCACTTTATCCCCTTTTAATGGTCATCATACATGTTGTCCCCTGTATATAGCCCTGCCAGCGCCCATTTAATTCAACTCTGTTACCTGTCATCACTGCCAGTGTATACCTCTTGCCCACCTCTAAAATGGCGCTTATTTTCATGGGTGGTTGTGCGCATGCCCTGTGGCCGCTGTGCGCCTGCGCGGGCGGGCGGCTGGCCATCGCATCGTCCGGATCACATGATCGCTCTGGATGATGCGTTTGTCCTGCCCCCCCCCGTCCCCGTTTTGGCGCACATGCCCCCGGACATGCGCTATACATCTTACCACCTCGTACGCCTCCTTATTTCATTATCCTGCACAGGTGCGTTCTCTATCCCTATTGGTCAGCTCCAGCTTTTAATCTGCTCACACCTTTCTGGCACCACCCCCTGACAAAGTCCTGAGCGAACGAAACACGTGTCGGGGAGGTGCTGAGCAGCGGTCCCTGTGTGCACTTTACTGCCCTTGGATTTAAGGTACTTACTAGAGATGAGCGAACATGCTCGTCCGAGCTTGATGCTCGGTCGAGCATTAGGGTACTCGAAACTGCTCGTTACTCGGACGAATACTTCGCCCGCTCGAGAAAATGGCAGCTCCCGCCGTTTTGCTTTTTGGCGGCCAGAAACAGAGCCAATCACAAGCCAGGAGACTCTGCACTCCACCCAGCATGACGTGGTACCCTTACACGTCGATAGCAGTGGTTGGCTGGCCAGATCAGGTGACCCTGGGATAGACTAGCCGCTGGCCGCGCTGCTCGGATCATTCTGTCTCTGGATGCCGCTAGGGAGAGAGCTGCTGCTGGTCAGGGAAAGCGTTAGGGTGTTCTATTAGCTTACTGTTAGGCAGGAGTGATTCTCAAAGAACCCAACAGCCCTTCTTAGGGCTACAATAACGTTCTACTTTTTTTATTTTAATTTGCATCTTTTACCATTTTGTGAGGAATTAGCAGGGGGACTTGCTACCGTTGTGTTTAGCTCTTAGTGGCACACATATCCATAGCAAAGACCGAAGTGGGAAAATTCAGTAGGGGTTGGATTTCTATTAGGCAATAACTCAGTGTCATCTCATCTGGCATAGTAGTGTGCTTCCTTTGATACTTGGCTAGAAAATAGCCATAGGAGAATACAAACAGCTTCTTGAAGCCTACAGTAGCGTTCTATATATTTGATTTCTGGTTGATCTGCTGGTGGCTGTAGTTTCTGCAGTGCATGTACTTGCCAATTCTGAGCAATTTGTAGTGAGACTTGCGACCGCTGTGTTCTGCGCTTAGTGGCGCACATATCCATAGCAAAGGCCGAAGTGGCAAAATTCAGTAGGGGTTGGATTTCTATTAGGCAATAACTCAGTGTCATCTCATCTGGCATAGTAGTGTGCTTCCTTTGATACTTGGCTAGAAAATAGCCATAGGAGAATACAAACAGCTTCTTGAAGCCTACAGTAGCGTTCTATATATTTGATTTCTGGTTGATCTGCTGGTGGCTGTAGTTTCTGCAGTGCATGTACTTGCCAATTCTGAGCAATTTGTAGTGAGACTTGCGACCGCTGTGTTCTGCGCTTAGTGGCGCACATATCCATAGCAAAGGCCGAAGTGGCAAAATTCAGTAGGGGTTGGATTTCTATTAGGCAATAACTCAGTGTCATCTCATCTGGCATAGTAGTGTGCTTCCTTTGATACTTGGCTAGAAAATAGCCATAGGAGAATACAAACAGCTTCTTGAAGCCTACAGTAGCGTTCTATATATTTGATTTCTGGTTGATCTGCTGGTGGCTGTAGTTTCTGCAGTGCATGTACTTGCCAATTCTGAGCAATTTGTAGTGAGACTTGCGACCGCTGTGTTCTGCGCTTAGTGGCGCACATATCCATAGCAAAGGCCGAAGTGGCAAAATTCAGTAGGAGTTGGATTTCTATTAGGCAATAACTCAGTGTCATCTCATCTGGCATAGTAGTGTGCTTCCTTTGATACTTGGCTAGAAAATAGCCATAGCAATAGGATAGGATTGTTTGGTTTTAAAAACTCAAAAAAAAAAAAAAAAAAAAAAAAAAAAAACACACAAAAAAACACCAAAAAAAACAAAAAGAAGTAAAAAAAAAAAAAAAGTTATAACTCTCATTTTAAAAATGTTTAACCCGAGGGCTAGGGGTAGAGGACGAGGGCGGGGACGTGGGCGTCCAACTACTGCAGGGGTCAGAGGCCGTGGTCCTGGGCGGGGTGAGACACCACCTGCTGATGAGGGAGCAGGGGAACGCCGCAGAGCTACACTCCCTAGGTTCATGTCTGAAGTTACTGGGACTCGTGGTAGAGCACTGTTGAGGCCAGAACAGTGCGAACAGGTGATGTCGTGGATTGCTGACAATGCTTCGAGCAATTTGTCCACCACCAGTCAGTCTTCCACGCAGTCCACCCATGTCACCGAAATCCCCACTCCTCCAGCTCCTGCACCTCAGCCTCCTCCCCCCCAGTCTGCCCCCTCCCAGGAAAATTTGGCATTTGAACCGGCATACTCTGAGGAACTGTTTTCTGGACCCTTCCCACAGTCACAAACCACTTGTCCGGTTGCTGCTGAGCAATTTTCCGATGCCCAGGTTTTCCAACAGTCACAGTCTGTGGGTGATGATGACCTTCTTGACGTAGTGGAAGTGTGTAAAGAGGTGTCCGACGATGAGGAGACACGGTTGTCAGACAGTGGGGAAGTTGTTGTCAGGGCAGGAAGTCCGAGGGGGGAGCAGACTGAGGGATCGGAGGATGATGAGGTGACAGACCCAAGCTGGGTTGAGAGGCCGGGTGAACACAGTGCTTCTGAGACGGAGGAGAGTCCTCGACCTGAACAGGTTGGAAGAGGCAGTGGTGGGGCCAGACGGAGAGGCAGGGCCAGAGCTGGTGCATCAGCGCCACTGTCAACTAGTGAAGCTCCCGTGGTGAGGGCTCTTGCGGCGAGGGCTAGATCTTCAGAAGTGTGGAGGTTCTTTAAGGAAACACCGGATGACCGACGGACTGTGGTGTGCAACATTTGCCAAACCAGGCTCAGCAGGGGTTCCACCACTACTAGCTTAACTACCACCAGTATGCGCAGGCATATGAATGCTAAGCACCCCACTCAGTGGCAACAAGCCCGTTCACCTCCGGCCGTGCACACCACTGCTCCTTCCCCTGTGTCAGCTGCTAGTCAGCCCCCTGCCCAGGACCCTGGCACAAAAACCCCATCGTCGCCTCCACGATCCTCCACAGCATCCACCAGCGTTCAGCTCTCCATACCCCAGACGCTGGAGCGGAAACGCAAATATAGTGCAACCCACCCGCACGCCCAAGCCCTTAATGTGCACATCTCCAGATTGCTTAGCCTGGAGATGCTGCCCTATAGGCTAGTAGAGACCGAGGCCTTTCGCAACCTCATGGCGGCGGCCGCCCCTCGGTATTCGGTCCCCAGCCGCCACTACTTTTCCCGATGTGCCGTCCCAGCCCTGCACCAGCACGTGTCAGACAACATCATCCGTGCCCTGACCAACGCCGTTTCTGACAAGGTCCACCTGACCACGGACACGTGGACGAGTGCTGCCGGGCAGGGCCACTATATATCGCTGACGGCACATTGGGTTAACTTGGTGGAGGCTGGGACCGAGTCTGACCCTGGGGCTGCTCATATACTGCCGACGCCGAGGATTGCGGGGCCTACCTCGGTCCAGGTGTTTCAGGCCTACTATGCCTCCTCCTCCTCCCACCCCTCCTCCACCTCCTCCTCCGAACTACCATCCGTGGGCACGGCGCCATCAGTCGGTAGCTCTAGGCACAGCAGCAGTGCCGTCGCTAAGCGACAGCAGGCGGTGCTCAAACTGCTGAGCCTAGGCGACAAAAGGCACACCGCCCAAGAGCTATTACAGGGCATCACGGCGCAGACTGATCTGTGGCTGGCACCGCTGAACCTCAAGCCGGGAATGGTTGTGTGTGACAACGGCCGTAACCTGGTGGCGGCTCTGCAACTCGGCAGACTGACACATGTGCCATGCCTGGCCCATGTGTTAAATCTGATAGTGCAGCGTTTCCTCAAGACATACCCCAATCTGTCTGATTTGCTCACGAAGGTGCGCCGCATCTGTGCGCATTTCAGGAAGTCCAGCCCAGATGCTGCCACTCTCAGGGCAGCGCAGCGCCGCCTCCAACTGCCCGCTCACCGACTGTTGTGCGACGTGCCCACGAGGTGGAATTCAACACTGACCATGTTATCCAGAGTTTACCAGCAGCGCAGAGCGATTGTAGACTGCCAGATGTCAACTTCCACCAGAACTGGTAGTCAGGTCAGTCAGCTTCCTCAAGTCTACAATGAGGAGTGGACGTGGATGTCTGATATCTGTCAGGTGCTGAGTAACTTTGAGGAGTCAACACAGATGGTCAGTGGCGATGCCGCCATCATCAGCCTCACCATCCCGCTGCTTGGCCTGTTGAAAAACTCTCTGGTCAGCATGAAGTCGGAAGCTTTGCGCTCGTCACAAGAGACGGGGGAAGAATATTCCCTTGTTGATAGCCAAAGCACCCTGAGGTCTGTTTCTCAGCGCATATCGGAGGAGGTGGAGGTGGAGGAGGATGAGGAGGAAGAGGAGGAGAATGTTGGCGAGACACAAGAGGGGACCATTGTTGAGTCCTTCACTGTTCAGCGTGTATGGGCAGAAGAAGAGGAGTTGGAGGAGTTGGAGGAGGAGGAAATGGACAGTCAGGCCAGTGAGGGGAGTGAATTCTTACGCGTTGGTACTCTGGCGCATATGGCAGATTTCATGCTAGGCTGCCTATCCCGTGACCCTCGCGTTCAAAGAATTTATTCCAGCACCGATTACTGGGTGTTCACTCTCCTGGACCCACGGTACAAGCAAAATCTTCCCACTCTCATCCCTGGAGAGGAAAGGAGTGTGAGAATGCATGAATACCAGCAGGCCCTGGTGCACAAGCTGAAACAGTATTTCCCTTCTGACAGCGCTAGCGGCAGAGTGCGTAGTTCTGCGGGACAAGTAGCGAGGGAGAGTAGGCGAGCAGGCAGCTTGTCCAGCACTGGCAAGGGTACGCTTTACAAGGCTTTTGCCAGCTTTATGTCACCCCAGCAAGACACTGTCACCTGTCCCCAGTCTCGGCAGAGTAGGGCTGATCTTTACAGAAAGATGGTGAGGGAGTACGTAGCTGACCATACCATCGTCCTAAATGATCACACAGCTCCCTACAACTACTGGGTTTCAAAGCTGGACATGTGGCACGAACTGGCGCTGTACGCCTTGGAGGTTCTTGCCTGCCCTGCCGCTAGCGTCTTGTCCGAGCGGGTTTTCAGTGCAGCTGGTGGCATCATCACCGATAAGCGTACACGCCTGTCGACTGACAGCGCTGACAGGCTGACGCTTATTAAAATGAATAAAGGCTGGATTTCTCAGAATTTCCAATCTCCACCAGGTGAAGGAAGCTCAACCTGAATAATTGATCCACTCCTCCTCCTCCTCCTCATTTTCCTCCTTCTCCTCCTCTTTGTACAGTAAAGCAGAGGAAAATGGCTATTTTTTGACAGGGCCCACTGGCTCTTGCTATAGTACTTCATGCATTTAATTTTTCTGGAGGGCCACCTACCCGGTCCTCTGTTTGAAACAATTTTTGTGAGTGCCACATACAGGCACTCAATCTATTCCATTTTTCTGGAGGGCCACCTACCCGGTCCTCTGTTTTAAAAAATTTTTGGGACTGCCACATACAGGCACTCAATCTATTCCATTTTACTGGAGGGCCACCTACCTGCTCCTCTGGTTTGAAACATTTTTGGGACTGCCACATACAGGCACTCAATCTATTCCATTTTACTGCAGGGCCACCTACCTGCTCCTCTGGTTTGAACAATTTTTGGGACTGCCACATACAGGCACTCAATCTATTCCATTTTACTGCAGGGCCACCTACCTGCTCCTCTGGTTTGAACAATTTTTGGGACTGCCACATACAGGCACTCAATCTATTCCATTTTACTGCAGGGCCACCTACCTGCTCCTCTGGTTTGAACAATTTTTGGGACTGCCACATACAGGCACTCAATCTATTCCATTTTACTGGAGGGCCACCTACCTGCTCCTCTGGTTTGAAACATTTTTGGGACTGCCACATACAGGCACTCAATCTATTCCATTTTACTGCAGGGCCACCTACCTGCTCCTCTGGTTTGAACAATTTTTGGGACTGCCACATACAGGCACTCAATCTATTCCATTTTACTGCAGGGCCACCTACCTGCTCCTCTGGTTTGAACAATTTTTGGGACTGCCACATACAGGCACTCAATCTATTCCATTTTACTGGAGGGCCACCTACCTGCTCCTCTGGTTTGAAACATTTTTGGGACTGCCACATACAGGCACTCAATCTATCCCATTTTACTGGAGGGCCACCTACCTGCTCCTCTGGTTTGAAAAATGTTTGGGACTGCCACATACAGGCACTATCCAAATTAAATTGTCTCCATAGCAGCCTCCACACGTTGTCTCCATTGCTACCTCCAAAAGTCGTCCATATAGCTGCCTCCATACATCGTCCCTTTATCAAACGAGGTGTGTCAGGCAGAAATTTGGGTTGTTTTCATGGATTCCACATCAAAGTTGTTAACTTTGTCGCCACCCTGCTGTGTTATCCACAAAATATACTGGCAAACTTTTACCATTTAGGGATATTATTTCAGCGCTTCTTGCGCATCTGTTTACATTCCCCTCACCCGGCATATCCTAAACTTATAAGAACGCTACTACACTTGATCTTATACAAAAGGTTCTTAGAAGTGCTGTTTGGGGAGTAGCCTAGAGACAGGGGCTTGGATTGGCGAAAGCTCGCCTGGCAGCGGAACGCCAGCTCCATGCGCATCATGCGCTTCTTGCGCATCTGTTTACATTCCCCTCACCCGCCATATCCCAAACTTATAAGAACGCTACTACACTTAACTTGGTGCAGGCTGGGACCGAGTCTGACCCTGGGGCTGGTCATATACTGCCGACGCAGAGAATTGCGGGGCCTACCTCGGTCCAGGTCTCAAAGGCCTACTATACCTCCTCCCACCCCTCCTCCACCTCCTCCTCCTCCGAATTACCATCCGTGGGCATGGCGCCATCAGTCAGTAGCTCTAGGCACAGCAGCAGTGCCGTCGCTAAGCGACAGCAGGCGGTGCTGAAACTGCTGAGCCTAGGCGATAAAAGGCACACCGCCCAAGAGCTATTACAGGGCATTCCACATCAAAGTTGTTAACTTTGTCGCCACCCTGCTGTGTAATCCCCAAAATATACTTGCAAACTTTTACCATTTAGGGATATTATTTCAGCGCTTCTTGCGCATCTGTTTACATTCCCCTCACCCGCCATATCCTAAACTTATAAGAACGCTACTACACTTGATCTTATACAAAAGGTTCTTAGAAGTGCTGTTTGGGGAGTAGCCTATAGACAGGGGCTTGGATTGGCGAAAGCTCGCCTGGCAGCGGAGCGCCAGCTCCATGCCAAGATCCAACTAACATAGTTTTAACTGCAGCACCTTTAATCTACTACTAGTTCACTGCCTCCATACATGGTCCCCTTATCAAACGAGCTGTGTCAGGCAGAATTTTGGGTTGTTTTCATGGCTTCCATGTTAACTTTGTCGCCACCCTGCTGTGTAATCCACAAAATATACTGGCAAACTTTTATCATGTACCGATATTATTTGAGCGCTTCTTGCTCACCTCCTTTGGTTCCTCTCTGCCACCCATTGGTTTGAAGCCTGAGTCCATTTAGGGTATGTCGCCATGACACTCTCTAGCCTGCCGCTGCTGCCGCTGCCTCTGCATGCCGTCCCCTATAGTGTCAGGGTCAATTATTGGATGTTTTAGATGCTATCTACCTCATTCTGTCACTCTGTCATGGCCATGCTGTTGCCCATAATTTTGGCATAATGGTGCGATTAAGCAGCCTCAGAGGCATCCATGCATGCTGCCCCTGCTGTTTCCTGTCCATTTCCGTGGTGTTTCCATCCTTTTCTGAGGTTCCCAGGTGTTTGGCCAAGCTTCCCTGTGCAGAGCCTTGGTCCCCTTGAAAAATGCTCGAGTCTCCCATTGACTTCAATGGGGTTCGTTATTCGAGACGAGCACTCGAGCATCGGGAAAAGTTCGTCTCGAATAACGAGTACCCGAGCATTTTAGTGTTCGCTCATCTCTAGTACTTACCACTACGTTTTATGGCTGTTTGTGCACCACCAATACCTGTGATGCATTAATACTTTTTTCACAATATGTTCAGTTTTATGCACTTTGGCACTTTGCGCATTACGTTTTTATAAATTGTATAGCCCACTGAACTTTTTCTGCTGCTCAGCACCCTATGCTTGCTGCGTAATCACTCTGTCTTGTTATATGCTATCCCCTTTTTAACTATATTCAATAAAATTGTGATTTTATCAGATACCATCGGTGCTCATCTTTTCTTTGTTTGGTATTGTACTCATTAAGAGCGGATGGTTGTACTACATTATTGTGCCCGTTTTACGTGCGGCACATGCCCTTTATTGTTTGGGATAGGTCCATCTTTTGTGATAGGATTTATCAGCTCGAACCAGTCTGCCCATTCTCCTCTGACCTCTGGCATCAACTAGGCATTTCCGCCCACAGAACTGCCGCTTACTGGATGTTTTTTCTTTTTCGGACCATTCTCTGTAAACCCTAGAGATGGTTGTCCATGAAAATCCCAGTAGATCAGCAGTTTCTGAAATACTCAGACCAGCCCTTCTGGCACCAACAACCATGCCACGTTCAAAGGCACTCAAATCACCTTTCTTCCCCATACTGATGCTCGGTTTGAACTGCAGGAGATTGTCTTGACCATGTCTACATGCCTAAATGCACTGAGTTGCCGCCATGTGATTGGCTGATTAGAAATTAAGTGTTAACGAGCAGTTGGACAGGTGTACCTAATAAAGTGGCCGGTGAGTGTATATCTAAAAATGAAGCTACAGGACTACATAGCACTTATTCTATTCCTTCTTGATGTGGATGTGTGCATCCTTTACTTAGCCAGACTATGGTTAATTTTCAATTTCTCACAACACTAATTCAATAGAATGTGCTACATTTATCAAAACTAGTGCAGTTTGTACTATGTGCAGTGTCCTGTGTAGTGTGCAGGGTGCGGCAGATTCATCAGAACTGATGCCCAGGTCTTCATGAATCTGGTGCCCCCTGCACTGCTCGGGAAGCAGGCATATTTTTTTTTTTAGTACTTTGTGCATATTTCAGATGTGTGCCGCACGTCAGTGATAAATGTGGCACACGGTCAGACTAAGTAGTAACAGCCCCTTTAGGGGCACAATTTTTCTGTATTCTTGGACACAGAGCAGCCACGACACAAAACTGGCACAGACATTTTATAACTGCATGTGCAAGTAGTCTCCACGTTCTTTCTAGTGCAAAGTCAGACACAAAACTGGTGCGAAGGCTTTAATAAATGGAATCAATGGATAGTGCAGAACAGTGGCTATTACCATAGAATATACTATATTTAGCAAAATACCTCCATTTCTGTAATATTAAGTAGAAATAACACAAATGATTGTATGTTCTAAATTAAATAAAGATATTGGATGATAATTGTATTGGGTTTATTTATTATTTACTGCTTTACTCCTTCTTCTAAATTATAAGGCCTACATATAGACCTGAGGTTCTTAATCTCTTAAAAATGTAGTTCAATTCCCTATTCTGAGGGAAATTCTGGTTGAGACCTCATTTCTTAGTAATAGGCACCAAAACACTTCAAGCAACTGATTGCTTCAAAAGACCTGAAATAAATGCTCGTTGCACAGGTAAAAACCAAAGTTAAGGGGCAAATGAATCCGCTCACTCACGTGTATGTTCCCAGCTTGTTTGTTATCCAACTTCGTGCAGCTCCTGGTGCCCATAATCAGGCTGAGCTGTCGGCCAGCCGAGATGAACTTGTAAATGGAAAGAAAGTTGATACTCTGGCACTCGCAAAATCTTTATTCCATTTAAAAATGCATGGTCACGTATTGCACATCCATATCCACTAGATCTACGCGTTGCGGACTATATAATTTAGTCCTTAGTCATGATCTCTGAGACGTGACTAAGGACTAAATTATATAGTCCAAAATGCGTAGATCTAGTGGATATGGATGTGCAATACGTGAGCATGCATTTTTAAATACTACGGAATAAAGAATTTTTGGATTTTATCAAGATTTTGCAAGTGCCGGAGTATCAACTTTCTTTCCATTTACAAAAACCAAAGTTAGTTTGAGTAAGAACTTTTTTGACCCCAAATTTGAGAAGTGTTCACTGGACTCATTTTGGCTTGTGCACATAAGTGGAGTTTAAGCAAGCAGATTTTGTGTGTGCTAAGAGTGAATCTGTGGTTGGGTGAAGTAGCAAGGCATTGTCACAATTTAAATAGCTTTTTTTCCCTTCCTTTGCCTGCTTTGGGGGGGAGGGATTAGTTTGCACAGGTGATAAGTTAAGGGGTAGAAACTTAGTTTGGAGCTTGCTCATTTTGGTTTGTGTTTCTAACTGGCTTGTGGACATAAGTGGAGTTTAAACAAGCGGAGGACAAAAAAGAGGAGTCCACAGAACTGTAAGTAATCGTCATTTTAATTTTCATTTTACATCTCTTGATTTATACACTCTAGGATATGGCTAGCAAGATTGGTGGCATGCTCCAGTGCACACTCTGCCGTACGTATACACTGCTGGAGCAGGAGTTCCAAGGTGAATACCGCTGTGACAGATGTGCCCATATTTTTCTACTAGAAGCTCGTGTTAGAGATCTGGAAGAAGATATTGCACGTCTGTGAGCTATCGGCAAACTTGAGAGAAGTATGCTGCTCACTGAGCAAGCAGTAAGCGGGGTAGAAGTGGAGGGTGGAGAAGAAAGCCAGGAGGGCCAGGTGGGTAGCTGGGTTACTATAAATAGAGGGGGTAGAAAGGGGTCCAAGAAAAGCAAGGCCAATTCTGACTCTACTCATCCGAGCAAAATTGCTAAATTGTGCAATGATGTAAGGATGTTAGTGTCAGAAATGGCAGCCCTAGCGAATCCTGCTCTCCCTAACAGCCGGGGGAGCAGACCAGCTAGTAGTAGGGTGGATGGGAGTGCAGGTAAGCCAAGGCAGCTAGTAGTAGGGTGGATGGGAGTGCAGGTAAGCCAAGGCAGCTAGTATTAGGATGGATGGGAGAGCAGGTAAGCCAAGGCAGTTAGTGGTTGTAGGGGACTATATAATTAGGAAGACAGATAGAATAATTTGTCGCCAAGACCGATTGGTTTGCTGTCTCCCTGGTGCAAGGGTTCGGCATGTTGTTGAAAGGGTGGATAAATTAAAAGGAGGCTTCGTCAGACCCGAGGCTCTCTGGTTTCTGCAGTTTTGTTACAATGATCCAGTGGCTCATTGTAATGTATACTGTGCAAAAATACCATATACTCCAATACAGTAGTATTGCAGTATATGGTATGAACAATCAGACCGTCTAGGGTTAGAGGGTCTAAAAAAAAGTTTTAAAAAAGTTTTAAAAGTGTTTTCAAAATAATAAAAAATTTAAAAACCTAAAAGTTCAAATCACCCCCCTTTCCATAGAACTGATATAAAACGTAATACACAGTAAAATTCAGACACAATAGGTATCTCCACGTCTCAAAATGCCCAATCTATCAAAATATAAAACTGTTATTGCTGTTGGAAAACCACATAACAGAAAATAGCGCCCAAGTGCCCGAAACACAACTTTTACTCCATTTTACATCACAAAAAAAAATGGAATAAAAAGTGATCCAAATGTCGCACAGACCTCAAAATGGTAGCAACGAAAACGTCATCTCATTTTGCAATGCTCAGTACACCGAAGTATGAAAAAGTTATTAGCATCAGAAAATGGTGAAAATCTTTTTTTTTTCATACACATGTGTTTAATTTTTGAAAATGTCACTATGATCATACCGAAACAAAGAATAAAGCAGAGGTGTTATTTGGAGACGACAGTGAAAGTCGTAAAAACCGAGCCCACAAGAACGTGACCGCCCACCAAGAACGCATCAAATAATAAATAATGCCACAGATAAGTAAATTTGTTACACACAAAATAAGCCCTCACACAGCTCTGTACTCGGAAAACTGAAAAAATAATGGATTTTTGAAGGTGGAGAGCGAGAAATGAGCGGAAAAACACTGCATCCTTAAGAGGGTAAAGAACTCAGTTCTGTTATTGCTGTACCGCTGTCTAAAATCTTCAGGGATTCCCTAATGTCTGGTGTGGTGCCAACTGACTGACTCAAGGTGAATGTTGTGCCAATTATATACGGCTCTAGAAATTCACCAGGAAATTACAGGCCTCTAAGCTTAACTTCCATTATAATAATAATTCTTTATTTACATAGCGCTTACAGATTACGCAGTGCTACACAAAGCATGACAAATTGGTCCCTTTCCTCATGGGGCTCACAATCTAAACAACCTAACAGTATGTTTTGAAGGAAACTGGAGGACCCAGAGGAAACCCATGCACACAGAGAGAACATACAAACTCTTTGCAGATGTTGACCAGTGTGGGATTTGAACCCACAACCCCAGTGCTGCAGGCAGAAGTGCTACTCACTCAGCCACCGTTCCGCCCTATTATGGGAAAAATATTGGAAGACTATATACTGGAGTATGTGACATCAAATAGTATAATAAGTGACAGCCAGCGAGTGGTTACTAAGGATAGAAGTTGTCAGACTAACCTGATCTGCTTCTACAAATAGATAAGCAGATGTCTAGATGGAGGATCTGCTGTGGATATTGGGGCTTATTTACTTAGGGTTCGCATTTCCGTCTGAGTTCCCGAAGTTTTCAGGATTTGCACTGCTTTGACAGGTATTTATAAGGGGTTTGAGTCATACGCGATCAGATTTTGCGCAGCGGCACTGGCTTTGCTGTGGCAGAAATTAGGGGGCGTGCCGTCGGACAATCCGACTGATTCAAAATGATCGCGGGATTTAACATTCAAATTGTGCCGCATCCAATGCACTTGGAAGATGGTGATGGAATTGGGCGCACAACCTTAGTGAAAAGCGGCACGGTACATTCCTGTCGGACAATGCACATCTGGGAACGCACCAGGGACAAGTAAGTAAATGTGTCCCATTGTGTTTTTGGACTTTGCAAAGACAATTTACACTGTTAGAGATGGGAAACTTTTTTTGCCGAGAACCTGTAGGGTGTTGTAGAACGTTGTGCCATGCTTAAATATGCATAGGGAGCATGGTTTGGTCTTCAAACAAGGCAGTGTTTTAGTATGACACGCACATAACAGCCGCCGCTCTTAGAATTGCTTCACTCTTCAATTCCATTGCACTTACAGAGGCCAACTTCACCAAATAAGTGAAGCGCGAGCGCAGCCTGACAAGGTAACGTCTGTGCCAGCTCGAAAGGACTGAGCTGAGGGCCAAGATCCCTCTATAACATCAAAGAGTGCCCTCTTTTTACACTGACATCAGATGATTCCATAGATTACGACAGAACCTGTTCTGTTAAACGCGGCTACATGTAGAACCCCCCCAAAAGAGTGGAGAGGGTGTTGGCAGTAATTTTTCATTGACGTCACTGATCATTTTGCCCTTCTTTTTATACGTCAGTATCCGCATTCAATCGGTCAATAATCCATCAGTATTGCTAAAGCCAAAAACAAACAGGAGTTGATCCAAAACAGAGATGACCAGTAAATGGGATACTTGCATGTCATCTGTGTTCTGTATCCACTCCTGCTTTTGGCTATCAATCCTGAAGCTTTTCATTCCTTTTGACAGATGAAATGAAGGGTAAAACCAAACATAGTGGCAACGTCATAGAGTGGTGGAGGGTAAAAACAGCATTAGAGAAATCACAGGTTCTCCCAGGGAGACAGCAGTCAGTTGGCAGAAGCATGAGTATGCCGCAGAGTGGCGCAATGACACATTCTGGAGGTGGCAGCAACATGGTAGGCCACAATGTGACACAATTAGAGAGTGTGGAGATGGTGGCAGCAGAAGCAGCAGCAAGGGGTCAGAGAGTGGCAAAATGACAAATTCTGGAGCTGGCAGCACGCTGGCAGGCCACAGTGTAGCACAAAGGCAGAGTGCGGCATTGGCAGCAACCTGGTAGGCCACAGCATGGCACAGTGATAAAGTGTGGAGCTGGAAGCAACACAGTAGATCACAGAGTGGCACAATTAAAGAGTGTGGAGGTGGTGGCAGCAGCAGTAGGTCAGAGAGTGGCACAATGACAAATTCTGGAAGTGGCAGCAACATGGTAGGCCGCAGAGTGGCACAATGGCAGAGTCTGGAGGGGGAAGCAACATGATAGGCCAGAGAGTGGCACAATGAAATAGTGTGGAGGTGGCAGCAACATGGTAGGCGACAGAGTGGCACAGTGACAAAGTGTGGAGGTGGTAGAAGCATGGTATGCCATAGAGTGGCACAATTTCACAGTGTGGAGATGGCGGCAGCAGCAGTAGTTCAGAGAGTGGCACAATGACAAATTCTGGTTGTGGCAGCAACATGGTAGGCCACAGAGTGGAACAATGAGAGAGTGTGGAGGTGCCATCAACATGGTAGGTCACAGAGTGGCATAATGACAGAATGTGAAGGTGGCAGCAACATGGTAGGCCACAGAGTGGCACAATGACATAGTGTGGAGGTGGCAGCAACATGGTATGCCAGAGTGGCACAGTGAAAGAGTGTGGAGGTTGCAGCAGCAGGAGATCATAGAATGGCACAAGGACTGAGTGTGGAGGGGGCAGCAACATGTTAGGCCAGAGAGTGACACAATGGGCGAGTGTGGAGGTTCTAGCAACATGCTAGGTCACAGAGTGCCACAATGACAGAATGTGAAGGTGGCAGCAACATGGTAGGCCACAGAGTGGCACAATGACATAGTGTGGAGGTGGCAGCAACATGGTATGCCAGAGTGGCACAGTGAAAGAGTGTGGAGGTGGCAGCAGCAGGAGATCATAGAATGGCACAAGGACTGAGTGTGGAGGTGGTGGCAGCAGCAATAGGTCAGAGAGTGGCACAATGACAATTTTTGAAGGTGGAAGCAAAAATGGTAGGCCACAGCATGCCACAATGACAGTGTGTGGGGGTGGCAGCAACATGGTTGGCCACAGAGTGGCACAATGACAGATTGTGGAGGTGGCTCCAACAAAGTAGGCCACAGAGTGGCACAATGACAGAGCGTGGAGGTGGCAGCAGCAGCAGTAGGTCAGAGAGTGGCACAATGACAAATTTTGAAGGTGGCAGCAACAATGGTAGACCACAGAGTTGCAAAATGACAGAGTGTGGAGGGGGCAGCAACATGGTAGGCCACATAATGGCACAAATACAGAGCGTGGAGGTGTCGGCAGCAGCAGTAGGTAGAGAGTGGAACAATGACATATTCTGGATGTGGCAGCAACATGGTAGGCCACAGAGTGGCACAATGACAGATTGTGGAGGTGGCTCCAACAAAGTAGGCCAGAGAGTGGCACAATGACATAGCGTAGAGGTGGCAGCAGCAGCAGTTGGTCATACAGTGGCACACTGACAAATTTTGGAGGTGGCAGCAACAATGGTAGACCACAGGGTGGCAAAATAACAGAGTGTGGAGGGGGCAGCAACACAATAGGCCAGAGAGTGGCACAATGACAGGGTGTGGAAGTGGTAGCAACATAGTAGGCCACAGAATGGTACAATGACAGAGTGTGGAGGCGGCAGCAACATGGTAGACCACATAATGGCCCAAATACAAAGTGTGGAGGTGTCGGCAGCAGCAGTAGGTAGAGAGTGGAACAATGAAATATTCTGGATGTGGCAGCAAAATGGTAGGCCACAGAGTGGCACAATGACCGAGTGTGTAGGGGGCAGCAACATGGTAGGCCACAGAGTGGCACAATGACAAAGTGTGGAGGTGGCGGCAGCAGCAGTAGGCCAGAGTGTGGCACACTGACAAATTTTGGAGGCGGCAGCAACAATGGTAGACCGCAGGGTTGCAAAATGACAGAGTGGGGAGGGGGCAGCAACATGATAGGCCAGAGAGTGGCACAATGACAGGGTGTGGAAGTGGTAGCAACATAGTAGGCCGCAAATTGGCACAATGACAGAGTGTGGAGGGGGCAGCAACATGGTAGGCCACATAATGACACAATGACAGACTGGGTAGGTGGCGGCAGCAGCAGTAGGTAGAGAGTGGAACAATGACATATTCTGGATGTGGCAGCAACATGGTAGGCCACAGAGTGGCACAATGACTGAGTCTGTAGGGGGCAGCAACATGGTAGGCCACAAAGTGGCACAATGACATAGTGTGGAGGTGGCGGCAGCAGCAGTAGGCCAGAGTGTGGCACACTGACAAATTTTGGAGGTGGCAGCAACAATAGTAGACCAAAGCGTGGAAAAATAACAGAGTGTGGAGGGGGCAGCAACATGATAGACCAGAGAGTGGCACAATGACAGGGTGCCAAAGTGGTATCAACATAGTAGGCCACAAATTGGCAAAATGACAGAGTGTGGAGGGGGCAGCAACACGATAGGCCAGAGAGTGGCACAATGACAGGGTGTGGAAGTGGTAGCAACATAGTAGGCCACAGAGTGGCACAATGACAGAGTGTGGAGGGGGCAGCAACATGGTAGGCCACATAATTTCACAAATACAGAGTGTGGAGGTGTCGGCAGCAGCAGTAGGTAGAGAGTGGAACAATGACATATTCTGGATGTGGCAGCAACATGGTAGGCCACAGAGTGGCACAATGACTGAGTCTGTAGGGGGCAGCAACATGGTAGGCCACAAAGTGGCACAATGACATAGTGTGGAGGTGGCGGCAGCAGCAGTAGGCCAGAGAGTGGCACAATGACTAATTTTGGAGGTGGCAGCAACAATGGTAGACTGCAGGGTTGCAAAATGACAGAGTGGGGAGGGGGCAGCAACATGATAGGCCAGAGAGTGGCACAATGACAGGGTGTGGAAGTGGTAGCAACATAGTAGGCCGCAAATTGGCACAATGAAAGAGTGTGGAGGGGGCAGCAACATGGTAGGCCACATAATGACACAATGACAGACTGGGTAGGTGGCGGCAGCAGCAGCAGGAGGTAAGAGAGTGGCACAATGACAGAGTGTGGAGTTGTCAGCAGCAGCAGTAGGTAGAGAGTGGAACAATGACAAATTCTGGAGGTGGCAGCAGCATGGGTGTGGAAGTGGTAGCAACATAGTAGGCCACAGAGTGGCACAATGAGAGTGTGGAGGGGGCAGCAACATGAAACGCCACATAATGGCACAGGGACACAGTGTGGAAATGTCGGCAGCAGCAGTAGGTAGAGAGTAGAACAATGACAAATTGTGGAGGTGGCATCAACATGGTAGGCCACAGAGTGGCACAATGACAGATTTTGGAAGTGGCAACAACACAGTAGGTTACAGAGTGGCACAATGACAGAGTGTGGAGGTGTCGGCATCAGCAGTAGGCAGAGAGTGGAACAATGACAAATTCTGGAGGTGGCAGCAAGATGGTAGGCCACAGAGCGGCACAAAGACAGAGTGTGGAGATGGCAGCAACATGGTAGGCCACATAGTGGTACAATGACAGAGTGTAGAGGTGTCGAAAGCAGCAGTAGGTAGAGAGTGGAACAATGACCAATTCTGGAGGGGGCAGCAACATGGTAGGCCACAGAGTTGATAGCCCCTAGGCGCATAGCCGTTGGGCTAATGACTGCTCAAAGGTGGCTAGCAGTCCGAATACAATAAAAAGTGTGTGGCCCCTTTAATTGGAGGTTGCTCTACCCTCTCTCATCTTTATTCATCAGAGGGATGTGCTGGGGGCATGGCTAGTAACGTGGGCGCTACAGGAGGTGAGCACATGCTCAAATACTCTGAGTAGCAGAGACTCAGCCTCTTTTTCATCGGTTTTCCCGCATGTTCTGTGCTGTCTGAGGATGCGCCGTCGTCTGCAGGCCGAGGGTTCAGCATGGCTGCGTCACTCCTGATGGAAACCACCATTGCTGCTTCCCCCTGCTGTACTGGCTCCTACAACCCTGCTCCAGGCTCTGGTAGGAAGTCACCGCCGAGTCCTCTCTCCTGGTAGAGCTTACAAGCTCTGCACCCCCAGTCCTGCTCCTGCCTGGCCCCCTGAACCTCTGCCTGCTGTAGTTGTGGTGAAGGGACCAGGCAGGACATTGTCCCACCACCTCCCCTGCAGAGACAAACCATGGCCTGCTCAGTCACTCCAGGTATGGCTGTCTCCTGCCACCTCTCCCCTATCATCAGGGCCGTCTGGCAGTAGCTGTAATGAAAATAACCAAAGAAGCAACAAAGTGAGCGTGTGTTACTAAAACATGAAATTTATTGATATGCGTTAAAAATAAGACAATCACATAATACCAGGTGGTTACAAGGCAAACAGCCAAAGATAGGTGCTGGGCAGCACAAATAATTAGTAGACAATAGACAAGATATTTCATAACATCATAAAGTGCATAGTGCAAAGCCCTAGAAATCAGTCAGTGCTGAATGGGTAAATAGAAGCGCAAATAAAAAAGTGGAACAGTTATACCTACAATTATAATGTATCACCAGCGCATAAGAGGAAAGCTGCCCAGCACCTCCCCACCGGAGGGCAGCTTTCCTCTTATGCGCTGGTGATACATTATAATTGTAGGTATAACTGTTCCACTTTTTTATGGGACTTTGGGCTTCTATGTTACCAACATCTGTGGGTGAGGTCTCCGGGTCCTGCACTGCTTGCAAAAAACAGCTTGAGGTTACGATAATCGGCCATTATTCAGTAGTCGTCATTTAAGGGGCGTCGTCATCTGCTACATTCACCTTAGGTGACAGATTACACTAATCCAGCCCGACCTGGAGCGATTCCCGTCTTTCTTCTGCTACCCCGAGTTGGCGTGGTAGGACATAATCATAAGGGCAGTATGGTACGAGGATAGCGATGCAGCAATAGTGGATGTGACAATACCTCGGTGTCGCAATTTGTTTGCGCCAGAGGAAAAGTGGTGTATCACATCAGCTGGTGGGCACCAGTGATGGTTTGCTGTTACCTGTTGGCGTCCATCTTTGGACGGATATGGATATGGTGTGGTTTTTGGTTGGCTGGGGGTCGGAGGGTCATGTAGTTGTGGATACATGACCTCCTCCGTGGCGGTTTTTTAGGGGTAACACTGCCCTACATGCCCTTACATATGGCAGGCATACAGGGTGTTATCTGGTGTTATGTAAAGTGGAATGGTTAAAAGTGTCTATATATTCAAACAAAGAAATGGTTAAATTATCAATGGTTTCAATAAAGCTGTGGCCGACCCCGAGTCAACCCACTATTGAGAATGGTTAAGGAATGGTTTCTGTGTGGTTATTTATATTTGGGGTATGCGGTATTAAAGGGGCCAGTCCGGCTCCGGGTTAATACGTGTTTATTATTTGAGCAGTCTTGATAGCCCCTAGGCGCATAGCCGTTGGGCTAATAACTGCTCAAAGGTGGCTAGCAGTCCGAATACAATAAAAAGTGTGTGGCCCCTTTAATTGGAGGTTGCTCTACCCTCTCTCATCTTTATTCATCAGAGGGATGTGCTGGGGGCATGGCTAGTAACGTGGGCGGTACAGGAGGTGAGCACATGCTCAAATACTCTGAGTAGCAGAGACTCAGCCTCTTTTTCATCGGTTTTCCCTCCCACCCTCCCTTTTTATATCGTTTTCGTGTATTTTTTGTCACAGCGGGCGGTTTTTTAGGGGTAACACTGCCCTACATGCCCTTACATATGGCAGGCATACAGGGTGTTATCTGGTGTTATGTAAAGTGGAATGGTTAAAAGTGTCTATATATTCAAACAAAGAAATGGTTAAATTATCAATGGTTTCAATAAAGCTGTGGCCGACCCCGAGTCAACCCACTATTGAGAATGGTTAAGGAATGGTTTCTGTGTGGAGGTGGCGGCAGCAGTAGCAGGCCAGAGAGTGGCACAATGACAATTTTTGGAGGTGGCAGCAACAATGGTAGACCACAGGGTGGCAAAATGACAGAGTGTGGAGGTGGCAGCAACATGGTAGGCCACATAATGACACAATGACAGAGTGGGGAGGTGGCGGCAGCAGCAGCAGCAGCAGGAGATAGGAGAGTTGCACAATGACAGAGTTTGGAGTTGTCAGCAGCAGCAGTAGGAAGAGAGTGGAACAATGACACATTCTGGAGGTGGCAGCAACATGGTAGGTCACAAAGTGGCACAATGACAGAGTGTGGAGGGGGCAGAAACATGATAGGCCACATAATGGCAAAAGGACAGAGTGTGGAAATGTCGGCAGCAGCAGTAGGTAGAGAGTAGAACAATGACAAATTCTGGAGGTGGCAGCAATATGGTAGGCCACAGAGAGGCACAATTACAGAGTGTGGAGGGGGCAGCAACATGATAGGCCAGAGAGTTGCACAATGACAGGGTGTGGAGCTGGCAGCAACAAGGTAGGCCACAGAGTGGCACAATGACGAATTCTGGAGGTGGCATCAACATGGTAGGACACAGTGTGGTACAATAACAGAGAGAGAAGGTGGCAGGAACACGGTAGGCCACAGAGTGGTACAATGACAGGGTGTGGAGGTGGCAGCAACATGGTAGGCCAAATAATGGCACAATGAGTGTGGATATGTCAGCAGCAGTAGTAGGTAGAGAGAGGAACAATGACAAATTCTGTAGGTGGCAGCAACATGGTAGGCCACACACTGGCAAAATGACAGAGTGTGGAGGTGGCAGCAACATGGTAGGCCACAGAGTGGCACAATGACAGGGTGTGGAATTGGCAGCAACATGGTAAGCCACAGAGTGGCACAATGACAGTGTGGAGGTGGCAGCAACGCGGTAGGCCAAAGCATGCCACAATGACAGAGTGTGGAGGTGGCAGCAACATGGTAGGCCACAGAGTTGCACAATGAAAGGTAATGGAATTGGCAGCAACATGGTAGGCACAGATGGCACAATGACAGATTGTGGAGGTGACACCAACACATTAGGCCGCAAAGTGGCACAATGACAGAGTATGGATGTATAAGCAGCAGCAGTAGGTAGAGAGAGGAACAATGACAAATTCTGGAGGTGGCAGCAACAATGGTAGACCACAGAGTGGCACAATGGCAGAGTGTGGAGGTAGCAACAACATGGTAGGAGGTCAGTGGGTAGCTCAATCACAGTGGGGCAGATTTACTTACCCATGTCCATTCGCGATCCAGCGGCGCATTCTCTGCGGTGGATTCAGGTATTCCGGCGATTCGCTAAGGTAGTTCCCCCGATGTCCACCAGGTGTCGCTGCTGCGCTGAAGTTCGTTGGAGTCCACTGAAGTTCACCTTCCTACGCTGGGTGCAGGTAAGCGACACTTTTTTTTAAAAAATGCAGCGGTTTTTCCGAATCCGTCGGGTTTTCTTACGGCCATGCCCCTCGATTTCCGTCACATGCAAGCCGGTGCCGATGCACCACAATCCAATTGCACGCGCCAAAATCCCCTGGGCAATTCAGGGAAAATTGGAGCAAATGGGAAATTTTCGGATAACCCGTTGGAAAAACGTGATTCGGGCCCTTAGTAAAAGACCCCCAGTGTGTGTAGGTGGGCGGTAGCAGTAGCAGCAGAATGAGGCCAGAGAGTCGCACAATGTCAAATTCTGGAGGGGGTAGCAAAATGGTAGACCACAGTGTGGCACAATGACAGAATGTGGAGGCAGCAGCTGCAGCAGCAGGAGGTCAAAAAGTGGCGCAATGACAGAGTGTGGAGGTGGCAGCAACATGGTAGGCTACAGAGTGGCACAATGACAGAGTGTGGCGGTGGCAGCAACATGGTAGGCCACAGAGTGACACAGTGACGGAGTGTGGAGGTGGCAGCAATATGGTAGGCCACATAATGGCATAATGACAGAGTGGGGAGGTTGTGGCAGCAGCAGCAGGAGATGAGAGAGTGGCACAATGACAGAGTGCAGAGGTGTCGGCAGCAGCAGTAGGTAGAGAGTGGAACAATGACAAATTCTGGAGGTGGCAGCAACATGGTAGGCCACAGAGTGGCACAATGACAGAGTGTGGAGGTGGCAGCAACATGGTAGCCATAGAGTGGCCCAATGAGATAATGTGGAGGTGGCAGCAGCAGCAGGAGACCAGAGAGTGGCACAATGACAAATTCTGGAGCTGGCAGCAACATGGTAGGCCACAGAGTGGCAAAATGACAGTGTGTGTAGGTGGACTGCAGCAGTAGCAGCAGCATGAGGCCAGAGAGTCGCACTATGTCAAATTCTGATGGTGACAGCAAAATGGTAGACCACATTGTGGCACAATGACAGAATATGGAGGTGGCAACAACATGGTAGGCCAAATAATGGCAAAAGGACAGAGTGCGGAGGTGGTGGCGGCAGCTGCAGCAGCAGGAGATAAAAGAGTGACACAATGGGGCAGATTTACTTACCCGGCCCATTCACGATCCAGCGGCGCGTTCTCTGAACAGGATTCGGGTCCGGACGGGATTTATGAAGGTAGTTCCTCTGCCGTCCACCAGGTGGCGGTGCTGCGCTGAAAATCATCTGAACGCGCCGGAATACACCGAGCTGGACCAGGTGAAGGTAAGCGCTTCCCAAGCGACACATTTTCGGTTTTTAAATGCGGCGGTTTTTCCGAATACGTTGGGTTTTCGTTCGGCCACGCCCCCCGATTTCCGTCGCGTGCATGCCAGCGCCGATGCGACACAATCTGATCGCGTGCGCCAAAATCCCGGGGCAATTCAGGTACAATCGGCGCAAATCGGAAATATTCGGGTAACACGTCGGGAAAATGCGAATCGGGCCCTTAGTAAAAGACCCCCATTGAGTGTGGAGGAGTCGGCAGCAGTATTAGGTAGAACAATGGAAGATTCTGGAGGTGGCAGAAACATGGTAGGCCATAGAGTGGCACAGTGACAGAATGTGGAGGTGGTGGCAGCAGCAGAAGGTCAGAGAGTGGCACAATGACAAATTCTGGAGATGGCAGCAACATGGAAGGCCAGAGAGTGGCACAATGACAGAGTGTCGAGGTGGCAGCAACATGGAAGGCCAAAGAGAGGCACAATGACAGATTGTGGAGGTTGCAGTAGCAGCAGCATGAAACCAGAGAGTGGCACAATGAGAAATTCTGGTGGTGGCAGCAAAATGGTAGACCACAGTGTGGCACAATGACAGAATACGGAGGTGGCGGCAGCAGCAGCAGGAGGTCAGAAAGTGACACAATGACAGAGTGTGGAGATGGCAGCAACATGGTAGTCCACAGAGTGGCACAATGGGGCAGATTTATCAAGCAGTCTGAAAGTCAGAATATTTCCAGTTGCCCATGGCAACCAATCACAGCTCAGCTTTCATTTCACCAGTGCTCATGAATATTTTAAAGGGGAGCTGTGATTGGTTGCCATGGGCAATTGGAAATATTCTGACTTTCAGACACTTGATAAATCTGCCCCAATGACAGAGTTTGTTAACTAAATGTGAATCGATTCTTTTCGGGTCGAATCGAATATTTCCGGAAAATTTGGCGAACCTGGACGAATCAAATTTTAAAAAATTCACCCATTTCTATTAAGGGGTTAATTATCACTGTCCAGAGCTGTGCAATCAAACACAGAGCGATGTTTCAGCTTCCATATCATACATTGTGCAAGCTGGAAAATGGATCTTTTACAAGCAAAGCATAATTTCTGAAGAAAAAAATTAAGTTTAATCAATTATTTTCATCCAGAAGTTACAGAAGAATATATTTGTTAAAAACGTGAAGTTTCCCTTTTCGTGGTATAATGCTCGGGACTCCCCGGTGGTTGTGACTATTTGGACGTTGTATTCTAGAAGAGATGTGTATTATTTTAGCAGTAGAAGACATTGTAACTGGTTATATAAACCTCTCCCTGCCTCCAGCCAGCAGCAGAGCTGAGTGATCCCTCACGCCCCTGTGCTGCTGCGTGTGATACACCTGCTCAGATACCAGCATATGTATCACTGTCTGACCATGTTACTATTGTTATTTCTTCTCTGTGAGATTTTCTGCAGATCTGAGATTCAGCACTCAGCAGCTCAATGTGATCTTGTCATGAAGAATTATACCTTTGAGTACAAATATTCTCAGGAAGGAGACATCATTATAGGGGGGATCTTCACTGTTCATTCCTGGGTGTCATGGTGGTACCTGAGAGGAAATTTTATGTACAACCAGATGTGTACAGGGTAAGTAAGAATCTACATGTAGTAAATACATATCTAAAAAGAAGAGACTTATAACATTTCATTTTTTCTGTGAGTAGATAATGATTCATAGAAATGTCTTCTCAGACTGTAACCTGTTCTCTACACCAGACTGACCTCATCTCTTAGTAATAGGCACATTATAGGCCATTGATTCTCTGCAAAAAACATTTATTTCACGTCTGTTGAAGAAAAGTTTAAATTTTTTGTCAAGAGTGAGACATTTTTTGACCAAAGTTTGAGAAGTGTTCACTAGACTAGACTCCCATCAAAGATTTAATCCATAGCACTGTAATGTATATGTGGACGAGCCGTTACGTCAACTGTCATTTCGCAGCCCTATCATCAGAAACCTGCCAAAATCATCAGTTCTAGAGGAAATAGAGCAGACCCATCGCTAAGTGAGGGAAATGTTTCACCCCTATGCTTTATTCTTTCAACCCTAAAAATTTGTCATAGTCCTGGAAAGTTCTTGTTCATAGATTAACAAAATCCTGAAACTTCGGTGAGGCTTCCTACTTTGGTTTTAAGGCCTTTTATTGACATTCAGCATTTAGTTTGTGCTCACACCTCAGGACCATCGCCCTCCCTATGAATCTAGTGACAGCTGCTTTTATAAAAACCAAAATATAGCAACTAAGCTTTAACCAAACTGAGGTCGAGCAAACCTGATGCAAGGAAAAGATAGATGGGTTGTAAGAGATTCTCGTATAACGTACTGTATATGGGTGATTTTAATCAGAATAATTAAACATTCTAAAGCATCAGACATTTTTACATTATTATTCTTATTATTATTATTATTTTAAAGGGTTTTTCCTGTGGGTAGGGAGTAACTTACTTTCATGGGAAAACCCCTTTAATACAAATCAGAGATCTTACATCAATCCCCAGTCATTATATCACATATGAACAAGATAAGTGAAGTGTATTAAAGAGGTTTTCCCACAAAATAAAATTTTCACATTTCAATCCCCTAATGATGTTAACTAGAGATGAGCGAACATACTCGTCCGAGCTTGATGCTCGTTCGAGCATTAGCGTACTCGAAACTGATCGTTGCTCGGACGAATACTTCGCCCGCTCGAGAAAATGGCAGCTCCCGCCGTTTTGCTTTTTGGCGGCCAGAAACAGAGCCAATCACAAGCCAGGAGACTCTGCACTCCACCCAGCATGACGTGGTACCCTTACACGTCGATAGCAGTGGTTGGCTGGCCAGATCAGGTGACCCTGGGATAGACTAGCCGCTGCCCGCGCTGCTCGGATCATTCTGTGTCTGGATGCCGCTAGGGAGAGAGCTGCTGCTGGTCAGGGAAAGCGTTAGGGTGTTCTATCAGAATAGTGTTAGGCAGGAGTGATTCTACAAGAACCCAACAGCCCTTCTTAGGGCTACAATAACGTTATACATTTTTTTTTTTTGTTTGCTTGTGGCTGGGCTTGCTGGCACTAGTAGTGCAGCTAGTACCATATTGTGAGGAATTTGCAGGGGGACTTGCTACCGTTGTGTTTAGCTCTTAGTGACACACATATCCACCTCAAACACCAAAGTGGGAAAATTTATTAGGGGTTTGATTTCAATTAGGCACAGTCTGCCATTTCCTTTTTATTTTACGTTTATTTTTTCATAACTCAGCCTCATCTCATCAGTGTGCTTTCATACTTGGCTAGAAAATAGCCAAAGGAGAATCCAAACGGCTTACTTACGCCTACAATAGCGTTATATATATTTTATTTCTGGTTGATCTGCTGGTGGCTGTCCTTGCTGCAGTGCATATACTAGCCAATTGTGAGGAATTTGGAGTGAGACTTGCGACCGCTGTGTTTAGCGCTTAGTGAGGCACATATCCATCGCAAAGACCGAAGTGGGAAAATTTATTAGGGGTTGGATTTCAATTAGGCACAGTCTGCCATTTCCTTTTTATTTTACGTTTATTTTTTCATAACTCAGCGTCATCTCATCAGTGTGCTTTCATACTTGGCTAGAAAATAGCCAAAGGAGAATCCAAGCGGCTTACTTACGCCTACAATAGCGTTATATATATTTGATTTCTGGTTGATCTGCTGGTGGCTGTCCTTGCTGCAGTGCATATACTAGCCAATTGTGAGGAATTTGGAGAGAGACTTGCGACCGCTGTGTTTAGCGCTTAGTGACGCACATATCCATCGCAAAGACCGAAGTGGGAAAATTTATTAGGGGTTGGATTTCAATTAGGCACAGTCTGCCATTTCCTTTTTATTTTACGTTTATTTTTTCATAACTCAGCGTCATCTCATCAGTGTGCTTTCATACTTGGCTAGAAAATAGCCAAAGGAGAATCCAAACGGCTTACTTACGCCTACAATAGCGTTATATATATTTTATTTCTGGTTGATCTGCTGGTGGCTGTCCTTGCTGCAGTGCATATACTAGCCAATTGTGAGGAATTTGGAGTGAGACTTGCGACCGCTGTGTTTAGCGCTTAGTGACGCACTAATCCATCGCAAAGACCGAAGTGGGATAATTTATTAGGGGTTGGATTTCAATTAGGCACAGTCTGCCATTTACTTTTTATTTTACGTTTATTTTTTCATAACTCAGTGTCATCTCATCTGGCATAGCAGTGTGCTTTCATAGTTGGCTAGAAAATAGCCATAGCAATAGGATAGCATCGTTTGGTTTTAAAAACTAAAAAACACAAAAAAACACAAAAAAAAAGTAAAAAAAAAATTAAAGTTATAACTTTCATTTTCAAAATGTTTAACCCGAGGGCTAGGGGTAGAGGACGAGGGCGGGGACGTGGGCGTCCAACTACTGCAGGGGTCAGAGGCCGTGGTCCTGGGCGGGGTGAGACACCACCTGCTGATGAGGGAGCAGGGGAACGCCGCAGAGCTACACTCCCTAGGTTCATGTCTGAAGTTACTGGGACTCATGGTAGAGCACTGTTGAGGCCAGAACAGTGCGAACAGGTGATGTCGTGGATTGCCGACAATGCTTCGACCAATTTGTCCATCAGTCAGTCTTCCATGCAGTCCCCCCATGTCACCGAAATCGGCACTCCTCCAGCTCCTGCACCTCAGCCTCCTCCCCCCCAGTCTGCCCCCTCCCAGGAAAATTTGGCATTTGAACCGGCATACTCTGAGGAACTGTTTTCTGGACCCTTCCCACAGTCACAAACC
Organism: Engystomops pustulosus; assembly: GCF_040894005.1. Taxonomy (NCBI): domain Eukaryota; kingdom Metazoa; phylum Chordata; class Amphibia; order Anura; family Leptodactylidae; genus Engystomops; species Engystomops pustulosus. The sequence continues at coordinate 294,069,244 of NC_092411.1, read as the reverse complement.
ACTTGTCCGGTTGCTGCTGAGCAATTTTCCGATGCCCAGGTTTTCCACCAGTCGCAGTCTGTGGGTGATGATGACCTTCTTGACGTAGTGGCAGAAGTGTGTAAAGAGGTGTCCGACGATGAGGAGACACGGTTGTCAGACAGTGGTGAAGTTGTTGTCAGGGCAGGAAGTCTGAGGGGGGAGCAGACTGAGGGATCGGAGGATGATGAGGTGACAGACCCAAGCTGGGTTGAGAGGCCGGGTGAACACAGTGCTTCTGAGACGGAGGAGAGTCCTATAGGTTGGAAGAGGCAGTGGTGGGGCCAGACGGAGAGGCAGGGCCAGAGCAGGTGCATCAGCGCCAAATGTGTCACGTAGTGAAGCTCCCGTGGCGAGGGCTCCCGCGGCGAGGGCTAGATTTTCAGAAGTCTGGAGGTTCTTTAAGGAAACACCGGATGACCGACGGACTGTGGTGTGCAACCTTTGCCAATCCAGGATCAGCAGGGGTTCCACCACTACTAGCTTAACTACCACCAGTATGCGCAGGCATATGAATGCTAAACACCCGAATCAGTGGCACCAAGCCCGTTCACCTCCGGCCGTGCACACCACTGCTCCTTCCCCTGTGTCAACTGATAGTCAGCCCCCTGCCCAGGACCCTGGCACAAAAACCCCATCGTTGCCTCCACGATCCTCCACAGCATCCACCAGCGTTCAGCTCTCCATACCCCAGACGCTGGAGCGGAAAAGAAAATATAGTGCAACCCACCCGCACGCCCAAGCCCTTAATGTCCACATCTCCAGATTGCTTAGCCTGGAGATGCTGCCCTATAGGCTAGTAGAGACCGAGGCCTTTCGCAACCTCATGGCGGCGGCCGCCCCTCGGTATTCGGTCCCCAGCCGCCACTACTTTTCCCGATGTGCCGTCCCAGCCCTGCACCAGCACGTGTCAGACAACATCATCCGTGCCCTGACCAACGCCGTTTCTGACAAGGTCCACCTGACCACGGACACGTGGACGAGTGCTGCCGGGCAGGGCCACTATATATCGCTGACGGCACATTGGGTTAACTTGGTGGAGGCTGGGACCGAGTCTGACCCTGGGGCTGGTCATATACTGCCGACGCCGAGGATTGCGGGGCCTACCTCGGTCCAGGTCTCAAAGGCCTACTATGCCTCCTCCTCCTCCCACCCCTCCTCCACCTCCTCCTCCGAACTACCATCCGTGGGCATGGCGCCATCAGTCGCTAGCTCTAGGCACAGCAGCAGTGCCGTCGCTAAGCGACAGCAGGCGGTGCTCAAACTGCTGAGCCTAGGCGATAAAAGGCACACCGCCCAAGAACTATTACAGGGCATCACGGCGCAGACTGATCTGTGGCTGGCACCGCTGAACCTGAAGCCAGGCATGGTTGTGTGCGACAACGGCCGTAACCTGGTGGCGGCTCTGCAACTCGGCAGACTGACACATGTGCCATGCCTGGCCCATGTGTTAAATCTGATAGTTCAGCGTTTCCTCAAGACATACCCCAATCTGTCAGATTTGCTCACGAAGGTGCGCAGCATCTGTGCACATTTCAGGAAGTCCAGCACAGATGCTGCCACTCTCAGGGCAGCGCAGCGCCGCCTCCAACTGCCCGCTCACCGACTGTTGTGCGACATGCCCACGAGGTGGAATTCAACATTAACCATGTTATCCAGAGTTTACCAGCAGCGCAGAGCGATTGTAGACTGCCAGATGTCAACTTCCACCAGAACTGATATCTGTCAGGTGCTGAGTAACTTTGAGGAGTCAACACAGATGGTCAGTGGCGATGCCGCCATCATCAGCCTCACCATCCCGCTGCTTGGCCTGTTGAAAAACTCTCTGATCAGCATGAAGTCGGAAGCTTTGTGCTCGTATCACGCATAAACCCAACTGGGTCCTGGTGTTATAGAGCCTGAAAATGATTTTAATATAAAAATATAGTCTTTATTGGTATACATTAAAAACTATTAAAATACAGCAAATCCCCATCAATCAGATGGAAACGACCAGATGCCTCCAATGTGGGCTAACTGGTGTACTCAATCCCCCCTTTTTATGTCAAAGTGCAGACAGTCTGGATGACCCACAGGTAATATCTAATATAACATAGGGAAACATTCAATACATAAGTAGTTAAGCCATATAACCATACCTAGTGCGGTCTATTCGGGGGGAAGAGGCTGGCTGCCCCACGCGTATCGCCACCTCACTGTGGCTTCGTCAGGGGTAAATTAGTATACCTATTGGCGGGGTTAAATACCTTTAAACTGGATCCGGATGCACCCCATGATTGGACGCGAAATATCGCGAGATCCCGGGCGCCGCGCCATGCCCGCGCATGCGCAGTGCCGCACTCCTCCTTCCTCCATGTGCGTGCACCGCGCATGCGCGGGGAGGCGCGGACGCCAGCGGATCTCCATGGTGACCCAGTGGGTAAGTATCATTGTCGTAGTATCATGCAAAAAGTCCAATGGCTATGGGGTCATGCTGATTGTCCATTGAATTGTAAGTATCCCATTTTGAAGAGTCTGTTTGGAGCATTTTCGGCAGTGATTGTACAGGGTGTTCGTCTGATTTAGGACATTCCTTCGTTTCCCAGTATTCACAACTTCAAGTATTGTCTCCTGTGATGTATGTATAATCACGACTGTGGTCATCTTAAACATTTTTCTACAAAGAGAAGATAGTTTTAGGGTATATATTGGAATATTATGCATGGATCTCCTGGTCTGATGTGAAGATTTTTCGAGATTGAGGTGTTCAGTGGTGCGTGGTGAATGGTATGTGGATGGTCGAAATAGGGGTGTACATGGGTGCATAGTGAATGGTGTGACAAGCCGTGCGTGAAGTGTCTTGTGCTTTGTGCTCGTCACAAGAGACGGGGGAAGAAGATTCCCTTGTTGATAGCCAAAGCACCCTCAGGTCTGTTTCTCAGCGCATATCGGAGGAGGTGGAGGAGGATGAGGAGGAAGAGGAGGAGAATGTTGGCGAGACACAAGAGGGGAGCATTGCTCAGACCTTCACTGTTCAGCGTGTATGGGCAGAAGAAGAGGAGTTGGAGGAGTTGGAGGAGGAGGAAATGGACAGTCAGGCCAGTGAGGGGAGTGAATTCTTGCGCGTTGGGACTCTGGCGCATATGGCAGATTTCATGCTAGGCTGCCTATCCCGTGACCCTCGCGTTCAAAGAATTTATTCCAGCACCGATTACTGGGTATTCACTCTCCTGGACCCACGGTACAAGCAAAATCTTTCCACTCTCATCCCTGGAGAGGAAAGGAGTGTGAGAATGCATGAATACCAGCAGGCCCTGGTGCACAAGCTGAAACAGTATTTCCCTTCTGACAGCGCTAGCGCAGAGTGCGTAGTTCTGCGGGACAAGTAGCGAGGGAGAGTAGGCGAGCAGGCAGCTTGTCCAGCACTGGCAAGGGTACGCTTTACAAGGCTTTTGCCAGCTTTATGTCACCCCAGCAAGACACTGTCACCTGTCCCCAGTCTCGGCAGAGTAGGGCTGATCTTTACAGAAAGATGGTGAGGGAGTACGTAGCTGACCATACCATCGTCCTAAATGATCACACAGCTCCCTACAACTACTGGGTTTCAAAGCTGGACATGTGGCACGAACTGGCGCTGTACGCCTTGGAGGTTCTTGCCTGCCCTGCCGCTAGCGTCTTGTCCGAGCGGGTTTTCAGTGCAGCTGGTGGCATCATCACCGATAAGCGTACACGCCTGTCGACTGACAGCGCTGACAGGCTGACGCTTATTAAGATGAATAAAGCCTGGATTTCTCATAATTTCCAATCTCCACCAGGTGAAGGAACCTCAACCTGAATAATTTATGCACTCCTCCTCCTCCTCATTTTCCTCCTTCTCCTCCTCTTTGTACACTAAAGCAGAGGAAACTGGCTATTTTTTGACAGGGCCCACTGGCTCTAGCTATAGTACTTTATGCATTTAATTTTTCTGGAGGGCCACCTCCCCGGTCCTCTGTTTTAAACAATTTTTGGGAGTGCCACATACAGGCACTCAATCTATTCAATTTTTCTGGAGGGCCACCTACCTGCTCCTCTGGTTTGAAAACTTTTTTGGACTGCCACATACAGGCACTCAATCTATTTCATTTTTCTGGATGGCCACCTACCTGCTCCTCTGGTTTGAAAACTTTTTTGGACTGCCACATACAGGCACTCAATCTATTTCATTTTTCTGGAGGGCCACCTACCTGCTCCTCTGGTTTGAAAGCTTTTTTGGACTGCCACATACAGGCACTCAATCTATTTCATTTTTCTGGAGGGCCACCTCCCCGGTCCTCTGTTTTAAACAATTTTTGGGAGTGCCACATACAGGCACTCAATCTATTCAATTTTTCTGGAGGGCCACCTACCTGCTCCTCTGGTTTGAAAACTTTTTTGGACTGCCACATACAGGCACTCAATCTATTTCATTTTTCTGGAGGGCCACCTACCTGCTCCTCTGGTTTGAAAACTTTTTTGGACTGCCACATACAGGCACTCAATCTATTCCATTTTTCTGGAGGGCCACCTACCTGCTCCTCTGGTTTGAAAACTTTTTTGGACTGCCACATACAGGTTGTTTTCATGGATTCCACATCAAAGTTGTTAACTTTGTCGCCACCCTGCTGTGTTATCCACAAAATATACTGGCAAACTTTTACCATTTAGGGATATTATTTCAGCGCTTCTTGCGCATCTGTTTACATTCCCCTCATCCGCCATATACCAAACTTATAAGAACGCTACTACACTTAACTTGGTGCAGGCTGGGACCGAGTCTGACCCTGGGGCTGGTCATATACTGCCGACGCCGAGGATTGCGGGGCCTACCTCGGTCCAGGTCTCAAAGGCCTACTATACCTCCTTCTCCTCCCACCCCTCCTCCACCTCCTCCGAATTACCATCCGTGGCCATGGCGCCATCAGTCGGTAGCTCTAGGCACAGCAGCAGTGCCGTCGCTAAGCGACAGCAGGCGGTGCTCAAACTGCTGAGCCTAGGCGATAAAAGGCACACCGCCCAAGAGCTATTACAGGGCATTCCACATCAAACTTGTTAACTTTGTCGCCACCCTGCTGTGTAATCCCCAAAATATACTGGCAAACTTTTATCATTTACCGATATTATTTCAGCGCTTCTTGCGCATCTGTTTACATTCCCCTCACCCGCCATATCCCAAACTTATAAGAACGCTACTACACTTGATCTTATATAAAAGGTTCTTAGAAGTGCTGTTTGGGGAGTAGCCTAGAGACAGGGGCTTGGATTGGCGAAAGCTCGCCTGGCAGCGGAGCGCCAGCTCCATGCCAAGATCCAACTAACATAGTTTTAACTGCAGCACCTTTAATCTACTACTAGTTCACTGCCTCCATACATGGACCCCTTATCAAACGAGCTGTGTCAGGCAGAATTTTGGGTTGTTTTCATGGCTTCCATGTTAACTTTGTTGCCACCCTGCTGTGTAATCCACAAAATATACTGGCAAACTTTTATCATGTACCGATATTATTTGAGCGCTTCTTGCTCACCTCCTTTGGTTCCTCTCTGCCACCCATTGGTTTGAAGCCTGAGTCCATTTAGGGTATGTCGCCATGACACTCTCTAGCCTGCTGCCGCTGCCTCTGCATGCCGTCCGCTATAGTGTCAGGGTCAATTATTGGATGTTTTAGATGCTATCTAGCTTCATTCTGTCACTCTGTCATGGCCATGCTGTTGCCCATAATTTTGGCATAATGGTGCGATTAAGCAGCCTCAGAGGCATCCATGCATGCTGCCCCTGCTGTTTCCTGTCCATTTCCGTGGTGTTTCCATCCTTTTCTGAGGTTCCCAGGTGTTTGGCCAAGCTTCCCTGTGCAGAGCCTTGGTCCCCTTGAAAAATGCTCGAGTCTTCCATTGACTTCAATGGGGCTCGTTATTCGAGACGAGCACTCGAGCATCGTGAAAAGTTAGTCTCGAATAACGAGTACCCGAGCATTTTAGTGCTCGCTCATCTCTAATGTTAACACAAAAAAAGATCATTTTAACCCATTACTTTACAATTTTACTCAGTGTTATTGTTGTTGTTTTAGCTCCTATCACTCTCTTTGGTGCTCAGTGCAAAATCCCAGGGTGTGGGCGGGGCCTAGCTAAGCAGACACATTGGGGGTCATTTACTAAGGGCCCGATTCGCGTTTTCCCGACGTGTTACTCGAATATTTCCGATTTGCGCCAATTTTCCCCGAATTGCCCCGGGATTTTTGCGCATGTGATCGGTTTGTGGCGCATCGGCGCTGGCATGCACGCGAAGGAAATCGGGGGCGTGGCCGAACGGTAACCCGACAGATTCGGAAAAAACAAAAAAAAATTTTGCACGGGCCATACTCACATGCACCACAATGAAGACGATGATCTCAGGGGCATCTCTGCGGACCTTGGCGCAGCAGCGCCACCTGGTGGACATCGGGCGCAGGACCTTCATAAATCGCCGGAAGACACGAACGCTCGTCAGAGAAGCCGCCGCTGGAACAGTAAATGTGCCCCACTATGACTAGAGATGAGCTAGCATACTAGTCCGAGCTTGATGCTCATTCAAGCATTAGCGTACTCGAAACTGCTCGTTGCTCGGATGAGTATTTCGCCTGCTCGAGAAAATGGCATCTCCCGGCGATTAGATTTTTGGTGGCCAGAAACAGAGCCAATCACAAGCCAGGAGACTCTGCAGTACACCCAGAATCACGTGGTACACTTACATATCAATAGCAGTGGTTGGCTGGCCTGATCAGGTGACCCTGGAATAGACTAGCCCCTGCCCGCGCTGCTCGGCTCATTCTCTGTCTGGATGCCGTTAGGGAGAGAGCTTCTGCTGGTCAGGGATAGCGATAGGGTGTTATATTAGATTAATGTTAGGTAGGAGTGATTCTCCAAGAACCCAACAGCCCTTGTTAGGGCATCATTAGCGTTTTTTCAAAATTTAAAGTGACAGTCACAGCACAAAATCCTTTTGTGTGCTGTCAGTGTTGGTTAAAAGAAACCTCAAACCAGCCATAGCATTCATATTTTGAGGTTGCTGACTGATTTTTTCTGCACGTTTTGTTCTATAAAACCAAAAAAAATAAAATAAATAAATAAATAACAGTTTATATTTCTGTTTTGTCTATGAAATAGACTTTAATTTGGAAAATGTTGAACCCGAGGGCTAAGGGTATAAGACGTGGGCATCCGATTACTGCAGGGGTCAGAGGCCGTGGTCCTGGGTGGGGTGAGAAACTACCTGCTGATGAGGGAGCAGGGGAACGCCGCAGAGCTACACTCCCTAGCTTCATGTCTCAACTTACTGGGACTCGTGGTAGAGCACTGTTGAGGCTACAACAGTGCGAACAGGTGATGTCGTGGATTGCGGACAATGCTTCTAACCATTTGTCCACCAGTCAGTCTTCCACGCAGTCCACCCATGTTACCCAAGTGAGCACTCCTCCAGCTCCTCCACCTTAACCTCCTTCCCCCCCAGTCTGCCCCCTCCCAGGAAAATTTGGAATTTGATCCGACATACTCTGAGGAACTGTTTTCTGGACCCTTTCCAGAGTCACAAACCACTTCTCTGGTTGCTGCTGAGCTCTTTCCCGATGCCCAGGTTTTCCACCGGTCGCAGTCTGTGGGTGATGATGACATTATTGACGTAGTGGAAGAAGTGTGTAAAGAGGTGTTGGATGATGAGGAGACACGGTTGTCAGACAGTGGGGAAGTTGTTGTCAGGGCAGGAAGTCCGAGGGGGGAGCAGACTGAGGGATAGGAGAATGATGAGGTGACAGACCCAAGCAAGGTTGAAAGGCCGGGTGAAGACAGTGCTTCTGCGATGGAGGTGAGTCCTATACCAGAACAGGTTGGAAGAGGCAGTGGTGGGGCCAGACGGAGAGGCAGGGCCAGAGCTGGTGCATCAGCACCAAATGTTTCACGTAGTAAAGCTCCCGTGGCTAAGGCTAGATCTTCTCAAGTCTGGAGGTTCTTTAAAGAAACAGTGGAAGACTGACGGACTGTGGTGTGCAACCTGTGCCACACCAGGATCAGCAGGGGTTCCACCACTACTAGCTTAACCACCAGTATGCGCAGGCATATGATTGCTAAACACCCCACTCAATGGAACCAAGGCCGTTCACCTCCAGCCGGGCCCACCACTGCTTCTTCCCCTGTGTCATTTGCTGCCTCTGTTAGTCAGCCCCTGCCCAGTACCCCGGCACAAACACCTCCTGCTCGAAAACCACACCTTTGCCTCCACGATCCTCCACAGCGTCCACCAATGTCTCCATGCGCAGTGTTCAGCTGTCTATATCCCAGACGCTGGAGCGCAAGAGGAAATACAGTTACACCCACCCACACGCCCAAGCCCTCAACGTCCACATCTCCAAATTACTGAGCCTGGAGATGCTGCCCTATAGGCTGTTAGAGACCGAGCCCTTTTGCAACCTCATGGCGGCAGCCGCCCCTCGGTATTCGGTCCACAGCCACCACTACTTTTCCCGATGTGCTGTCCCAGCCCTGCACCAGCACGTGTCAGACAACATCATCCGTGCCCTGACCAACGCTGTTTCTGACAAGGTCCACCTAACTACGGACGCGTGGATGAGTGCTGCCGGGCAGGGCCACTGTATATCGCTGACAGCATATTGGGTTAACTTGGTGGAGGCTGGGACCGAGTCTGACCCTGGGGCCGCTCATATACTGCCGACGCCAAGGATTGCGGGGCCTACCTCGGTCACGGTCTCTCAGGCCTACTATGCCTCCTCCTCCTCCTACCCCTCCTCTACCTCCTCCTCAGCGATTCCTCAAGACATACCCCAATCTGTCTAATTTGCTCACGAAGGTGCGCCGCATCTGTGCGCATTTCAGAAAGTTGATCACAGATCCTGCCACTCTCAGGGCAAGTGTGTGTGTCACCTCACATTACAGAGCACAGGGAAAACAAAAGTTAAGCCCAAACTCTTCCATCTCCTGTGTCTTTCCCAGTGCAAAATCCCAGTGACAATCTCCTCTCATCAACTATACCCTTTCCTCAGATTTTCCTAACCAATCTGCCATCAGACTATGCCTCTTCAATGAGTTTATAACATATTGTATATCTTGAAGAGAAAGTGCAGCCTGAAACCTTCCAAACACCACTTGTTCTCTGATTGGAGGATAGTGAATGTCATATGGTATGATCCTTAAACTAGCAATTGTTCCCACATGGTCAAATAGCTTGTTCTAAATTAGTCCTTCTGTTCACGTGACTAGTAGCAGAGCCGCAGTATTCCAGCACCGCCACTAGAAATGAAACAAAGGCTTCTGCTTTTGTCTTTGTATGGAGTGAAGAGGGTCCGGCACTGACGATCTATGAACACAAGGCAGGTAATTGGTATAAAAAGGGGGGAAAATACCTTGTTTTAAATGGGAATTGACCATCAATGTAGGTTATTTTAATACACAATGGGGGTCATTTACTAAGGGCCCGATTCGCGCTTTCCCGACGTGTTACCCGAATATTTCCGATTTGCGCCGATTGTACCTGAATTGCCCCGGGATTTTGGCGCACGCGATTGGATTGTGGCGCATCGGCGCTGGCATGCACGCAACGGAAATCGGGGGGGGGGGGCGTGGCTGAACGGTAACCCGACGGATTCGGAAAAACCGCCGCATTTTAAAAAAAAAAATGGTCGCACAGCCCATACTCACATGCACCACGATGAAGACGATGAACTCCCGGGCATCTCGGTGGACATCGGCGCAGCAGCGCCACCTGGTGGACATCGGGCGCAGGATCTTCATGAATCGCCGGAAGACCCGAACGCTCGTCAGAGAAGCCGCTGCTGGAACGCGAATGGACCGGGTAAGTAAATGTGCCCCAATTTGTTTATTTGTGTCTGTAAAAAGTATGGATATATTTTTACAATCCAGCTAGATACAATAAACAGCTACAACGAAAGATTGCAAGAGTGGGAAAGCCCATGGTTTTGGGTTAGCTCTATATGGTCAGATTGTATCTAGCACTTCCTAGTACCGTCTTTACCTCCCCCCTCGGTAGATCTAGGTGATAGGATAATGTATGTGGTTACATACTTAAGCCACTAATATAAAACATAAATGGTCAAACATTACTCCAATTCCAAAACACAGGGGCGTAACTTTAGGGGGTGCAGAGGTTGCGATCGCACCTGGGCCCAAGAGGTTTAGCTTGCCCTTATGGTGTCACTTTCTCATATGAGAAGACTATTACTATAAACCATACATTATAGTCGGGGACCTGGCACAGACTTTGCACTGGGGCCCATTAGCTTTTAGTTACACCACTGCCAACACATTTCCACTTATGTGTAAACTTAAGGAAACAAATTTCACTACTAACCTTCCTATGTATAAGCCACGCTGGTTTCTAATGACTGATGTGCCCGGAGAGAACATAATGTACTGTACTGTACATAATCTAGCAACATCGAAAATGATTAAAAAAAATACAGTTCTTGATTTCATATATATTAATAAATAGTCCAAAGGCTGGGTCTACTTGCTGCAGGTCTCACGACCCTTAGCCATTACTGCACACGTTATTGCCTACTGAATTATGTCAAAGATAAAGATAACAGGAGTCAATGCAATAACCTAGAATCAAGGGATTGCCCAAATGTGTCTCACAAGACACCCTACAAGACACAGTTCTTAAACTAGCTAAATCCTTACTAGATAAAGACATGGCCTCCTCAGTGGTTATCAAAAGAGCCCACAGGGTGTTGCGCCCCAGACCTAAAGACAACAAACCACCAAAAGATATCATCTGTAAAATTCTTAACTCAACCCAAAGAGAGGCCATCTTATATAAAGCTGAAAAATCTGAAGACCTTCAATACGAAGTAGTACCCCTGGCATTCTTTCAAGATCCCCTGTAACACTCCACAAAAGAAGGCTTATTCGACCCGTTACGGAGGCAATCCGTCAAAAGAAAATCCAGTATCGATGGCTCTTCCCATTTGGTCTATCCTTCCAAATCAACGGCGCGACAAAAATAATCCAGAAACCTGAAGACCTCATCCAAATCAGCTCACACACTAGTGACAATCGCAGGCATCGATGCACCAAACTCACATCAGATTGATTGACTACTTGAAACCCTAGGGAAATTATGCCACTTCAAAGAAGGTATCTGCATCATTGAAGGCGACTTTAATTGCTGCCTAGAACCCGCATTAGATTCCTCCTCTAACAAAAACAGATTTCCTCTCAGGAAACTCAAATCTCTGCACAAAACTTTTCAAGATCTATCCCTCAGAGATGCCTGGCACACCATGCACCCATCAGATAAGGAATACACCTTCTCCCTCCCCCACAAATCATATCAGAGACTAGACTATATCCTCTTCTCTGCCCCCCATCTAACACAGATCGCAACCTCCAGCATAGATAGCCTAACAGTCTCAGACCATGCAGCAGTTCATCTAAAATTTTTCTCCCCGCTCTCCCCAGACCACAATACACATGGAGGAGAACTGCTGAAATGATTATACCATTTTGGGATTTTCACAGCAAGACGGAGACCCCCTTCCCTACCAAATGGGAAACCAACAAAGAAGTGATAAGGGGAGAGTATGTCACTGAATGCTTATGTTAAAAAACTAAAGAACAAACAACGCAATGAAATATTGCAGCAGATACTAGATCTGGAACATGAACATAGGACAACACAGTCCCCTGAGACCTTTTCCAAGTTGACTATAGCTAGAGAAAACCTGAAACAACTTCTGAATCAATATGCAGCAAAAGCCCAACTAAAGTGCATTGTTCCGACGATCATGCACCCTGCCGTGACTCACTAAGATCGTGCGCCCGATATCCTGAATGTGTTGCTTCCCCGCTCAGGTCCCCGGAGTTCACCTTCTTCTTCCTGGTGTATGTAAGTGCATTGTCTTGCGACACAAATTGAAAGTTAAATGCCACGCTCAGTCCGAATCCGTCGGATCTTTTGGCAGCCCCCCCCTATTTCTGTTGCATGGAAGCCAGTGCAGATACGGCAAAATTCGATCACGTGCTACCCAATCACCTGCTAAATACCAGTTACAGCTTTGTAAATCCTGAAAACCATGAACAGTCTGACGGAAGTGCGATCCGCGACCCTTAGTAAATAAGCCCCAAAGTGTTTATGCAGGGTAACAAAGTTTCAAAATGAATGGCTTCACTAGCTAATAAAAGGTGTTCCCAAACATACATCCAATCTATTTCCTCAGCAAAAAGAGCTACAGATACATCACCAACCAGAAGACATCACACACATCCCCAAAACCAGTTGTGGCCCCTAATTTCTCTCCCCAATACTCCATCACTAGGGTGGACCACACAGGCTACCTCTGGTCCCTTAACCTCCTCCCCCAAACCCCATCCAACACCTCCCCTCATCGACATCTTTATTGTCATTTATATGTTATTTCTCTATGATGGTTTCAGATCAATAAATTTTTGCTTGGGAAACGGTAAATTGTTTCAATGTTTTTTTATTATCTTTCTTCACAGCGCTCATCCCCGGGAATATACACATCTCAGGGCTTTTCTCATTGCCATAGAAGAAATTAACCAGTGCACTGATATTCTGCCCAATGTCACTCTGGGATATCATATATATGACTCATGTGGAAATGTTAATAAAGTTACAAAAGATGTTCTGCAGATACTGTCCGGACACACAGTAACGGCTCCAAACTATTCATGTAAGGAGAAGGACGCGGTGGTGGGATTCATTGGAGACTTACACTCAGCCACTACTCTCCCCATGGCCCAGCTGTTAGGATTCTATGGATATACTCAGGTGAGGGCAGGAGATAAATAGACATTTCTGGCTATTACCGATTGTTTTGGGACTTCCATCAATCTTTAGATTTTGTTTTTCTTACCGTATATACTCGTGTATAAACCGAGTTTTTCAGCACAAAAAATGTGCTGAAAAACATCCCCTCAGCTTATACACAAGTCAATAAAGTTAAAAATAAGTAAAAAAAAATACTTAAAAAAATAATAAACGTATATACTCACCCTCCGGTGGCCCCGATGTGCAGCGCTGCTCCCCCGATATCCACGCGGTGCGTCTTCAGGCTTCCGTGGCCGTCTTCTTTCTTCTGCTGGGCGCCGCCATGTCTTTCCCCCGGACGGCGCCTAGTATGATATCAGCAGCGGCGCGTCATACTAGCGCCGGCTGGGAGAGAGCAATGGCGGCGCCCAGCAGAAGAAAGAAGACGGGCGCGGAAGCCTGAAGACGAGCCGCGCGAACATCGGGGCCATCGGGGGTGAGTATATAAGTTTATTATTTTTTAATGCCGGGGGCAGGCTGTGCTGTATACTACTGGGGGCAGGCTGTGCTGTATACTACTGGGGGCAGGCTGTGCTGTATACTACCTGGGGCAGGCTGGCTATATACTGGGGGGGGTCTGTGACCAATGCATTTCCCACCCTCGGCTTATACTCGAGTCAATAGGTTTTCCCAGTTTTTGGTGGAAAAATTAGGGGTCTCGGCTTATACTCGGGTCGGCTTATACTCAAGTATATACGGTATGTTTAAGAAACAATCCAAGTTTAACTTGAGTCATATGAGTCATATTTAATCATTTGCATATTATAAAAATGGCTGTAATTATGGTACAGTGCCTCAGCGGTAGATAATATTAGGTGATATGGGGAGGGATTGAAACCCTTTACCACCAGGTATCACTGGTGTGAGGGGAAAAATTCTGGTGACAGGTCCTCTTTAACTTGCCTGGACGGCAGCCTGTCATGGTATTTTGTATCCGCATAGCAAGCGTCTCCAGGCAATGCGAGAGCCACCCATCATTAGGCGGCACTCTTTCCATGCCCCTGTAAACAAACAAGAGCGATGAAGGAGGTGAGTACAGCTTCCATTTTTTCAAACTTGCCTCCCCACCACACCTGCTAGTTTCGTTAGAGTCGGACAACCCCTTTAATCAGATATTTCTGCTCTAACGGATGGGCATTGGGAGGGGATTAATTACTCTATAGTCTCCCCATGGCTAGGATGATGACTAATGGTGTCATCTCTGAGGGTTTTAATCTTAGTACGGACATCTGTTCCCTGCCTCCCCCCCCCCCCCCCCACACTATTTGACCTTTTAATAGAACCGCTTGCATGCTCGATTTGGGTTGATTCTGACATTGTTGGCTTTGGTTGTAAAGGAGAGTCTGTTAAAATTTAGCTTTTTGCAGGCCACATCTTCTACACTCAGGGGAATCAACTAGGTCAATCCCATGGGTTATACATATCATTCAAGAATTTGGGTCTAGGACAGGTTTGAAATTGCTTCCACTTGATGGTCCAATGTTTTGGATCCACAACAAAGCAAGAATTATCTTGGACTTCAAATCTCTGCTGAAGGCAAAAAATATTTTGAATAAAATGTAATCCCCACCAAAGTATATATATGGGTCAAATTAACTCTGTCTAGGGCCGAGAGAATTGGTCTACTGAAGATGGTTGTTCTACCCCAAGTATTATATGCTTTATCTGCCTCACGGTTTGAATAGAAGAGAAGCTTTTTCAATACACGGAGAGGCTAGTAAACAACTAATATGTAGTAGAAAACATGTTAGAATTAAGATAATGGGGCACATTTACTTACAAGGTCACTCGGGTTCACTAAAAGTGCAATGTTCTTCTATAATGTTACGTGTGGCGATTCACTAAGATCGTATGCCTGAAATCATGAATTTGTCGCTTCTTCATACTGCTCCGACAGAGTTCACCTTCTTTTTTGTTGTGCAACACAATCCCAGTGCAGACAATTCTTAAAAAGGACCTGTCCCCCCAAATTAGTGTCCCCATCCAAACATACCTAATGAATCTACGCCCCGGGCCCTTTCTAGTGCTGCCCATTTCAAAGTCCTGGCATTAATCAAACTTTAGTAATCGGCGCTATAGCATATGACAAATAACATACATGATGTCCAATCAACGGGCGTGCTTACTCATTAGGGGGCCGTCCAGGCACTCCTCTTCTCCACAGGCCGCCACTCCCCCGGGCACCAGTTCTTTTCCTATGCACTAGATGCAAGCGATCGTGGCATCCAGTGCGCAAGCGCTGCAGTCTTCATGTTCTCGGCACTTACTGCGCATGCGCAGCGTGACGATTAGAGCACGGGGTGTGCGGAGAAGAGGAGGGCCTGGACTGCTTGTCCGTCGATCGGACATCAAGTATGTTATTTGTCATATGCTATAGCACCAATTACTAAAGTTTGATTAATGCCAGGACTTTGAAATGGGCAGCACTAGAAAGGGCCCGGGGAGTAGATTCATTAGGTATGTTTAGATGGGGGCATTAATTTGGGGTGACAGGTCCTCTTTAAATACCTGTGCAAGTCGTTTAAGCCATGAAGAATGTGCACGGCCGTTCAAAAGTGCAGCGTGTGACCGTTAGTAAATGTGCCCCATTATATTTGTATAAAGGGAATAAGGATCGGGGTCTCCTGATCCCCAATTTTAAGATCAATTTTCCTGCAACTAAAGTATTACATTATCACATTAGAGGGATTCAGATGCAAGCTCACCTAAAAAAATAATAATAAATGTCATTGTTTGTGGTATTGAAAATGAGACAGCTTGGGGTTGGTTGGATAAAAAAAAAATCCCAGTGTGTCATGTAATTAACGAGAGTTGTCAATCTCTTAAAAAGATGGGTGAAATATCAGGTGCTTTATCCTCTACTCCTATATGGCATAATATAAAAGTTTTGGAAAATGTCAGATACCCAGATATGGAAATCAAAAGGAATTACTAAGGTCAAGCACCTATTTAACCGGTTAAGGACCGGGCCCTTTCCTGTTTTTTCATTTCCATTTTCACTCCCCACCTTCAAAAATCAATAACTTATTTGTTTTTACACTTAAAGAGCTGTGTGACGGCTTCATAGTGATGGCATTGAATATTCCATGCTATCTACTGGGAAGCAGTAAAAAAAATCCAAATGCAGTAAAAATGGTGAAAAAATGCATTTGCGCCATTTTCTTGTGGGCTTATATATTACGGCTTTCACTGAGCGCCCCAAATGACAGGTCTGCTTTATTCATTGGGTTGGTATGATTAAGGGGATACTACATTTGTATAGGTTTTATAATGTTTTCATACATTTACAAAAATTAAAACCTCCTGTACAATTTTTTTTTTTTTTTAATTTTGCCATCTTCTGGCGTTAATAATAACTTTTTTATACTTTGTTGTACGGAGCTGTGGGTGGTGTCATTTTTTGCAACATTTGATAATATTTTCAATTATATCATTGTTAGGACTCTACGACCTTTTGATCACCTTTTATAGATTTTTTTTATATTTTTCAAAATGGCAAAAAAGTGGCATTTTCTATTTTGGGCACTATTTTCCCTTACGGGGTTAAATGCATTGAAAAACCATTAATATATTTTGATAGATCGGGCATTTATGGACGTGTCGATACCTAATGTGTATATGATTTTTATTGTTTATTTATATTTATGTCAGTGTAGGGAAAGGGAGGTGATTTGAATTTTTAGGTTTTTTTATTATAATTTTTTTTTAAAACTTTTTTTTATTTTTATTTTTACAATTTTTTAGACTCCATAGGGTACTTTAACCCTTGGTTGTCTGATCGATCCTACCATATACTGCCATACTACAGTATGGCAATATATGGGGATTTTCCTCCTCATTCATTACAATGTGCTATCAGCACATTGTAATGAAGGGGTTAAAACGAAATAGGCTACCGCGAGGCTACCCCGAGGCTACCATGGAGACTGATTGCCGCTCCCCAATGACGTCATGGGGAGCAACGATCCTAGGCAAGATGGCGGCGCCCATGCAACGCCATCTTTTTGAGGCTGCCGGCATTGATCGCTGTGATAGCACCCGCGATCAGTGCTTACCGGTAAGTCAATATGCAGCAAACACTTACTGTCTATGGAAACGGCGACTGGTCGTGAACCAGTTAATAATGGAATCTTGGTTCCCCTCCAAGAACTACAATTAATTTTTCCTATGGGTTATAAGATGGATTTTTACTACATGCAGATAAGGGATGCATATGCGAAATCTGAACATAAAACTTGTTTTTAGGTTAATTTGAACACTATATTTGATTTTATACACAGTTTCTAAAACATATAACATTTTGAATTTGGAAAATTTGGAAAATGCTGAATTGCTCTTTTTGTATTCTTGTATATGTTGTTGTTGATGTATTTGTTAGTGTTTGTGATGTCTAGGTGTATGTTTTATGGAATGTCACGCCTTATTTTCCCCAATGGGGACAGTAAATTGTTATTGTTTTTTAAGGGTCCCTTGTAGTCAAAAGCCCATAGCTACTAATCTGTGATACAGTCTGCTCACATGTGGGGATGTCCTTCAAGATAATAATATTATTTCTCTATTCTAGGTCAGTTATGGGGCCAGAGATCCTCAGCTGAGTGATAGGAGGGTTTTCCCAAACTTCTTCCGGACGGTTCCTGATGATAAGATACAAATTTCAGCCATTGTGAAGCTCTTAGAGAGACTCGGGTGGGATTGGGTCGGGATTATCACATCAGATGATGACAGTGGACGGCAGGAGTTACAGCTGTTACTGAAAGAATTTACAGATCATCAGATTTGTGTGGAATTCCGCATTCTTGTATCTATGGAGAATTATAAGGACGTCCCTCCAGCTTTACAGACATCATCCACTGATGTTATTATTATGTGTGGCACCTATAGTATGATTTACATCAGGTTTTTGTACTATGCAGATCATATTCTGAAAAACAAGACCCTTGTACTTCCGAATTCATGGTCACTTGCACGTGAGCTTATAGATAACATAGGAGGAGAAGTTCCAGCTAATTGTAGTTTAGTGTTTTCTATCCCCAGATACAATGTTACTTCTAAAGAGTTGAATATTTTACAATTTGACGGCCAAACCTCTGATGTGTTACTGGAAGATATCTGGATGACTCTATCTAAATGCTTTTTGGGTAATTCAATGAAAGATTCTCTTATTCCAGTATTTAGTAGACGTCAGTACCGTCACTGTTCTGATGAGGAGAAGAATCGTAGATTAACGTCTTATAGTTCGGAAGATAAAACTCCTTTCCAGGTTTATGCGGCTGTCTATATCATGGCTCAGGCTTTACATACAATCCATAGTTTAATAACCAATGACTGGAGACAAAACACCTATAAAATATCTGACTATAGAAGAAGAGTGAGTATCATATGTACAGTCTTTTCCATCTCTATTCTGATAATTGACATTTATTTGAATTGATCATCATAAAAGTTTTTGAAGTCAGATGTTGCTGAAGATTGAGTTAACTTTAAGAAGAACAGAATTATTAAAAGAGAACCTGTCAGCTCTAATATGCTGCAAAAACAGCAAACTGTGCTTTATACAACCATGTGCATGTATCTGAATGCTACTACTATGAGTGCTTTCTATTGTACCTTTGCTTACAAAATGTCTTCCTCTTCTTGTCTGTCAGAAATCCAGTTAGAGTAGGTTGAGTAAAGTGTAGAATAGAGATGAGCGAGCACTAAAATGCTCGGGTGCTCATTATTCGAGACAAACTTTTCCAGATGCTCGAGTGCTCGTCTCGAATAACGAACCCCATTGAAGTCACACTCTGCTGGATAAAGACCTTATCTGCCTGTAGCTTTTAGATTTACCCTCCTCATGCTGCTGTTTGCCAGCATTAAAGGGGTATTCTTGTCTGGGTATTAACATTCAGTACGATTAATCTGCCATATATATACATTTCTACAATTAGATTTTATTAAAATTCTTTACCTGGTAAATGTAGCCATATGCTCCCTAAGAAACAAGACTGTGTCCTTGGATACGGTCACCTTTGCTTTAGGGATTGCCCAAAGAAACAAAAGATTTTGGTACATGAAATGTCCAGGAGTTACTGCATGTCCTGCAGCCATCCTGTGGTAATGATTGCTGAATCCAGGTGGCCAGGCAATACTGAATAGTACATGAGTACCACTGCTAGAGTGTGGGGTGGTCGTATCTGAGGAAGCTATACCGTTTCTTTGGGACAACATGGCTACATTTAGGAGAAATTATCTTGAAGAAATGTTTACATGTGACAAATGAATTAAATTAAAAATGTGAATGCTCAGATGGGAAAACCCCTTTAAGTGTGTGTGTGTGTGTGTATGTGAATGCAAGGGGAAAGGCAGATGCAGAGAGAATCTCACTGCAGTGTTAGACAGAAGAAGAATCTGCCATATCTGCCCTGCCCAACTCTAGTCTTCTGACTAATGGTCAAATCCCAGGGAAACCGAAATTGTATATACCAGGACTGAAAGAGAGAGGTTGGAATTATATCTGTGAAATGCTGCATTTTTTTTTTTTTTGTAATTAAAGATTTTTATTAACTTTTTTGTAATACAAGTACAATTTTTCACATAAAAGCAAGAATGAACATAGTCCCATTTACCATCATTTCTAACAGCGCATATCTTTTACAACAATTCAGTTTGTACCAAGTGTCAGGGAGGAGAGACCTTAGGGGATAGTGGAGTTTAGGGATGGGAGAAGGTATTGGATATGGCTGGGTGGGAGGAGTTGGGTAGGAAAGTGGAGGGAGGGTTAGTGGGGTGAATGAACAGCATATTATTCATTCAAGTACTTACTCACTTGAAATGCTGCATTTTTGTTGATAACAATGAATTGGAGAATGTTTTTTTTTGCTATTCTGAGTATATTTTAAAAAAGTCTTTGTGGGAACACCCCTTTAAAGGAAATTTACCATTAAAATGCATCATGCTAAACCATAGACACTTTCTCATATAGACAGGTACAGTGACTGTGGTAATATAATTTTATTTGTTATCCATGGCCTCCTTTGGTGAGCGATTTCAGAGTCCCTTAGTGCTGTAGCTTCACAGGCTTACAGTGAG
The DNA here is from genome assembly GCF_040894005.1 of Engystomops pustulosus. Lineage (NCBI taxonomy): Eukaryota > Metazoa > Chordata > Amphibia > Anura > Leptodactylidae > Engystomops > Engystomops pustulosus. Next base: position 294,049,323 of record NC_092411.1, on the reverse strand, counting down.
CAGAACAGGGTCGTGGCCTGGCTATAAAGGAGTGAGGATGTGCATTTCATGAGCTCCGCTCCATCCATGCTCCAATCCACCCGACCGGCACTGACCACCAAGGCATACATGGGGGTGTGGAAGAAGAAGAAGGGGTTGGAAACCCGAGCCGATCCTCCGAACATTGCTGCAGCCCACGTAATCCATCGGTTCTTCCCAGCACCACCGCTAGAGGTTTCCAAAATAGTCGCCGCACCTGCTGTGGCATGCAGCCTGCAGCCTGTAGTCTCCTCCAGCTATTCCAGTGCGCTGCAATCAGAGGGCCAGGGCAGCTATACCAATCCCTACAGCTCTGCATCAGCCAGCAAAGGCATACGATCCCCCTGCCTCCCCCTGCACCCAACCCATGGCCCCATGGCTCCGGGCATTGCCACAATGTGGTCGGCCCCCAGAGCTCCCCTGCTACCCAGTGGTGGAATCACACCCTAAGGGCCAATATGAGGCTTCTACTACCAGTTAGGGGGCATTTGCCTGCACCCCTAAGAACAGCAAGAGACCAGTGTTCCATGAAGCCCTGGGCCAGGAGATGCTGACCACCAATAACTTTTCACCTGCAGCTATCACCGGCACTTGCTCACTACAGAAGGTTATCTGTCCCCTCCACACCTGAGGCCTTCTGTTTCTCTGGTGTAATACTCAGCATACAGAGCTGAGTTGGCCTCACTATGGACTGATATCAAGGTCATTGAAAAACATGTGTCCACTACTGAGGCCTCCATTGCAGCTAATACAGATAGACTTGACCGAAATGAGAATACCCTAGCTACACATTCCATGCATGTCCAATATCAGGCTGATATGATACATGATGTTGAGTATAGCGGAAGGAGAAACAATATTCTGGTGCGGTGAATCCCCGAATCGATTGGGCCTAATCAGCTGGACACCAGCTTTCGACATGTGTTTAACAACATCTTGGAAGTGGCCGCAGACTCCCCCCTGGAGCTGGATCATGCTCGCAGGTCATTGGGTCCCAAACCACCTGACTCAAGCCCACCACGAGATGTTATATGCAGGGTACACAGGCTTAAAGACGCCATTATGCACAAAGTACGGGCCAGGGGCCAAGTAACATTACAGGGAAGTTTCCTTCAGCTCCTTCCAGACCTTTCCAGCAGAGAGCCGACTACTGGAGCTTCTACAACAGTGCAGCATCGCATACACCTGGGACTTTCCCTTTCACCTCTAAATTCACCTGGCCAGAACCATTTACATTCTGTGGTTTCCTGGCGAGGTCCCAAATGTTGTCCGAGCCTTGGAGCTACCACCTGTGGAAGTCACCAAAAGGCTGTCTCGCTCAGCTGCTGCACCTGATACGCAATGGAGACAACTGCCCCATCCTCAGAGAGGTCCTTACAGCTGTCACAGGAACAGAGCACGCCTAAAACCGGAGAGGGCCCCCTCAGCCCGGACCCACAGTCTTGAAATTACATTTGTTGTTGTGTTGTGCTCTGCAAGGGACCAATGGTCTTTTAAAAGCAATTCTCTATGGTCCAGAGCCTTTTCCAGTAAACTTAGCTGAAGAGCTTAGGTTCAACCGCAGTCCATGATTGAGCCCCGCTGCCCTGAACTGGGGCAAATCTATGTACCCCTTTCATCAGGGCGGGTTTCCCCTGTTTTAGGCCATGCTCCAAACTAGTCCTAGTAGTGATAATCCTCAATTACCATTGCTGTGTGGCCCTGGAAGGGTCCAGCAGGAATTATAGTACCGTGTTGGCCATGGAGACCCATTACTGTACTATGTTGCCTTGGTTGATTTATGCAATAATATGTTAATATTATGGTATCTCACTATATTCCTGGAGGATGTGTCAACCTCAAGATGAAAGGGCTTCTCCGTGTCAGGCCTGGAGAGAACTGGAGCCGAGGGAAAGGCGGACTTCAACCTTGAGAAGGCTTCTTCAGCCGCTGTTGACCAGAGGCGGGGATTGGTGCCCTTCTTGGTGAGCGCCACGATGGGAGATGCTAGAGTGGATAAATGTGGAATAAACTGCCGATAATAGTTCGGTAAACCCCGGGAACCTCTGAATGGCACATAGACCTTCTGGTCTAGGCCACTGTAGAACTGCAGACAGTTTAGCAGGATCCATCTGGAGACCTGTGTCAGAGATTATATAGACAAGGAAAGGGAGTCTCCGTTGGTGAAAATGGCATTTCTCTAGCTTGGCATAGAGCCGATTAGCCCGAAGGCGGGCAAGAACTTGCCGTTAGAGATGGGCAAATCGATTCTAACTAAGCGGAATGCGGTCCCAATTTTAGGGAAATTTTAATTTGTCATGAATCCGAAGTTTCCTTTTTTTTTTTTTCCTCCTTTATTACCCAAATGGGCATGAGAACAACATGTTACATGGGGCAAAGAAATCTGGGAAGGATAAAGGAACACCCTTGATCACATGTGCAGCCAATCAGCGACCAGCAGGCTTTTGTGATGTCACACAGCCCTATAAAAACAGGCAGCCATTTTCAATCTCGGCCTTTCACATTGCATGTGCTGTCTGTAGCGTCCAGCTGCTTGAACTGTACTGTGCTCTAGTGATTTTTGCTCCAAGGGTGTCTGTTTTGGGGGATTTGCTTACCACAAATAGCAGTTCTTTTTTGTTGCTGAAGTGAATAGGAAGAAATCTGTGTAAAATCCACATAGTTTCTGGAGTGATTTATGATTTCCCAGGGTGTCCGTTTTGGGGGATCTGTATACCCCACATAGCTGTTCTTTTTTGTTGCAGAAGTGAATAGGAAGAAATCTGTGTAAAATCCACATAGTTGCAGAAGTGAAATTTGCTCCTATTCCAGGGTGTCAGTTCTTCTGCTTCTGTACACCCCAAATTTCAAGTTTTTTTGGGAGATAAAGTAGATCTGTGCCAAATCAACATAGTTGATTAATCAATAGTTCAGAAGAGGTGACAGGTGGAGCAGGCACAGGTCGCAGTAAAGTAAGGGAATGCCATGGCTGGGGTGATTCTGTGAGGCCAGAACTACTGTTGTCATCTGCCGGTAGTGTGTTGATAAACAACCCACTTCCTCCCAGATGACATCTGACAACCCCAGCCAAGAGTCCATGGGTTCGTCAGATACAACCCTTAGTTGGCATGGCCCAGGAACAGGTCAGCGGCGCTCACCTGTCCTCAGCCAGCCTCTTTTCTGTTCATTTCCCTTAGCCAGAGATCTACTATGTGGTCTGGGGTCAACGCCACTATATTGCGAGGATGAATTCTTTGAGGACAGTCAACAGCTTGGCAGTGAAGAGGTGAGGCAGACATCTGCTGCTTCATGCAGTTGGCGGGAAAGTAGAGATGTGGAGAGTGGCACGGGAGGTTATGTTGCACTTGCAAGTAGTCGGGCTGTGCACACAGAGACTGTTGAGAAGAATAGCAGTGACAGGGAAACACAAATCGATGATAATGTAGCTGATCGCACTAGGGAGCTGGTTGAAGCCAGGAATTCATCATCATTGTCAGGAGAAGAGGGTGTCAGCTTGCGTGCCAGCCAGCAAAGCAGGCAGCAATTCGCTATTGTGGCCATGAGTCAGCAGGGTGGCAACAGTGTGAAGACGGGAGCCAAATGGCCCCAGGGTATAAACTCTGCTTCATAAGTCCAGGTAAGCAGTGGCACAGGGGTTCAGTGAGGCAGTGGCATTAGTAGTCACTCAGTGCAGAGTGTTGGCAGTAAAATCACCATCACGGCGGTATGGCAGGTTTTTTTTTTAAGACACCAGAGGATCCGAGCGTGCGTCAACACATTCAGCGTCATCATCCAATGTCCTGGGAGAAACGTGGAACAGATGTGGAGGTCCATCCTGCCACAGCAGCAACAGCAGCAGCACCAAGTGGCACACATGCCATTTCAGCCAGTCAAGGCTTCAGCACGAGTTTCACAAGGCGATTACTAAGAGACAACCATCCTAAGTTGCAGAAGCTGACCATGCTCCTGTACAAGTTGTTGGTACTGGAGTCCCTCCCTTTCTGAGTCATGGACTCTGCACCCTTCAGAGAACTAATGGCTTGTGCCAAACCGAGGTGGAGAGTTCCAAGCCGTATTAGCTTATCGGTTTCTTCCAAAGAGCATGGTAGCCAGGAGCTTGTGGAGCTATAACTACGGTTAGGGCCAGTACATGTCCTTTATGGCCCACTGGGTGAATGTGCTTCCTGCCAGCCACACCAACTTGAACAGAAGACGCTGATTTCTCCTCCACATTTTCAAACTGCTGCTGATGCGTCAGTGTCCGTTTCCTCCTCCTTCTCCACCACCACCTCAGCCTCCACAAATCTATGCTGCTCCATCATACCACATGTTCAGGGCACAGCCGTGTCTACACCTGGTTTGCCGGTGCGAACGAAGGGGAGGAACTGCTCCGAGTCATGCAAGAAGAAATCAATTTGTGGCTTGCTCCGCGACAACGGAAAAACAGAACCATGGTGACAGACAATGGGAGGAACATGATGTCTGCTGTGCACCGAGAAGGGATGGCCTATGCTCCTGCATGGCCCATGTGTTCATTCTGGTTGTCAACAGGTTCCTCAAGTCTTCCACCAATCTGCAAGACATTCTAAAAATGGCCAGGAAACTGTGCATGCACTTCAGCCATTCTTACAAATCCAAGCACACCCTCCTCGAGTTGCAGCGGCAGAACAGCCTCCCCCAACATAGGCTGATATGTGATGTTTCCACCCGTTGGAATTTCAGCCTCCATATGTTAGACCGCTAGTATGAACAGAGAAAAGCCATTAATGATTTTTTGATGATGCAAGCGGACCGCAGTACTCCCATGTGTAACTTTGATGTCAGCCACATGTGTGACACCTGCCATTTGCTCAGGCCCTTTGAAGAGTCCACGTTATTTGTCAGTCGCCAGGACTGTGGGATGAATAACATCATTCCACTGTCCTGGAATATATACTGCAAAATTTGTCTGGTCAGGGCACTGGAGAAGTGTTGACTACATGGCCACATGAGCCGGTGGGGGGCTAATCTGGAGGAGGACATTGGAGCACAAGCAGAGTCTGGTGAAATCAGTGGTTTTTCCACTCAGGTGACAAGAGAGGAGGATCCACAGCATCTGGCAGAGGTAGAAGATAAGGAAGATGACCCAGAAGTACCATGGCAGTATACAGTTGAGATGGAGGCCAGTAGTCCCTCAGAGTCACTTGCGCAGATGGCCCGCAGCACGCTGCTTTGCTAGTGACAGCCGAATAGTCAACATCCGGCATAGGGATGACTTTTGGCTCTCCACCCTCTTGGAACCTCGCTACTGGTCAAAAATGTGTGACTTTTTTCCAGCTGCCGAGAAGGAGGAACAACTGCTGTACTATAGAGAAATACTGTGCACACAGTTGGCCGCTGTCTAAGTGTGCCATTGTCCATCCTCTGTCAGGTCTGACCGGGGGATTCCTGACAGGAATCTTTACCAGGGACTGTAATTGTCAGCCTCCTCCACAATCTGTTATTGTGCCACTCTGTAGCCTACCATGTGTCCGCCACCTCCACACTCTATCATTGTGCCACTCTGTGGCTTACCGTGTTGCTGCCACACAATGACAGGGTGTGGAAGTGGTAGCAACATGGTAAGTCACAGAGTGGCACAAGGATGGAGTGTGGAGGTGGCGCCAACTTGGTAAGCCAGATTGGCACAATGATAGAGTGTGGAGGTGGCGGTAGCAGCAGCAGGAGTCCACAAAGTGTCAAAATGACAGAGTGTGGAGGTGGCAGCAACATGGAAAGCCACAGAGTGGCACAATGATAGAGTGTGGAGGTGGTAGCTACGTGGTAAGCCAGAGTGGCACAATGATGAAGTGTGGAGGAGGCGTCAGCAGCAGCAGGAGCCCACAGAATGTGGGCTCTTGCTTTCTATGTTGCTGCCATCTCCACACTCTTTTATTGCGCCTCTCTCTGGCTTCCCATGTTGCTGCCACTTCCACACTCCACACAAGAATTTTTCATTGTGACACTCTGATGCTCCTGCTGCTGCTGACGCTACCTCCACTCTGTGGCTTACCCTGTTGCTGCCACCTCCACACTCCACACAAGAATTTTTCATTGTGACACTCTCTGACCTCATGCTGCTGCTACCATCTCCACACTCTATCGTTGTGCCACTCTGAGGCCTTCCAGGTTGCTGCCATCTCCAAACTCTGTCATTGTGACACTCTGTGGTTTCCTGTTGCTGCTGCTGACGCCACCACAACAATCTATCCTTGTGCCACTCTGTGGCTTACCATGTTGATGCCACCTTCACACTCTGTGATTGTGCCACTCTATGTCTTATCATGTTGCTGCCACCTACAAAATTTGTCATATTGCCACTCTCTGACCTCATGCTGCTGATGGCACCTCCACACATTGTCCTTGTGCCACCCTGTGGCCTACCAGGCTGCTTCCACCTCCATAATTTGTCATTGTGCCACTCTGCGGCCTACTCATACTGCTGTCAACTAACCATGGTCTCTCTGGAACATCCTGTTATTTCCATAATGCTGTTTTCACGCTTCACCACTCTATGACATTGCCACTATGTTTGGTTTTCCCCTTTATTTCATTTGTCAGAAGGAATGAAAAGCTTTAGGATTTATAACCAAAAGCAGGAGTGGACACAGAACACAGAGAGCATGAAAATATCCCATTTACTGGTCTTCTCTATTTGGGATCCACTCCTGTTTGTTTTTGGCTTTAGCAATACTTATGGATTATTGACTGATTGAAAGCGGACACTGACGGATAAAAAGAAAGGCAAAATGATCAGTGACATCAATGCAAAATTATTTCCAACACCCTCTCAAATCTTTTTGGGGTTTCCACATGTATCCGCGTTTAACAAAACAGGTTCTGTCGTAATCTATGGAATAAACTGAAGTCAGTGTAAAAAGAGTGTACTCTTTGATGTTATAGTGGGATCCTGGCCCTCGGCTCAGTCCGTTAGAGCTGGCACAGACATTACCTTGTCAGGCTGCATTCCCGCTTCCCTTTTTTGGTGAAGTTGGCCTCTGTAAGTGCCCATGGAATTGAAGAGTGAAGCGATTCTAAGAGCGGCGGTTGTGATGTGCGTGTCATACTAAAACACAGCATTGTTTGAAGACAAAACCAATCTCCGTATGCTTATTTGAGCATGTCACATTGTTCTAAATCACACTATAAGCTCTCTGCACCCAGGAAATACCTGTTTTTTAACGTGATTCGTCATAATTTGATTCGGGTTGAGTCTAATTTTTTCGAAAAAATTCAGCAAATCGGGTCGAGACGAATTTCAACAATTTAGTCCATCTCTTCTTGCCATACATGGCACTGGTGGGTATCTAGGTCTGGGGAGTCACCATCTTGGCAACCGTTAGCATCCATAGCTCCCACAGTATGGTCGGACCATGCACCAATCTCCCTCGCTCTGGAAGTATCTGGGCTTTGTAAGAGTACCATGAATTAATGCCTTAATGACAATCTCCTAAAAATCTGTCTGGCCAGTAAATTGTACTTGACTTTACCTCACAACACGCCAATGTCCACATTGCCCTCCCTGTTCTTTGGGAAGGCATGAAATGTATGATCCGAGATGTATTTATGAGCCATGGGGCCCACTTGCAGTGAGGAGATGCTGATAAGGTTAAGGGACTATTATCTAGCATCCACATTCTAGAGACTGAACACAATTGGTTTGGGCTGTTCATCCCTTCCATAATGCTGACAAGGTTAAGGTACTATTATCTAGCATCCACATTCTAGAGACTGAACACAATTGGTTGGGGCTGTACATCCCGTCTATAATCCACAATGATAAGGCAGGATTCCTACAAGGGAGGGAGGCTAGGGATAACACTAATAAGACTCTTCTCATTTCCAAAGCCAAATCAGCTAAATAGTCTTTATGTCTGCTGTTAATAGATGCAGAAAAGGCCTTCCATCGTGTCCACTTGGGATTCCTGTGGGCTTCTTTGGCACATATTGGAGTAGTTAACAATAAATCGTAGACATCACAACACGCCAATGTCCAGATTGCCCTCCCTGTTCTTTGTCTACAGGTTGGCTCCAAACAATACAAAACAGCGTTAAATGCAGACAATTTGCTTCTATACATTTCCCAACTGCCTCCCTTCTATCCTGGCAAAGTTTACAAGGTTGGGCCACCTTAGTAATTTCAAGGTCAACCTCACCAAGTCCGTGGCCCTGAACAATACTTCACCTTCCATAGAGGTTACGCATTTGGCATCTCAATTTCCCTTCAACTGGCACCAATCACATTTTAGAAACTTAGGAATTAATATCCCAGCCATTTTGTCCCTATTGTACAGCCTAAACTATAAAACTCTCTTCGACTGTACTGTTAGGGATCTGACCCGCTACCATGGTGTTCATGTTTCTGGCGTATCGATGTACTAAAAATGGACCTGATGCCCCGACTACCAGACCCTCCCAATCTGTCCCCCCGCGCTCCTTTTCTGTTGCTAATCGAGCAGCCTTTAGAAAGTTTATGTGGGGAGGCAAACACTGCAGGATCAGCTTTGCCACCCTGTCTCACCTTAAAAGTTGTGGTGGGGCCGTCCTACCGGACCCTAAAATATATTGTACCGCAGTCCTTATCCAGTGGCTGCTAGATTGCCATTATCACACCAGAATAAAACAGTGGGTTCAGCTAGAAATTGTCCTAGTCCACCCTCTTTAAGCTCCATACCATGGCTCCTACCAGCCCATAGTCCACCAGGCATCTCACACTCGTTGTTCTCCTCATACCGCTTCCAAGCCTTGGATACAATAGTCTCACAGAGAACAGTGGCAAGGCAGCTGGGACCCAAAACCCCATTATTCAACATCCCTGCTTTTCCCCTGGGGATAGGCAGACACAGCTTCCTTTCTTGGGAGGCTGCCAATGACATTAGGATGGACCGGGTACATGTTGATGCACAGCTCCCATCCTGGGACTTGCTGTGGGCCTCTTGGTTGGAGTACCAGCAATTGACCTCCTTTGTATGGACGGATCCTGGTTTGGCTCTTCCCTCACGGAGTTTGAAGGCCACAATCTATCATAAACCCACTGGTCGACTAGTTCTAAAACACATCTTTCTAGAACAGCTTTCATCCAAAGCACATCAAAGAATCCAATGTCTATAGCCAAACTCCAAGATACATTTGGATCTGTTCTGACAGTGAGAATAGAAAATCACACCTTCTATCACTAGAACCTTCTTATAATAGGGGTATCACCCACTGGTCTGATGAACAGATCCATAGAGCTACAAGGATCCCATGGAGCAGTGTACTGGAGTACCAGCATAAAGAGGACAAGATGTCCCCAATATGGCAGTCAATATGCATTGCTACTGGTAATAGGCCAGTTGCAACTAGTAACAGGTTATCTGCAATAATTGGTAGCAGCACAGATCATGGCAGTAACTGCAGGTGTCTGCTATATAATAATTCAGTTATGTTGCAATGTAGTAAAGGTGCCTTTACTACATTGCAGTATTACTAGTATTTCCCAGGTGCCTTTACTATTTCCCTGATCTCTTACAGCTGACTCGCTACATAAAGGAAGAAAGGAATTATTTAAATGAGAATGGAGATTGGATGACACCCCTAGATATAAGGAATTGGGTGCGGAGAATTCATAAAAGGAATAAATTAGTAACCAGAACATCTGTTGGAAGATTTGATGCATTACTTCCAGAAGAGAAGCAGCTCCATATGACTCCACAGCTGGTAACATGGAAACATGGGCAGGTAGGTTACTAGGAAGGTTTCATCAAAATTAAAAATGTCTTCTAGAGCAATGGTCCTCAATCACAGGCCCGCGGCCCAAGTCCGGGCCGTGGAACACCCAGAGGTGAGTACAGAGTTTTTTTATTTTTATGGGGGCATTACTTTTTTGAGGGGGTTCTGCTATGGACATTTTATTAACGAGTAGTGGCTGCATTTCCAACACTAGGCTTAAACTCAAGTCAATAAGTTTCCCAGTTATTTGTGGTAAAATTTGGTGCCTCGGCTTATACACAGGTCGACATATTAAGGGAGCTACATTAACAGGAGGGGGTTACATAAAAGAAAGCACTATAAAGGCGAGCTACAGCATAGGGGGAATTTTAGATTGGGGCTGCAGAAAGGACAGATTATATGGGTTGGCGTTAGAAATGGGCTATTTACTGTGCACACATTGCTTTTTCCAGGAACCATGGTTCTGGTCCTTGAAAAAACTTTTGGGTATAGCCGGTGCCCGAATAAAAAAAGTTTGGGGACTACTGTTCTTAAGTATGTAATCCTTATTACAAAACTATGTTAAGGTTTTCTTTAAAGTTTGTTAATTTTCAATATAATATAACAATAATTTGCTAATTAGCATTGCTAAATATAAGGCATCAACAACGGCCAACCTACTCTTGTACAATATCGGGGGGCTGGATTTTAACCCCTTAGCATCCTGGCCCTTTTATGTTTTTGTTTCCATTTTCCCTCCCTATCTTTAAAAATCTATAACTTTTGTATTTTTGTATGTGTGATGGCTTGTTTTCTGCATAACAAATTGCACTTCATAGTGACAGTATTTAATATTCCATGCCATGTACTGGGAAGCGATAGCTAACTGTCAGGTTTCATCATCAGTGGATCCTCTGGACCACCGCGAGAGTTGGTACTAGCTGACACCTGGGAGCGGAGTCTAAGTGACACCTGGTTTCCACCGAGCCCCCTGCAATGTGGGATGGACTTGGTGCGGCAGGGTACCACCAGGGCATTCCACAGAGGCAACTAGCCGCGGTGGCAGCCGAGGTTGGGGTACCTTAGCGGAAGACATTCTCGTGGTCAGGTCAGGCATAGGGTGAGGGCAGGCAGCAGAGGCACATGATCGCAGGAATATTGCTGGGGAGCTTTCTCTAAGGCGTAAGCACATAGATCCAGCAGGAGGTTCAGGAAGAGGCAAGGTTAAGTAATATTGCAGAAAATGGCCAGCGCCAATTAATGGCGCACTGGCCCTTTAAACTTATTGTAGGCAGCACGGGCGCCCTAGGAGGCAGAAATGCCCGCGTTGCGTGACTGGAATCTGAGCTGGATCATGGCGAAGTAAGTGGTTCGCCGGGGGCCTGGGGCAGCACAGAGGGGTATGGGTGTGTCTGCGACCCAAGAGAACGGTCACAGGAGCACCTGTGACAGTCCCCCAGCCCCTTCGGTCTCCCCCTCTTCTTGGCTGGATGATACTGTGCACGATCCAGGATGTTCTCCTTGGGTTCTCCTCTGGGCCGAAGCCCCTCCAGTTGACAAGATAGAATTGTCTCCCTTTGACCATCTTCATATCAAGGACCTCTTTTACCTTGAAGACATCAGAAGCATCAGCTTCAGGAGCAGGAGGAGGTACTTGCCGTAAGTATCGATTTAGGATGACAGGTTTCAGCAGGAAGATGTAGAAATAATTTGGGATGCGCATGGTGGGAGGAAGGCGAAGCTTGTAGGCCACGGGGTTGACGCATTTCAGTACCTCAAATGGACCCAGATAGCGAGGACCCAGCTTGTAGCTGGGGATGTTCAGCCTGACATATCTTGAAGACAGCGATACTTTATCCCCCAGAGAGAAGAGTGGAGGATGCCTGCGTCTCTTGTCGGCCTGGGTCTTGGCCCGAAGTAGGGAGAGACGAGTCTGCTTCCAGATGGACTCAAGATCTCTGACCAATTCCTCCACAGCAGGAACCTCGGACGTTACAGGCAGAGGGAGAGGTAGGCAGGGATGCTGTCCATAGACAATGAAGAAGGGGGCAGAGCCGGAAGATTTGGAGTCCATGGAATTATAGGAGAATTCTGCCCACGGCAACAGAGTGGACCAGTCATCTTGTTGGGCAAAAACAAAATGACGGAGGTAACATCTGAGAGTCTGGTTAACCCTCTCAACTTTTCCATTGGACTGGCAGGAGACATAAGATGTTGGTGAAGAACAGGCTGGCAAGATGGGGAGCTGATGGCAGACTGGGCAGAGGCACAAAATGGGACATCTTGGAGAAGTGGTCTGTTACCACCCAGATGACAGTAGATGACCCAGAAGAAGAAGGAAGATCCGTGATGAAGTCCTTGGCAACGGTAATAGTAGACCAGCTGGTTTTAGGCAAGATGGCTTGTTACGAGCACAGGAAGTGCAGGAACCCACAAAATCCTGAACATCTTAGACAGGGTCAGACCACCAGTAGAAACGAGAGATGAGGGCTACAGAGCACTGCACCCAAGGATGCCCAGACAGACGTGAAAAATGTCATCTTTTGCAGTGCCTGTCACACATACGTGTTGCCGGGGGAAAGCTGTGATAGATCCACTGGAGCAGCAACAACCAGTCATTCAGGAGCAATAATATGCCGAGGGACCGGCTCCTCTCCAATGACGTCTGAGGTACGGGAAAGGGCATCAGCCTTGATGTTCTTCTCTGCAGGGCGGAAGTGGATCAGAAGGTTGAAACATGAGACGAAGAGTGACCAATGGGCTTGCCTAGGGTTGAGACATTGAGCTGTCTGGAGATACAGGAGATTTTCATGATCTGTATATATGTAGACCGGATGGTGAGCTGCCTCCAGAAGATATTGCCATTCTTCCAAAGAAAGTTTGATGGCCAGAAGTTCCTTATCTCCTATGGAGTAATTCCTCCCTGGGGGGAAAAAAGCTTTAGAGAAAAAGTTCTGGCAAGATGGGACCTTTCAGTGTGAGCACCTCCCCAGCACCTATGAAGGATGCTCCAACTTCCAGATGAAAGGGCTTTTTAGTATCAAGGCTAGTGAAGAAGAAGTGAAGAAATGGCGGCTTTCAAGCTTGAGAAGGCTTGGATCCCTTCTTGGTGAGTGCCACTATGGGGGATACAAGAGTGGAGAATTGCGGGATAAACTGCCGGTAGTAGATTGCAAAGCCCAGGAACCTCTGAATGGCACGTAGACCCTCTGGACGCGGCCATTGTAGAAAAGCAGACAGTCTGGCTGGATCCATCTGGAGACCCCTGTCGGAGATAATATAGCTGAGGAAAGGAAGATTCCGCTGGTGAAATTGACATTTCTCAAGCTTGGCGTAGAGGTTGGTTGGCCTGGAGGCATCCAAGAACTTGCCGTACGTGGGACCGGTGGGACTCAAAGTCCAAGGTAGAATACCAGAATGTTGTCAAGATAACCTACGACACAAGTATAGAGCAGATCCCTGAATATGTTGTTGACAAATCCTTGAAATAAGGCTGGCGCGTTACACAGTCCGAACGGCATCACCAAGTACTCTTCCACTCATCACCCTTGTGGATCCGGATGAAGTTGTAGGCTCCACGGAGATCCAGCTTGGAGAAAACCTTGGAGCCACGCAGGCAGTCAAAGAGCTCCGTGATTAATGGCAATGGGTAGCGGTTCTTAATCTTGACCTTGTTAAGACTGCGATAGTCAATGCAAGGATGGAGTGAGCCATCCTTCTTAGTAACAAAAAAGAAGCCTGTACCAGCCGGAGAGGAGAATTAAGGTATATACCCTCTCTTCAGGTTCTCTTGGATGTACTCCGACATTGCTGTGCTCTCGGAAACTGAAAGTGGATACACCGGACACAGGGGAGGGGAGGCACCAGGCAGGAGATCCACAGGACAGTCATAGGGACGATGTGGCTGCAAAGTCTCTTCTTGTTTCTTGGAGAACACATATGCAAAGTCCTGGTAACACATTGGTAGCCCCTCCAGAGGCTTGGGAGCTACAGAGGACACAATGACAGGTACTTGTAGAGGCATCACCATGCAACAAGACTGGCACTCCGGACGCAAACAAAGGATCTCCCCCGTCTTCTAATTAAGGACTGGTGTGTGAAGCTGCAGCCATGGAAGGCCCAGCAGGAGAGACGAGGTGGAGCGAGGCAGAACGTAGAAAGACAATCTCTCTTTATGAAGAGCTCCAACCTGCTCAGTGCGGTACCGGACCGGGTCAGAGAGGATGTGTCCAGAGGCTTCTTGAGGCAGATCACAGGAATGATGCTGGGAGTTTAGAGCAGCATCCATGAAGTTCCCTGCAGAACCAGAGTCCAGAAAAGCAGCAATCTAACTCTTGGTGCAGGTACCAATGCTGAGAAGCACCAGAATAGTCAGACGTGGATAAGCTTTGCTTACACCTAGGGACACTTCTCCCAAGAACCCTAGGTGATGGCGTTTCCCAGACATTGGGGATGGACAGGACAAGACCCATTGAAGTGCCCCGGACTGGCACAATAAAGGCAGAGGTTTACCTGACATCTTCTGAAATGCTCCTTGGAAGAGAGTCTTGCTTTGTCCACCTCCATAGGCTCCTCTGCAGATGGTAGAACCAGAGACTGGAGCGGCCTTTGGAAAGCAGGTGCCAGGCGAGGAAGAAGACGTTTGGTGGCATTGGAATTGTTCAAGTCATAACTCTTCTGCATGCTCCCTAAACCGCAAATCTATCCAAGTGGCTAGGGTGATGAGACCATGCAGGGTAGACGGCAGATCACGAGTGGCCAGAACGTCCTTAATGTGAGATGAGAGTCCCTTTTTGAATGCTGCAGACAGGGCTGCCTAGTTCCAGGAGAGTTCCAAAGCCAGGGTACTGAACTGGACAGCATATTCTCCCATGAAAGTGCTTCCCTGGCATAGATTCAACAGCGCTGTTTCAGCAGAGGAGGCCCGTACCGGTTCTTCAAACAGAAGAAACTCCGCCAGAAATACCGGGAGAGTAGCCATGACCGGGTCGTCTCTGTCCCAAAGAGGAGTAGCCCAGGCCAGGGTTTTGCCGGAGAAGAATGCCACCATGGATCGCTCCATGATAAATTGAGAATAAATGAGTTATATGTGCAGGGAGAAAAGGGTTATAAAGCCCCTTTACAACTAAGAATCTTACTTGGCGGGCATAGACAGCCGTAGCCTGTGTTTAGTGGCAGGTAGACCAGCCAGGGTAGCAGGAGTCGTGTGAGCAGCCTCATGAACCGGTTGCTGTTGCTGGGCGGCAGCAGCTGTTGTAGTATGGCGGTGACCTGTCACAGCTGTTTGCGCTGTGCGGCACTCGGCCGGGATTGCTGGACAACGATGGTGGGATCCATAGCTAGATCTACTGTCAGGATTAGGGATCAGTGGATCCTCTGGGACACCACGGGAGGTCGTACTAGCCGACACCTGGAACCAGAGTCTAAGTGGCACTTGGTTTTAACCAGAGCCTGCCACAAAGTGGAATGGACTTACTGTGGCAGGGTACCACCAAGTCATTCCTCAGGTGTGACTAGACCACGGTGGCAGCCAAGGTCGAGGTACCTTAGCGGAAGACAGTCTCATGGTCATGTCCAGGCACAGGGTCAGGGCAGGCAGCAAAGATGCAACGTCAAGTCCAATCCGGGGTCAGTAACGGGAGGTTCAGGTAGACACAGGCACACGGGACACTGGAAAGCAGGACACGGAAACAGACAGGAAAGCTGGAGACACAGGAACACAGTAATATCGCTAGGGAGCTTTCTCTAAGGCATAGGCAAATAGTTCTGGCAGGAAGTGCAGGAAGAAGCAGACTTAAGTAATATTGTTAAAAATGGCCAGCGGCAATTAACAGCGCGCTGGCCCTTTAAATATAGCAACGGCAGCGCATGCGCCCTGGGAGGCGAGGATGCTTTATGACTTTTACTGATTATATTAGTTCTCATTAATAAATTAATTTATATATTTTTTTATTTTTTTTACTATATTTCAGACCCCCTAGGGTACTTCAATCCTAGGTTGTCAGAGTGATACTACCAGAGTAATAAAACTGTTACAGTTTTATTAAATATTACAGATTTATGCTATAATATTATCCTAAAGCTGGGGGACATGTATCTTTATTTCTGCTAATTTCATTGTCTCATTTTTGTAGTTTTTGTGACTTTTGTAGACTTGTATCCTCCCCTGTATGTGACCCCTCACATGGCTTGTGTCCTCTCCTGTATGTAACCCCTCACATGGCTTGTGTCCTCTCCTGTAAATAACCCCCTCACATGGCTTGTATCCTCTCCTGTATATAACCCCTCACATGGCTTGTATCCTCTCCTGAATATAATAACCCTTCACATGGCTTGTATCCTCTCCTTTAAATAACCCCTCACATGGCGTATGCCCTCTCCTGTATATAACCCCTCACATGGCTTCTATCCTCTCCTGTATATAACCTCCTTACATGGCTTGCATCCTCTCCTGTATATAACCCCCATACATGGATTATATCCTCTTCTGTATATAATCCCCTTACACGGCTTGTGTCCTCTCCTGTATATAACCACTTACATTGCTTGTATCCTCTCCTGTATATAACCCCTCACATGTCTTGTGTCCTCTCCTGTATATAACCCCCTTGCATGGCTTGTATCCTCTCCTGTATATAACCCCTCACACGGCTTGTGTCCTCTCCTGTAAATAACCCCTCACATGGCTTGTATCCTCTCCTGTATATTACTCCTCACATGGCTTGTGTCCTCTCCTGTATTTAACCCCTCACATGGCTTCTGTCGTCTCCTGTATATAACTCCTCACATGGCTTGTATCCTCTCCTGTATATAACCCCTCACATGGCTTGTATCCTCTCCTGTATATTACTCCTCACATGGCTTGTGTCCTCTCCTGTATATAACACCTCACATGGCTTGTGTCCACTCCTGTATATAACCCCTCACATGGCTTGTGTCCATGTGGATTTGAGACAATTGAAACAAAAAGTCTCAAAAAGAAGCCATACTTTGCGCCTGCCAGGATAGGAAAAACTGAACATGTATGACAAGAAAACAGACAGGATCATACATAAGGTGCAAAAAAGAGCTGCCAAATGTGTCAAAAATACACCAAAGAAAGAAAAAAACTATGATACATCTCCTCAAATGAATTTAAAATTAGTCTTTCAGGCAGTGACTGCTACTAAAGTTCCAAAACAGGAAGGAATTCTTTTTGGGTGCCCCCTAATGTTTACAGTCCTGGATATGAATACAGTGTTACATTATTCCACTGCACTTTAGGATATTTATACAACTTTATCATTAACCTGCAGTTACACATATAATATTACAATCTAAGTATGAATGATATTGATAATCTTATGCTGCATCTTCCACTTATACTATGTTTACTTTAACAACTTCCCGCACTATGGCATCCGTTAACGTTATGGTGAGCCATGATGTTCCCCAATGTCATGGAGATCGCACAGGCTCAGAAGCAATGCCTGTGTAATCCATGCAGGAGGCTGGCCGGCTCCAATGAGAGACTTCATGCTGGGTCCTGCTTGGGGCTGAAGCTTGCAGAGCCAGTGCAACACACACGTGTTGAATGTGGTACACAAACTGACTGTGCATCGTATTTCAGTGACGAAATTTGCAGCCACACCACAAAATGATCGCGTGTATCACAAATGTAGTGCCAACACTTCTTAAATACTTAGCACTTAATAAATGTGGGCCATTGGCTACTACCACGTCCATAACAACCGATAAAATAAATATAGGTTAAACAACGGGGTATTGTGCAGCAAAATATAGTGTTACTGGACTATTTGATGGGTCTAGTCTTTAAAATGGGTCCACTCTTTGGAGGCATTTACTGTCCTACTGTCTTAGGGGTTCACTCAATGCCAATACTCCTTCCCTTTCGAGCCTTGCTGTCCTCCCCTATAGCAGTTTGTGACCTTATGTGGGTTATTATTGGCTTCTACAGAAACTGGGTAACAAACTATAGGTTGCAATAACTTCTTTAAACCCTTCTAAAAATTAAAATTTAGCAAAATTTGGCAAAAGAATTTCACTTACAGGAGCCAATGTAAATACTTTCTTTAAAACATTTGTGGTGATAAAAAGCTTAATATAACAATTGAGAAATTCTATTAGTGGTGTAGTTTCCAAAGTGTCATCATTCATAGGGGGGTTAACAGTTCTGTTACCTGAGAAACTTTTTCAAATGTGTAATGGCGTCTGAAAATAACGTCATCACAGTCTGTCCTCTATAAGCTCAACAGCTTCTTACTGTCTGCGCTCTGCTGTGGCCCCTAAAGTAGTTTACATTCACATGTGGGGAATTGCCCTACACGTAAGAAACTGCACAACAAAAGCTGACATGTGTTTTCTCATTTTATCCTGACTAAATGATCATTTTATTGTCAAAATTTCTAAATTCCACATTGAACCTCCATTTTATTTTAAATCTTGTGAGATGCTTAAAAGGTTAACAAGATTGTCAATGGCTGATTAGAATATATTGAAGGAAGACATTTTGAAAATTAAACTTTTTCTAATAAATAGAACTTTAAAAACCCTTATAAAAATGAAATTTCCTCTACAAAATTGGAATCGCAACTTATGTACAAATTTGAAAAATCACTTTAAGTCTCCTAACGTCCTAATATAATATAACATTAAAAAAAGTCACCATAAAGCAGACACATGGTTAATGTTCGTTAGCAATCAATTTGGGAGTTCAGACTAACTGCATAATAAGCATAACATGTTTCATATTAAACCATATGATGTATTGTATTATATTAATTGGAGTTATGTACAGGGGCATGATGTATAACAAAGGTTTCAGTGCCCCAGAGAGATATATTACTGCCACCCTTGAAACTCAGGAATTTGACCTTTTAAGTCTTGTGAAGTATAGAATAACCTCCTCCAATGTTCCCATGAATAGACAGATATTTCCTGTTAAAGACTTATAGTTTCTTTGTTAGTAAAACTAGATTGAACCAGCTTTGTCCAGCCTAGAAAAAGCCTATATATGTTGGAGTCTGATACTATAACAAATAAAAAAAGAGAGCCACAGAACAAGAGGACGGCACCTTGTGTATTATTGTGGGATAAGCGAAACACAAAATATCAAGGAGATACGTATAGAGGGAAGGGTATAGATAGTACACCCCTTGAGTATCACGCTCACCTTGAATAGGTTAAATCAAGCATAAGTAAACTCCCAAGCTGCCCATCAGCTTGCCGGTATTGTCCCTATACAGAGAGTGAACCGGTATTCGCATGCATAGAGTGGGGTACCAGAACTGATACAGAGCAGAGGCGATTGCTGAATTGGACTCATACTGTGTTACTTTGTAAAATATTTTTTGTACTACTAGGTGTGTGGTGACCACTAATGGGGATGCTAAATGGATAGATGGAGATTATTACGATGGAATAAATAGAAATATTTTGGAGGGAATTTATCAGGTCTTCTGCGTCTAGACACTGGCATAGCAGGCCTGAAATAAGAGCAGATTCAGAAATTTGAGTTTTTATTTTCCTTTATGGGTTTCATCATAATTTTACTTATATTATTTTTATTTTAACTCTGGGGAAAACTGTACTTGAACCCTAGGGGGTCGGATCACTTCCCCGTGTCCACAGTATTACTGCATTGCATCAGGAGCGAGATCAAAATTTAAAACCCCCCAAGGTTAATGCTAGTAATGGGTGTTTACTGCATTATGCAGCAAACAACCGGTGAGTATAAGGAGGGATTAGCCCATAATGCCTATGCATACACCTCCTACTGCAACAGAACTTTCTGAAACACCCAAATGTGGGAAGGGGTTCATGTGCCTTCATGAAAATAAATGCCGGTTGTAATGTGATCATAATGTGTTAAACTTAGGTTCCTAAAGCACAATGCAGTGAAAGATGTCTATCGGGATCCCGAAAAATTCTTAGAGAAGGATATCACATCTGCTGCTATGACTGTATCCCATGCTCAGAGGGAGAGTTCACAAATCACACTGGTAAGTTATATTGTGAAATATCTACAAAGTAAAACTTTAAAAAGTAAACATTTTGCAAAACTTTACCTTCATTTATCAACATTTTTATTTAACTGATCCAATCGTTTTTCCGTGCACTGGGAAATCCTTTAGTCACCGTTTCCAAAATCCTCTTACATATTTATAGTCTGATGCCGAAATCAAGGGCCAACACCTGCACTATAAATCTATATATCCATGATTATATCATTTCCTTTCAGAATTTGTGTAGTAATTCTCATTAAACCCCCAGTGAGCCCAATCAGGGCTATGGGGGATATTTATCATACGCTGGTGCTCGTGCGGCAGCGCAGCGTTTAACCTAGGCCCTGCCTGGCGTAGAAAAAACGCAGCCGGCGACTTTTCACATATGAAAAGTCGCCGGCAGCAGCGAGTGCGCAGGCGCGGGGACAGTAACGCCCCGCTCCGGCCCACTCCCGTCCGGCCGCGCCCCCCTTCACGCCCCTTAGCAATAAGCTAGCATTTACGATTATTTCAGGGCCTCTGCGCCACTGGCGGTGCGCAGAGGTCCTGATAAATATGCCCCTATATGTATATCCAACTCTCACTTCCCTAGCACAGGCCTGAATTAATCCTCATGAAATACCCTTTAAAAAATGCTCTAAAAGTGATTTCAAAAAATGTTACCGCCTCCAAAATAAGACCACTAAAAAGAACAACGCTTCTCACAAATAATAAGCCCTTAACGAGATTTTTCAGCCGAAAAAAATAAAAACGTTATGTATTTGGTGATGCTAAAATGAACAATATTTTCTCCAAATAAGTATTATTAGGAAAACAATAAAAATCTATATAAATGAGGTATCTCCATAATCGTGGTGACCCAAAGAATAAAAATAATGTATTATTTTTATAGTATGGTGAACAGCCGAATAAACAAGAAAACATAAAAATATCTTACCAAAAACTCATAATTTTTATTTTCTCCACCAACAAAGATAAAATCTTATCAATTCGCTATAAATGCCCCAAAATTATGTACCAGAAAAGTGCATCTCATTTGGCAAATAATAAGCCCCTATAGGTCCACATTTAAAAAAAAATCCATACAACAGGTTTCCAACACATATGGGGTATCAGCACTCGGGAGAAATTGGGTATCAAACTTTGTGGAGTTTAATTTTCCGCCAAAAATGAATGTATTGTTAAGAAATATTACAATTTTAGAACGCACCTGCATTTTGTTTTAACTCCTACAAAACACCTAAAGGGTTAACAAACGTTTTAAAAGTGCTTTTTCATACATTGAGTGGTTTAGTCCATAATGGGGTAATTTACTAGTCTTGCCAGGTCAGTGAATTAAAAGTTGAGCAGGTCCCTTTCCGAAAAATGTGAAAAATGCCACTCAAATTCTAAGCCTCCTAGTAATTTAACAAAATACGTGGAATCTTAAAAAAAAACATCCAACATAAAGCAGACATTTGGGAAATGCAAGTTATGACTTAATTTGGGTGCTACAACTATCTGCTTTTTTAGATGACACCAAAACTGTGATCCTAGGTGCCACCAATTCAAATTTATAGCCCACTAAAATGTGCACCACCCTCCAGCCTGTTAGCCAGCAGGTAGGAGCGGGAGGGGATACAGAAAGTTGGAAGCTAGTGACAATGCTGATATCCCAAATATTATCTACATCTCCTAATGTCATCACATATTTACACCACCACCCTGAAATTATGCAAAAAGTTGCTTTTAACAAGTAAAACACACCCACACAATCCTGAAAAAATCGCAACTGGGACAGGTAAGTAAATGCCCCATAGTGTTACTATGCTATTTTTCACTTCACTCCTGGTTTGAAGATCAAAATCTGTATCTAAAATACCTTGGAAGGCGAGAGAGGAGAGAAGATTTGCCTAATTACATTGAAAATATTTACACAAGTTAACATTGTGTTACTATTATGTTTCATAAATGCAAATGTTAACAGCAAATCTCCTCCCCTCATCTGTGGTATTGTGCTGTGAAACGCAATGTAAATGCCATGTGTGAACGCAGCCTGAGATGCTTTTTTAAACTGTATTCATGTTTCATGTTACCATGCATTTGGCTCTTTTAAATGAGTTTTTCTTTGTTGCTGGAAGTATAAGCAGCTGTGAAAAAAAGTTAACGCAGCTGCTTACACTTCCAGCAGTGAAGAAAAGCGTATTTAAAACAGCCAAATGCATCTAAAAGTCATGTGTGAACACATGACTGCTTATAAAAACCTTTTGGCTTTATGGGGTTTACTATAATTCCTTATGCTGTAATTTCAGTTTTATGTGTACACTAGCTGTAGCTCCCAGCATTGCTGGGATAGTAAATAAATGCTCTTAGCTATAGCAAAATAGAATGGGTTAACAAAAAATATTTTAGATCTATCTACAGACTGTCTCAGATTGTCTCTAACCATCTCTGTCTCCATCTTGGTCACTGACCGTCCCTATTTAATAAACTTTTTTTTACCATCTCTGTCTCTGACCTTCTATGTCTCTGACCATCTCTTTGAATGACTGTTTGTCTCTAGCAGTCTCTTTTAGTGACTGTCTGTCTCTGGTACTCTCATACCAGTGACTGTCTCAGACATTCTCATTACAGTGACTGTGTGTGACACTTATTTGAGTCTGTCTGTCTCTGGCAGTCTCTTTCAGTGAATGAAGTGTGAATGGAAGGTAAGTTACGCTCACCCAACCAGGTTCGTCCTGGGTAGGCGTCCAGCAAAGCAACTCGGATCCTACGTGACCAGCGTGTGAGGTAGAAAACAATCAAAGAAATGATCCAGCGCATTAGTTGAGAAAAAAATCCTCCAAAAATCCTCCTTCCTTAAAAAAGTGTATCATCACATAAACCATAGCTCTGCGTCCATAAGGAAGACTACAAAATCCAGCCTACGCGTTTCGAGCGTATTTACATGCTCTTAATCATGGCAGTGACTTACTGTCTCTGAACTCTCTCAATGGACTGTCTCTGACACTCTCATTTGAGTCTGTCTGTCTCTGACACTCTCATTCCATTGACTGTGTCTGACACTTATTCGAGTCTGTCTGTCTCTGGCAGTCTCTTTCAGTGACTTACTGTCTCCGACACTCTCAATCGAGTGACTGTCTCCGACACTCTTTTTCAAGTGACTGTCTCTGACACTCTCATTCGAGTGACTGTCTCTGACGCTCTCATTCAAGTGACTGTCTCTGACACCAATTCGAGTGACTGTCTCTGGCACTCTCATTCGAGTGACTGTCTCTGACACTCTCAGTCAAGTGACTGTCTCTGACACTCTCAGTCAAGTGACTTTCTCTGACACTCTCATTCAAGTGACTGTCTCTGAAACTCCCATTCCAGTGACTGTCTTTGAGGGCGCTTTCACATGATGCGTTGCGTCACATTTTTTTATGTGTTTTTGACCCATTGCGTTTTAGCAAATGCAATGGAGACACAATGTTACTTCAACATGTGATCAAGGTTGAAGCCTTTGGAATGCGTCAAAAATGCATCAAACGCATCAATGTAATGTAACGCATCGTTTGAACAATCCCCTGACACTCTGATTCCAGTGACTGTCTCTGACACTCTCATTCCAGTGACTGTCTCTGTCTCCGACTGTCATGTCTATGGGGAGATTTATCAGAAGTGTCCAAGAGCAGAACTCCTCTAGTTGTCCATGGCAACCAATCAGATCTCAAGTTTAATTTTCCCACAGATGCTTATAAAATTACAGCTGATCTCTGATTGGTTTCCATGGGCAACTGGAACAGTTTTACCTCAGACATTTCTGATAAATCTCTCCCTATATCTGTATCTCTATCCATCTTATCTCACACATAAGCATCTTATACTCATTGCCTATTAATGACATGTGGCAGAACAGCAACCAATCACAGCTCAGCTTCAAACTACCACAGAAGCAGCAGAAAATGGCTCCTGTCTGTGGTGGTTAATAAGGAGATTTTAAAAAGCGCAGGGTGAAATTTTTGCTCAAATCCCGGTAAGACGTTCCCTGAGTGACCGAGAGCGGCTGTGTAAAATTTGGTGATTGTAAACGCGACAGTGCAGATTCCTTTAGCCGGCATACATACACATACATACATATACACACATACATTCTCAGCTTTACATATTAGATGTAGATATTGTACTTATTGGTCTGGCACAAAATTACCACAAACTCCTCCTATATATCATTTTCTTTTTTCAGGGACACTGATAAAAGGTGTCAAATTTTTTATATATTTGTTTATAAAAGGACATCTACCAGCAGGATGAAGGATTGTAAACCAAACACACAGACATATTGGTACAAATAGGCGTAAATGGAACCTGGAGTCCCTCTGACTCATTTGCATAATCCTTTAACCCCTTAAGGACGGAGGGTTTTTTGGCTCATTTCTCGCTCTCCAACTTCAAAAATCCATAACTTTTTCATTTTTCCGTGTACAGACGGAAGGGGTGTGAGGGCTTATTTTGTGCGTAACAAATTTTACTTTCCGGTAATGTTATTTATTTTAACATGCCATGTACTGCGAAGCTGAAAAAAAATTCCAAATGTGGAAAAATTGAAAAAAAAACGCACGTGCGTCACGTTCTTGTGGGCTCAGTTTTTACGACTTTCACTCTTCGCTCCAAATAACACGCCTACTTTATTTGTTGGTTTGGTGCGATCGCGGTGATACAAAATTTATATAGGTTTTATTGTGTTTTAATACATTTTCAAAAATTAAACGAATGTGTACAAAAAAGAAAAAAAATTTTTGCCATTTTCTGACGCTAATAACTTTTTCATACTTTGGTGCACGGAGATGTCTCAGGGGTCATTTTTTTGCGAAATCAAGAAACATTTTCATTGCTACCATTTTGAGGTCTGTGCAACATTTTGATCATTTTTTATTTCATTTTTTATGTTATGTAAAAAGGTGTAAAAGTTGCATTTCGGACATTTGGGCGCCATTTCCCGCCTCGGAGGTCACCGCCGCCCGTAACCGTTTTTATATTTTGATAGATCGGGCATTTTAGGACACGGCGATACCTAATATGTCTGTGATTTTTACTTTTTATTATGTTTTATATCAGTTCTAGGGAAAGGGGGGTGATTTGAATTTTTAATATTTTATTATTTTTTTTTTTTTTAAACTTTTTTTTTTCTTTTTTTTTCACTATCTTTTAGACCATCTAGGGTACATTAACCCTAGATGGTCAGATCGCTGCTACCATACACTGCAATACTTCTGTATTGCAATATATGGCATTTTTGCAGGTCATTCATTACAATAAGCCACTGGCTCATTGTAACGAATCTGCAGCTGCCAGATAGTTTCGGGTCAAACGAAGACCCGAGGCTACCATGGTAACCGATCGCCGCCCCCCGATGACGTTCGGGGGCGTGGCGATCGAAGAAAAGATGGCGGCGCCCGACTTTGCTGGCGGCAACGGGGGGGTTAATAGCCGCGATCGGTGCAAGCACCGACCGCGGTTATTAGCGGTGGGGATTTTATGCATTTTGCAAAAAACCCCACCTTTGTATGAAGAGGACTCAGCCCGTGAGCCCTCTTCATACATCCCTTATACCTCTGCCCCGTAGAGCTATGGCGCAGAGCGTTAAGGGGTTAAGCCATTTTTCTTGAAAACAAGGTCAAAGGAAGCTTAAAGGGGTTTTCCCACAAAAGAAAATTCGCAAATTTCAATCCCCTAGTGATGTTAGAACAAAAAAGATAATTTTAACCCCTTAATTTACAATCTTACTCAGTGTTATTGCTGTTTTAGCCCCTATCACTCCCTAGGCTGCTCAGTGCGAAAACCTGACGTATTCGGAAAAAACGCCGCATTTAAAAACCGAAAATGTTTTGCTTGGGAAGCGCTTACCTTCACCTGGTCCAGCTCGGTGTATTCCGGCGCGTTCAGATGATTTTCAGCGCAGCAGCGCCACCTGGTGGACGGCGGAGGAGCAACCTTCATAAATCCCGTCCGGACCCGAATCCTGTACAGAGAACGCGCCGCTGGATCGCGAATGGGCCGGGTAAGTAAATCTGCCCCATTATGATCCTTCTAATTCTGTGGGGTGACAATGTGGTTACATGATCAGGGTACGGGGTTTATATGCACTTTCATCTGGCTTCTGACATTGTATTAACACACTGACACATAGAGAGAGATGAGACAGATCAGAAATGCATGAGATGCCTATTACACAGACAGAGGCTGACAGACTTTTACACTGTCATCTCTGCTACATTTCTGTTCTCACAGAGATGTTCCTGCCTCCCCCTTCTCCTGGATCACTTATCTGCTTGTAGTTTGTAGCTTGCAGCTTCTCTCTGCTCATGATGTGCTGGCAGGAAGTGGGTGTCTGTAAGCTCCATGCTAGGACTGCAGGGGGTGTGGCTACAGGCTCAGAGCAGAAAAGACACAGAAACTCATCAAGCACGGCATCATACAGGAATCAAAGATGGCAGCCACCCAACCCTAGTCAGAAGTTATAGGGTCATGTTTAGGGGCAACTGCAATTGCGTACACCAGGACTGATAGAGACAGATTGCACTTATATCTGTGAAATGTTGTATTTTTATTAATAGCAGTGAATTAAAGAATGTGTTATTTTGTTTTCCTGAGTACATTTAAGAAGCTTGTCTTTGTGGGAAAACCCCTTTAAAGAAGAGCAGATCCTGCCAGAGGAGGTACACATCAGTATATCAGTGTACTTGGTTTACAATCGTTCATCCTGGTGGTAGATGTCCTTTAAGCAGTCTTAGAACTGGATTGCTGTGATATATTGGCCTGAAATCAGGGAAATTTACTCCCCAAAAATTGAGATACAGGCAGTCCCCGGGTTACATACAAGATAGGGACTGTAGGTTTGTTCTTAAGTTGAATTTGTATGTAAGTCGAAACTGTATATTTTATCATTGTAGTTCCCGACAATTTTTTTTTTTGCCCCAGTGACAATTGGAGTTTCAAATTTTTTTGCTGTAATAGGACCAAGAATTATCAATAAAGCTTCATTGCAGACAATTTTAAGCTGATTATTGCAGTCTGGGACTATTTTAAAGCATCCAGAGAGCTTCACCAGAGGTCACAGTGGGCAGAGGGGTCTGTCTGTAACTATGGGTTGTCTGTAAGTCGGGTGTCCTTAAGTAGGGGACCGCCTGTACTAGTGAAGTAATCAGAAAAGTTCACAAATCTATGTATGAGTTACAGCGCTGGAGCGACCCAGTAGATTTACAAGAATCTGAAGAATTTGAATTGGCAGAGAAGCGTGTGTGTTACGTTTTATGGCTGTGAAATACTGGCTTCAGAATTGGGGATTTCATCCAAAGAAATTAGAGTTCTAGTGCAAAAAAAAATGTAAAAAATATTTTAAAGATATTACCATAGAAAGACCAGCGCTTCAGGAGTGTATAAAATCTTATTTCTTTATTCAGTTTCAGTAAAAACATGTAACATGGCAACGTGCATAGGAATACATGGCATCTCCGGAAAAACCTACGCGTTTCGCTCGTATGAGCTTAATTATGTTATGCTTTCAAAATGACTTCTAACTCAATTTAAAAGCCGCGCCTAACACCGACACCATGGGCACATGACAAAAATCATGTGATACACATGTTTTCTTTTGAGAATCTCGGATATGTCTCTCCGTACGTGGTTTACATGCACTTTGTCATTATGATCTAATAACTTACCTGTTTTTTTCCCTTGGTCCAAGGATTTTGTTTTAGCTTTCATATGCTTTTAGAATATAAGTTTAAGCCGTATTTTGCAAATGGGCGGGGCTATCGTGGTCACATGATTTTTGTCATGTGCCCATGGCGTCACACGCCGGTATTAGGCACGGCTTTTAAATTGAGTTAGAAGTCATTTTGGAAGCATACTGTGATTAAGTTCAAACAAGCAAAACGCGTAGGTTTTTCCTGAGATGCCATGTATTCCTATGCACCTTGCCATGTTACACGTTTTACTGGAACTTAATAAAGAAATAAGATTTTATATAACGCGAACCTCCTGAAGCGCTGGTCTTCCTATGGTTATGCCTTTGCCCTGAATCCGTGGGGACCCCATCTCTGCCCGTGCGCTGGGAGTGATTCGACAAAACAGGTGAGCAGGACGTTCAAATCTCTTTTTACTTGCAATTTAAAGATATTATATAAAAATTCTGTTAGATTTAGTAAAATTTGATAAGTTACACAAGTTACCATTTGGCAATGTTTTTAGATTATGGTGTTTTGGAAAACAGATGATGTAACTGACCTGTGCAATAAATCTGTGTGAGATGTTACTGTACAGATGTATCACATTGTATAACACACTGATATCAAAAACCAGTAGAAAAACTAAACCTAAAATAAAACATGTTCATATAACCCTTTAAAGAGGACCTGTCATGCGATTAATGTATTGCAATTAGAGATGAGCGAGCACTAAAATGCTCGGGTACTCGTTATTCGAGACGAACTTTTCCCGATGCTCGAGTGCTCGTCTCCAATAACGAGCCCCATTGAAGTCAATGGGAGACTCGAGCATTTTTCAAGGGGACCAAGGCTCTGCACAGGGAAGCTTGGCCAAACACCTGGGAACCTCAGAAAAGGATGGAAACACCACGGAAATGGACAGGAAACAGCAGGGGCAGCATGCATGGATGCCTCTGAGGCTGCTTAATCGCACCAAGATGCCAAAATTATGGGCAACAGCATGGCCATGACAGAGTGACAGAATGAAGCTAGATAGCATCTAAAACATCCAATAATTGACCCTGACACTATAGGGGACGGCATGCAGAGGCAGCGGCAGCAGGCTAGAGAGTGTCATGGCGACAAACCCTAAATGGACTCAGGCTTCAAACCAATGGGTGGCAGAGAGGAACCAAAGGAGGTGAGCAAGAAGCGCTCAAATAATATCGGTACATGATATAAGTTTGCCAGTATATTTTGTGGATTACACAGCAGGGTGGCGACAAAGTTAACATGGAAGCCATGAAAACAACCCAAAATTCTGCCTGACACAGCTCGTTTGATAAGGGGACCATGTATGGAGGCAGTGAACTAGTAGTAGATTAAAGGTGCTGCAGTTAAAACTATGTTAGTTGGATCTTGGCATGGAGCTGGCGCTCCGCTGCCAGGCGAGCTTTCGCCAATCCAAGCCCCTGTCTCTAGGCTACTCCCCAAACAGCACTTCTAAGAACCTTTTGTATAAGATCAAGTGTAGTAGCGTTCTTATAAGTTTGGGATATGGCGGGTGAGGGGAATGTAAACAGATGCGCAAGAAGCGCTGAAATAATATCGGTAAATGATAAAAGTTTGCCAGTATATTTTGTGGATTACACAGCAGGGTGGCGACAAAGTTAACAAGTTTGATGTGGAAGCCATGAAAACAACCCAAAATTCTGCCTGACACAGCTCGTTTGATAAGGGGACCATATATGGAGGCAGTGAACTAGTAGTAGATTAAAGGTGCTGCAGTTAAAACTATGTTAGTTGGATCTTGGCATGGAGCTGGCGCTCCGCTGCCAGGCGAGCTTTCGCCAATCCAAGCCCCTGTCTCTAGGCTACTCCCCAAACAGCACTTCTAAGAACCTTTTGTATAAGATCAAGTGTAGTAGCGTTCTTATAAGTTTGGGATATGGCGGGTGAGGGGAATGTAAACAGATGCGCAAGAAGCGCTGAAATAATATCGGTAAATGATAAAAGTTTGCCAGTATATTTTGTGGATTACACAGCAGGGTGGCGACAAAGTTAACAAGTTTGATGTGGAAGCCATGAAAACAACCCAAAATTCTGCCTGACACAGCTCGTTTGATAAGGGGACCATATATGGAGGCAGTGAACTAGTAGTAGATTAAAGGTGCTGCAGTTAAAACTATGTTAGTTGGATCTTGGCATGGAGCTGGCGCTCCGCTGCCAGGCGAGCTTTCGCCAATCCAAGCCCCTGTCTCTAGGCTACTCCCCAAACAGCACTTCTAAGAACCTTTTGTATAAGATCAAGTGTAGTAGCGTTCTTATAATTTTGGGATATGGCGGGTGAGGGGAATGTAAACAGATGCGCAAGAAGCGCTGAAATAATATCGGTAAATGATAAAAGTTTGCCAGTATATTTTGTGGATTACACAGCAGGGTGGCGACAAAGTTAACAAGTTTGATGTGGAAGCCATGAAAACAACCCAAAATTCTGCCTGACACAGCTCGTTTGATAAGGGGACCATATATGGAGGCAGTGAACTAGTAGTAGATTAAAGGTGCTGCAGTTAAAACTATGTTAGTTGGATCTTGGCATGGAGCTGGCGCTCCGCTGCCAGGCGAGCTTTCGCCAATCCAAGCCCCTGTCTCTAGGCTACTCCCCAAACAGCACTTCTAAGAACCTTTTGTATAAGATCAAGTGTAGTAGCGTTCTTATAAGTTTGGGATATGGCGGGTGAGGGGAATGTAAACAGATGCGCAAGAAGCGCTGAAATAATATCGGTAAATGATAAAAGTTTGCCAGTATATTTTGGGGATTACACAGCAGGGTGGCGACAAAGTTAACAAGTTTGATGTTGAATGCCCTGTAATAGCTCTTGGGCGGTGTGCCTTTTGGCGGCTGGGGACCGAATACCGAGGGGCGGCCGCCGCCATGAGGTTGCGAAAGGCCTCGGTCTCTACTAGCCTATAGCGAAGCATCTCCAGGCTAAGCAATCTGGAGATCTGGACATTAAGGGCTTGGGCGTGCGGGTGGGTTGCACCATATTTTCTTTTCCGCTCCAGCGTCTGGGGTATGGAGAGCTGAACGCTGGTGGATGCTGTGGAGGATCGTGGAGGCGACGATGGGGTTTTTGTGGCAGGGTCCTGGGCAGGGGGCTGACTATCAGCTGACACAGGGGAAGGAGCAGTGGTGTGCACGGTCGGAGGTGAACAGGCTTGTTGCCACTGATTCGGGTGTTTAGCATTCATATGCCTGCGCATACTGGTGGTAGTTAAGCTAGTAGTGGTGGAACCCCTGCTGATCCTGGTTTGGCAAAGGTTGCACACCACAGTCCGTCGGTCATCCGGTGTTTCCTTAAAGAACCTCCAGACTTCTGAAAATCTAGCCCTCGCCGCGGGAGCCCTCGCCACGGGAGCTTCACTACGTGACACATTTGGCGCTGATGCACCTGCTCTGGCCTTGCCTCTCCGTCTGGCCCCACCACTGCCTCTTCCAACCTGTTCTGCTATAGGACTCTCCTCCGTCTCAGAAGCACTGTGTTCACCCGGCCTCTCAACCCAGCTTGGGTCTGTCACCTCATCATCCTCCGATCCCTCAGTCTGCTCCCCCCTCGGACTTCCTGCCCTGACAACAACTTCACCATTGTCTGACAACCGTGTCTCCTCATTGTCGGACACCTCTTTACACACTTCTTCCACTACGTCAAGAAGGTTATCATCACCCACAGACTGCGACTGGTGGAAAACCTGGGCATCGGAAAATTGCTCAGCAGCAACCGGACAAGTGGTTTGTGACTGTGGGAAGGGTCCAGAAAACAGTTCCTCCGAGTATGCCGGTTCAAATGCCAAATTTTCCTGGGAGGGGGCAGACTGGGGGGGAGGAGGCTGAGGTGCAGGAGCTGGAGGAGTGCCGATTTCGGTGACATGGGTGGACTGCGTGGAAGACTGACTGGTGGACAAATTGCTCGAAGCATTGTCGGCAATCCACGACATCACCTGTTCGCACTGTTCTGGCCTCAACAGTGCTCTACCACGAGTCCCAGTAACTTCAGACATGAACCTAGGGAGTGTAGCTCTGCGGCGTTCCCCTGCTCCCTCATCAGCAGGTGGTGTCTCACCCCACCCAGGACCACGGCCTCTGACCCCTGCAGTAGTTGGACGCCCACGTCCCCGCCCTCGTCCTCGTCCTCTACCCCTAGCCCTCAGGTTAAACATTTTGAAAATGAAAGTTATATAACTTTAATTTTTTTTTAAACTTTTTTTTGTGTTTTTTTGTGTTTTTTAGTTTTTTTTTGTGTTTTTTAGTTTTTGAAACCAAACAATGCTATCCTATTGCTATGGCTATTTTCTAGCCAAGTATGAAAGCACACTGCTATGCCAGATGAGATGACGCTGAGTTATGAAAAAATAAACGTAAAATAAAAAGAAACTGCCAGACTGTGCCTAATTGAAATCCAGCCCCTAATAAATTTTCCCACTTCGGTCTTTGCGATGGATATGTGCGTCACTAAGCGCTAAACACAGCGGTCGCAAGTCTCACTCCAAATTCCTCACAATTGGCTAGTATATGCACTGCAGCAAGTACAGCCACCAGCAGATCAACCAGAAATAAAATATATATAACGCTATTGTAGGCGTAAGTAAGCCGTTTGGATTCTCCTTTGGCTATTTTCTAGCCAAGTATGAAAGCACACTGATGAGATGACGCTGAGTTATGAAAAAATAAACGTAAAATAAAAAGAAACTGCCAGACTGTGCCTAATTGAAATCAAACCCCTAATAAATTTTCCCACTTTGGTGTTTGAGGTGGATATGTGTGTCACTAAGAGCTAAACACAACGGTAGCAAGACCCCCTGCAAATTCCTCACAATATGGTACTAGCTGCACTACTAGTGCCAGCAAGCCCAGCCACAAGCAAACAAAAAAAAAAAAAGTATAACGTTATTGTAGCCCTAAGAAGGGCTGTTGGGTTCTTGTAGAATCACTCCTGCCTAACACTATTCTAATAGAACACCCTAACGCTTTCCCTGACCAGCAGCAGCTCTCTCCCTAGCGGCATCCAGACACAGAATGATCCGAGCAGCGCGGGCAGCGGCTAGTCTATCCCAGGGTCACCTGATCTGGCCAGCCAACCACTGCTATCGACGTGTAAGGGTACCACGTCATGCTGGGTGGAGTGCAGAGTCTCCTGGCTTGTGATTGGCTCTGTTTCTGGCCGCCAAAAAGCAAAACGGCG
The DNA here is from genome assembly GCF_040894005.1 of Engystomops pustulosus. Classification (NCBI taxonomy): domain Eukaryota; kingdom Metazoa; phylum Chordata; class Amphibia; order Anura; family Leptodactylidae; genus Engystomops; species Engystomops pustulosus. The sequence continues at coordinate 294,016,704 of NC_092411.1, read as the reverse complement.
GGAGCTGCCATTTTCTCGAGCGGGCGAAGTATTCGTCCGAGCAACGAGCAGTTTCGAGTACGCTAATGCTCGAACGAGCATCAAGCTCGGACAAGTATGTTCGCTCATCTCTAATTGCAATCCATTCATATTACCACAATCTACTGACTAAAGCAAACCTATCCATCTATTTTTTAGCACTTTAGACCCCACAGTTACCTTATAAATTAGCTTTGTTTCATATGCCAATTTCCCTCATGACATCACACTGGGGTGTACATAAATTTATTTGTCACAGCCTACCTCTCTTTTGTTTCCACCTCCTTTCTTGAAATCTCATCTCAAATCTCGCACATGTGCAGATAAGAGCCTGTAAAGTCAGAGGCACTGTCACTGTCACATGACCTATCTGCCCAGGGAGAGGAGCCCGCCTCCCAGCACAAGCAGATACGAGATTTGAAGAGAGTGGGGGAGGTGTTATGAATTTTAAGTGAGCTGAGGAGGGCAGGCTCATGAATATTGTGGACAGCTTTTCCCTGGACTGCGTCGATCGGACACTTGACAGGAGAGTACAATGCAACTTAAGGTACTAAATTGAAAACTTCTAGATCACATTGAGAGATTATTTAAAAAGGTTTAGTGACTATGTGTTAGGTATTTTGCAGTGGTATAGTTAGTTTGGTGACTAAAAAAAGGGTGACAGGTCCTCTTTAAGGACCAAGGCACCAATGCCCGATTTTTAAAAAAATCAGGCTTGTGTCTATTAGTGGTCATAACCTTTGAATGTTTAAACATGTCCAGCTAATTTTGAAATGTGTTCTGGTCACACATTGTACTTCAACCTGGTGGAAAAATGTGGGTGATATATTTTGCATTTTTATTCTGAGAAATATGGAATTTTGTCAAAATTGTTAAAATAATTCTCAATTTTCAAAGTTCTATTTTTTTATCTTTTCAGGTACATAGTCATAGCACCCAAAAAACTTTATAAATAACTTTTTCTGAATGTTTGCTTTATGCTGGCATGGTTCTTATGCATCCCTTCATTGCTCTAGGACAGTGGTGGCAAACCTATGGCACGGGTGACAGAGGTGGCACTCGGAGCCATTTCTGTGGGCACTGAGACCATTGTCCCTGGACAGAGTTCACCAAATAGGACCAAATCCACCAAAACTTAAGAGATGCTGCTCTCAGCGCTATTTTGAAGCGACACTTCATTGGCTGTTTGGAATTGCAGGAATAGTGAGAAGGTGCAGAAAGAATCTTTGGAGGTCCTTCTGCAGGACCCTACATTCTTCCTTTACTGAGAGACCCTGTAAAGAAGCTACAATGATGTCTGAATTTGCCCTCCTTCTTTCAACTGTATTGTTGGCCTCAGGGGGCCGTTACAATTGAATGATGAAGAAGAACAGGTAGCAATAAGTTACTGCTTCAAATGCCATGTTGGCACTTCACGGTAAATAAGTGGATTTTGGTTGTAGTTTGGGCACTTTGTCTCCAAAAGGTTCGCCATCACTGCTCTAGGATATTGTGAGGCTTAGAATTGTGCAATATTTCACATTTTTATGAAAATCGCCAAACCCTATATTTATAGGCACCTGCTCAGTTGTAAAGTGACTATGGGTAAAACACCATAAATTACCCTGTTATAGAAACTACACCCCTAAATGTATGAGAAACCAATGTTTAAAAGTTTGTGAACCTTTAGGTGTTTTAAAAGGGGTAAAAAGAAAATGGAGGTAGAATTTACAATTTGATTTTCTTTTGGACAATTCATATTGGCCCCCAAAAAAATTCACAATGGATTTAATGACAAAAACTCTACAAATTTTAATAGCTAATTTCTCCCAAGTAAGTTGATACCCCATATGTGTCAGGATCAGTGGATCCTCTAGACCACCGCGGGAGATGCAACTAGCCAACACCCGGAACCGGAGCCTAGCGGCACCTGGTATTCACCAGAGCCCGCCGCAAAGCGGGTTGGACTTGCTGCGGCAGGATACCACTAGGTCGTTCCCAGGTGTGACTAGCCCACAGTGGCAGCCGAGGTCGAGGTACCTTAGCGGATGACAATCTCGTAGACAGGTCCAGGCACAGGGTCAAGGCAGGCGGCAGAGATGCAAGGTGAGGTCCAATCCGGGGTCAGCAACAGGAGGTCCAGGCAGAAGGGGATGGGAACACAGGCACAGGAACACAGCAAGACGGAGGAACACGGGAAACACAGGACTTGGGAGCGGAGACACACAGAAACGCAGGAATACACAGGAACGCAGGAGTACACAGGAATGCAGGAATACATAGGAACGCAGGAATACTCGCTTGGAAGCTTTCTCTAAGGCTATGAGGCACAAAGATCCGGCAAGGGACACAGGAAGGGGAAGAAACTTATAGCAGGCCAGCGCCAATTATTTGCGTGCTGGCCCTTTAAATCTAAGAGTGACGGCGCGCGCGCGCCCTAGGAGACGGGGACGCGCGCGCCGAGCTGCGGGAGCCAGGGAGGACATCGCGGGAGCCAGGGAAGGTGAGCGGGACCGGAGGCAGCAGCAGGAACACGGGTGCGCCCGCGATCCGAGACAGCGATCGCGGGAGCACCCGTGACAATATGTGTTTGTAAACTGCTGTATGGGCACACGGCCAGGCATAGAATGGATGGAGCGCCATTCACATCATATGTGTATTGTCATATTTTACAGGCTATAAAACATTGTAAACTTTTTGTAATGTGGACATATGAGGGCTTATTTTTTTCAGTATGAGATCCACTTTTCAGGTACATCATTTAGGGTGTTTAAATAGCTATTTGCGGAGATCCCCAGTCTTACTTGTTGGGGATAAGAAAATCATTAATTCTGGTTTAGGGTTTTTTGCTTTCTTTTTGGCCTTACACTGTACAAAAAAACAATGTTATCTTTATTCTATGGGTCACTGGGATTACTTCGATACCCCATTTCTTATGGTTGACTTTTTTTGCAGAATATAGAACTCAGTCTTGAGAAATGTACTTGTTTTTAAATTGCCATGTTGTAAGATGCAAAACATTTTTAGTTTTTTGTATACAGAAGTTTTAGGGTTCCCTTTTTCCGGAATAAGCTGTACGTTTATTGGTGTTGAGGTAAATGTTACTTTTTGATCACTTTTATCCTTTTTTTATGAGGTTGGACGGGAAAATATCATAATTTTGGGGTGTTAAAATATTTTATGTCGTTCACCATACAGATTCAGTAACAATTTTATTTTATTGCATGGGTGTTGCTACGGATATGGTAACACACAATGGGGTTTATTTACTAAGGGTCAGAAATGTTTCTGACATTTTCGGGTATCACGCCACTGTCACAGGCATTTAGAAGTGGATTGTATCCAGATTTTGGCGCATCGGCGCCGAATTTCATTCGACAGAAATCAGGGGGGCGGCTGTAGGACATTCCGAATGATTTGGATTGAGTGCGGGATATTAATTTTAAAATTGTGTCACAAGATCAAGCACTTATGTGCACCTGGTAGAGGAGGATGGATTCCAGTGGACACATTCAGGAAATCGGGCGCATTATCTTAGTGAATCGCGGCTCATTGCTTCATTGCTGTAGCATCTACAGAGATAAACAGCCAGGATCATGAGTATAGTGATCCCAGCTATTAGTGCGGGAGCCCGGCTGTCACACACAACCAAGCTCTTGCAGCAATTGCACAGGCTTTGCTTCTGAGACTTGGTGATCGCTGAGACATACATGTATGTCAGGATGCGGCAACAGACCAAGGGGTTAACTCTCAAGGTAAACTTGACATCTGCATAAACTATACTGCTTAATAGATTTGAAACATTGCAAACAATTGTGAGATTTTGTCTGCGTTATTGTAAATTTCTCTAAACTTTTTTAATAGACAGTGAAAATTGCCAGAAATGTCCAGAAGATGAATGGCCAAACGAGGGAAGAAATTCATGTGTTGTCAGAGATTATGATTTTTTTTCACATGAGACTGATGTTCTGGCTTTAGTCTTCTCCATCATCTCCGTGTTACTTTCTCTTATTACTGTATTTATGATGGGAATATTCACTATATTCTGGAAATCTCCCATTGTCCGAGCCAATAACCGGACCCTCAGCTTCCTCCTCCTGAGCTCTCTCATGTTCAGCTTACTCTGTGTGTTTCTATTCATCGGTCGTCCAGTGGATATGACCTGCATGCTGCGACAAACCTTCTCTGGGATCTTCTTCACAGTCGTTGTGTCTTCTGTCCTGGCCAAGACCATCATAGTCTGCATCGCCTTCAAGGCCACAAGACCGAACAGCCCATGGAGAAAGTGTGTGGGGGTGAAGCTTCCTTACTCAGTAGTGTTGGTCTGTTCATCTATTCAGGTTGTGAATGCAGTTATCTGGTTGTCAGTGTCTCCTCCATATCAGGAGTATAACCGGGATTATCCTGGGAAGACCATCATCCAGTGTAATGAAGGTTCTGTCCTGTCCTTTTACCTCATGTTGGGTTATTTGGGGTTTCTGGCGGCTGTGAGCTTTGTTCTGGCTTTCATGGTGAGGACATTACCTGATATCTATAATGAGGCCAAGTACATCACCTTCAGCATGCTGCTGTTCTGCAGTGTCTGGATCAGTGCCATCCCGGCCTATCTGAGCAGCAGAGGGAAATACATGGTCATCGTAGAGATATTTGCCATATTGTCTTCAGGGGGAGGAATATTGTGCTGCATGTTTTTACCTAAATGTTATAATATTCTGATATATCCTGTGGTGAACATCAAAGAATCCATGATACACAGAAATACTAAATAAATTTAAGAAGCTGTGCTCTTTAAACTTATTTGCTGTGGGCAGTGTGTTCTTGTTTCTCATCTTGGAATTTGTGTCTAGTATGGTTTAATGGTAATGTACGACCAAAATTATCAGTGCTATTGATAACTCTTTGCATGATTCAGTACCTCTCTGCCAACTTAGTTTTTAACCCTTTACTTGGGTCTGTTGATTTATCTGTCTCTCTTTGCTTGACACCTGTTCTTAGATGTTCACATACTCAGATTATGAATTCTCATCCAGTTGTCATCTACAGACTAACATGGTGTGGGCAAGTAGGCAGGGACATGGTTCTTGGGTAAGCTCATGGCTTGCACCTCTGTCTTAACAAAATAATTATTTAAACTTAATTGAATTGCTACACTTAATCCTTCCGCAATAAATCATAAAAGCAGAGATTAGTATAGCAGAAATCATTCCCTTTAGCAGGCTGTAACACATTAAAGAAGTAAGTCGCAGTTCAGATGTATTGTTCCTTAAGGGTTAGTCTCCAATTGCACAAAGACCTTCAAGCCAACAAGACGGTGTTAGATCACAGCAAATTTCGCCAACAATAATTCATAGAAGCAGAGATTTGTTAGTATAGGAAAGGGTAATCTCCTCCTGTCGGCTAATGTAGTTTAATAGTACAAATCATCATTCCTGTTAGCTCCTCCACACTAGTTAGCCTCCTATATCATGCCGAGTTGATTAAATTTGGACATAAACTTATTGGGAGTCATTTACTAAGGGTCCGATTCGCGTTTTCCCGACTTGTTACCCGAATATTTCCGATTTGCGCTGATTTTCCCTGTATTGCCCCGGGATTTTGGCGCATGCGATCGGATTGTGGCGCATCGGCGCTGGCATGCACGGAACGGAAATCGAGGGGGCGTGGCCGAACGAAAACCCGACGGATTCGGAAAAAACGCTGCATTTAAAAAAAAAAAAGTGTTGCGGGACTCGCGCTTACCTTCACTAGGTAAAGGCCGGTGAACTTCAGTGCATTCCGGCAGGCCTCGGAGAACTTCAGCGCAGCAGCGCCACCTGGTGGACGTCGGAGGAAGTACCTTAGTGAATCCCGGCCGGACCCGAATCCACCGCAGAGAACGCGCCACTGGATCGCGAATGGACCAGGTAAGTAAATCTGCCCCAATGTCCACATAGCCTTTGTTGCTACGGAAAGTTCACCAAGGGACACCGTTTCCATATAATATACTATTTACATAAAAATACTGTAATTTCTGTAATTTGAAGTAGAATTAACACAAATATTTGTATATTCTAAATTAAATAAAGGTGTAGGATGAAAAGTTTATTTGGTTTATCGCTATTCACTGCTTTAATTCTTCTGGTAAAAGAAATTTAAAAGGTTTTTCCCCATATAGTCCAGAAGATTCTTAGTAAAAAAGCGTAAAATTACCTGTGATGGCTTAATAGACTGTGATTTAACTGTTCTAGTAGTATCACTATATGATTGTGATAATCCACACACTAACCTATGAATGCTAATTCAGATGTTTCGATTGCCATAGATCATCTATTGCGCCTCGATAGAGTGATTGCTCTATGTTGAGGTAAATCCCGCAGACTGATCGTGGAATCGTTGATTCATCTGCAGATGCTCGTATTATGTTGGTTTGTAATAATAGAGACAATTTATATGAACACGTCCCAATGCTCAGTCCAACAGATACTGATCTAGGACTCAAAGGCTGCCACCACCAAAGACAATTATCTTGTTCACATTTCAACATTTGGCGTAGAAATAAATGGCCTAGTACGCCCTATACTGCAGAGCCTTTCCCTATCACTCAATAGCTCCTGTCCTAACAAGGACAGTCCCAGTACTCACCCTGTCAGGTGCACTACTGACCTTGTCACTAAAAGAGCAGCTACAGCTATCCTGGGGTTTTGATTAGTTACATATTGAAACTCTTTCTTTGTTAAGATGCCTATGGATTTAACTTTACATCCCATCTTTTCTTATAAAGTTTTGTTGGCTCAGATATTAATTCTTGTGCGAGTTTCCCCCAATAAACATTAAGACTCTTTATCTTTATTATAGTCTTCCTGATTTCGTATACTTATGCTCCCCTCCCCTTATCTGCTGGGTGTATAGTGATCTGCTTGTTTTTTGTAGAGATTTTTGTAGAGATTGGATGGCATCAATTTCCTTTTCATTCAGAGACAACCCTGAGGAAGAAAGCCAAAGCTTTCCACAATGTGTCGGTGGAAGTTACATGTCCCACTTTACTCTCCGTAATGAAGATGACGGTACCTCCGGCCGGGGCTTTTTCACTGACCTCTCAACTGTGTGGATTATCTTAAGGAGCAAACCAACATAATATGAATGGTAGCAAAGAAGGAAGAACGATCCAGCGTCTCAGGGAAAAATGATGCTAAAAATTTTCTTTTATTGAAATTCCAAAAGGCATAAAATCGTTAGGCAAGATACACAACCTCTATTTTCATGGTTTGCAGGAAATGATCGACGCGTTTCGCTCAGGTGAGCTTACTCATGGTCTACTTACAAAGTGTGAGTTACAGCTATTTAAAGATCGCGGTCCCCCTCGGCGTGTGACGTCACAATCACATGATCCATGACCATGCGAGTGACGCCACGGTCACGTGACCCGCGTCACATGATCCAGGAAGCTCCCCCCCCCCCGGAGGGCCGCGATTGTATAGAAAGTAAGTATTTGTATATACATTTAAAACTTGTAAGATATTAAAAAATGCCACTAGATAAGGTAGATGATGCATTTTGTGGATACATAAATACACAGCAGTTGAACATATAAACCGCATGAAAAAACTACAGATGACAAGGGGAAACAAAGCAAACAGTAAATAATTACATTTTGTCCCAATTCCCTTGGACACTATAGGAGAGACATATACCACAATACAGGAACCAAGAGATTGTTAAAAGATAATCAGATAATACAATTCGTCTAATAACATAATATCAGATCCTGTCTTAAATTCATGCCCCAAGGTTGGGCAGTCTTCAAGACAAACATCCAATACGTCTCCCTATTAAAAAGCTTTTTCCTGTAATCCCCACCTCTTATTGGTTTTGTAACTTTTTCTATTCCCTGCCACCTGAAAGTATCACAATTCCCGTCATGCAAGTCGCGGAAATGTTTTGAGGCGGCTGACATGTTACTCAAATTTGTGTTTTTTACATCAGAAAGATGTTTTCTAATACGGGTTTTGAGGGAATTCGTAGTACATCCTACGTATTGTTTTTCACAAGAGGTGCAGGATATTAAATAAATGGTATAGGTTGTGTTGCAATTAAGGTAACTGGTCATGTTATACCTCTTTTTAGTTGTGTATGAAATAAAGAAATTGGTGGTAGTAAGAAATCCACACACTAAACATCTGGAATGCCCACATTTGTGGTTGCCTGGATGATGCAACCAACTATAATTATGTTGTTTATCGTTTTTGCTATTAAACAAGCTAGGAGATACAATTGATCCAATGGTGGGTGCTTTTTTTGAGATGTATCTCACTCCTTGGGAGAGACAAATTCTAGCATTATTGTCCTGCTCTAAAATCGGTATAAATTTATTCACAATGTTTCTGATTTGATTAAATTGTTTGCTATATGTTGTAACAAACGCGATAGGTTTGATGTCAGATAGACCGTCACAATTTCTCTCTCTCGTAGGTTTGTTTTTTAATAAATCTTTACGGTTAATGTTTTCAATTCTTTTTTTGGCTAGGGATAAGGTTTTTTGTTTGTATTTTCTGTGTGTCAACCTATTCTCCCATTCTATAACATGTTTATCAAAAACTGCTTTGGTGGAACTATTCCTGCGTAGTCGGACCAATTCCCCAAAGGGAATATTATCCACCACGTGTCTAGGGTGGCATGACGTGGACAACAGAATTGTATTCCCCGCAACCGGTTTGCGGAAAGGTGACGCTAACACCCTATTGTTCTGTCCCGTGAGGGTGACATCCAGGAAATCAATCCCCTGACCACCAAAGTGAGAGGTGAACTTCAGGTTCATGTTATTGGTGTTAAGATAAACAACAAAGTTTTCAAAATCCGCGTGGCTGCCCTTCCAAATCCACAACAGGTCGTCTATGAAGCGGCCAAACCATTCCACAGACGACCTGTGTGGATTGGAATCCGAAAAAACAAAGAGTTTCTCCCACTGAATCTTATATATGTTGGCAAGGGAGGGGGAAAACTTCGCCCCCATAGGGGCCCCCTCCACTTGCAAGTAATATCAAACCTATCGCGTTTGTTACAACATATAGCAAACAATTTAATCAAATCAGAAACATAGTGAATAAATTTATACCGATTTTAGAGCAGGACAATAATGCTAGAATTTGTCTCTCCCAAGGAGTGAGATACATCTAAAAAAAAGCACCCTCCATTGGATCAATTGTATCTCCTAGCTTGTTTAATAGCAAAAACGATAAACAACATAATTATAGTTGGTTGCATCATCCAGGCAACCACAAATGTGGGCATTCCAGATGTTTAGTGTGTGGATTTCTTACTACCACCAATTTCTTTATTTCATACACAACTAAAAAGAGGTATAACATGACCAGTTACCTTAATTGCAACACAACCTATACCATTTATTTAATATCCTGCACCTCTTGTGAAAAACAATACGTAGGATGTACTACGAATTCCCTCAAAACCCGTATTAGAAAACATCTTTCTGATGTAAAAAACACAAATTTGAGTAACATGTCAGCCGCCTCAAAACATTTCCGCGACTTGCATGACGGGAATTGTGATACTTTCAGGTGGCAGGGAATAGAAAAAGTTACAAAACCAATAAGAGGTGGGGATTACAGGAAAAAGCTTTTTAATAGGGAGACGTATTGGATGTTTGTCTTGAAGACTGCCCAACCTTGGGGCATGAATTTAAGACAGGATCTGATATTATGTTATTAGACGAATTGTATTATCTGATTATCTTTTAACAATCTCTTGGTTCCTGTATTGTGGTATATGTCTCTCCTATAGTGTCCAAGGGAATTGGGACAAAATGTAATTATTTACTGTTTGCTTTGTTTCCCCTTGTCATCTGTAGTTTTTTCATGCGGTTTATATGTTCAACTGCTGTGTATTTATGTATCCACAAAATGCATCATCTACCTTATCTAGTGGCATTTTTTAATATCTTACAAGTTTTATATGTATATACAAATACTTACTTTCTATACAATCGCGGCCCTCCGGGGGGGGGGGGGGGGGGGGGGGGGGGGGGGCGGAGCTTCCGGGGGGCGGAGCTTCCTGGATCATGTGACGCGGGTCACGTGACCGTGACGTCACTCGCATGGTCATGGATCATGTGATTGTGACGTCACACGCCGAGGGGGACCGCGATCTTTAAATAGCTGTAACTCACACTTTGTAAGTAGACCATGAGTAAGCTCACCTGAGCGAAACGCGTCGGTCATTTCCTGCAAACCATGAAAATAGAGGTTGTGTATCTTGCCTAACGATTTTATGCCTTTTGGAATTTCAATAAAAGAAAATTTTTAGCATCATTTTTCCCTGAGACGCTGGATCGTTCTTCCTTCTTTGCTACCAGATCACAGACCCTCAGTCCGTGGGGTTCACCTCGTTATCCGTGCGACTAAAGGGGTTTTTCTGCAGAAGGTGAGCTGAACTTCTCTTGCTTCCAAACATAATATGAATATATGCAAATGATTCATTGATTCCACTCACCAGTCTGTGGGATTTACCTTGACATACAGCAATCACTCTATTGAGGTGCAACAAACATCTATTGCAATAAATACATCTGAATTACCATTCAGTGCAGTGTTACTTCACATCCATGAACTTTTAGGATTTACATATGACATCATAACAATAAACAGCTATAAAGTGGACTATTAAAAAAAACGGACTCTAGTGTTATTTTGGTAAAAACAAAAAACATAGTAGGAGGAGATATGAGGTGAGTACACAAGCTAATTCCCAGGATACTTCATACACTACTCGCAAAAAGTTTGGCTTCTGGGTAAAATTTCACAATGAACCCAAATAGCCCTCTAACCATTACAGGAGAAGACAGACTTGAGCTTAGTGAAAGCTTCTTCAGCCGCCGGAGGCCAGAGTTTAGGATTGGTGTTCTTCTTGGTCAGCGCCACAATGAGAGACACAAGCAGGAGAAGTGTGGTATAAACTGCCGGAAGTAATTGGCAAAGCCCAGGAACCTCTGTGTAGCTCGAAATCCTACCGGGTGATGCCACTAGAGAACCGTAGACAGCTTAGTGGGATCCATCTGTAGGCCCTTGTCAAAGATGATGTACCCAAGGAACAGGAGACTCTTCAGATGGAACTGGCACTTCTCAAGTTTGGCATAAAGGCAATTGGCTCTTAGATGTCTGGGACTCCAGGTCTGTAGAGAACACCCAGGTAGACCAGAACACAGGTATAAAGCAACTCTCTAAATATGTCATTAACAAACTCTTAAAACAGAGCAGGCACATTGCAGAGTCCAAAGGGCATGAACAAATACTTGAAGTACCCATCCCTAATGTTGAATGCAGTCTTTCATTTTACGCTTTTTTACTAAGAATCTTCTGGACTATATGGGGAAAACCCTTTTAAATTTCTTTTACCAGAAGAATTAAAGCAGTGAATAGCGATAAACCAAATAAACTTTTCATCCTTCACCTTTATTTAATTTAGAATATACAAATATTTGTGTTAATTCTACTTCAAATTACAGAAATTACAGTATTATTATGTAAATTGTATATTATACGGTAACGGTGTCCCTTGGTGAACTTTCCGTAGCTACAAAGGCCATGTGGACGATAAGTTTATGTCCAAATTTAATTGACATGGGTATGATATAGGAGGCTAACTAGTGTGGAGGAGCGAACAGGAACGATGATTTGTACTATGAAACTACATTAGCCGACCGGAGGAGATTACCCTTTGCTATACTAACAAATCTATGCTTCTATGAATTATTGTTGGCGGAATTTGCTGTGATCTAACACCGTCTTGTTGGCTTGAAGGTCTTTATGCAGTTGGAGACTAACCATTAAGGAGGAATACATCTGAACTGCGACTTACTTCTTTAATGTGTTACAGCCTGCTAAAGGGAATGATTTCTGCTATACTAATCTCTGCTTTTATGATTTATTGCGGAAGGATTTTGGTATGATCTAACACCTTGTTGGTTTATAGGTCTTCATGCAGCTGGAGTCTATCCACATTACCAGATAATTACAGCATTTTTGAGGGGTCAATCTCTGCTATACTAACAATATGCTGCTTCCAGGAGATGAATTATAGTCCGGTATAGTGGGGGAGAAAAAGTGAACTCTGATTTGTTTTATTGGATTACTATAGTCTTCCAGCGGGGACAATCTTTGCAATACTAACAAAAATGCTGCTTTCAGGAGACGAATCACAGTTTGGCATAGTGGAGGAGTAAATGTGAACTGTGACTTGTATGACCAGATTACTACAACCTTCCTGAGGGCCAATCTCTGCCATACTAACAATACGCTGCTTCCAGGAGATGCATCATAGTCCAGTATAGTGGAGGAGTAAATGTGAACCGTGACTTGTATCATCGGATTACTATGGTCTTCCTGAGGGGTCATTCTTTGTTGTACTAACAAAACGCTTCTTCCAGGAGACAAATCACAGCCTGGTATAGTGGAGGAGTAAATGTGAACTATGGCCTACATTACCAGATTACTATAGCCTATCTGAGGGGGACAATCTTTGCTATGGAGGAGTAGATGTGAAATGTGGCTTGCATCACCAGATTACGGTCAGACAGTAGGAACTGTTCCAAAAGGAACAGACTCGCTGTACTGAGGAGACTCAACCAGGTCGAAATAGCGCTGTCTACAGTTGGGAGTCTATTCCTTCTGGAATAGGTATACTGGTTTGGCTTAATCCCACATCATGTTTTTAGACTTCTTGTCGGTCATACTTGGTGGTAAAGGGGCTGCCTTTCAAGGTAGCAAAAGGAGGCATTGTTTTCCATTTTACACCTTGGAAAACATATTTGCATACTTCCTAGAATTCCCTAGCGGAGCATCTATGGCTTAAAGTCTACGGAAGACCCAACATGATAGAAGACATGGTCTGGGGTAGCACAGGAGATGACCAGCGGCTTCTTGAGACGGACCACACAGAGATGATGCTTGGAGACAAGGGCAGCATCCACAAAGTTTCCTGCAGAGACGGAATCCAAGTAGGCAGAAATCTGGAATTGGCTACCTGTCCCAGAGTTGAGCAGAATAGGAATATTCAAACAGGGAGAAGCTTTGCTCTCACCTAGGGATGTTTCTCCCAAGAACCCTAGGTGCATGTGTTCCTGGACTATGAGGACAGACTGGACAAGTCTCAAGAAAGTGCTTGGAGCTGGATAAATAGAGGCAGAGGTTCTACTGTCTTTGTCTGGAATGCTCTTGAATAGTCAGACGAGCTCTATCCACCTGCAATGGTTCCTCTGCAGCTGACACAGAAGTAGGCTGACATGGTCTTTGGAAGACAGGACCCGGGTGGGGCAAATGTCGGTTCCGGACTTGCAGTTGTTCCGTACACTGCTCCTCAGAGTGCTCAGCAAACCAGATGTCAATCTGGTTTGGCAAGAACGATAAGACTGCTCAGCGTAGATGGCAAGTCACGTGCAGACAGTTTGTCTTTAATCAGTCCTGAAAGTTTTTAAAGGTTGCAACTAGAGATGAGCGAGCACTAAAATGCTCGGGTGCTCGTTATTCGAGATGAAATTTTCCCGATGCTCGAGTGCTCGTCTCGAATAACGAACCCCTTGAAGTCAATGGGAGACTCGAGCATTTTTCAAGGGGACCAAGGGTCTGCACAAAATTATGGGCAACAGCATGGCGATGACAGAGTGACTGAATGAGGCTAGATAGCATCTAAAACATCCAATCATTGACCTTGATAGTATAGAAGACGGCATGCAGAGGCAGCGGCAGCAGCGGCAGGCTAGAGAGTGGCATGGCGACATACCCTAAATGGACTCAGGCTTCAAACCAATGGGTGGCAGAGAGGAACCAAAGGAGGTGAGCAAGAAGCGCTGAAATGATTTCCTCTGTGAACAAAAGGTTGACGGTATATTTAGTCGATAACACAGCAGGGTGGCGACATAGTGACCAAGTTGCATAACGTATCTGGTGAAACACCCGAAAAATGAGCCTGACACAGCTCGTTTGATAAGGGGACGACATGTGGAGGCAGCCATGGAGACGACTTCCATGATTAAGAGTGACAGTATGGGGCATCCATATTGCTTCTATGATTGAAACTTCAGGTCTCCAGCATGGCGGCGACAGATGCGCCGAGTTCCATTATGTATCTGGTGAAACACCTGAAAATTCTGCCTGACACAGCTCGTTTGATAAGGGGATGATGTGCTGTATATCCTCCCGCGCTCCAGCGTCTGGGGTATAGAGAGTTGTGCATGGAGACATTGGTGGACGCTGTGGAGGATCGTGGAGGCGAAATGGACAGGAAACAGCAGGGGCAGTATGCATGGATGCCTCTGAGGCTGCCTAATCTTGGGATGGAGCTGGCGGTCCGCTGCCAGGCGAGTTTTTGCCTGTCCAAGCCCCTGTCTCTCGGCTCCTCCCCACCCAAAATGGGCCTGGGGGCCAGAAGCGTTTACTTTGAAAAAATTATAATTTTAAAAGCAGGCGGGGTCGTTTGAATATTTCATCTAGGAATAATGGAATAGCATAGCGGTTCTATTTTTAATAGTTTTTTCGGAAATGGTTCCATGATTAAGAGCGACAGTATGGGGCATCCATATTGCGCTGCTATGATTGCAACTTCAGGTCTCCAGCATGGCGGCAACAGATGGGCCGAGTTCCATTATGTATCTGGTGAAACACCCGAAAATTCTGCCTGACACAGCTTGTTTGATAAGGGGACGATGTAGTAGTAGTAGATAGTAGATTAAATGTGCTGCAGTTAAAACTATGTTAGTTGGATCTTGGGATGGAGCTGGCGGTCCTCTGCCAGGCGAGCTTTCGACCTGTCCCAGCCCCTGTCTCTCGACTCCTCCCCACCCAAAATGGGCTTGGGGGCCAGAAGCGTTTACATTGAAAAAATTATAATTTTCAAAGCAGGCGGGGGCTACAAACAGCACTTCTAAGAACCTTTTGCATAAGATCAAGTGTAATAGTGTTCTTATAAGTTATGGTTATGGCGGGTGAGGGAAATGTAAACAGATGCGCAAGAAGCGCTGAAATAATATCGGTAAATGATAAAAGTTTGCCAATATATTTTATGGATAACACAGCAGGGTGGCGACAAAGTTAACAAGTTTGATGTGGAAGCCATGAAAACAAACCAAAATTCTGCCTGACACAGCTCGTTTGCTAAGGGGACGATGTATGGAGGTAGCTATATGGACGACTTTGGGAGGCAGCTATGGAGACAACGTGTGGAGACAGCTATGGAGACAATTAGATTTGGAAAGTGCCTGTATGTGGCAGTCCAAAAATGTTTTCAAACCAGAGGAGCAGGTAGGTGGTCCTCCAGAAAAATTAAATAGATTGAGTGCCAGTATTTGGCACTCCCAAAAATTGTTTAAAACAGAGGACCGGGTAAGTGGCCCTCCAGAAAAATTAAATACATAGAGTACTATAGCTAGAGCCAGTTTCCTCTGCTTTAGTGTACAAAGAGGAGGAGAAGGAGGAAAATGAGGAGGAGGAGTGCATACATTATTCAGGTTGAGCTTCTTTCACCTGGTGGAGAATGAAAATCCTGAGAAATCCAGGCTTTATTCATCTTGATAAGTGTCAGCCTGTCAGCGCTGTCAGTCGACAGGAGTGTACGCTTATCGGTGATGATGCCCCAAGCTGCACTGGAAACCCGCTCAGACAACATGCTAGCGGCAGGGCAGGCAAGAACCTCCAAGGTGTACAGCGCCAGTTTGGGCCACATGTCCAGCTTTGAAACCCAGTAGTTGTAGGGAGCTGTGTGATCATTTAGGACAATGGTATGGTCAGCTACGTACCCCCTCACCATTATTCTGTAAAGATCAGCCCTACTCTGCCAAGACTGGGGACAGGTGACAGTGTCTTGTTGGGGTGACGCAAGGGTCATGGGATAGGCAGCCTAGCATGAAATCTGCCATATGCGCCAGAGTCCCAACGCGCAAGAATTCTCTCCACTCACTGGCCTGAATCTCCAATTCCTCCTCCAATTCCTCCTCCTCCAACTCCTCTTCTTCTGCCCATACATGCTGAACAGGGCAGGCAAGAACTTCCAAGGCGTACAGCGCCAGTTCGTGCCACATGTCCATCTTTGAAACCCAGTAGTTGTAGGGAGCTGTGTGATCTTTTAGGATGATTGTATGGTCAGCTACATACTCCCTCACCATCTTTCTATAAAGATCAGTCCTACTCTGCCGAGACTGGGTACAGGTGACAGTGGCTTGCTGGGGTGACATAAAACTGGCAAAGGCCTTGTAAAGTGTACCCCTGCCAGTGCTGGACAAGCTGCCTGCTCACCTACTCTCCCTCGCTACTTGTCCCGCAGAAGTACGCCCTCTGCCGCTAGCGCTGTCAGAAGGGAAATACTGTTTCAGCTTGTGCACCAGGGCCTGCTGGTATTCATGCATTCTCACACTCCTTTCCTCTCCAGGGATGAGAGTGGAAAGATTTTGCTTGTACTGTGGGTCCAGGAGAGTGAATACCCAGTAATCGGTGCTGGAATAAATTCTTTGAACGCGAGGGTCACGGGATAGGCAGCCTAGCATGAAATCTGCCATATGCGCCAGAGTCCCAACTCGCAAGAATTCACTCCCATCACTGGCTTGACTGTCCATTTCCTCCTCCTCTAACTCCTCTTCTTCTGCCCATACACGCTGAACAGTGAAGGACTGAACAATGGTCCCCTCTTCTGTCTCGCCAACATTCTCCTCCTCTTCCTCCTCATCCTCCTCATCCTCCTCCACCTTCTCCGATAAGCGCTGAGAAACAGACCTGAGGGTGCTTTGGCTATCAACAAGGGAATCTTCTTCCCCCATCTCTTGTGACGAGCGCAAAGCTTCCGACTTTATACTGACCAGAGAGTTTTTCAACAGGCCAAGCAGCGGGATGGTGAGGCTGATGATGGCGGCATCGCCACTGACCATCTGTGTTGACTCCTCAAAATTACTCAGCACCTGACAGATATCAGACATCCACGTCCACTCCTCATTGTAGACTTGAGGAAGCTGCCTGACCTGACTACCAGTTTTGGTGGAAGTTGACATCTGGCAGTCTACAATCGCTCTGCGCTGCTGGTAAACTCTGGATAATATGGTTAATGTTGAATTCCACCTCGTGGGCACGTCGCACAACAGTTGGTGAGCGGGCAGTTGGAGGCGGCGCTGCGGTGCCCTGAGAGTGGCAGCATCTGTGCTGACTTCCTGAAATGCACATAGATGCTGCGTACCTTTGTGAGCAAATCAGACAGATTGGGGTATGTCTTATAGAACCGCTGAACTATGAGATTTAACACATGGGCCAGGCATGACACATGTGTTAGTCTGCCGAGTTGCAGAGCCGCCACCAGGTTATGGCCAATGTCACACACAACCATGCCTGGCTATAGGTTCAGCGGTGCCAGCCACAGATCAGTCTGGTGCGTGATGCCCTGTATTAGCTCTCGGGCGGTGTGCCTTTTATCGCCTAGGCTCAGCAGTTTGAGCACCGCCTGCTGTCGCTTAGCGACGGCACTGCTGCTGTGCCTAGAGCTACCGACTGATGGCGCCATGCCCACGGATGGTAATTCGGAGGAAGTGGAGGAAGGGTAGGAGGAGGAGGAGGCATAGTAGGCCTGAGAGATCTGGACCGAGGTAGGCCCCGCAATCCTCAGCGTCGGCAGTATATGAGCAGCCCCAGGGTCAGACTCGGTCCCAGCCTCCACCAAGTTAACCCAGTGTGCCATCAGTGATACTTAGTGGCCCTGCCCAGCAGCACTTGTCCACGTGTCCGTGGTCAGGTGGACCTTGTCAGAAACGGCATTGGTCAGGGCACGGATGATGTTGTCTGACACGTGCTGGTGCAGGGCTGGGACAGCACATCGGGAAAAGTAGTGGCGGTTGGGGACCGAATACCGAGGGGCGGCCGCCGCCATGAGGTTGCGAAAGGCCTCGGTCTCTACCAGCCTATAGGGCAGCATCTCCAGGCTAAGTAGTTTGGAGATGTGGACGTTGAGGGCTTGGGCGTGTGGTTGGATTGCACTATACTTTCTCTTGCGCTCCAGCGTCTGGGGTATGGAGAGCTGAACGCTGCGCATGGAGACATTGGTGGATGCTGTGGAGGATCGTGGAGGCGATGGTGTGGTTTCCGCACGGGAGGTGTTTGACCGGGGTCCTGTGCAGGGGGCTGACTAGCAGAGGCAGCAGATGACACAGGAGAAGGAGCAGTGGTGTGCCCGGCTGGAGGTGAACGGCCTTGGTTCCATTAAGTGGGGTGTTTAGCATTCATATGCCTGAGCATACTGGTGGTGGTTAATCTGGTAGTGATGGAACCTCTGCTGATCCTGGTGTGGCACCGGTTGCACACCCTAGTCCGTCGGTCATCCGGTGTTTCTTTAAAGAACCTCCAGACTTCTGAAAATCTAGCCCTCACCACGGGAGCTTGACTACGTGAAACATTTGGCGCTGATGCCCCAGCTCTGGCCCTGTCTCTCTGTCTGTCCCCACCACTGCCTTTTCCAACCTGTTCTCGTCGAGGACTCGCCTCCGTCTCAAAAGCACTGTGTTCACCCGGCCTATAAACCTAGCTTGGGTCTGTCACCTCATCATCCTCCGATCCCTCAGTCTGCTCCCCCCTCGGACTTCCTGCCCTGACAACAACTTCACCACTGTCTGTCAACCGTGTCTCCTCATCGTCCGACACCTCTTTACACACTTTTTCCACTACGTCAACAATGTCATCATCACCCACAGACTGCGACCGGTGGAAAACCTGGGCATCGGAAAATAGCTCAGCAGCAACCGGACAAGTGGTTTGTGACTCTGGGAAGGGTCCAGAAAACAGTTCCTCAGAGTATGCTGGTTCAAATGCCAAATTTTCCTGGGAGTGGGCAGACTGGGGGGAAGGAGGCTGAGGTGGAGGAGCTGGAGGAGTGCTGATTTCGGTGACATGGGTGGACTGCGTGGAAGACTGACTGGTGGACAAATGGCTAGAAGCATTGTCCGCAATCCACGACATCACCTGTTCGCACTGTTCTGGCCTCAACAGTGCTCTACCACGAGTCCCAGTAATTTGAGACAAAAACCTAGGGAGTGTAGCTCTGCGGCAATCCCATGCTCCCTCATCAGCAGGTGGTGTCTCACCCTGCCCAGGACCACGGCCTCTGACCACTGCAGTAGTTGGACGCCCTCGTCCTCTACCCCTAGCCCATTTTCAAAATTAAAGTGTAAACTGTAAATTTTTTTAGTGTTTTTTGTGTTTTAGTTTTTTTTAACAAAATGATGCTATCCTATTGCTATGGCTAGTTTCTAACCTACACTGACAGCACACAACAGGATTTTGTGCTGTGCCTGATGACTTTTAGTTTTGAAAAAAAAAAAAACGAAAAGAAAAAGCTGCCTAATTCAATCAAACCCCTAATAAATTGTCCCACTTAGGTGTTTGAAATGGATATGTGTGTCACTAAGAGCTAAACAGAACGTTCGCAAGACTCCTTGCAAATTCGTCACAATATGGTACTAGCTGCACTACTAGTGCCAGCAAGGCCAGGCACAAGCAAATCAACAAAATATATGTATATAACGCTATTGTAGCGCTAAGAAGGCCTGTTGGGTTCTCGAATGGCTAGTTTCTAGCCTACACTGATAGCGCACAACTGGATTTTGTGCTGTGCCTGATGACTTTTAGTTTTGAAAAAAAAAAAATAGGCAGACTGTGCCTAATTCAATCAAACCCCTAATAAATTGTCCCACTTAGGTGTTTGAGATGAATATGTGTGTCACTAAGAGCTAAATAGAACGTTCGCAAGTCTCGCTGCAAATTCGTCACAATATGGTACTAGCTGCACTACTAGTGCCAGCAAGGCCAGCCACAAGCAAATAAAAAAAATATATATATATAACGCTATTGTAGCCCTAAGAAAGTTTCTAAACTACACTGACAGCAGACAACTGGATTTTGTGGTGTGCCTGTCATTTTAAGTTTTGAAAAAAAAAAAAAATCGTCAGACTGTGCCTAATTCAATCAAACCCCTAATAAATTGTCCCACTTAGTTGTTTGAGATGGATATGTGTGTCACTAAGAGCTAAACACAACGGTCACAAGTCTCCATGCAAATTACTCACAATATGGTACTAGCTGCACTACTAATGCCAGCAAGCCCAGCCACGAGCAAACCAAAAAAATATATATATAACGCTATTCTAGCCCTAACAAGGGCTGTTGGGTTCTTGTAGACTCACTCCTCCCTAACAGTAAGCTAATAGAACACCCTAACGTTATCCCTGCAGCAGCAGCAGCTCTCTCCCTAACGGAATCCAGACAGAGAATGATGCGAGCAGCGCAGGCAGGGACTAGTCTATTTCAGGGTCACCTGATCAGGCCAGCCAACCACTGCTATCGACGTGTAAGTGTACCACGTCATGCTGGGTGGAGTGCAGAGTCTCCTGGCTTGTGATTGGCTCTGTTTCTGGCCGCCAAAAATCAAAACGGCGGGAGATGCCATTTTCTCGAGCTGGCGAAATATTCGTCCGAGCAACGAGCAGTTTCGAGTACGCTAATGCTCCAATGAGCATCAAGCTCGGACGAGTGTGTTCGCTCATCTCTACTGATCACCTCTTGGGAATTAATTTTAAACCTGTTGATATCAGCTCCTCCATCTTTTCTATCCTCAGCATATATCCACATTAATTCCATATACTGTACATGGTACTAATGCTTTCTCATTATTCAACACCATTATCCATCAGAGCACACTCTATATATACATTCATATTCTACGTTTTTGCGGAGCAATACATCAAGAGACTCTGGCCACCCATGTACAGCCACGATCGGAGATAGCTATTTGAAAATTTAATAAATTCTATAAAAAGTAATAAAAATGTCATACAGACCTAAAGATTGTAGCATTGAAAAGTTATCAAAAGTCACAACAAATGACACCACCAACAGCTCCATACACCTGAGTATGAAAAAGTTATCGCGAAAAGATGGCAAAATATATATATTTTTTTGTGCAGGAGGTTTTAATTTTAGTAAATGTATAAAAACATTATAGAAACCTATATAAATTTGGTATCACCATGATTGCACCAACCCATAATGTAAAGTAGACATATCTTTTGAGGCAAACAGTAAAAGCCGTAAAATCCACGTCTACAAGAAAACTGCATAAATTTTTCACCATTGTGACTGAATTTGGAATTTTTTTCCCACTTCCCAGTACATGCTGTGGAATATTAAATACCATCACTATGAAGGGCAATTTGTTACGCAGAAAACAAGCCATTACAGAGCTCTTTACATGTAAAAATTAAAAAGTTATCGATTTTTGATGGTGGTGTGTGAAAAATGGAAATGAAAAAATAAAAAAGGGGCAGGTCGTTAAGGGGTTAAAAAGCCCAACTTCTCTTATACATGAGTATAAAAAAAAGATAAACTTAGTGCTCACACTCAAGTGCTAACCCCCGCTGTCCTCTTTTTCCCTCATCTCCTCATCTGCTCCTCGGGTTTCCAGCAGTTCAGGCAGAAGCGTGTCTATGCTCTCTCCTGCACACACTATGATGTGACGGTGTGGCCATCCGGTTCACATAATAGTGTATGCGCTAAGAGGACATAGACGTACCTCTGCCCACACTGCCGGGAACCTGAAGACCAGAAGTGGAGATGCCGGTAGAAAAGGACAACGGGGATAAGAGGCAAAGGGTGAGTACTAAGTATATTGTTTGATGGGACACGGCTGAAAATTTCAACAAATAGGTGGCATGGTTGCTGTTGGACATTTCAATAGAAAGGGGGCATGGCAGGACATTTCATTAATGAGGTCAAGGCTGCAGCTAGACAATTTTCTTAATGAGCAGAAGCTACTGGACATTTTAGCAGCTTATACTTGAGACATTAATGTTTCCCATTTTTTTTTCAAAACTCTTTTTTGGAATGTTTCCAAAAATTTCAACATATGACATAAAAGATACATATGGTAACTGTACATATGAAAACAGCCTCTCTGGCAGGACATTGACACAGAGGTGTCCCAAGGTGAGACAGACAAGCATGTTAAAATAATCTAGTAACGGATAAATGTGAAACAGGAATACAAAATTCAGGTACTGATTAAGTCATGTGAAAACTGTAGTAAACATTTCTAGAAGAGCTGTCATAGGTGCTGTCTTGGTTAAAGTGGGTTTAGGTGAAAAGTGATGAGAAGGGGGATAAAGTGTCGGGGGGGACTCAGAATATCAATGGGACCATGTCTTTTGGGATTCGGCACATTTTCTATTGGCACAAGTCCATAAAGCGTGGCCAAAGTCTTAACAATCTGAGCATCTCTTGTATGACCTGGCACCTTTAAAGTAAACATGAGCTGCAGTGGCTGAGGCTCCCCCTGCCTCTTCAAATGGCCCTACCTATTCCACTACCTTCAAAGTCACAAGGTCATCTTTCTCCCTGTAAATGGAGGAAATGACACCACTAATACCATTACCAAATCAGTCCACACCATCTATTCTATTCTCCATCCTCCAAATAATGGACTGAAAGTTCAAGTTGCACTTACAAGATCTGGCCACTATTGGGAGCAATTTCATATAGCTGACCTTCGAAATGCTCCAATTCAGTCTTGTGGAGATGGACAGCTTTAAGATCTGATGGTGGCAACTGTCCCCCAGTATAAAGTTCTCAGCTGCAACTACTTCTCCTGGCCGGCAGTCCACGCCCTGCAACAACAGGTTGTGGACAAAGTCATTTGTGCACTGTGCAATGCTAATAGTTCTGAGGTGCAACTCACAAATGACACGTGGACCACTAAACATGGCCAGAGACATTATATCTCCTTAACTGCTTAGCTTAATGTGTCGGGGTCGTAATCGACAATATCCTCTTCCCTCAGATACCCCGAATTAGTGAAGCATGTGTGCGCATAGTAAGAAAAAGACAGACACAAGTTCTGTTTTAGTCTTAGCTCATGCTCCTATCTCGCCATGTGGAGAAACAGAACTGAACTAACTTTTATTTCCTGATACATAACTTTTTATATTCATACAAAGAGGCGTGGTTACATACATTAGAATCATTACAATTGGTGATAGCTAAGCATATATGTCTAGCCCCCAACCCCTGCTGATTGGTCCTCAAAACTAGGCCTTGGTTGCTATGCCAGGGGAATTTCCAGTCACCGTTGGTTATAGGGAATCGACCGTTGGTCCGGATGCCGGTGCTATTCTTGAGAAACATCTGCTTTTGATCATAAGACTTGAGTTTCACTGACAAAGCTATATATCTGGTTAGAACTGGTTTAAGGGAAAAGCTCTGTATTTCATAACAAACAGAGTACAAAAATATATAGTGCAAAGGGTACATGTATACAATCATAAAGCATGTAATTATCATAGACATATAATCATTATCTTGACCCTCACAAATGTAGTAGTGGTTGGTCCCACTAGGATTGTCAGACCATTGCTTCCAGTTGCCTCCTACACCACTTTTTCCTCTCCTGCTTTGTCATCCAGTTAGCACAGCACCCATTCAAGCACTTTAAGCAGCCATGGGAAACAGCAGTAGGCCATGTGTGAAACACATTTGTCTGGACAAAGACCACACATTGCTGTGAGCAATGTACTGGGATCCAGGAGCAGATGGATAAGTGTTTTCAACAACAGCTGGATACTTGTAGCAGTTTTGAGTAGAACCAGGTTGATGCATGTACATTGTATTGTCCATTTGCTCAACTTGGTGTCATGGGTGCTCCTGCAACCCATCTCCTGGATCTCAGGCGCACCCGTGCCCCTCTCTGCTGCTCCAATCCACCGGCAAGTCACTCACCTCACAGCCATCCAGCGTCAACTCCGGCAGCGCGGCGCACGCGGCCCCACCTCCTAGGGCACACTTGCACCAGCTTCAGTAAATTTAAAGGGCCAGCGCGCCATTAAATGGCGCTGGCCATTTTCAGAAGATTACTTAAGTCTGTCTCTTCCTACACTCCCTGCCGAATCTATGTGCCTATGGCTCCCTAAAGCTCCCCTGCAATATTCCTGAGTTCCTGTGTGTTCCTGCTCCTGAGTTGCCGTGTTCCCGTTTACCTGTGTCCCAATGTCCCGTGTTTCTGTTCCCATGCTCCTGTGTGTTCCTGTTGCCATGTTCCTGCCTACCTGTTCGTGTGCCTCTGTGTTCCTGTCTGTTCCTGTTTTCCCGTTCCCATCTGCCTGGACCTCCCGTTGCTGACCCCAGATTGGATTTGACCTTGCATCTCTGCTGCCTGCCCTGACCCTGTGCCTTAACCTGATCACGAGACTGTTTTTTTGCTAAGGTGCCTCGAACTCGGCTGCCACTGCGGGCCAGTTGCACCTGTGGAATGATCTGGTGGTACCCTGCCGCAGCAAGACCATGCTGCTTTGCGGCGGGCTCTGGTGTAAACCAGGTGCCACTTAGATTCCAGTGTCGGCTAGTACCACCTCCCGCGGTGGTCCAGAGGATCCACTGATCCGAATACTGACACTTGGTGGTGCAAAGTTTCCTGCCCAATTATGTGTGTTCGATTTTTTTTTTGCTACTCCTGCACTGCGGGGGAACCTTAAACCGGTATCCACCCACCATCATGCCTGATGTACTAACTAGGTAGAATTCTACTCAACATATTCTGGAAAGGGTGTGTGAGGTGCAGCAGGCATTTGTGTACTTATTGCTTCCAATATGCCACAAATACAGTCCCCTCTACCATCCCAAATTTTTCCCCTTCTTGAAGTAAGGACAGCTTGTTCTTTCCCATAGGCAGCCTGGACCACATAAGCCACTATATGCTCCAGTGCATGCACATTGACACATTAGCTAGTCCTAATACTCAACAGTGATGAATATTGAGTGGTCATCTTGGTGGATCCATGCTACAAGGATTAGAGATGAGCGAACATGCTCGTCCGAGCTTGATGCTCGTTCGAGCATTAGCGTACTCGAAACTGCTCGTTGCTCGGACGAATACTTCGCCCGCTCGAGAAAATGGCAGCTCCCGCCGTTTTGCTTTTTGGCGGCCAGAAACAGAGCCAATCACAAGCCAGGAGACTCTGCACTCCACCCAGCATGACGTGGTACCCTTACACGTCGATAGCAGTGGTTGGCTGGCCAGATCAGGTGACCCTGGGATGGACTAGCCGCTGCCCGCGCTGCTCGGATCATTCTGTGTCTGGATGCCGCTAGGGAGAGAGCTGCTGCTGGTCAGGGAAAGCGTTAGGGTGTTCTATTAGCTTACTGTTAGGCAGGAGTGATTCTCCAAGAACCCAACAGCCCTTCTTAGGGCTACAATAACGTTCTACTTTTTTTTTTTTTTTATTTGCATCTAGTACCATTTTGTGAGGAATTAGTAGGGGGACTTGCTACCGTTGTGTTTAGCTCTTAGTGGCACACATATCCACCTCAAACACCAAAGTGGGAAAATTTAGTAGGGGTTGGATTTCAATTAGGCACAGTCTGCCATTTTTCCTTTTTTATTTTACGTTTATTTTGTTTAATAACTCAGTGTCATCTCATCTGGCATAGTAGTGTGCTTTCATACTTGGCTAGAAAATAGCCATAGGAGAATCCAAACGGCTTACGCCTACAGTAGCGTTATATATTTGATTTCTGGTTGATCTGCTGGTGGCTGTACTTGCTGCAGTGCATCTACTAGCCAATTGTGAGCAATTTGTAGTGAGACTTGCGACCGCTGTGTTTTGCGCTTAGTGACGCACATATCCATTGCAAAGACCGAAGTGGGAAAATTTAGTAGGGGTTGGATTTCAATTAGGCACAGTCTGCCATTTGTCCTCTTTTATTTTACGTTTATTTTGTTTAATAACTCAGAGTCATCTCATCTGGCATAGTAGTGTGCTTTCATACTTGGCTAGAAAATAGCCATAGGAGAATCCAAACGGCTTACGCCTACAGT
Source organism: Engystomops pustulosus (assembly GCF_040894005.1). Taxonomy (NCBI): domain Eukaryota; kingdom Metazoa; phylum Chordata; class Amphibia; order Anura; family Leptodactylidae; genus Engystomops; species Engystomops pustulosus. The sequence goes on along the minus strand of NC_092411.1, from coordinate 293,990,835 downwards.
AGCGTTATATATTTGATTTCTGGTTGATCTGCTGGTGGCTGTACTTGCTGCAGTGCATCTACTAGCCAATTGTGAGCAATTTGTAGTGAGACTTGCGACCGCTGTGTTTTGCACTTAGTGACGCACATATCCATTGCAAAGACCGAAGTGGGAAAATTTAGTAGGGGTTGGATTTCAATTAGGCACAGTCTGCCATTTGTCCTTTTTTATTTTACGTTTATTTTGTTTAATAACTCAGCGTCATCTCATCTGGCATAGTAGTGTGCTTTCATACTTGGCTAGAAAATAGCCATAGGAGAATCCAAACGGCTTACGCCTACAGTAGCGTTATATATTTGATTTCTGGTTGATCTGCTGGTGGCTGTACTTGCTGCAGTGCATCTACTAGCCAATTGTGAGCAATTTGTAGTGAGACTTGCGACCGCTGTGTTTTGCGCTTAGTGACGCACATATCCATTGCAAAGACCGAAGTGGGAAAATTTAGTAGGGGTTGGATTTCAATTAGGCACAGTCTGCCATTTGTCCTTTTTTATTTTACGTTTATTTTGTTTAATAACTCAGTGTCATCTCATCTGGCATAGTAGTGTGCTTTCATACTTGGCTAGAAAATAGCCATAGCAATAGGATAGCATCGTTTGGTTTTAAAAACTCAAAAACACAAAAAAAAAAAAAAAACACAAAAAAAAAGTTAAAAAAAAATTAAAGCTATAACTCTCATTTTAAAAATGTTTAACCCGAGGGCTAGGGGTAGAGGACGAGGGCGGGGACGTGGGCGTCCAACTACTGCAGGGGTCAGAGGCCGTGGTCCTGGCCGGGGTGAGACACCACCTGCTTATGAGGGAGCAGGGGAACGCCGCAGAGCTACACTCCCTAGGTTCATGTCTGAAGTTACTGGGACTCGTGGTAGAGCACTGTTGAGGCCAGAACAGTGCGAACAGGTGATGTCGTGGATTGCTGACAATGCTTCGAGCAATTTGTCCACCAGTCAGTCTTCCACGCAGTCCACCCATGTCACCGAAATCGCCACTCCTCTAGCTCCTGCACCTCAGCCTCCTCCCCCCCAGTCTGCCCCCTCCCAGGAAAATTTGGCATTTGAACCGGCATACTCTGAGGAACTGTTTTCTGGACCCTTCCCACAGTCACAAACCACTTGTCCGGTTGCTGCTGAGCAATTTTCCGATGCCCAGGTTTTCCACCAGTCACAGTCTGTGGGTGATGATGACCTTCTTGACGTAGTGGAAGTGTGTAAAGAGGTGTCCGACGATGAGGAGACACGGTTGTCAGACAGTGGGGAAGTTGTTGTCAGGGCAGGAAGTCCGAGGGGGGAGCAGACTGAGGGATCGGAGGATGATGAGGTGACAGACCCAAGCTGGGTTGAGAGGCCGGGTGAACACAGTGCTTCTGAGACGGAGGAGAGTCCTCGACCAGAACAGGTTGGAAGAGGCAGTGGTGGGGCCAGACGGAGAGGCAGGGCCAGAGCTGGTGCATCAGCGCCAAATGTGTCAACTAGTGAAGCTCCCGTGGCGAGGGCTCTTGCGGCGAGGGCTAGATCTTCAGAAGTCTGGAGGTTCTTTAAGGAAACACCGGATGACCGACGGACTGTGGTGTGCAACATTTGCCAAACCAGGCTCAGCAGGGGTTCCACCACTACTAGCTTAACTACCACCAGTATGCGCAGGCATATGAATGCTAAACACCCCACTCAGTGGCAACAAGCCCGTTCACCTCCGGCCATGCACACCACTGCTCCTTCCCCTGTGTCAGCTGATAGTCAGCCCCCTGCCCAGGACCCTGCCACAAAAACCCCATCGTCGCCTCCACGATCCTCCACAGCATCCACCAGCATTCAGCTCTTCATACCCCAGACGCTGGAGCGGAAACGCAAATATAGTGAAACCCACCCGCACGCCCAAGCCCTTAATGTGCACATCTCCAGATTGCTTAGCCTGGAGATGCTGCCCTATAGGCTAGTAGAGACCGAGGCCTTTCGCAACCTCATGGCGGCGGCCGCCCCTCGGTATTCGGTCCCCAGCTGCCACTACTTTTCCCGATGTGCCGTCCCAGCCCTGCACCAGCACGTGTCAGACAACATCACCCGTGCCCTGACCAACGCCGTTTCTGACAAGGTCCACCTGACCACGGACACGTGGACGAGTGCTGCCGGGCAGGGCCACTATATATCGCTGACGGCACATTGGGTTAACTTGGTGGAGGCCGGGACCGAGTCTGACCCTGGGGCTGGTCATATACTGCCGACGCCGAGGATTGCGGGGCCTACCTCGGTCCAGGTGTTTCAGGCCTACTATGCCTCCTCCTCCTCCCACCCCTCCTCCACCTCCTCCTCCGAACTACCATCCGTGGGCACGGCGCCATCAGTCGGTAGCTCTAGGCACAGCAGCAGTGCCGTTGCTAAGCGACAGCAGGCGGTGCTCAAACTGCTGAGCCTAGGCGATAAAAGGCACATCGCCCAAGAGCTATTACAGGGCATCACGGCGCAGACTGATCTGTGGCTGGCACCGCTGAACCTGAAGCCAGGCATGGTTGTGTGTGACAACGGCCGTAACCTGGTGGCGGCTCTGCAACTCGGCAGACTGACACATGTGCCATGCCTGGCCCATGTGTTAAATCTGATAGTTCAGCGTTTCCTCAAGACATACCCCAATCTGCCAGATTTGCTCACGAAGGTGCGCCGCATCTGTGCGCATTTCAGGAAGTCCAGCACAGATGCTGCCACTCTCAGCGCAGCGCCGCCTCCAACTGCCCGCTGACCGACTGTTGTGCGACGTGCCCACGAGGTGGAATTCAACACTGACCATGTTATCCAGAGTTTACCAGCAGCGCCGAGCCATTGTAGACTGCCAGATGTCAACTTCCACCAGAACTGGTAGTCAGGTCAGTCAGCTTCCTCAAGTCTACAATGAGGAGTGGACGTGGATGTCTGATATCTGTCAGGTGCTGAGTAACTTTGAGGAGTCAACACAGATGGTCAGTGGCGATGCCGCCATCATCAGCCTCACCATCCCGCTGCTTGGCCTGTTGAAAAACTCTCTGATCAGCATGAAGTCGGAAGCTTTGCGCTCGTCACAAGAGACGGGGGAAGAAGATTCCCTTGTTGATAGCCAAAGCACCCTTAGGTCTGTTTCTCAGCGCATATCGGAGGAGGTGGAGGTGGAGGAGGATGAGGAGGAAGAGGAGGAGAATGTTGGCGAGACACAAGAGGGGACCATTGTTGAGTCCTTCACTGTTCAGCGTGTATGGGCAGAAGAAGAGGAGTTGGAGGAGTTGGAGGAGGAGGAAATGGACAGTCAGGCCAGTGAGGGGAGTGAATTCTTACGCGTTGGTACTCTGGCGCATATGGCAGATTTCATGCTAGGCTGCCTATCCCGTGACCCTCGCGTTCAAAGAATTTATTCCAGCACCGATTACTGGGTGTTCACTCTCCTGGACCCACGGTACAAGCAAAATCTTTCCACTCTCATCCCTGCAGAGGAAAGGAGTGTGAGAATGCATGAATACCAGCAGGCCCTGGTTCACAAGCTGAAACAGTATTTCCCTTCTGACAGCGCTAGCGGCAGAGTGCGTAGTTCTGCGGGACAAGTAGCGAGGGAGAGTAGGCGAGCAGGCAGCTTGTCCAGCACTGGCAAGGGTACGCTTTTCAAGGCTTTTGCCAGCTTTATGTCACACCAGCAAGACACTGTCACCTGTCCCCAGTCTCGGCAGAGTAGGGCTGATCTTTACAGAAAGATGGTGAGGGAGTACGTAGCTGACCATACCATCGTCCTAAATGATCACACAGCTCCCTACAACTACTGGGTTTCAAAGCTGGACATGTGGCACGAACTGGCGCTGTACGCCTTGGAGGTTCTTGCCTGCCCTGCCGCTAGCGTCTTGTCCGAGCGGGTTTTCAGTGCAGCTGGTGGCATCATCACCGATAAGCGTACACGCCTGTCGACTGACAGCGCTGACAGGCTGACGCTTATTAAGATGAATAAAGCCTGGATTTCTCATAATTTCCAATCTCCACCAGGTGAAGGAAGCTCAACCTGAATAATTGATCCACTCCTCCTCCTCCTCATTTTCCTCCTTCTCCTCCTCTTTGTACAGTAAAGCAGAGGAAACTGGCTATTTTTTGACAGGGCCCACTGGCTCTAGCTATAGTACTTTATGCATTTAATTTTTCTGGAGGGCCACCGACCCGGTCCTCTGTTTTAAACAATTTTTGGGAGTGCCACATACAGGCACTCAATCTATTCAATTTTTCTGGAGGGCCACCTACCTGCTCCTCTGGTTTGAAAACTTTTTGGGACTGCCACATACAGGCACTCAATCTATTAAATTTTTCTGGAGGGCCACCTACCTGCTCCTCTGGTTTGAAAACTTTTTGGGACTGCCACATACAGGCACTCAATCGATTCAATTTTTCTGGAGGGCCACCTACCTGCTCCTCTGGTTTGAAAACTTTTTGGGACTGCCACATACAGGCACTCAATCTATTCTATTTTTCTGGAGGGCCACCTACCTGCTCCTCTGGTTTGAAAACTTTTTGGGACTGCCACATACAGGCACTCAATCGATTCCATTTTTCTGGAGGGCCACCTACCTGCTCCTCTGGTTTGAAAACTTTTTGGGACTGCCACATACAGGCACTCAATCTATTCTATTTTTCTGGAGGGCCACCTACCTGCTCCTCTGGTTTGAAAAATTTTTGGGACTGCCACATACAGGCACTATCCAAATTAAATTGTCTCCATAGCAGCCTCCACACGTTGTCTCCATTGCTACCTCCAAAAGTCGTCCATATAGCTGCCTCCATACATCGTCCCTTTATCAAACGAGGTGTGTCAGGCAGAAATTTGGGTTGTTTTCATGGATTCCACATCAAAGTTGTTAACTTTGTCGCCACCCAGCTGTATTATCCACAAAATATACTAATAAACTTTTATCATTTACCAATATTATTTCAGCGCTTCTTGCGCATCTGTTTACATTCCCCTCACCCGCCATATCCCAAACTTATAAGAACGCTACTACACTTGATCTTATACAAAAGGTTCTTAGAAGTGCTGTTTGGGGAGTAGCCTAGAGACAGGGGCTTGGATTGGCGAAAGCTCGCCTGGCTGCGGAGCGCCAGCTCCATCCCAAGATCCAACTAACACAGTTTTAACTGCAGCACCTTTAATCTACTACTAGTTCACTGCCTCCATAATAATAATAATAATCTTTATTTATATAGCGCCATCATATTCCGTAGCGCTTTACAAATCATAGGAAACAAATACAAATGTAATGTAACAGAGCACAACATTTGTATGGAACAACAGGAGTGAGGTCCCTGCTCGCCAGAGCTTACGGTTTATGAAGATGATGGGGTAACACGAGGTAAAAGAATATTTAATGGTCAAGCCATTCTTCTTAGGGAATAGAACAAAATATAATAAATGGAATTGCTGTCGCTTGAACCACTCATCTTATATACCAGGTCCAGGGTGAATGGGACTGTAGAGAAGTCTGGTGCCTGTTGGTTGCTGGATAACAGATGGGAGGACGACACAGGACGGGTTAGTAGAAGAGTTAAAACTTCATGCAGTTAATGAGTGTTATAGGCTTGCCTAAAGAAATGGGTTTTAAGAGCACGTTTGAAACTTTGGAGGTTAGGTATTAGTCTGATAGTCCAGGGCAGAGCATTCCATAGAATTGGTGCAGCTCTAGAGAAGTCTTGGAGACGCGAGTGGGAGGTCCGCACTAGGGTAGAGGTTAATCTAAGATCACTGGCGGATCTAAGAGCACGGGTTGGGCGATAGACTGAGATAAGAGAGGAGAGGTAGGGGGGTGCAGCATTATACAGAGCTTTATGGATGAGGGTTATTATTTTAAACTATTCGAAAGGAGACTGGCAGCCAGTGCAGCTACTGGCATGAACTGTAAGCATACATGGTCCCCTTATCAAACGAGCTGTGTCAGGCAGAATTTTGGGTTGTTTTCATGGCTTCCACAACAAACTTGTTAACTTTGTCGCCACCCTGCTGTGTAATCCACAAAAAATACTGGCAAACTTTTATCATTTACCGATATTATTTCAGCGCTTCTTGCGCATCTGTTTACATTCCCCTCACCCGCCATATCCTAAACTTATAAGAACGCTACTACACTTGATCTTATACAAAAGGTTCTTAGAAGTGCTGTTTGGGGAGTAGCCTAGAGACAGGGGCTTGGATTGGCGAAAGCTCGCCTGGCAGCGGAGCGCCAGCTCCATGCCAAGATCCAACTAACATAGTTTTAACTGCAGCACCTTTAATCTACTACTAGTTCACTGCCTCCATACATGGTCCCCTTATCAAACGAGCTGTGTCAGGCAGAATTTTGGGTTGTTTTCATGGCTTCCATGTTAACTTTGTCGCCACCCTGCTGTGTAATCCACAAAATATACCGGCAAACTTTTATCATGTACCGATATTATTTGAGCGCTTCTTGCTCACCTCCTTTGGTTCCTCTCTGCCACCCATTGGTTTGAAGCCTGAGTCCATTTAGGGTATGTCGCCATGACACTCTCTACCCTGCCGCTGCTGCCTCTGCATGCCGTCCCCTATAGTGTCAGGGTCAATTATTGGATGTTTTAGATGCTATCTAGCTTCATTCTGTCACTCTGTCATGGCCATGCTGTTGCCCATAATTTTGGCATAATGGTGCGATTATGCAGCCTCAGAGGCATCCATGCATGCTGCCCCTGCTGTTTCCTGTCCATTTCCGTGGTGTTTCCATCCTTTTCTGAGGTTCCCAGGTGTTTGGCCAAGCTTCCCTGTGCAGAGCCTTGGTCCCCTTGAAAAATGCTCGAGTCTCCCATTGACTTCAATGGGGTTCGTTATTCGAGACGAGCACTCGAGCATCGGGAAAAGTTTGTCTCGAATAACGAGTACCCGAGCATTTTAGTGCTCGCTCATCTCTAACAAGGATATCATTAAAGAATGGCTGTTCCATTTCTGTTTTTTCCACTTTTTTATGTAAATAACTGCAGCTGTAACTAAGTGACCCTGGACCAGCAGCATCTGACTCTGCCTTGTTACTTACTTTTGGTAGAAAAAAAAATCGGTGAAAATAAATTTAGTCTGTACAGTATCCTTATCTTCCATTGTAAAGTAAGTATGTTGCAGGTGGGGAAAATCAGTGCAAGGCAATTGCTTGTGCAACACCTCTGCCAATGCATGGGCAACGTGGTAGTTGCGAAAGGGGCTATAGGGGGACTGTTCATCTCTCTAGGAAGCCTTTTGGTGTTGGAGTACTAAGTATTTGCAACTGTAGCTACTGTCTGGCAAGGGAACAGTTAACCCTGTGACATGTGAGTGTTCAATTATGTTCTTAAAATACAAGCTGAAAGCTGATTGGAGAGGTGCTACCACCTGACCAGTGAGTATATAAAACCCTGCTGGGTGGAAACACATGGTTCTTAGTTGAGATCATAGAGTCTGCAGACAGCCCCAGACCACAGGGTCTGTCTGCAACATCCACTTTCCTAATTCCAGGAACCACAGGTGTCTCAGGCCCTTGCCTAGAACCCAGGGGAAGTCTGGAAACTTAAGCCCAGAACTGAGATCCACCACCGGACTCTTTCCATCTTTTCCAGTACAGCCTGAAATTACTATCAGGCTGCATGTAACCTTCCTGTGGACTTGCTCCATGACTCTTCCAGCTTCAGAATCTGCTATTAATCGTTTGCCCGTTGTCTGCTGTTCAATAAAGAACTGTAAGTTGATTTGCAAAACTTTGAATCTGTCTGATCCCTGGATCCAGGCTGCTCACAACCATGGGCTTCCCTATGCATCACCCAGGGATTCATCCTACAGACAACTCAGGAGTTTTCCCAGGGAGAAACCATTGAATCAGCCTTTCCCTCCTTATTTCTTGCACACACCTTCTAAAGACCTGCAGGCTGTAGGTCAGCCCCCCGGTCCCAATACCAAGTACCGTGACCACAGTGTGCCCAAGGCCGTACTAGCTGCCTCTAGGCTCCCATGAAAAGGCTAGGCCTTGGTAGGAGATGTTGCAGTTGCCTGGATCCTGGTGTTGCACATGGCCGGGTGGAGAAGGAAGCTGGAGTGCTCTCCACCCTTCCCCTCTCCATAAAAAGCTGAGCCATCACAATGAAAATCCTGCAAAATATATGACATGTCCAATATTTTGCGACACAGAAGCCCGGCTCCTCATGGTGAGATGAGATATGATGTACTCACCACACCGTGACTGAGTGCCATAAACCTCTAAAGGGCTGTGATGTTGCCACACAATTGACGGGCCTCCATTGGATTGTGAAAGGGGCCTGATAGAAAGATACGATTTGTTGTGGTGATGTGGCGAGGCTTCCTGAGCTTGCATCAGCCTTCAAGACACAGATATATCTTAGTGGTCGAGGCTGGTGGTCTTATGCCATAAAGGGGTTCATAGGAACTTCCTTCACCATCAAGTATGTGTGAGAATTCTTCTATGTTACATTTCTTGGCCACAATGGGCCCGTTCTAATACCAGGGCCCCTATGCATCTAAACATACAATATATCTGCCCCTCATAAGGTGCATTTTATGCGTCAATATCTTATATATCATTGAGCTTCACTTCTTCACCTCTGTCCTTTGCTGCTTTAGTATTCGGAGATAGGAGTTCGAATTGTCATCTGACAATAAGACCAGCAACATCCATCTGGAATAATTCTTTATCCTTTTTTTTACAAAATTGATTGAGTTTAAAACAAAATACAATAATGGAGAAGAAAAGATTCATTTTTTCTGTTTTGCTTTTGATGTTTCTTTTAATCTTAGAAGATATAAACATGGATCAAATATAAATAACGAGAAGCCGATCCGTTTATATGATGAAACAGATGTGTCCAGGATATAATTAAAGATCTTTCTCTCGGTCTGTTTTTTTCTGTGTAGGAGCTGATGTATAAAAGCAGCGGCCGCCGGTCTCCTCTCCCCTGTGCCGGAGATCTGCAGGGAGCATGCCAAGTGCGAGGATCTCATCTGCTTCTTACTATGTCTCTTATTCACTTCTTACACTGTTATCTGCAATATCTAATGTAAGGGCAGCAGCTCCGTGCAGTCTGAGAGCCTGGAAGCTTGGGATGGAATTTGAGTATTATAAGAACGGAGATGTCATAATTGGGGGTCTGATTTCTGCTCATGAAACTGTGATGAGGTTACACTATACTCACATGCGTGACTATTGCCGGGAGTAAGTTTGTTTCTTTGTGTCACTTGTTATTTTCTGTGCATTTATACACATTTCAGGTTACATTATTTATGTTTTTCTTTATATTTTGTAAATAAAGACAAAACACTTTATTTTATAAAACCCTATAACATAGATTTTTTACATGAGGTTTTCAATACCAGTCTGTCGCAGATCTCTCATCTGGTATTTAAAAGTAATCTACTATCAAAATCCATCCTGATAAACCAGGGACATTACTCATGGATCCAGGCAATGTGACTGCGGTAATTTTCTTATATTTTTTAAGGGCCTCCTTCTATCTAAAGTCCAATTTTAAATTTATGACAGAAGTGTTCCTTTTTTACCAGAGACTTCCATGCTGTGTCTTTCTTATGGTAAGTGTCTTATCAGTTTATCATGCTTGATTTTGATGGTAGATTTATTTTTTTATTAATCCTGTCCCCTATACCTCAAACACATCTCACATCCTTCCTCACCAATGTCACTGATGAATCATTACTCCAGACCCTGATAATGTCTACCAGACCTCTGTAACTTCCAAGTGATCAGTAACCTACCAAACAACCCGGATCATTCTGTCTTGCAGTTATACTCGCTCTTCTGACCTTTCCTTTATTTCACCCGTTACCTGCTTCTTTAATAAAATCCAATCTATAAAACTTTCAACATTCTGCACCATTGTCAAGAAACTGTCAGAACCGGTCCATCAATCCCCAACATGACTTGGCTCAAGCCAGACTTATTTATTATATTTAGCCTGTGTAGGGTAGCCAGGGACTCTAGCAAGGAGTTTTCTTTAGCTGTGTGTACCTTTATGGCGTGGGATGCTTGTTTTATAAAATGACCTCGAAGCGTAGCTTTATGGGCACACTACAATATTGGCTCTGATACTCTACTATTATCATTAATGCGAAAATATTCTTCTAACGCTTGAGAGGTAGCAGGATAGTACTCAGCGTGATGTAATACATAATTGTTAATACGCCAGACTGACTTAGGGACACAATTGTACTCTTCTCTAAGGACCAGGGTAATAGGAGCTTGGTCTGACCACAAAATTGTCCCTATGGAGGCTTCTTCTACTAAATCTAATAACTATTTGTTGATAAGAAAGTATTCTATTCTAGAATAGACCTTATGAGGGTTGGAGAAGAAAGTAAAGTCCCTTTCAGTAGGGTGGTGAATGCGCCATATATCAAATAGTCCATACTTGAACAGAGTATTAGCGTAAGGGGTGGGCTCATGATGGATACTCCCTGACGTTGAATCCATTGACGGCCACACAACCTGGTTAAAGTCCCCTGTTAATATTAAAGGACCAATGGCAACTCTTGAGATTTTTGCAAGCACTTTCTTCATAAAACTATGTTGTCTAGAATTAGGCCCATATAATGAGACAATGGAATAAGGAGCATTATTAATAGAGCATAAGATAATGAGATAACGACCCTTCAGATCCGCAATTATGTCATGTTGAAAAAAGGATAAAGTGTCCCTAAAGGCTATAGTGAGGTCCATTTGGTTGGCATTGGGCATTAAGTAGGAAAAGTAATCGGTGAGAAATTCTATGGGGTCTTCTGGCTTGACTGTCTCAGGAATTCCCCTAAATTGCAGGTTGTTCCTGCGTGAGCGATCTTCAATATCAGCTAGCTTTGCTCTAAGGGCCTCCAGCTCTTCCTCTATTGAAGTTGTCACATCCAGACTTTCGTTTCTATATGAGAGGTACGGTCCCGCAATGAGTCAACTTCTGACCTGAGGGTTTGGATAGAAAGATGCAGCTCCTTGGTAATGTTGGCTTGCAAATCTGCAAAGTTTCATGGAATGCATAGTTAAAGCTGCTTGGTTTGAGTCCCCTTCTAAGACAGGCTGATTAACAAGGTTGTGTGTAGCCGGGGTTTCCCAAATACCTGCCGTTTGATGGGACCTGTCTGCTGGAACCAGCTGCGGGGTGGTTCTAAGCGGCGGTGTCGGATTTATCGGTACCTCTGTATCCAGCACCGACTCCTGTCCTGCTGGAGATGCTGGGCTACTGACTGAGGAGTCCATCGATAGCAGTGGCTCCGATAGTAAAAGTTCAGCTTCAAGTTCTGGAGGAAGTGAGGGAGGCGGCTCGCTGCCTAGCTCTGAAGAAGCTGCAGAAAGCACGCTTCCGGCGCCATCTTGGATTGACTCGGCCGCTGAGAAAAACTCTGTAAGATTCAGCGGGCTTTTCTTTTTCCGCCCTTTAGCCATATCCTCTGCTTACCCCAGGGTAAAGGTATAGGGAGTGTTAGGGTGAGAAATCCGCCTGAGGGTTGAATGTTGAGTGCCGCTATTGACCACCGTGCAACGGAGCCAGAGCCTCACACGTCTTTCTCCATGTGCAGCAGGACACGCCCTCCTTTAATGTTTTTTTATCCTAATCCTGGATTTTCCTGTGTTAACTTACATAATTTTGTTTTTGACTGGACTACAGGGGAATTAGTTAAAAGCGGTCCAGTGTGTTCTTCTTATTGTACTGCTTTGTTGAAAGGGTTTGCCCATGAATAAAAGTTCTCCAGTATTATTCACCTAGTGAATTTTAAACAATAAACTTTGCATATAACCCTTTATTTAACAATTTTACAATTGAACAATTAAAAAAAAGCTATTTTACTGCTCTTTCATCTCCTATAACACAGTGATGATCAGTGAAAGATCCCAGAGTATGAGTGCGGACTCTCTAAGCAGACACATTATGATTCCTCTGTGCTAAGAGATGCTGTGTGCTGACAATATGCTTAGACTATCAGGGTACAGGTCTATCTACATTTTCATTTAGCTTTTGAACATTGTACTAGTATGTGACACATACAAAAGAGAGATGAGACAGATCATAATTGAGAAATGATGAGCTCCATGAGATGGATATAAAACACAATGACACTCTCATCTCTGTTAACTCACCTATAACACAGACAGAGTCAGCTCTGCTATATGCCTCCCTTAGTTTTGGTTGCGCTGTTTGTTGGACAAGTTTTTGCACTTTCTATTTACTGCACTGACTCTCATCTCCAGGGATTCTCCAATACAACCCCCAAGACCAGTATACTTGCTGCTAACATTCCCTGGGTAAAGCATGCCTTCATTCTTTAGAAATTGGGACTAACTTCTATGTTTACAGGTTCAGTGTAGGACCATTTATCCAGGGATAGTTTCCAGTCGGTGCGACAGTCACTTAGGACTGAGGCTCCGAGGTCAGGAATAAAAGACCTTCCTAGTCAATATACAGGGCATTAACAGGGAAAGAAACCCTTGTCCCTGGTTTCACTACCACTATATCATACCTGTGACTGCACTTTCCCTATACATTTCCTGAACTGCTATAATGTCCTATGCATATCCTCCTTTATCTTGATTAACAACACTTGTAAGGATTTATGAGATAAGTGAACACCTGACACTACACTAAGCATTGATAGGGGTAAGTGCGTGTAGACTTTTGTTCTATAGATGTGATTTATTTATTTGGATAGAACCAAATGTCAATACATTTTTTAACAGGAAGTCTATTTGTGATTTTTGTAATTAAATTTCATCACTCGAAATCATAAGTGAGTTTTTAAAAAAAAACGATTTGAGTAAAGTCATGTTTTAGAACACCAGTTGTATTGTTCTCACCACATTTCATAGGTGTTTCTGATGGGAGTCCTTTTATTTCTCTCCCTATATATTGGAATTTTTACTTAGGTGAGAAAAACCTGATTTAATTCTATACCTACAAAATCCTTGAGTCCTAAACTGAGAGAAACAAATTTTCTGTTATATTTGATATCAGATACAGGACTGTGTGGAGGGGTAAGGAATTCTGCACTGTAATAAGATGGTCATTATATATTGTGGGATTTGTATTATAAAGCACTTTTTTTTAAAATTTAATCTGTTTTCTAGTGTTGCCGTTGAGAAGTACAGAGGCATCCTGTCATTTATTTTTGCTGTTGATGAGATTAACAGAGATCCCGACCTTCTCCCCAATATAACGCTGGGTTATCACATAATGGACACGTGTAGAGATCCAGTGAAAACTATTCAATCTGCCTTTCACATCCTGACAGGAAAATACAAAGGAGACAATGAGGTTCCCAGTTATTCCTGCACAGATGGTGGGGAAGTTGTTGGATTTTTGGATGATTCTACTTCTGGTTTCAGGCCGTTAGCTCAATTGCTAAGCACCTACGGGTACCCACAGGTAAGTGAACATTCAGGTAGGGTGGATAATGGATAGTTAATGATGTCACAGAGTTTCTATCTTCAGCAGCACACTGACATTGTAGGGGAACAAACTGTGTTACTTTGTTTAGCCATCATCATCATCAAGATGGAGAGTCCAGTCCTTTAGATCCTCTGCAGAGGTTGTGCTGTTGCTAACGGTAACACTCTATTTTAAAGTCTAGGATTGTGAACCCTTTGCAGTAATCGCTGTATCCAACAAGAATTCCTTCTACTGCTCTGATCTGGAATTTGGTGAGTTTTTCTTGTGAAATATATACAAGTGCTTTGGAACCATAAACCCTCAAATACTCAACGCTTGGCTTCTTGCCATGCCACATTTGGGGTTTTCTCTACAGTTCTAAAAAAAAAGTCTATTTTGTAAGTAGGAGGCTGTCACCTCTTCACCCTACCACAGTATTGTTCAGGTAATCAGTTGGCATGCATCTGATCATTTCAGTCAAAAGTTCTGTTCTTTCTTTCAGCTACCCCATGTTCCCCAGGTGTATAAGGCACAGTTCTGATGTTCCATCCCTTGTTGTCTCATGTAGGTTTCTATTTTGTGTCCAGTAAATTCCCCTCCATTATCAGTTCAAGAGGATTTCTCTGAAACGTATTGCTCGTCTTTCTTACATAGTCTCATATCTGAAACCTCATATTATCATAGTTTTTATGGTTGAAAAAATTCACATGTCCATCAAGTTCACCCAAGGGAAGGGAAGGGATTGGATGAGGAAAAGATTTAGGGGAAACAACACATCTTTGTTCTTCATCAGGTAAAAGACTGTGAACATTGAGTTGTCATCTATGAAGGTCACTATAAACCTGTGGCCACTGGATGTAGGCACTCTCGTAGGGCCGCAAACACTGTTGTCTTAGTGGATTTGAGCCTCTGGTTTGGCTTTCCTTAATAAGATAAAATATCAAAAGAAGAAGCAAAAGAGGAAAAGAAACACAAGGCTACAAAATGAGTAATGGAAAAGTGATAATCTTTATTACATATCAAAAGACATAAAAAACATATAAAAAAATAAAAGATAAATGCATCACAGGATGAGATACATAATGTACGCCAGGTAATAGGTCCTGATAAAGTAAAGTATCAAAAGAGTAGTACAGATAATAAGTAATATAAAGTCACAAAAGCACATATAATCATAGACACTAGTATACGTATACATGCTTACAAAAAGCAATAAGGTGAGGAGTGTACCATAGCTACCAACAGATGTATGTCCAAAGTGACAAAAAACATAACATGATCAGTGATAGATAAATAAATGCCAAAAAGTGGCGAAAATAATGTTGGAGAGACAATAACAGGACAGACTATTACCTGGCGTGCAACCCTGATGCGCGTTTCAACCGCAGCAGGTCTTTTTCCTTAATAAGTGTTGCCCTTGTAGCTTTAGATTTTTTGCAACTTTCACATCTAGCAGTAGACAAGTGGACACTACAAAATCTTATGTTATGGTCTGTCTTTGCAGCTGCCTGGATGTCTGTGGCCTAAATGCCTCATTGGGGTTATTTATCATACGGTGCTTGTGTGCTATTGGTTCTCTTGGCTTTTCTGCTGGTCACATGATGACTAGAAAAGGACAAACTTTTACGGGCGACTCTCTTTGGCGCAAAAGAAGTTGCAAATGTGCAAATGTTCCTTTGTGGTTCTAGGGTGATAGAACTGCTCATCTGCTTTGGCAATGGTAATCACTCTCCTTATGTTCAGGATGACATAAACTTTGCCTTGAAATTTGACAGTAAATCATTTTACTGGCGTTTCACAGATAATCTTCCCCCGTCTAGGTTGGGAAAATAAAGCAAGTTATGCTATGGGACACACTAAGATTCCATGCCCCAGATCCCTTTGCATTTATTCTGCTTCCATTTTTCTGGATAGATTGGTTCTTTGTTAATTGAGTCAAGTTCTGTAAAGAAACTGTCATCACTTGTCATGAGACTTGCTCTGGAGTTGATGCACCAGCCTTGTAATATCTGACTGTTTGTAACTTAAAAGGTCCTATTCCAGTGATTTATACATGAATCATAGATTGTGGTTTTGATGCTATGGGGGATATTTATCATACGCTGGCGCTTCTGCCTCTTGATGTATCGGGCTGCCAGCAGCGCAGCGTTTATCCTACGCCAGGCAGGGCCTAGCGTAGAAAAAAACGCAGCCGGCGACTTTTCACGTTTGAAAAGTCGCCGACAGCAGCGAGTGCGCAGGCACGGGGACAGTAACGCCCCGCGCCGGCCCACTCCCCCGCTCGGCCGGCCGCGCCCCCCCTTCACGCCCCTTCACGCCCCACTGGCGTGAAGGTGGCGGATTGGGGAAAATAAACGCAAAAGCTAGCAATATGCTTTCCGTATGGTACATTCCTTCTTTATGTGTTCCCACTCCTTACATCTAAAACATATGCAACACCCCTGCCAATGTATTGGCTAGGGAGTAGTTGTAAACAGTGCCCTCTCCAGGTTAGGAGCTGTCGGAGGGAGTCATGAACCTTCTAGAAAGTTCTAACACTGGGTTTTGGGTTATTAGGTAATCAGCAGCTGTAGATCCTGCGTGACTAGGCAATGGTTAAGTAGATGTGAATTATCAGCCAATTGTATTGCACCATGTACTCTGGGGTGTGCTTGGAGTGTTAACCACCACCTGACCAGGTTAATTAAAAAAACCCTGAACAGGGCGAGGCGGGTCCTCTGTCGAAGTCAATCAGTTCCAGAAAGAGCTTAGAGCACATGCTCTGACCATAGGCCTCTTAGGCCCTAGCTCCCATTAGAGAGCACATCCTGTAACACAGACAGAGTGAAGAGAGAGAAACAATGTTAGTCCACCATCAGTGCTAATTCAGCTAAACCCAGGACAAGAGCTGCAGCATCCACAACTGGACACAGCTCCATCCCAGCCTGCATCTACTACCAGGCTAGTGAACCAACTCCTCCTAGTGAACCAACTCCTCACTCTCCATGCCACTCCAGTACCAGTTCTGCTGTGAATCGTTCAGGCCCATTGTCTGCTGTTGTTCAATAAAGAAACGTGAGTTATTTTGCAAAACATTGGCTCTGTCTGATCCCTGGATCGCGGGCTCCCCATCCATCACCCAGGGACATATATCTTATGGACACACAGGGGGCTGTCAGACAGCCCTCCGGTCCCCATACCAAGCACCGTGACATCAGCGTGCCCTAGGCTGCAATCGTCAGCTACTCTGGTATTCTGGGCCCTGGCTGCCTCCAGGCCCCAAGAACATGCTAGGCCCCGGTGGGGGATGTTGCACATGCTCTTGTTTCCTTTTTGTTATACCTTGTCTCTGTAGCTTTAAGGGTTACTCCACTGTCAGCTTCAGGTCTTGTCTCCAGCACATTTATCAGTGCACTGTATGAGCCAAGTAAGAGAGATTACCTAAAGCATTGCATTAATATGCCACTTCATGTACTGTATATTGAGCCTCATCTGGTCTGTATTTGGTAATAATCTCCCACAGGTCATCCATGGGCAGTAACATCTCCATATTAAACCTCCATAGCTGATAGTTTTCATTGTTTAGCTCGGTGACTGTCTGTTTTAGCTCTGAGCTGCCGGCCATCCTTCTTTCTATATGTATAGACTGTGGGGCTCATTTACTAAGGGTCCAAATCGCGCACTTTCGTTGAGTTTCCCGACAATTTCCGATTTGCGCAAATTGCCCCCCGACTGGACCGGGTAAGTAAATGTGCCCCTGTGTCTCTTACTTGTATATAGAAGATGCTGAAATGAAGATGCTGTTGCAGTGTTTCTCTCTAGCAGCACACAGACATTGTAGGATAAGAAACTTATACTCAGGTTTAAGATGATTTTTTCAGCACAAAAAATGTGCTGAAAAACTCAAACTCGGCTTATAGAAAAAACAGGGGTCCATGCTTACTTGTCCACATATCAGTTGTGATGTGCACCATGCAAACAATGGCATTGCATAGTGCACACCTAATTTTCTCCACAGGGCGGGGCTAACCTGCCCAGAAAAGTAGTGGCTACTGAGAATGGCATATTGTGGGAGAGCTACCGCCATAACATTTTTAAAGTTGTCAGGAATGGTAACTCTATCAAAGGTTAAAAAAAATTGCAACCATCTCAGTCAGTTCTAGGGCTCATGGAAGTGATGGGTCAAACTTACGCTTTTTCTCCAAAGTTTGAGGGCATAGAAAGCTGCACGATTCCCAGAATCACTGTGAGCTGCTCCAGCACTAGTGATGTCAGAATTAGTGACAGAGAACAGCTGACAGGTTTCCTTTAACCCCTTCCCGACATTTGACTTAGTATTACTGCATGGCGGGACATGTGTTCCTGCAATATGCAGTAACACTATGTCATGCTTCTGGCCCCGGCTCCTCAACGGAGCCGGCGCCAGAAGCTGCGGGTGTCAGCTATATAATATAGCTGACACCCGCCTCTAACACCCGCGATCGGAGATTACTCCAATCGCGGGTGTTAACCCCTAGTACGCCGTGGTCGCAGGGGCATTTAACTGGAATCAGACCCCCCGCACTTACCGGGGGGTCCGCTGCTCTGACTGCCAGTGTCCCGGGGCTGTGTAATCCTATTCCGGGGAGCCGGGTCCTGCCTTCTTCTTCTGTGTAACATAATACAGTGTAATACATCTGTATTACACTGTATTAGGTGACGAATAGCTTGAACAAGCGATCACAGGATCGCTTGTTCAAGCTTACCTATAAAAGTGAAGAAAAAAAGTTAAAAACACTAATTAAACACACTTTTTAATAAAAAAGAATTAATTAAATATAGTTAAAGTCCCCTAAACACAAACATTCCCTATACACATCTAATAAAGTAAAAATGAAAACCACCAAAACCCTCTACATATTTGGTATTGCCGCATCCGTAAAAATCTGTATAATAAGTCAGAGACATTATTGGACCCATATGGTGAACGCTGTAAAAACAAAACCCGAAAAACTCGCTAAAAATGTACATTTTTCATAAAATCCCTTCACAAAAATGTTCCAAAAAGTGATCAAAAAAAGTTATGTGCACCAAAATGGTACCAATGAAAAGGACAACTCAACACGTAAAAAATAAGCCCTAAACCAGCTCTATCAACAAAAAGGAATTAAAGTTATATCTCTGAAAAAATGGCGATGCAAAAACAAATGAACCTGACGTTCAAAGCCCCATAACATCTTACAAAAATGAGAGTATGTTTAAAAAACCTCCGAGGCATAAAGTAGACATTCAAAGAATGTCAGTTATTAAGTTTTTTGCTGTTATGTGTGGAAAAAGTAGAACATTTTGAATTTCGAAAATTGAGAATTTTTCCAAATTATCACCAAATATCTGATTTTCTCATAAATAAATGCAAAACATACCACCAACATTTTTTAACTAACATGAAGGACAATGTGTCATGAGAAAACAATTTCAAAATCACTTGGATATGTTAGAGCGTTCCAAAGTTATAAACACTTATAGTGACACAGGGCAGATCTGAAAAAATGGGCCGTGCGAGGAAGGTGACAAGTGGCTTAGTCGTTAAGGGGTTTATGGTATTATGTGATGATATATATTAGGGTCTCAAAAACAACCACACGGGCAAAACCTGGCCTTGTCCTGTCTGGCTCTGGTTCCTTGCCCCTATGCTGCATAAGTCAAAAAAGCAGCTTTTGGACAGGGCACTCTACCCCATTTCCCTGAATATAAGACCTAGTACAATTTGTTTTGAAGCTTAGAAATATAGGGCCTCTCCTGAAAATAGGACCTAGTGGCAGTCATTACTACAGCTCCCCCCACACCATACATTAGGATAAGTAGATAATTTAGATACTGCAAGAGGTTGTGACGTGGGTGAAGAATTCAAGGGATAAATCACTGACTGTTGCATTGAAAATGCGCTATGAGCAGCTACTTGGACTAGAAGGGGCCATTGAAGGAAAGTGCTAATGCTAAACATAAGCCAATGGTGAAGAAATTCACCATGAAATTCTGAGTTTGGAGAGTTATAAGGATGTGGGAGAAGTTGTTAATTTTTTGTTCATGGGAAAATAAGACATCCCCTGAAAAAAGACCTAGTGCCTCTTTAGGAGCAAAAATTAATAAAAAACCACTTGGGCGCATTTACAAAGGGTCCGCGGACTGCACTATCATCAGATATTCCATCGACTTGCGATGTAGCATTTAACTGGGGATTTGGGTGCACGCGATCTGATTTTCGCACATCGGCGCTGGTTTTCTTGCGACACAAATTGGGGGGGGCAGGCCGTCGGACAATCCGACTGATTCAGACTGAGCGCAGGACTTAACATTTAAATTGTGTTGCAAGCCAAACACTTACATGCACCAGGAATAAGAAGGTGAACACCTGATTGGGGAAGCGGCAGATGCAAGATATTGGGTGCACAATCTAAGTGAATCGCGGCAGCTTTGCATTCTCGTCAGGGAAAGCACCTCGGGGATCGCACAGGGAAGTAAATGTGCCCCACTGTCTTATTTTCGGGGGGGAAACACTGTAATACTCACCTTTCCCAGCACCCTGAAGCAATTGCAGACTTCTTTTGTCGTTATTCCTGTGAACAGTAACTGTGAGACTGTGCCATCTGTAAATTGGCAGACGAGATGATGTCACATCTGAAGTCTTCATATTCGGCACATACAGCCCTCACTCACAGGAATAACGGAGAAGACTCCAGTAGCTTCGGAGTGTGGGGGAAAGTGAGTAAATCTTTATTTTTTTCCACAGCAGGAAATGGCTGCTGGCTGCTAAGGGGGCACTGCTATGGGGAGGCACTTTGGTCATATGGGGGGCACTCTGGCTGGTAATGGGGACACTTTGGCTACT
This sequence comes from Engystomops pustulosus, assembly GCF_040894005.1. Taxonomy (NCBI): domain Eukaryota; kingdom Metazoa; phylum Chordata; class Amphibia; order Anura; family Leptodactylidae; genus Engystomops; species Engystomops pustulosus. The sequence goes on along the minus strand of NC_092411.1, from coordinate 293,970,556 downwards.
ATTGGTGGGCACTCTACTATGGGGGGATTATGGCTGCTATGGGAGAACTCTGACTATTTGCTGCTGTGTGGGGGCACAGTTGCCATGGTGGTGTCTCCGGTCATTTAACAAAATGTTCGGTTGTGTGATTGCCCTCAGGGGGCTGATTGAAATACAAATGCTGTATAAATGTATCTACTAAACACATGGAGTAGATACATTTATACAGTAATAAAAAGACATTCGGCCACTTTAAGTCAACCACGAGGCTGATGTGGCCCCAGGTCAATGAGTTCGACCCCCCCTGATGTATAGTGTTTTATTCCCACAGATCAATTATGAAGTTGATGAGCCAAACTTAAAAATGAGTGTCTTATCTCCGACTACATATCGCTTTATTCCTGATAATCAGGCTCAGTATGAAGTTCTTGTTAAGTTTCTGAAATTCTTTAAATGGAATTGGGTTGGAATCATCACAGAGGTAAATAAGGAAACAGGTCTAAGTGAACTGCGGAAACTGATGGCTGAGCATGAGATTTGCATTGAGTTTATAATATATCTGAGTGACAAAAATGTTTACAGTAAGATGTCTGTGGTGGACCAATCATCTACAAATGTTACACTGATCCTAATCCACTACTCAATGTTGTATGCACAACTATTTGATAATTCTAAAGTTCTGCAAGACAATATGACGATCATTTTCCATGAGTCCTGGGCCACCAGATTCATGTATCGGCCGATATATCTGAACTACGGTTTAAGCTTTAAAGTTTACAGACCAATATTACCCAAAGTTCAAATATGGATTAACAATGTGACTCCATCAACCCATCAGAATGACCCCCTGCTGCAGGAAATCTGGTTCAACGTTTTTCTATGTGCGAGTAATGATCCAGTAATGAATGAATATTTGAAGTCAGCGTATAGAGTTGGGAATCCACTTAACTGCACGGAGACACGTTTCATTCCACCATCCCTGTATAATACCAAGGATACGGCCTTGTACTTTACATATGTATCAGTGTATATTCTGGCTCATGCCATACACAAAATGAATTTAAGGGGAAAAAAAACAAGGTCATACAAAGTACAAAAGAAGGTAATGTATAGAAATGCAATGTTTCTGTGTATTTCATTAAAGGGAACCTGTGACCAGGAGACCCATTTTTAGCTCTCCCCCAGTCCCCACAGAGCATAGTACATATACTGCCAAAGTGTTTTTGTATAAAAAATTGGTTTTACAGAAAAAAAGATTTGTGATATTGTACCTTTCATTAGCATGTGCTGTGTTACTAGGCAGTTGCCTAATGGGAGGGTCTGGAAAGGATCAGTTCCCCCCCCCCCCCACCCTTGGGAAACAAGTGACCTTTTCAAATATATGAATAACTCCCCACACTCGGGATTGGCTGTAGAGGAGCAGGGGGCGTCGCTAAGCCAAGTGATGGGTGTTTTCATATATTTGAAAAGGTCACATAGAGTAGCTGTTCCCCAAGGGTGGGGGGGAACTGCTCCTTTCCAGACCCTCCCATTTGGCAACTGCCTAGTCACACAGCACATGCTAATGAAAGGTACAATATAACATATATTTTTTTCTGTAAAACCAATTTTTAATACAAAAGCACTTTGGCAGTGTATGTACTATGCTCTGTGGAGACTGGGGGAGTGCTAAAAATGGGTCTCCTGGTGACAGGTTCCCTTTAACCCCTTAAGGGCGCAGATTATTTTTGTTCCTTTATCGCTCTTCACCTTCAAAAATCTATAGCTTTTTCATTTTTTTTGTGTGCAGAGCTGTGTGAGGGCTTATTTTCTGTGTAATAAATATTACTTTTAAGTGACGTTCTTTATTATTCTATGCCGTGTACTGGAAAGCTGGATAAAAAATTCGAAATATAGTGAAGTTGGTGAAAAAAAAGCATTTTTGTCATTTTCAACTGATTCGTACCAAGCGCCATATTTAACTCTCGAATTGTGTCACACGCCCTATGATAAAGGTACGCCACAAAAAAGATGCCAAACTCTGTCTGGCCAGTGCGGGGAAGCAACACATTCTTGATTTTTGGCGCACTATCTTAGTGAATCGCGGCACACAGCATTATAGATGGACAATGCACTTTTAGTGAACTGTATTGATTTTGTAAGTAAATGTGCCCCAATGTCAGGTTCTCTTAATTTTTTTCTGAATTCTATATTGCTAACAAAACTGGTGTCACAGCTCCAGTGCTTGGCCAGAGATGGCTATATCAGTAACTTACTGCCTTTCTTTACATAAAGACTGAATGTATAGCAAAAGTTCTAGATCATAGGGACCACACACATCTCCGAAAATGGGTCCTTCCCAAAACCAGGATACATGGCTACTCTCTGTTCAGCTCTATAGCAGCATTGAGTGTACAGTATCATTTTGTCTCCTGTCGGAGTTCTCATAAAGAGAATGGCCGTGCATGAGCAGCTCTGTAACTTGAAATTGGCACTTTCAATAAATATATGTTGTCGTAAACTAAAAGGGAATCTTTCGTGTGGTGTTGTGACACTTAATCACCCACAGATCATTATGGACTAGTGGTTTAGTGTTTCAAATCGCCCCGTATGATTACTGTTCATTTTCCTGGGTCCGGGGGCTCTCAGCGCCTGTGTGATGCTGCTAGTGAAGTCAGAGTTGTACAAAATGGCTTCAGTAAACAAGAGCTGAGTACAGAGATGTCTCCTATAGGATAGTAGGGTATGATTATTAATAAAGAGGGTGGAGTTTAGCCGGTATCTAGCACTGTATGGTTACTGTATGCTGAGTTTTACCCTCCTTATGCTGAAGCCCTAGCTACACCTATGAATATAGTTGAATATGTGGTAGGGTATGTGAATACCCTTTAAAAATGTTATTGTCTTTGTATGGTAAAGTTGGATGGTAAATCAACAAGATCACAATGCAGCTCTATAAGAAAGAGTAACTTGTATTAATTATATAAAGCTAGAATTCAACTAGAAGAAAGTGTATCATGTGATGTGCAAATATGCGTGCTGTATGTGCATACAGTGTGTATGCTCTGTGATATATATTTGGGCTGTATGTACATGTGTATGATCTGTGTAATGTATGTTTGTGTGCTGTACATAGACGTGTATGCTCTGTGTAATGTATGTTTGTGTGTTGTATGTACATGTGTATGATCTGTGTAATGTATGTTTGTGTGCTGTACATAGACGTGTATGCTCTGTGTAATGTATGTTTGTGTGTTGTATGTACATGTGTATGCTCTGTGTAATGTATGTTTGTGTGCTGTACATAGATGTGTATGCTCTGTGTAATGTATGTTTGTGTGTTGTATGTACATGTGTATGCTCTGTGTAATGTATGTTTGTGTGCTGTACATAGATGTGTATGCTCTGTGTAATGTATGTTTGTGTGTTGTATGTACATGTGTATGCTCTGTGTAATGTATGTTTGTGTGCTGTACATAGATGTGTATGCTCTGTGTAATGTATGTTTGTGTGTTGTATGTACATGTGTATGCTCTGTGTAATGTATGTTTGTGTGCTGTACATAGATGTTTATGCTCTGTGTAATGTATGTTTGTGTGATGTATGTACATGTGTATGCTCTGTGTAATGTATGTTTGTGTGTTGTATGTACATTTGTATGCACTGTGTAATGTATGTTATGTGTACAGTATTAAAATATGTGCATACTCTTTGTATAGTATATTGTGTGTACTGTATGTGGACATGATTGTGGACATAATTATTTATAATTATTTAGACATATGTACTAAAACTAAAAATTAAACTTCAATTCAACTCACTTAACATTCAGGCTTCAGGTTAATGTTCAGAAAAATGTGGCAAGTTCATTGCTCATTGCTTGCCTGCTGAGCAGCCAATTAACAGATTTAGCATGCCTATGATTGGCTAGGAAGGACATGTGTGATCACATATCTAGATGCAAATACAGAAAAGAGAAAGAGCTGGGAAGTGGCTCCTGGCTGTGATTGGGTCAGCCTCCCTGTTCTGGGAAGTTAGATGAGAAAAGGAGGTTGCTGTTATAAGTGACAGGTAAAAATCTGAAATAATTGCCCTTTTTAAGACACTTTAACAACTGCATGTTGCTACACGTAGGCTGCTATAGTGCACACCCAGTCCTAGAGCTGTCTGCATTTCCTGCATGATAAAGTAAGACCTGCATTAGAACAGTCAGAATTACACATTTGTACCTGGTGTAGCTGAGCTCATAACTACTTTGTAGACATATGAGTAGAGAGTTCTTGCCGTCTGGGGTCTGCTCCTCACCTTGTATCCTTTTTGGGGTCCGTTAAATTGTAGAAAGTTTGTAAAAAAAAAAGAAATGGAGAATCGAGAGTACTCCATGTGTCCCTGCACTTCCAATTGTTAAACCGTATAGAAACACGCTTAAATGTATGTTCTAAGTCTATTTTTATTTTATTTTTTAAAACAAATAAATATAAAAACAATAAAATAGGATTACAAAGTCGTATAGCTCAGCTCTTTTACAAGCTGATTAAAAGATAAAGATGTGCACTGTCTGTTCTGGCTTCTGTCTATCCATATGAAGGGGTAAATGGCACCAACTACACTATACAACCCCTCTCCTGTGTATAATTCTGGGAACATATGGCCTGGAATTGGATTTTTTTTAGGATGATCCAATTTTTTTCCAGAGCTTTTTTGATTTCCTGTTGTTGTGAGTTATATGTGGTGATGAAATTTGTCTTCTATTTCTCTGTTGTGTCCACAGTTTTGGTTTCTGGATTTAGGTGTGATTTTTGTGTTTTTGTGGCTGCTCGCCTATATGCATCTTGTATTACGGTTTTGGGATATGATTTTTCCTTAAATCTATGTTTCAGTATTTGTGCTTTTTTTGTAAATATCATTATTGGAGCTATTCTTTTTTTACACAGAGAAATTGACTGTTTGGTATGTTATTACACCATTTTTTGTTATGCTCACTCGTATAATCCAGGTAGCTGTTTGCATGCTTTAAGTTTACATTTTTTAAAATGTGTCTCTGTGTATATACTGTTGTTTACGTTTTTGATCGTTATGTGCAGAAATTCAATCCTCTTTTTGTCATATGTAGCTGTAAATTGTAAGCCCCAAATGTTTTTGTTCAAATGTTCATGAAAGCTTTGGGTTAAAGTTATTAGTCCTTTCCAGATCGGAAAGAGATCGTTGATGTATATTTTTTACATGACAATATTTTCTGACCATTGTGAATTGTCCCAAATGTACTCTTTTTTCGAAGCACCACATAAATGAGTTTGCACAGCTGGGTGCTACCCTGGTCCCCATAGCTGTCCCAAATTTCTGTAGGTAGTATTGTTGGTTGAATGTAAAGTAATTGTTGTGTAGAATAAATGTAAGACCTTCCAGTAGGGATTCTTGGATTTATGGGACTCGTTGGCCCTGTATTAGGAAGTGTTCTACACATCTTATACCCTTATACCCACATCTTATCATTGTTAGAGTATAAAGCAGACAGATCGCACATAAGAAAAGTGTATTTGTTTTGCCATTGTATTTCCTGTAGTTCCTTTGATTGAAATCCTTAAAATAGCTGTGTAGTTTGGACATGTGCTGTAATATTATATCCAGATATTGTGAAAAATTGCTGGTTAAAAAAATGACTCACGAAATAATCAATGGACCTGCAGGATTTTTTAAGGATTTTTGGTAAATGATAGTAGAAGGAAGCAAAAGGGTTAGAAATAGTTAAGAAACTGAATTTATTCTTGGTAAGTAGTTGCTTTCTATGTGCTTGTTTTAGGAAGTCATGACATTTTTTTCTAATTTTGGAAACGGGTTCTCTTTGATTTTTTGATAATAGACAGGGTTGTCTAGAATTTTGATTGCTTCATGTACATATTTTTCCATGTCCTGTATTACAGTGCCCCTGTCCTTGTCTGCCGATCTTATTGTGATTAGTTTATTGTCCTGTAAATTTTGGATGGCTTCTCTCTCCTCTTTAGAAACGTTGTGATTAAGTAGGGGTTTCTCAATGATTGTCTTGGAGTACCATTTCACTAAAAGTAGCGAGATGATGGCCATGGCTATTGATGGGATAAAACCTAGATTTAGGTTTGAGTGAATTTAGTGAATTCTGGGTGGGGTAGAATTTTTTTTAGATTGTTCATAGTGGTGTTCATATTTTGGGATGCTATTCTGAATAAATTGCTGAATAAATTGCTCTGTTCTGGTATGGTTAAGTTGATGAGTTTAACCCCTTAAGGACGCAGCCTGTTTGCAGGTTAAGGCTCGCAACTTTTTTTTGAAATTTGACCAGTGTCTCTTCCTGTGGTAATAACTTTTGAACACTGTTACTTATCAAAGCGATTCTGAGATTGTTTTTTCCCCACATGTTGTACTTCATTTTAGTGGTAAATTTTGGCTGATAAGTTTTGCGTTTATTTACAAAAAAAAGAAAAAAATGATGAATTTTTTGAAAAATTTGCCATTTTCGAAATTCTAAATCACCGCGTTTTCAGGCAGATAGATTTACCACCTAAATAACTTGCAGAATAACATTTCCCATTTGTCTACTTTACATTTTCATAATTTTTGAAATGTTTGGATAATTTATTTTGCCGTCACGCGGCCTACAAATCGAATAGCGATTTTCCGTATTTTCGGAATTGACTATTTTGGGGATAAATAACCCCCTATATATCCAACCCATTTTCAAATCTGCACCCCTCAAACTATCAGAAACAGCATTTACAAAGATTGTTAACCCCTTGAGATCTTCATAGTAAATGGCGGTGAAATTTAGAATGGTCAAATTTTGTCGGTTATACGTTCATTTAGCCCTAAAATTTACACATTTCCAAAAGATAAAAAGAGAAAACTGACCATAAAATTTGTTCTACAATTTCTCCTGAGTGCAGCGACCCCCCACATGTGGACATTACTTGTGTTATGGGGGCACAGCAAGGCGCAGAAGGGAAGGAGCACCCTGCAGCTGCCAGGATTTTAGTTTTCTGGTTGCCCCCTTTTGAAGGCTATAAAATTTTCGCTTTTCCGTTATTTGGGTCATGTGACGGCATTTTTTTTTGCAGGACGAGATGCTTTTTCCAGTGTTGCCATTTTGGGGTTGGTATCACCTATTGTTGAAAATTTTGGAACTTTTTTTGAGGTTATGAGTAGAAAAGCATCAATTCTGTACTGGATTTTTTACTTTTTTTTTTTTTCGTGTACACCGTATAGCCTAATAATCCTGTTATCTTTATTCTATGGGTCGATACGATTACGGGGATACCAGACATGAATATTTTTTCTTATGTTTTACAAAATTTACCAAATAAAACCCTAATGTGGGGAAAAATCTATCATTTTTGCATCGCTGTCTTCCAAGTGGCATAACATTGTTACGTTTTTGGCTACAGAGCTGGTTGATGGCTTGTTTTTTGCGGGACATGTTGTTCTTTGCAACAATATCATGGAGTACATCTGGAGTACATATGTTTTGTTGATCACTTTTTATTGCATTTTTAGTGGGATATAATAGGTAAAAATCATAATTTTTGGCGGGTTTTTAGCGTTTTTTTTTTACGGCGTTCATCATATGGGTTCAATAGTTATTTTGTTTTATTCTATGGATTGTTACGGACGCGGTGATACTATATATGTGGGGTTTGTGTTATGATTTAGACTTTTTTGAGCGTTATATGTCTCTTTATATGTTTTGGGGCTTATGGGCATTTTTAGTGATTTATAAAGTAATTTTTTATTGAAAAACATTTTTTTTTTACTTTTTTTTACATGATCCACCATGGGATATGAACAAGCAATCATCTGATTGCTTGTTCTTGATAATACTCTGCAATACTAATGTATTGCAGGGTATCATCAGTGCCAGCCTATGCAGATGCATAGGCTGACACTTTGCCTTTAAGATGCCTTAAAGGTAAACCCTCCAGGCTTCTCTGGGGTCCCGATCGGACCCCAGAGCTGCCAAAACAGTGGTCGGCCCCCCCGAAAACGGTGCGGGGGGGCCGATCGTGGAGTAAAGACCCCCAGAAGGCATGTTAAATGCCGCGGTCGCGTTGACCGCGGCATTTAACGGGTTAAACACCCGCGATCGGAGCCCACTCCGACCGCGGGTGTTAGCTGGGGATGTCAACGGTAGATTACCGTTGAAATCCCGCGGCTAACGATGCCGGTTCGGCTGCTATACAGCGCTGAACCGGCATCGTCTCTGCGCAGTAGCTGTACTGCGCTGAGCGCTATTCGCGGGACTCAGCGCAGTACAGCTACGGCGCAGAGCGCTAAGGGGTTAAATGAGCATTCTGACAGGGTTTTATGTAGCAATTTGTACGTTTTTGAAGGTTGGTTCATAAATGAGCCTGAGTCCCCTAGGGATGATTTTATCTTTAATGTATAGTTGAAAAAATTTCATAATGCTTTCATAAAGCAAATATTTGTTCCCCCTCCCCCTATCACCCTTCACCCTATCAGGTTATAGAAAATATTGATATTGTACAGGTTTATAGAAGAATTTGATGACTCCAAAGCATAACATTCTTATTGCCTTTTCACAGCTACAGAGGTACATGAGACATGTCCAATACACAGATCCCGATGGGAGGAAGATTTCCTTAAATGGAAGACGCCAAGTGACTTTTCTATTGAAATTAGTAAACTGGAAGCAAAATGACGGGACATATACAGAAGAGGTCATAGCTTACGTGAAAGAAAAACAAGAAAACTTATTAGAAAATAAAGAAGCAGAAAAAATCAAATGGAAAAATGGCAAAGTAGGTAAAATTTGATTCCTAGCTTGTGTTTCCTAGAGAACTCACAGGCATTTTCATTCGGGTGCTCAGCATACAGAAGTGTGCCATGAAAGAAGCCAGACCACACTTTTGCTATGAGACACACAGGGGGGATTTATCAGAGCTTGTACTCCAAGTATCTTTCATAAAATCCCTGAAATAAGCACATTAACTTATGCACAGCCAGGAATTGAATATTTACCCCCTTATGCCAACTCAAGGCCAAGAGGCAGTGAAGAGGACCTCAGTAAAAAGAAAACCTTTTTCCAGCTCACCTCCAGCCTCTATGCATTCCGGAAACGGCACGGACTTCACCTCGTTTGTTGAGGTCTCACTTGCATACGAAAAAACTCTCGACAGTCCAGCCAAATTCCAAGAAAAACTTCAAGACTTTATTTGGTCAGAATTCAAACATCCACAGCATTGTTTTTCAATGTTCCCTTTCTCAATCCAACGCGTTTCGAACGGGTTAACCGTTCTTAATCATGGTGTATCTGAAGAGGACCTGCCTGCCAGTGGAGTGGGCCACCATAAATCCTTTGTGCCCACACTTGTGCATTACCTATATCCTGCACCAGGCATAGAACTGCCCAATAACACTCTAGCTGCCACAGAAAAGAGGCGGTCCAAGATTCCACACAGATCTGGAGGCGGGGCAAACATTTAGATTCCCCCCCATAGTTATTAACCCACTAAGTGCAGACTTTCCAAAAACTAATAGTGAAAAATAGAAGTATCCAGGCTATCTGCATCTTTAAGATTTATACCGAGAGTCACGCAATAGAGAAAGTTGTGCTCACTCTGTAAAATCGGTGGTTTGATAATGTCACCCGCATTTTGTCACAGAAGCAAGAACATTAGAGTTTGGCAGATATAATTTAGTGTTATTTTCTGGGGTGGTACACAATTGTGATGAGTTGCCTGTTTAGTCTCAAATCTGGGACTTTTTGTGTTGTGCGGCTTTTAAGTTCCAAATAGTAGTTTACCAAAAGTAAGTCTGGGTCTAGCATGCTCTGTTTTAGGACTTATTAGGTGCAATAATGGGATAATTCTAAGCCCAAATCTCGCACAAGTTAAACAAACATCTGGGATAAAAAGATAAATAAAACGCATTGCACTAAATCTTTGAGGCAGCAAACTTTGGAAGGCTGCTTGATTTTGCATCTAAAAAGTGAAAAACTGTGAAAAGTCTCACAAAAAGTTGCACAGAAAAAAAGAAAAAGAAAGCAATAGGAGTGATACATGTCCCCCATAGGCTGCTATAGTGCAGGACCACTGTTCGCCAATTTGTCTTTCCATCATCATACAGCAATATCTTAATGAATAAGTTTTTACTGTTAGCAGTTCCAGCAGCATACAGTGATATATTAATGGAGCAGTTTAAGTGTTATTTGCAATTGCAGCAAGTTTACAAAATGCATGGTTAATGTGATGTTAACACATGCGTGAATGTGAGTTTATATTGCGTTTTGTAAGCGCATAAGTTAACAGTAATGTAATTACATTAATGTGTTTAAAAACGCAATTAAACTGCAATTAAAACGCAAGAGGTGACCTCACCCTTAGAAGTAAACAATACATTTGAAAAAAAAATTCAGAATTTGCAAAAAGGAGGTTACTTTGCAAAATTTTAAACATTTAAAGCATGTTAAATAATTCCTATTTACATGTTAAAATAGGGTCCATAAAAAAATCCTGCCTTTGCACCTGTCCTGGACCAGGTGCAAATTTGTGTCTAAAACATCGCAAAAACAGGAAAAACAGTGATACATAAGTGAAAAGTCACACGGAACATCTGGAAAACAAAGATACATAAGGCACAAGGTTCAGACCAAGGCGTACTGGAAAAACCACAGCAAAAGTTGCAGAGAGAAGTGAGATTTTATCCTCTACTTCTCTAACAGATCCAACAAAGTATTTAGCAGATTCCACCATACATACAGTTGCTCTCTTATCAAAAAGAAAATGTGGACATGGTCTGGGTGTGATGCATCAAAGTACGTAGGAGTCTATGAAGGACACACACACAAACAAAACTTCGGGCACATTTTTTCTTCCGATATATACCCACAACAACATAGGATGAGTATCCTCTTCCTGATATATGGGGACGTATTGTAGCAGTGTACTGGTCCTGTACACTGCACCATAATAGACTCACTGGGGGAGATTCATTACCAGAAAACTTAATATCCCCGTCCCCTTGTCGGAGCAAAACCAGGCAGTGACTGGGGTGAGAGGAGGTTGAGCCGGACATCCAAAACTGTCTCAATTAATCCCCATTAACTATATATATATATATATATATATATATATATATATATATATACACTCACCGGCCACTTTATTAGGTACACCTGTCCAACTGCTCGTTAACACTTAATTTCTAATCAGCCAATCACATGGCGGAAACTCAGTGCATTTAGGCATGTAGACATGGTCAAGACAATCTCCTGCAGTTCTCCCGAGCCTCAGTATGGGGAAGAAAGGTGATTTGAGTGCCTTTGAACGTGGCATGGTTGTTGGTGCCAGAAGGGCTGGTCTGAGTATTTCAGAAACTGCTGATCTACTGGGATTTTCACGCACAACCATCTCTAGGGTTTACAGAGAATGATCCGAAAAATAAAAAACATCCAGTGAGCGGCAGTTCTGTGAGCGGAAATGCCTTGCTGATGCCAGAGGTCAGAGGAGAATGGGCAGACTGGTTCGAGCTGATAGAAAGGCAACAGTGACTCAAATCGCCACCCGTTACAACCAAGGTAGGCAGAAGAGCATCTCTGAACGCACAGTATGTCCAACTTTGAGGCAGATGGGCTACAGCAGCAGAAGACCACACCGAATGCCACTCCTTTCAGCTAAGAACAGGAAACTGAGGCTACAATTTGCACAAGCTCATCAAAATTGGACAGTAGAAGATTGGAAAAACGTTGCCTGGTCTGATGAGTCTCGATGTTGCTCATCTTCTGCTGCGACATTCGGATGGTAGGGTCAGAATTTGGCATCAACAACATGAAAGCATGGATCCATCCTGCCTTGTATCAACGGTTCAGGCTGGTGGTGGTGGTGTCATGGTGTGGGGAATATTTTCTTGGCACTCTTTGGGCCCCTTGGTACCAATTTAGCATCGTTGCAATGCCACAGCCTACCTGAGTATTGTTGCTGACCATGTCCATCCCTTTATGACCACAATGTACCCAACATCTGATGGCTACTTTCAGCAGGATAATGCGCCATGTCATAAAGCTGGAATCATCTCAGACTGGTTTCTTGAACATGACAATGAGGTCACTGGACTCAAATGGCCTCCACAGTCACCAGATCTCAATCCAATAGAGCATCTTTGGGATGTGGTGGATCGGGAGATTCGCATCATGGATGTGCAGCCGACAAATCTGCGGCAACTGTGTGATGCCATCATGTCAATATGGACCAAAATCTCTGAGGAGCTTCCAGCACCTTGTTGAATCTATGCCACGAAGAATTGAGGCAGTTCTGAAGGCAAAAGGGGGTCCAACTCGTTACTAGCATGGTGTACCTAATAAAGTGGCCGGTGAGTGTATATATATATTGCAAAATAGGCAGCACTCCAAAGTAAGTGTGAAAAAACAGGTACTTGTTTATTCCAACATGTGCCAAACAGCTACGTTTCGGCTCCTGTGGCCTGGAGCCTTTCTCAAGCAGGAGCCGAAAAGTAGCTGCTTGGCACATGTTGGAATAAACATTTACATGTTTTTTCACACTTGATTTGGAGTGCTGCCTTTTTTGCATTGTATATTGTGGAAGGATTGAATGGTCCAAATCCTGGGACGTGCACCCGAATACCATTTTTCTCCATACAAAGCCGTAAGAGTGCTGCTACTGCTATATATATATATATATATATATATATATATATATATATATATATATACATATATATATATATATATATATATATATATATATATATATATATATATATTTATATACAGTATATAGTGGTATTCATTCTCCATTCTTTGGTATGTCAGGTTTGGTGCTAGGGCCCCCTGACACTGAAGGCCCCATAGAAGTTGCTATGACTGCTACTGCTCTGCTGTAGTTTCACCCCTGCCTCCTGCAATCTGCTCTGTTCAGCAACAGTTAATGTTTTGATTGAAAGACATCAGCTCCAACTGCCTACAGCAGTCTCCTGTACGTGTTTGGATTATATTCGGTCCAGTGCTGATTTTAGTTTTGCTTGACCCAGTTATGTTCTGTTAAATTACTCTATTTCCTGATAATTCTATACATTTGATATTTTAGTTTTTTGAATCTTGACTTTCGTACTTTTGACTATCCCTTTTGTGCCTTATACTGTATGCCATTTCTGCTGTAACCTGCACCTCTGACCAGTTATTATTGTGTTTTCTGTTTTTAGGTTTTGTTTTCTGTCCGCACAGTGACCTAGGAAGGGAACAGCTTCTAGTTGTTCCATATGAACTTAGGACTCTAAGCGGCAAGCAGGAAGGTTTCTGTTTTTCAGGGCTCAGTTTAGGGTTCGCTATCCTGTCTGTCCTTCACATCCAGAGCCCACATAACAAGAGTTTATACATTTTTATCAGATTACAGACAGTCCTTAGATTACGTGTAACATAACATATTTTATAATGTAGCAAACAAACAAAGAAGGTGCCAGCTCACCGTTCAAGGCTCCCGCAGCAATCCTCCAGGTGCACGGACAAAAGTGTAAGCCATACACAGACAAACTCGAGTTTCAAGGTAGAGGATTCCAGCACAGTCACGGAGGATGCAGGTAGGTTTCAAGTAATCTTTATTCCAGCATTAAAAGCTTGGTCACACAATACATGCAGCAAACGGACAGTCTGCCTACCTCTGTCCGTTTGCTGCATGTATTGTGTGACCAAGCTTTTAATGCTGGAATAAAGATTACTTGAAACCTACCTGCATCCTCCGTGACTGTGCTGGAATCCTCTACCTTGAAACTCGAGATATTTTAAAATGTAGATCCAGACAAAAATGTTTTTGGGCCCAGTGACAATTTTTTGCTGTAATGGGACCATGGATTATCAAAAAAGCTTCATTACAGCTGATCATTGCAGTCTGGGACTATAGGAAAGCATCCAGAGAGCTTCACCAGAGGTCACAGTGGGCAGAGGGCTCCGTCTTTAACTAGGGGTTGTCTGTAAGTCAGGTGTCCTTAAGTAGGGAACCGCCTGTAATCTGTTTGAAAACAGAAATATTTGTTTTGCATAGAAAAAATAAAACAAAAGACTTTCTCCTAAGAGTCCAAACTGTGTGTGTTTCTAGAAGCTAATAAAAATAAGCCCCCAGCCATTGTTTCTTTTGTGACTTTTAGCCTTTCAAGGATTGTGCTGCTATTTTGTTCTTCTTTTGTTCTTCACCAAAAAAGAGTAAATGCTTTTATATGTTTATAAAGAAATTCTTTACATTTGGCAACCTGATATCTTATGCACAACATTTCTTATAATGTGAGTTTCTGATTATATAAATGATATTTATGGTTTCTGATTCCCTTCACATACAAGAAGCCACAGTCTCGCTGTAATGCTCCATGTTCTCCAGGATCCAGGAAGGCTCCTAATGGAGGACATCATGTCTGCTGCTATAACTGTGTCCCATGTTCCAAAGATGAAGTGTCCAACACAACAGGTGAGGCTGTGTACTCAGATTCAAAGTTTGATACAAAATATACATCAGATTTTATTTAACTCTGTCGCCAGTGCTGATTACTTTAACCCTGCTCCCACGCTAAAATGGTCAAAGGTGACAGGAAATGTTTCAAAATGTAAAATTTTTCTTTTACATTTTTAAAGCATAATAAATAGAGATGAGCGAACATGCTCGTCCGAGCTTGATGCTCGGTCGAGCATTAGGGTACTCGAAACTGCTCGTTGCTCGGACGAATACTTCGCCCGCTCGAGAAAATGGCAGCTCCCGCCGTTTTGCTTTTTGGCGGCCAGAAACAGAGCCAATCACAAGCCAGGAGACTCTGCACTCCACCCAGCATGACGTGGTACCCTTACACGTCGATAGCAGTGGTTGGCTGGCCAGATCAGGTGACCCTGGGATAGACTAGCCGCTGCCCGCGCTGCTCGGATCATTCTGTGTCTGGATGCCGCTAGGGAGAGAGCTGCTGCTGGTCAGGGAAAGCGTTAGGGTGTTCTATTAGCTTACTGTTAGGCAGGAGTGATTCTCAAAGAACCCAACAGCCCTTCTTAGGGCTACAATAACGTTCTACTTTTTTTATTTTAATTTGCATCTAGTACCATTTTGTGAGGAATTAGCAGGGGGACTTGCTACCGTTGTGTTTAGCTCTTAGTGGCACACATATCCATAGCAAAGGCTGAAGTGGCAAAATTCAGTAGGGGTTGGATTTCAATTAGGCACTAACTCAGTGTCATCTCATCTGGCATAGTAGTGTGCTTTGATACTTGGCTAGAAAATAGCCATAGGAGAATACAAAGAGCTTACTTACGCCTACAGTAGCGTTCTATATATTTGATTTCTGGTTGATCTGCTGGTGGCTGTACTTTCTGCAGTGCATGTACTAGCCAATTCTGAGCAATTTGTAGTGAGACTTGCGACCGCTGTGTTCTGCGCTTAGTGACGCACATATCCATAGCAAAGACCGAAGTGGGAAAATTTAGTAGGGGTTGGATTTCAATTAGGCACTAACTCAGTGTCATCTCATCTGGCATAGTAGTGTGCTTTGATACTTGGCTAGAAAATAGCCATAGGAGAATACAAAGAGCTTACTTACGCCTACAGTAGCGTTCTATATATTTGATTTCTGGTTGATCTGCTGGTGGCTGTACTTTCTGCAGTGCATGTACTAGCCAATTCTGAGCAATTTGTAGTGAGACTTGCGACCGCTGTGTTCTGCGCTTAGTGACGCACATATCCATAGCAAAGACCGAAGTGGGAAAATTTAGTAGGGGTTGGATTTCAATTAGGCACTAACTCAGTGTCATCTCATCTGGCATAGTAGTGTGCTTTGATACTTGGCTAGAAAATAGCCATAGGAGAATACAAAGAGCTTACTTACGCCTACAGTAGCGTTCTATATATTTGATTTCTGGTTGATCTGCTGGTGGCTGTACTTTCTGCAGTGCATGTACTAGCCAATTCTGAGCAATTTGTAGTGAGACTTGCGACCGCTGTGTTCTGCGCTTAGTGACGCACATATCCATAGCAAAGACCGAAGTGGGAAAATTTAGTAGGGGTTGGATTTCAATTAGGCACTAACTCAGTGTCATCTCATCTGGCATAGTAGTGTGCTTTGATACTTGGCTAGAAAATAGCCATAGGAGAATACAAAGAGCTTACTTACGCCTACAGTAGCGTTCTATATATTTGATTTCTGGTTGATCTGCTGGTGGCTGTACTTTCTGCAGTGCATGTACTAGCCAATTCTGAGCAATTTGTAGTGAGACTTGCGACTGCTGTGTTCTGCGCTTAGTGACGCACATATCCATAGCAAAGACCGAAGTGGGAAAATTTAGTAGGGGTTGGATTTCAATTAGGCACTAACTCAGTGTCATCTCATCTGGCATAGTAGTGTGCTTTGATACTTGGCTAGAAAATAGCCATAGCAATAGGATAGCATTGTTTGGTTTTAAAAACTCAAAAAAAAACAAAAAACACAAAAAAAACAAAAAACACAAAAAAACCCCAAAAAAGTTAAAAAAAAAAAAAAGTTATAACTCTCATTTTAAAAATGTTTAACCCGAGGGCTAGGGGTAGAGGACGAGGGCGGGGACGTGGGCGTCCAACTACTGCAGGGGTCAGAGGCCGTGGTCCTGGGCGGGGTGAGACACCACCTGCTGATGAGGGAGCAGGGGAACGCCGCAGAGCTACACTCCCTAGGTTCATGTCTGAAGTTACTGGGACTCGTGGTAGAGCACTGTTGAGGCCAGAACAGTGCGAACAGGTGATGTCGTGGATTGCTGACAATGCTTCGAGCAATTTGTCCACCACCAGTCAGTCTTCCACGCAGTCCACCCATGTCACCGAAATCGCCACTCCTCCAGCTCCTGCACCTCAGCCTCCTCCCCCCCAGTCTGCCCCCTCCCAGGAAAATTTGGCATTTGAACCGGCATACTCTGAGGAACTGTTTTCTGGACCCTTCCCACAGTCACAAACCACTTGTCCGGTTGCTGCTGAGCAATTTTCCGATGCCCAGGTTTTCCACCAGTCACAGTCTGTGGGTGATGATGACCTTCTTGACGTAGTGGAAGTGTGTAAAGAGGTGTCCGACGATGAGGAGACACGGTTGTCAGACAGTGGGGAAGTTGTTGTCAGGGCAGGAAGTCCGAGGGGGGAGCAGACTGAGGGCTCGGAGGATGATGAGGTGACAGACCCAAGCTGGGTTGAGAGGCCGGGTGAACACAGTGCTTCTGAGACGGAGGAGAGTCCTCGACCAGAACAGGTTGGAAGAGGCAGTGGTGGGGCCAGACGGAGAGGCAGGGCCAGAGCTGGTGCATCAGCGCCAAATGTGTCAACTAGTGAAGCTCCCGTGGCGAGGGCTCTTGCGGCGAGGGCTAGATCTTCAGAAGTCTGGAGGTTCTTTAAGGAAACACCGGATGACCGACGGACTGTGGTGTGCAACATTTGCCAAACCAGACTCAGCAGGGGTTCCACCACTACTAGCTTAACTACCACCAGTATGCGCAGGCATATGAATGCTAAACACCCCACTCAGTGGCAACAAGCCCGTTCACCTCCGGCCGTGCACACCACTGCTCCTTCCCCTGTGTCAGCTGCTAGTCAGCCCCCTGCCCAGGACCCTGCCACAAAAACCCCATCGTCGCCTCCACGATCCTCCACAGCATCCACCAGCGTTCAGCTCTCCATACCCCAGACGCTGGAGCGGAAACGCAAATATAGTGCAACCCACCCGCACGCCCAAGCCCTTAATGTGCACATCTCCAGATTGCTTAGCCTGGAGATGCTGCCCTATAGGCTAGTAGAGACCGAGGCCTTTCGCAACCTCATGGCGGCGGCCGCCCCTCGGTATTCGGTCCCCAGCCGCCACTACTTTTCCCGATGTGCCGTCCCAGCCCTGCACCAGCACGTGTCAGACAACATCATCCGTGCCCTGACCAACGCCGTTTCTGACAAGGTCCACCTGACCACGGACACGTGGACGAGTGCTGCCGGGCAGGGCCACTATATATCGCTGATGGCACATTGGGTTAACTTGGTGGAGGCTGGGACCGAGTCTGACCCTGGGGCTGCTCATATACTGCCGACGCCGAGGATTGCGGGGCCTACCTCGGTCCAGGTGTTTCAGGCCTACTATGCCTCCTCCTCCTCCCACCCCTCCTCCACCTCCTCCTCCGAACTACCATCCGTGGGCACGGCGCCATCAGTCGGTAGCTCTAGGCACAGCAGCAGTGCCGTCGCTAAGCGACAGCAGGCGGTGCTCAAACTGCTGAGCCTAGGCGACAAAAGGCACACCGCCCAAGAGCTATTACAGGGCATCACGGCGCAGACTGATCTGTGGCTGGCACCGCTGAACCTCAAGCCGGGAATGGTTGTGTGTGACAACGGCCGTAACCTGGTGGCGGCTCTGCAACTCGGCAGACTGACACATGTGCCATGCCTGGCCCATGTGTTAAATCTGATAGTTCAGCGTTTCCTCAAGACATACCCCAATCTGTCTGATTTGCTCACGAAGGTGCGCCGCATCTGTGCGCATTTCAGGAAGTCCAGCCCAGATGCTGCCACTCTCAGGGCAGCGCAGCGCCGCCTCCAACTGCCCGCTCACCGACTGTTGTGCGACGTGCCCACGAGGTGGAATTCAACACTGACCATGTTATCCAGAGTTTACCAGCAGCGCAGAGCGATTGTAGACTGCCAGATGTCAACTTCCACCAGAACTGGTAGTCAGGTCAGTCAGCTTCCTCAAGTCTACAATGAGGAGTGGACGTGGATGTCTGATATCTGTCAGGTGCTGAGTAACTTTGAGGAGTCAACACAGATGGTCAGTGGCGATGCCGCCATCATCAGCCTCACCATCCCGCTGCTTGGCCTGTTGAAAAACTCTCTGGTCAGCATGAAGTCGGAAGCTTTGCGCTCGTCACAAGAGACAGGGGAAGAATATTCCCTTGTTGATAGCCAAAGCACCCTGAGGTCTGTTTCTCAGCGCATATCGGAGGAGGTGGAGGTGGAGGAGGATGAGGAGGAAGAGGAGGAGAATGTTGGAGACACAAGAGGGGACCATTGTTGAGTCCTTCACTGTTCAGCGTGTATGGGCAGAAGAAGAGGAGTTGGAGGAGTTGGAGGAGGAGGAAATGGACAGTCAGGCCAGTGAGGGGAGTGAATTCTTACGCGTTGGTACTCTGGCGCATATGGCAGATTTCATGCTAGGCTGCCTATCCCGTGACCCTCGCGTTCAAAGAATTTATTCCAGCACCGATTACTGGGTGTTCACTCTCCTGGACCCACGGTACAAGCAAAATCTTCCCACTCTCATCCCTGCAGAGGAAAGGAGTGTGAGAATGCATGAATACCAGCAGGCCCTGGTGCACAAGCTGAAACAGTATTTCCCTTCTGACAGCGCTAGCGGCAGAGTGCGTAGTTCTGCGGGACAAGTAGCGAGGGAGAGTAGGCGAGCAGGCAGCTTGTCCAGCACTGGCAAGGGTACGCTTTACAAGGCTTTTGCCAGCTTTATGTCACCCCAGCAAGACACTGTCACCTGTCCCCAGTCTCGGCAGAGTAGGGCTGATCTTTACAGAAAGATGGTGAGGGAGTACGTAGCTGACCATACCATCGTCCTAAATGATCACACAGCTCCCTACAACTACTGGGTTTCAAAGCTGGACATGTGGCACGAACTGGCGCTGTACGCCTTGGAGGTTCTTGCCTGCCCTGCCGCTAGCGTCTTGTCCGAGCGGGTTTTCAGTGCAGCTGGTGGCATCATCACCGATAAGCGTACACGCCTGTCGACTGACAGCGCTGACAGGCTGACGCTTATTAAAATGAATAAAGGCTGGATTTCTCAGAATTTCCAATCTCCACCAGGTGAAGGAAGCTCAACCTGAATAATTGATCCACTCCTCCTCCTCCTCATTTTCCTCCTTCTCCTCCTCTTTGTACAGTAAAGCAGAGGAAAATGGCTATTTTTTGACAGGGCCCACTGGCTCTTGCTATAGTACTTCATGCATTTAATTTTTCTGGAGGGCCACCTACCCGGTCCTCTGTTTGAAACAATTTTTGTGAGTGCCACATACAGGCACTCAATCTATTCCATTTTTCTGGAGGGCCACCTACCCGGTCCTCTGTTTTAAAAAATTTTTGGGACTGCCACATACAGGCACTCAATCTATTCCATTTTACTGGAGGGCCACCTACCTGCTCCTCTGGTTTGAAAAATGTTTGGGACTGCCACATACAGGCACTCAATCTATTCCATTTTACTGGAGGGCCACCTACCTGCTCCTCTGGTTTGAAAAATGTTTGGGACTGCCACATACAGGCACTCAATCTATTCCATTTTACTGCAGGGCCACCTACCTGCTCCTCTGGTTTGAAACATTTTTGGGACTGCCACATACAGGCACTCAATCTATTCCATTTTACTGGAGGGCCACCTACCTGCTCCTCTGGTTTGAAAAATGTTTGGGACTGCCACATACAGGCACTCAATCTATTCCATTTTACTGCAGGGCCACCTACCTGCTCCTCTGGTTTGAAACATTTTTGGGACTGCCACATACAGGCACTCAATCTATTCCATTTTACTGGAGGGCCACCTACCTTCTCCTCTGGTTTGAAAAATGTTTGGGACTGCCACATACAGGCACTCAATCTATTCCATTTTACTGGAGGGCCACCTACCTGCTCCTCTGGTTTGAAAAATTTTTGGGACTGCCACATACAGGCACTCAATCTATTCCATTTTACTGCAGGGCCACCTACCTGCTCCTCTGGTTTGAAACATTTTTGGGACTGCCACATACAGGCACTCAATCTATTCCATTTTACTGGAGGGCCACCTACCTGCTCCTCTGGTTTGAAAAATGTTTGGGACTGCCACATACAGGCACTATCCAAATTAAATTGTCTCCATAGCAGCCTCCACACGTTGTCTCCATTGCTACCTCCAAAAGTCGTCCATATAGCTGCCTCCATACATCGTCCCTTTATCAAACGAGGTGTGTCAGGCAGAAATTTGGGTTGTTTTCATGGATTCCACATCAAAGTTGTTAACTTTGTCGCCACCCTGCTGTGTTATCCACAAAATATACTGGCAAACTTTTACCATTTAGGGATATTATTTCAGCGCTTCTTGCGCATCTGTTTACATTCCCCTCATCCGGCATATCCTAAACTTATAAGAACGCTACTACACTTGATCTTATACAAAAGGTTCTTAGAAGTGCTGTTTGGGGAGTAGCCTAGAGACAGGGGCTTGGATTGGCGAAAGCTCGCCTGGCAGCGGAGCGCCAGCTCCATGCGCATCATGCGCTTCTTGCGCATCTGTTTACATTCCCCTCACCCGCCATATCCCAAACTTATAAGAACGCTACTACACTTAACTTGGTGCAGGCTGGGACCGAGTCTGACCCTGGGGCTGGTCATATACTGCCGACGCAGAGAATTGCGGGGCCTACCTCGGTCCAGGTCTCAAAGGCCTACTATACCTCCTCCCACCCCTCCTCCACCTCCTCCTCCTCCGAATTACCATCCGTGGGCATGGCGCCATCAGTCGGTAGCTCTAGGCACAGCAGCAGTGCCGTCGCTAAGCGACAGCAGGCGGTGCTGAAACTGCTGAGCCTAGGCGATAAAAGGCACACCGCCCAAGAGCTATTACAGGGCATTCCACATCAAAGTTGTTAACTTTGTCGCCACCCTGCTGTGTAATCCACAAAATATACTTGCAAACTTTTACCATTTAGGGATATTATTTCAGCGCTTCTTGCGCATCTGTTTACATTCCCCTCACCCGCCATATCCTAAACTTATAAGAACGCTACTACACTTGATCTTATACAAAAGGTTCTTAGAAGTGCTGTTTGGGGAGTAGCCTAGAGACAGGGGCTTGGATTGGCGAAAGCTCGCCTGGCTGCAGAGCGCCAGCTCCATGCCAAGATCCAACTAACATAGTTGCAGCACCTTTAATCTACTACTAGTTCACTGCCTCCATAATAATAATAATAATAATCTTTATTTATATAGCGTCATCATATTCTGTAGCGCTTTACAAATCATAGGAAACAAATACAAATGTAATGTAACAGAGCACAACATTTGTATGGAACAACAGGAGTGAGGTCCCTGCTCGCCAGAGCTTACGGTTTATGAAGATGATGGGGTAACACGAGGTAAAAGAATATTTAATGGTCAAGCCATTCTTCTTAGGGAATAGAAAAAAATATAATAAATGGAATTGCTGTCGCTTTAACCACTCAGCCGTCATCTTATATACCAGGTCCAGGGTGAATGGGACTGCAGAGAAGTCTGGTGCCTGTTGGTTGCTGGATAACAGATGGGAGGACGACACAGGACGGGTTAGTAGAAGAGTTAAAACTTCATGCAGTTAATGAGTGTTATAGGCTTGCCTAAAGAAATGGGTTTTAAGAGCACGTTTGAAACTTTGGAGGTTAGGTATTAGTCTGATAGTCCGGGGCAGAGCATTCCATAGAATTGGTGCAGCTCTAGAGAAGTCTTGGAGACGCGAGTGGGAGGTCCGCACTAGGGTAGAGGTTAATCTAAGATCACTGGCGGATCTAAGAGCACGGGTTGGGCGATAGACTGAGATAAGAGAGGAGAGGTAGGGGGGTGCAGCATTATACAGAGCTTTATGGATGAGGGTTATTATTATTTTAAACTGTATTCGAAAGGAGACTGGCAGCCAGTGCAGCGACTGGCATGAACTGTAAGCATACATGGTCCCCTTATCAAACGAGCTGTGTCAGGCAGAATTTTGGGTTGTTTTCATGGCTTCCATGTTAACTTTGTCGCCACCCTGCTGTGTAATCCACAAAATATACTGGCAAACTTTTATCATGTACCGATATTATTTGAGCGCTTCTTGCTCACCTCCTTTGGTTCCTTTCTGACACCCATTGGTTTGAAGCCTGAGTCCATTTAGGGTATGTCGCCATGCCACTCTCTAGCCTGCTGCCGCTGCCTCTGCATGCCGTCCCCTATAGTGTCAGGGTCAATTATTGGATGTTTTAGATGCTATCTAGCTTCATTCTGTCACTCTGTCATGGCCATGCTGTTGCCCATAATTTTGGCATAATGGTGCGATTAGGCAGCCTCAGAGGCATCCATGCATGCTGCCCCTGCTGTTTCCTGTCCATTTCCGTGGTGTTTCCATCCTTTTCTGAGGTTCCCAGGTGTTTGGCCAAGCTTCCCTGTGCAGAGCCTTGGTCCCCTTGAAAAATGCTCGAGTCTCCCATTGACTTCAATGGGGTTCGTTATTCGAGACGAGCACTCGAGCATCGGGAAAAGTTCGTCTCGAATAACGAGTACCCGAGCATTTTAGTGTTCGCTCATCTCTAATAATAAAACTTCATAACTAAGTCAACATCTGCAAAGAGTTTATATGTTCTCTCCGTGTTTGTGTGGGTTTCCTCCGGGTCCTCAGCAGCGCTGAGTAATCTGTAGGTGCTTTATATATATAGAATTACTATTTTTATTATTATTATTATTATTATTATTATCTACAAGATTGAACTGACCCAAAGAATGAAAGAGACACATTCAGTAAGTGTCACTGTTTTCAAAACTCCAATAGAGATAAGAAATACGTTTAAAAAAAGTCCTATTTACCACAACATCTCATGTTGACTGGCCTATGGGTGGGTAGAAAAGTCGTCGCAAAAAAAAAAAAAATCCCACTTTGCTATTACAGAGGAAAATAAAGTTGGGAAGAGAAGAATGGCACTATTCTGCCTGCAGTCATATTTGAATCGCATGGCCCCCATAACCCCTACCCTGATCCAAACCTATAGAGCAGTGACCTTAGCAAGAGGTAATCCATTTTAACATAGCTTCCTGTGACCACTATAAGACTGGTGGTATAAAAATTTGTATATTGCAAATCTATCAGTATGACATTTTTTTATTTTAGACAGTGAAATCTGCCATAAATGTCCTGAAGATGAGTGGCCTGATGAGAAGAAAGTGAAATGTATCCCAAAAACCTACGAGTTCCTGTCTTATGAAAAGGATATTTTGGTTTCAGTTTTCATAATAATTTCTTTATTTCTCTGCATTATAACCTTATTTATATTGGCAATCTTCATCCATTACTGGGACACTCCAATTGTTAAAGCCAATAACCGGACTGTGAGCTTCATCCTCCTGGTCTCCATCTTGCTGAGCTTCCTCTGTGTCTTCTTCTTCCTTGGTCGTCCAGTGGACATCACCTGCTTACTGAGACAAGTATCATTTGGGATCTTCTTTACTCTAGGAGTTTCTTCTATTTTGGCCAAAACTATCACAGTCTGCATTGCCTTCAAAGCCACAAAACCTGGAAGTTCTTGGGTGAAGTGGCTTTCATTCAAAGTGTCCAATTATGTGGTGTTAGTTTGTTCTTCTGTACAAGTTCTTATTTGTGTTATTTGGCTGCTGGTCTCGCCTCCTTATGTAGAGTATAA
Source organism: Engystomops pustulosus (assembly GCF_040894005.1). NCBI lineage: Eukaryota > Metazoa > Chordata > Amphibia > Anura > Leptodactylidae > Engystomops > Engystomops pustulosus. The sequence continues at coordinate 293,946,177 of NC_092411.1, read as the reverse complement.
CCATCACACGTATCCTGGGAAGATCATCATTCAGTGTAATGAGGGGTCAGATATCTGCTTCTACTCCATGTTGGGTTATATGGGGCTCCTGGCAGCTGTGAGCTTTGTACTGGCTTTCATGGTGAGGACATTACCGGACAGTTTTAATGAGGCCAAGTACATCACCTTCAGCATGCTGCTGTTCTGCAGTGTCTGGATCGCCATGATCCCGGCTTATCTGAGCACCAGTGGGAAATACATGGTGGCAACTGAGCTATTTGCCATATTGTCCTCGTGTGCTGGAGTTGTTGGTTGTATATTTTGTCCTAAGTTGTATGTCCTGATTATAAAAACAGAACTGAACTCAAGAAACATTATTCTGGACAAAATCAGAAGATGAAATGTTTTCTAATTTTTAAGGAAAGGAATTAGCTGCTTATTGGAGATTAATGACATTTAGGTAGAATAAAACAACAGAATATTAAAAACCAAAAAAAACAAAAAAATGTTTAAAAAGAATTTCTATGCTAAATGGTCTCGTAATGCTGCATCATATTAACTTGATAAGTACATAGATTTTTTAAATAACCCAGTAAAGTAAAATAATATGAAAAAAAATCTAGATTTTGCTCCTGCTCAGATTTTGACAGAAATCATTGAGGGACATTTATCTTATTTTTTTTTTTCCTTTGGTATAATTGAGACTTTTGGAATGTCTTTTTGTGCCTTATGTATGATCAAGACTTTTTTCTTGTGATACATATTTACTTTTTTCTGTGGTGCTTCCTTTTACTTTTTGTTGGAGACTTTTTGTGGAAAATGTCTCAAATCCACACAAGCCATATGAGGGGTTATATACAGGAGAGGGTACAAGCCATGTGAGGGGTTATATACAGGAGAGGATACAAGCTATGTGAGGGGTTTTATACAGGAGAGGGTACAAGCCATGTGAGGGGTTATATACAGGAGAGGATACAAGCTATGTGAGGGGTTTTATACAGGAGAGGATACAAGCTATGTGAGGGGTTATATACAGGAGAGGGTACAAGCCATGTGAGGGGTTATATACAGGAGAGGATACAAGCTATGTGAGGGGTTTTATACAGGAGAGGGTACAAGCCATGTGAGGGGTTATATACAGGAGAGGATACAAGTAGAGATGAGCGAGCACTAAAATGCTCGAGTGCTCGTTATTCGAGACGAACTTTTCCAGATGCTCGAGTGCTCGTCTCGAATAACGAGCCCCATTGAAGTCAATGGGAGACTCGAGCATTTTTCAAAGGGACCATGGTTCGGGAATAAAATGTGTTAATTAATTGAAAAAGAATGTCTTCTGATAAGTTAGCATATGTATGCAAACATCTGCAATCTATTCTTCACTGTTCCGCGCGTATATTATCTCCCGACAAGTTAACAGATGTGAAGAACAGTGAAGAATAGAATAAAAACAGTGACCACATGATCATTTAAGTGAAAAACACAGTGAAGAATAGATTGCAGATGTTCTGCACATCTGCTTACTTGTCGGGAGATACGCTGTCCCGGGATCCGCTGCTCTTCTTCCACTGAAGTCTCCCCGATGTCTCCGTGCCCCGATGTCTCCGTGCCCCTATGTCTCCGTGCCCATATGTCTCCGTGCCCATATGTCTCCGTGCCCATATGTCTCCGTGCCCCGATGTCTCCGTGCCCATATGTCTCCGTGCCCATATGTCTCCGTGCCCCGATGTCTCCGTGCCCATATGTCTCCGTGCCCCGATGTCTCCGTGCCCATATGTCTCCGTGCCCCGATGTCTCCGTGCCCATATGTCTCCGTGCCCATATGTCTCCGTGCCCCGATGTCTCCGTGCCCATATGTCTCCGTGCCCCGATGTCTCCGTGCCCATATGTCTCCGTGCCCCTATGTCTCCGTGCCCCGATGTCTCCGTGCCCCGATGTCTCCGTGCCCCGATGTCTCCGTGCCCATATGTCTCCGTGCCCCGATGTCTCCGTGCCCATATGTCTCCGTGCCCCGATGTCTCCGTGCCCATATGTCTCCGTGCCCCGATGTCTCCGTGCCCATATGTCTCCGTGCCCCGATGTCTCCGTGCCCATATGTCTCCGTGCCCCGATGTCTCCGTGCCCCGATGTCTCCGTGCCCCGATGTCTCCGTGCCCATATGTCTCCGTGCCCATATGTCTCCGTGCCCATATGTCTCCGTGCCCCGATGTCTCCGTGCCCATATGTCTCCGTGCCCCGATGTCTCCGTGCCCCGATGTCTCCGTGCCGCTCCCCGATGTCTCCGTGCCGCTGCCCGATGTCTCTGTGCTGCTCCCCGGTGTCTCTGTGCTGCTCCCTTGTGTCTCCGTCCTGCTCACCGTGTTCTGCAATGTCTTCTTCACACATATATATTGTTCTTCACATGCTATTTTGTTCGCACCGTTCCGCGCGTATCTTCCGACAAGTAAGCAGATGTGCCGAACATCTGTAATCTATTCTTCACTGTGTTTTTCACTTAAATGATCCTGTGTTCACTGTTTTTATTCTATTCTTCATTGTTCTTCACTGTGTTTTTTTAATTAAATGCTCGATCTCGAGCAGGGGAAATACTCGTCCGAGCAACGAGCCGTCTCGAGTACCTTAATGCTCGAACGAGCATCAAGCTCGGACGAGCATGTTCGCTCATCTCTAGATACAAGCTATGTGAGGGGTTTTATACAGGAGAGGATACAAGCTATGTGAGGGGTTATATACAGGAGAGGGTACAAGCCATGTGAGGGGTTATATACAGGAGAGGATACAAGCCATGTGAGGGGTTATATACAGGAGACGATACAAGCCATGTGAGGGGTTATATACAGGAGAGGATACAAGCCATGTCAGGGGTTATATACAGGAGAGGATACAAGCCATGTGGGGGATTATATACAGGAGAGGGTACAAGCCATGTGAGGGGTTATATGCAGGACAGGATACAAAACATGTGAGGGGGTTATATCCAGGAGAGGGCACAAGCCACATGAGGGGTTATATACAGGAATGGATACAAACCATGTGAGGGGTTATATACAGGAGAGGACACAAGTCATGTGATTGGTTATATACAGGAGAGGACACAAGCCATATGAGGGGTTATATACAGGAGAAGGAGAGGATACAAGCCATGTGAGGGGTTATATACAGGAGAACAGTGGCATAACAAGACCCTAGTGGGCCCCGGTGCAAACTTAGAAATGGGGGCCCACATATACCTAAACCCTCGCTGCTTGCTACACACACTATACTACTAGAACTAGTATAATACTGCCTCCTATGTACAAGAATATAACTACTATAATACCGTCCCCTATGTACAAGAATATAACTGCTATAATACGGCCCCTATGTACAAGAATATAGCTACTATAATACTGCCCCCTATATAAAAGAATATAACTATTACAATACTACCCCCTATGTACAAGAATATAACTACTATAATACTGCCCCCTATGTACAAGAATATAACTACTATAATACTGCCCCTATGTAAAACAATATAATTACTAGAATACTGCCCCCTATGTACAGGAATATAACTACTACTTTATGCCATATAACAACGCCAGCCACACCCCCCAGTATACAGCCAGACTTCCTTTATATAGACAGACAGCCCCCCTTTTAAATAGCCAGACAGCTCCCCCAATATATAGCCAGACAACTCCCCCCAGTATATAGCCAGACAGTACCCCCAAGTATACAGCCAGCCCCCTCTGTATATAGTCAAGCATACCCCCAGTATACAGCCAGCCCCGCCTGTATATATCCAGCTAGTCCCCCCTGTATATTGCCAGACAGGCCCCCAGTATATAGCCAGACTGCTCCCCCAGCATATAGCCAGCCCCGCACTATAGTGCCAGCCCCCCAGTCTAAAGCCACCCCCTTCCTGGTATACAGCGAGACCCCTCTGTATATAGCCAAGCAGACCCCCCAGTATACAACCAGCTCCCCCTGTATATAGCCAGCCAGTCCCTGAGAATAGCCATACAGTCCACCCCAGTGTACAGCCAGCCTTTCCTCCCCAGTATAAAGCCAGCCGGCCCCCCCAGTATACAGCCATCCTTCCTGCCTGTCCCCCTTAGTATATAGCCATCCAGCCCCCCTGTATAGAGCCAGCCTGCCCCCTTCAGTGTACAGCCAGCCTGCCTCCCCCTCTCAGTATAGAGCCAGGCTGCCTGCCCCCCCCTTCAGTATACAGCCAGCCTTCCCCCCTTAGTATATAGCCAGCCTTCCCCAGTCAGTATACTGCCAGCCTACCCCCCAAGTATACAACCAGCCTGACCCTCTCAATATACAGCCAGCCTACCCATCTCAGAATATAGCCAGCCTGCCTGCCCCTTAGTATACAGCCAGCCTGCCCCCCTCAGTATACAGCCGGCCTGCCCCCCACAGTATACAGCCGGCCTGCTCCCCCTCAGTATCTAGCCAGTCTGCCCCCTCAGTATACAGCCAGCCTGCCCCCCTCATTATACAGTCGGCCTGCCCCCCTCAGTATACAACCAGCCTGCCCCCCTCAGTATACAGCCAGCCAGCCCGCCCCCCCCCCCAGGATACGGCTTGCCTGTCCCCCTCAATATATGGCCAGCCTGCCCCCCTTCAGTATACGGCCTGCTCCCCCCCCCCCTTCAGTAGAAAGCCAGCCTGCCCCCCTTCTGTATACAGCCAGCCTACCCCCCTCAGTATAAAGCCGGCATGCCCCCCTGAGTATACAGCCAGCCTGCCCCCCCTCTGTATACAGCCAGCCTTCCCTCCTCAGTATACAGCCAGCCTGCCCCCTCATCTCAGTATACAGTATACAGTATAGGGCCAACTCCCCCTTAGTATACAGCCAGCCTGCCACCCTCAGTATACAACCAGCCATCTTACCCCCCTCAGTATGCAGCCAGCCAGCCTACCCCCTCAGTATACAGCCAGCCTACCCCCTCAGTATACTGACAGCCTTCCCCTTCTCAGTATACAGTCATCTCCCCCTCATTATACAGCCGGCCTGGCCCCTTCAGTATACAGCCAGCCAGCCTACCCCCATCAGTATACAGACAGCCAGCCTACCCCTCTCAGTATACAGACAGCCTACCCCCATCAGTATACAGCCAGCCTAGCCCCTCAGTATACCGACAGCCTGCCCCCTCTCAGTATATAGCCAGCTCCCCCTCATTATACAGCTAGCCTGCCACCCTAAGTATACAACCAGACAGCTTACCCCCCTCGGTATGCAGCCAGTCAGCCTACCCCCCTCAGTATACAGCCAGCCTACCCCCTCATTATACCGACAGCCTGCCCCCTCTCAGTATACTGCCAGCCTGCCCCCCACAGTATACAGCCGGCCTGCTCCCCCTCAGTATCTAGCCAGTCTTCCCCCTCAGTATACAGCCAGCCTGCCTACCCCCCTCAGTATACAACCAGCCTGCCCCCCTCAGTATACAGCCAGCCAGCCCGCCCCCCTTCAGTATACGGCCAGCCTGTCCCACTCAATATACGGCCGGCCTGCCCCCCTTCAGTATACAGCCTGCCCCCCTCAGTACAAAGCCAGCCTGCCCCCTTCTGTATACAGCCAGCCTGCCCCCCTCAGTATAAAGCCGGCATGCCCCCCTCAGTATACAGCTAGCCTTCCCCCCTCTGTATACAGCCAGCCTTCCCTCCTCAGTATACAGCCAGCCTGCCCCCTCCCCTCAGTATACAATATACAGTATAGGGCCAACTCCCCCTCAGTATACAGCCAGCCTGCCACCTTCAGTATACAACCAGCCATCTTACCCCCCTCAGTATGCAGCAAGCCAGCCTACCCCCCTCAGTATACAGCCAGCCTACCCCCTCAGTATACTGACAGCCTTCCCCTTCTCAGTATACAGCCATCTCCCCCTCATTATACAGTCGGCCTGCCCCCCTCAGTATACAGCCAGTCAGCCTACCCCCATCAGTATACAGACAGCCAGCCTACCCCCTCAGTATACAGACAGCCTACCCCCATCACTATACAGCCAGCCTACCCCCTCAGTATACCGACAGCCTGCCCCCTCTCAGTATATAGCCAGCTCCCCCTCATTATACAGCTAGCCTGCCACCCTTAGTATACAGCCAGCCAGCTTACCCCCCCCCTCGGTATGCAGCCAGCCAGCCTACCCCCATCAGTATACAGCCAGCCTACCCTTTCAGTATACCAACATCCTGCCCCCTCTCAGTATACGGCCAGCTCCCCCTCATTATACAGCCAGCCTGCCCCCTCAGTATACAAAATAGAAGATGTAACATACATGCTAACATAGTGTTAGCATAGTGTTAACACGTGTCTTTTGTAAAAGCCATGAAAACTGCAATTTAACAAATCTGCTCTTCTGAACTGTTGTAATGCATTTGAAAATTCATCTGTTAAATCCACGTGTCACAGCACCCTTAGAAGTAGCCAATACATTTAAAAAAAAATATAAATGCAAAATGAATGAATTAAAAAAAAACTGTCCACACTTTCTATGCCCAGCATGTTAATGTGCAAAATTTTAAACATTTAAAGCATGAAAACAGAGTCCATGAAAAGAAATCCTTCCTTTGCACCTGCCCCAGACCAGCTGCAGATTTGCAACTTAAATGTCGCCAAATTAAGCATAAAAATGTGATACATAGGTGAAAAGTTGCCATGAACATCTGGAAAATAAAGCTACATAAGGCACATTGGAGTACCTCAAAAACGACTTAAAAAACTACAGCAAAAAAAACAGTGAAAATCGCAAAAATTACAAAAGTCGCAAAAATGGGACACTTAAACTAGCAGAAATAAAGATACAGATAACCCCCAGTGAATCATACCCAAACATGAACTTACTGATGATGGAGGTTGGCAGTAGCTTTATTAGAGACTTTCCTGTAAACCCTTGAAGTATAGGGTCAAGAATTATCCTACTTAACGGGGTTGTCTTGGATCAAACTTTTATACATTTTTTGTTCTCTACTATGTACCAGCTGCTGATGACAAATATACTTCATTTACCTCTTTTATTCTGTTCCTCTGATTTACAACTTGATCACATGACTTGCATTGTTTCCCTATTGATATCAAATGGTCTTCCTCACTCCCACTAATATGTTGTATCATATCCATGATAGAATAATGTGTCAGAAGAGTTAAGTGATAGGTCTATTCAAGTAGTAAAACTGTGAGGATTTGTAATACATTTGTTCAATCAGCCATTCCTTTGATTACTCAAAATAAGGTTCCACTGTATTTTCATGAATTATATTATTATTCCTTCTGATAAGCAGACCTGAACTGTAAAGTGTGGAATTATGCACCCCCACACCAAAGCTCTATTGATGTCATTATCCCTGTGTTTGGGAAAATGCACAAAGCTAACAGCCTCTGAGCAACCACAGAAATGTCCTCTGTAGGCATGCCTGTGATTTGCTGAGATGGACATATGACTATGACTCTTTATAAGAGCAGAGTCAAAAGTCCAGATGACATTACACACATGACAACTAAGAATAGCTTGCTGCTTGTTGCTTATTGCAAAGTTAATCCTGTCAGTGAACAGCACAAATACATGCATCTGAAAAGTAGTGTTGTCACAGAGTAGAACACACTGATATTTGCATCAGAAAAGTGATGTTGTCATAGAAGGTAAACACGAATACCCACATTGGACAATTTATGTAACGTGGAATTTATGTATTAATGTAACGTGGAATTCATACATTTTTCAATTCTGCATCAGTAGATTTTTTCAAAATTTTTTTCAAAAAAGGCACCTGTTTTCAATTCCATATAAATGGAACTTGGAATTCAAAAGTCTTCATTCCTTATAAATGGAACTTAGAATTCAAACATTTTTCAATTCTTATTATATTATTTATATTATTTCAAAAGATTTTTTTTTCAATTGCAGTATAATGGAACCTCAAATTCAAACTTTTAATTGTGTATTAATAAATTACAAATTCTAAATATTTTCTATTATGTGTCAATAAAAATTCACACTTCAAATTTTTCATGTTAATGAAATCTCAAATTAAAAAATGTTTTAATTCCAGATTAACAGAATTTCAAAATGTTCAACTACAGATTAATGGAATTTAAAATTTTTCAAATCTGTAGTAATCAGACTTCAACATTTTTTGCAGTTCCACAATAAAGAAACTTAAAATTGAAAAGAAATTCAATTTCAGATTGATTTAACTTCAAATAAAAATTTCTCAATTATGGATTAATGAAATTTATCATTTAATTTTTTTTTATTTTGAATTTAGGGAACTTAAAATTTAAATGTTTTAATTCCAAATTATCTATGATTTAAACTTTTTTCAAATGCAGAAATTTAAATTTGATAGAACTTTGAATTCGAACTTTTTAATTCTTTATTAATAGAAATTAAAATTCAAAAGATTTTATTGGAACGTTAAATTAAAAAATGTTTCTATTTCATGTTAATTTAATTTAAAATAAAAAAATTAATTCCAGTTTAATAAAAAAATTTAGTAAATAATTTTAATTCTAAATTAATGAAATTTCAAATTATAATTTGTCAACTCTGAATTAATGAGAATTCAAATTTAAAATTAACATTTTGGATTAATGGAATTCATTTTTAAAAAATTTAATTCTGGATTAATAAAACTTCAAATTACATTTTTTTTTAATCTGGAATTTTAAATTGTAAAACTTTTCTATTCCGAATGAATGAAATTTAATAAAAAGTTTGTCAATTTAAAATTCATTTAACTTCAAATTGAAATGTTTGTATTTTGAATTAGTGGAACTTCAAATTCAAAAATTAATTAAATTCAAGGTTTATATTTCTTCAATTTTTAGATTCTGAATAAATGGTACTATAAATTTGTGCATTTTCAAATTCTGCATTCTTAAAATTAAAATGTAATTTTGAATTAATGTAATTTATAATTGTTTAAATCATAAACTTTAAACTTTGAATTTATTGGAACATTGATTCAAATAAATATTTCAACTCTGCAATGATGGAGCTACAAATTAATAATAATAATAATAATAATAATAATAATAATTCTTTATTTATATAGCGCCTACAGATTATGCAGCTACAGATTTTCAAACGCTGCACAAAGCATATAAAATTGGTCAAATACACTCTTTTTCAAATCTGTATTAATAAAGATTGAAATTCATAAACCTTTCTATTCATCAATTAAAGATTTTTTCAATATTGTATTTTATTGAAATTTCAAAGTCAGATGTTTTCAATTCCGTATTAATGGAACTTCGAATTCAAATGTATTTGTTCTATATTGAAGGAACTTCAAATTAAAACATTTTTCAATTTTGCATTTATATCATTTTAAATTATTTTTTTTCAATTTTAGTATGATGGAAATTCAAATTCAAAGCTTTTAATATTTCATATTAATGAAATATCAAATTTAAAAATGTTTAAATTCCAGATTAATAGAACTTTAACATTTTTAATTACGAATTAATGGGATTACAAATTATTTAAAACTGGAGTGATGGAACTTCAACATTTTTTACAATTTCACAGTAAATAAACTTCGAATTTAAAAGAAATTCAATTTAATTTAAATACAAATTTCTTAATTATGGTTTATTGAAATTTATAACTTAAAAATTGTTTTAATTCTGAATTAATGAAACTTCAAATTTAAATGTTTTAATTCAAAATTAATGGAATCTATTATTTAAAACTTTTTTCAACTGCAGAACTTTGAATTTAATAGAACTTTTAATTCAGAAATGTTAGTTCTTTATAAATAGAAATTAAAATTCAAGAAATATTATTGGAACTCTAAATTCAAATATGTTTTGATTATCAGTAAATTTAACTTATTATTAAAAAAATTTAATTCCAGTTTACTAAAAATTCTTAATAAGACCTTTTCAATTCTAGATTAATGAAATTTCCAAGTATAATATCTCAACTTTGGATTAATGAACTGAAAATTTTAAATGTAACATTCTGAATTAATTGAATTCATTTTTAAATGTTTTATATTTAAGATCAATAATACCTCAAATTACATTTTTTTTTTATTCTGGAATTTTAAACTGTAAATATTTTCTATTCTGAATTAATGAAATTTAATAAAATGTTTCGAATGTTTTCGAATTTGTGGAACTTCAATTCAAAAATTGTTTGAATTCAAGATTTACATTTAGATTCTTAAATTTCTCATTCTGAATAAATGGATTTATAATTTCATACATTTTTAAATTCTGTATTTATGGAATTTCAAATTCAAATGCAATTTCGAATCAATGGAATTTATTATTTAAACCTTTTAACTTTGAATTTACTGGAACATTGATTCAAAAAATATTTCAATTCTGCATTAATTTAATTTCAAATTCTAAATCTTTTCAATTCAGCATTAATGGAACTTCAAATTCACTCTTTCTTCAAATATGTTGTTAGGGTTGGGTAACACAGAAGACAGGGGATAGTGTGCCCTGAGCTGGTAAACTAGTAAAGAGTGGTAAACTAGCCGGAGTCACAACGATACAGATACAGATACAGATACAGAGCTAGTCAACCTAATGCAGAGAGTGGCACCTGGCACAGGTGACTAGTGAGACTGCAATTTATGCAGCCAGTACCCCACCTCCAGAACCTGATGGGAGCTGGACAACTTCTGGGAATTAACCCCTCATGGTGCAGAATAATCAGGCACCATGCAGAGGTACCACAAGTTCCAGCAGTTCTGAACACAACTCCTAGACAACGCGAGATCTTAGCAGCCGCTGCCCGGGACGAGAGGTGGAGTTTGCGCGGATACGCGCTGGGGGTCAGAGAACGCTGCTAGCACCACCAGAAGAACCAGAAGTCCCAGCATTCTCCCTAGCGAACCTGACAGTACCCCCCCCCCCTGACGGGGGCCTTCGGACCCCTAGATCGTAAAGATGGCTTCTGAGGTTAGGCCTGATTAAATTACCTGAGTAACCGCGGAGCATGAACATCTCTAGCCAGAACCTAAGACCTATCCTCAGGACCAAAACCTTTCCAATGGACCAGGTACTGCAGGGAGTTACCTACCCATCTGGAATTTACAACTTTTTCCACCTTAAATTCCAGATTCCCCTCCACAATAGATGGAGAAGGAGGGTCAGGAACATAGCGCTTCAGAAGACTCTTATGGAAGGTGTTATGTACCCGCCACCCTGCTGGAAGAGTAATCTTGAAGGAAACTGGGTTAACAACTTGAGTAACAAAAAACGGACCTACAAACCTGGGCACAAACTTCAAAGAGGGGACCTTTAATTTAAGTTTTTTTGTGGATAACCACACTTTATCCCCCTCCACAAACTTATCGGAGTTAGTGCGCCTTCTTTCAGGCTGTTGGACCATAGAATTTTGTGCCCTCTGAATATTCTCCTGAACTTGTGACCAGAGCGTGCGCAACTTGGATGTAATAGCTTCCGCCTGAGAAATATTAGAGACAGGCTTAGATGAAAAAGAGAAACGAGGACGAAAAGCATAATTGCAGAAAAACGGAGAAACCTGAGTGGAAGAACTACAGTGATGATTAATAGCAAATTCTGCCAACGGAAGGAATTTCACCCACTGGTCCTGACTGTCCGAGACAAAGGGTCGCAGATATTGAATCATCTCCTGATTCATTCTCTCGGACAGACCATTAGACGCAGAGTGAAACGCCGATGAGAACGACAAATTCACTTCTAGTCTAGAACAAAATGCTCGCCAAAATTTGGAAACAAATTGTACGCCCCTAGCTGCCAGCACAACACCTGGAGACAAAATATTACTGTCAGTAGCCTCTGAAAGCTCAGGAGTCCCGAAGCTACGGGACAAGGCATCAGCCTTCACATTTTTTGACCCAGGTCGGTAGGTGACAACAAAATTAAAGCGAGAGAAAAACAAGGCCCACCTAGCCTGACGAGAGTTCAAGCGCTTAGCAGTATCCAAATATACTAAGTTCTTATGATCCGTGAGCACAGTTATCGGATGAAGAGCTCCCTCCAAAAAGGGTGGCCAGACTTCAAATGCCCACTTAATGGCAAGGAGCTCTCGATTACCAATATCATAATTCCTCTCACAAGAAGAAAACTTTCTAGAGAAATATGCACAGGGCCTAAGTCTGGTGAGAGTGGAGGACCCCTGAGACATCACTGCACCTACTCCAACCTTGGAAGCATCTACCTCCACAACAAACGGTAGAGAGAGGTCAGGTTGAACCAAAACTGGGGCTGACGAGAATGCCACTTTTAAAGTTTCAAATGCAGAGCAAGTGGCAGGGGACCAATTGCTCGGATCAGCACCCTTAGATCCTAGATCCGTGAGGGGTTTGGCGATCACGGAAAAGTTCTTAATAAAGTTCCGATAATAGTTAGCGAAACCTAAAAAACGTTGTAAGGCCTTAAGATTGGTAGGACGAACCCAGTCCGTGAGCGCCTGAACCTTACTCTGATCCATCTGTAGATCAGAGATAGTAACAACATAACCTAAGAAGGAAACCTTCTGGACACAAAAAACACACTTTTCCAGCTTAGCGAAGAGGTGGTTTTTGCGCAACCTGGTAAGTACTTGGCGGAGATGTTGCTGGTGAGAAACCATATCAGGAGAGAAAATCAAAATATCGTCCCGATATACCACCATAAACACACCGATGTAGTCATGAAAGATGGAGTTCATAAACCCTTGAAAAACCGCTGGGGCATTACTCAAACCAAAGGGCATAACCAGGTATTCAAAGTGTCCCAAAGGTGTATTAAATGCGGTCTTCCACTCATCGCCCTCCCGGATCCAAATCAGGTTATAAGCCCCTCTGAGATCTAATTTAGAGAAAACTTGGGCCCCAGAAACCTGATTTAAGAGATCCGGGAACAAGGGGAGAGGACCTGAGTTTTTTACCGTTATCTTATTTAATCCTCTATAATCAATACACGGCCGTAAACCACCATCTTTTTTCTCAACAAAAAAGAACCCAGCCCCAGTGGGCGACTCAGAAGGACGGATATGTCCGATTGCCAAACTCTCAGTGACTCCCGTTCTGGTACTGACAGGTTATATATACGACCCTTTGGCAATCTAGCATCAGGAAGAAGGTCAATTTTACAATCAAACTCCCTGTGTTGAGGAAGGACTTGGGACAAGGGTTTTGAAAACACATCTGAGTAATCAGAGAGAAAACCTGGAAGACTCTGATCTTCCGCCACTACTGTACATAATGAAACTCTGGTCAGGTGATCCTTACAGTGAGGACCCCAATGAACCAGCTCCAGAGTTTCCCAATTAATTACCGGATTATGGATCCGGAGCCAGGGTAGACCAAGAATGACATTTTCAGACAAATTTTCCATAACTGGGAAAGAACACCATTCTTCATGCATAGCTCCTACCATAAGCTTTATCTGCGGGGTTCGGAATTTAATCAACCCTGCCTGTAGAGAGGTCAAATCCGCACCTGACATCCGGAAAGGAGTGGACAATGGAATCAAGGACACATATAACTGAGAGGCAAAATTATAATCAATTAAATTAGTTGCAGCACCTGAATCCAAGAAGGCGCGACCAGTACAGGAAACAGATTGAAACGTAACCGTATAAGGTAAATACATTCTAGAAACAACTGGGAGTACCTGAGCTCCTAAGCAGTCCCCTCGATTACTGCTTAGGAGCGGAAGTTTTCCTGCTGCTGCCTCTTGGAACAGGTGTGTATCTGATGATCAGGACTTCCACAGCAGAAACAAAGATGGTGTCTTATTTGATGTTGCTTCTGCTGTGCAGGAGAGATGCTATCCAGCTCCATGGATTTCAATTCTTGACGGCCTGGAGACAGACTGGCCACTGGCTGACAGTCAGTGGACACCCGAGGTGATCGCCTGGATCTTAGGCGATGATCAACTCGGATGACCAGAGTCATAGCTTCATCTAATGTCTGAGGCTTGGCATAAGCTAAGACTAAGTCCTGTACTCGTTCTGACAGTCCGGACATAAATTGGTCTTTTAGGGCACAGTCGTTCCATTGCAAGTCAGTCACATACTGTCTGAATTGGGCACAATAATCTTCTGCCGTCAGTTTTCCCTGACACAGAGATCTAAGGTGGGAAACTGCAAGTGCTCGGCGGTCAGGTTCATCATAAATCTGGCCTAAAGCAGAAAACAAAGCGTCAAGAGAAGAGCGGGGTGGAGAGTCAGGTGGGAGAGAGAAGGCCCAATTTTGCGGATCACCGCGCAAAAGAAAAATGAACACGCCCACCATTTGTGTCTCAGTGCCCGATGAGTGAGGGCGTAAAGAAAAATAAAGTTTACATCCCTCCCTAAATGAAAAAAATTTCTTACGGTCACCAAAAAACAATCAGGGAGTGGAACCTTAGGTTCTGGTGCAGGTGGCGGTGCAGCCTGCGGTGTTGTCTGCCCTGAAACCTGCATTTGAAGACGGGCATACAGACTCTGAACATGCTTAGTTAAGGTCTGGACATGAGCGACCACAGCTGACAAAGGCTCCATGGAAGGAGTGAATGTAGCAGGTCGGATACAGGATGCAGACCTATGTGTGGGCCAGTGTTTCTGTTAGGGTTGGGTAACACAGAAGACAGGGGATAGTGTGCCCTGAGCTTGCCCCAACCTCTGTCCCTTCCTATAGCCCCCCCCACGCTAAACCGTGGGGCGACTACTTGAAGACTCGAAATACACTGGATAAGTGTGGGAAGGGAATCACAAACAGACTGACAAACATAAACCACAAAAGAGTGGTAAACTAGCCAGAGTCACAACAAGATGGTACGTCAAGAACAAAGTCAGTTAGCAAAGAGTCAATGTCAAAAACTAGCCGAGGTCACAACGATACAGATACAGATACAGAGCGAGTCAGCCTAATGCAGAGAGCGAGTGATGAAAGGATTTCAAACACTGGCACAGGTGACTAGTGAAGCTGCAATTTATGCAGCCAGAACCCCACCTCCAGAACCTGATAGGAGCTGGACAACTTCTGGGAATTAACCCCTCATGGTGCAGAATAACCAGGCACCATGCAGAGGTACCACAAGTCCCAGCAGTTCCGAACACAACTCCTAGACAACGCGAGATCTTAGAAGCCGCTGCCCGGGTCGAGAGGTGGAGTTTGCGCAGATAAGCGCCGGGGGTCGAAGAACGCTGCTAGCTCCACCAGAAGAACCAGAAGTCCCAGCATTCTCCCTAGCGAACCTGACATATGTACTAATGGGGCTTCAAATTTAAATGTATTAGTTCTGTATTAATGTTACTTCAAATTCATAAATTTAAAAATTCCGCATTAATGGAATTTTTCTAAATATTTTCAAAAAATATTTTCAATTTATTGTGTCAATAAAATTTTAAAGTCAAATATTCCATATTAACCCCTTAACTCTATGGCGCAGAGGTATAAGGAGTGTATGAAGAGGGCTCACGGGCTGCGTCCTCTTCATACAAAGGTGGGGGTTTTTGCATACTGCAGCAAACCCCCACCGCTAATAGCCCCGACCGCGGCTATTAACCCTGTCATTGCAGCCGGCAAAGTCGCGCCCCCGAACGTCATCAGGGGTATGGTAGCCTCGGGTCTTCATTTGACACGAGGCTACATGGCTTCTGCAGATTCGTTACAATGAGCCAGTGGCTCATTGTAATGAATGAGCTGCAAAAATGCCATATATTGCAATACAGAAGTATTGAAGTATATGGTAGGAGTGATCTGACCATCTAGGGTTAATGGACCCTAGATGGTCTAAGAAATAGTGGGAAAAAAAAGAAAAAAAATGTTTTAAAAAATAAAAAAAATTAATAAAATATTAAAAATTCAAATCACCCCCCTTTCCCTAGAACTGATATAAAACATAATAACCAGTAAAAATCACAAACGTATTAGGTATTGCCGCGTCCCAAAATGCCCGATCTATCAAAATATAAAAACGGTTACGGCCGGCGCTGACCTCCGAGGCGGGAAATGGCGCCCAAATGTCTGAAATGCGACTTTTACACCTTTTTACATCACATAAAAAATGAAATAAAAAATTATCAAAATGTCGCACGACCTCAGAATGGTAGCAATGAAAACGTCGGCTCATTTTGCAAAAAAATGACACCTCACACATCTCCGTTCACCGAAGTTTGAAAAAGTTATTAGCGTCAGAAGATGGCAACTTTTTTTTTCTTTTTTGTACACATTCGTTTAATTTTTGAAAATGTATTAAAACACAATAAAAACTATATATATTTGGTATCACCGCGATCGCACCGAACCAAAAAATAAAGCTGAGCTGTTATTTTGAGTGCACAGTCAAAGTCGAAAAAACTGAGCCCACAAGATTGTGACACACGTGCGTTTTTTTTTCAATTTTTCCACATTTGTAATTTTTTTTTCAGCTTCGCAGTACATGGCATGTTAAAATAATTAACATTACGGGAAAGTAAAATTTGTTACGCACAAAATAAGCCCTAACAAACGTCTGTACACGTAAAAATGAAAAAGTTATGGATTTTTGAAGTTGGAGAGCGAGAAATGAGCGGAAAAACCCTGCGTCCCTAAGGGGTTAATGAAATCTCAAATTAAAAAAATGTATTAAATTCCAGATCAATGGAACTTTAAAATGTTCAATTACAGATTAATGGAATTAATTTTTTTTTAAATTTGGAGTAATGGAACGTCCATTTTTTGAATTTCAATTTCAGATTCATTTAATTTTAAATGCAAATTTTTCAATTATAGATTAATGGAATTTATCATTAGTTCTGAATGTATGGAACTTCAAATTCAAATGTTGTAATTCCAAATTAATGGAATCTATAATTTAACCCTTTTCAACTGCTGAACTTGAATTTAATAGATCTTTGAATTTAAAATGTTTAATTCATTAGTAATACAAATTAAAATTAAATTTTATATTGGAACTCTAAATTTAAAAAAATGCTTCTATTACAGGTTAATTTAACACATATTTAAAAAAAATAAATACATTTCAGATTAATAGAAAATCTTAATAAACCTTTTCAATTCAAGATTAATGAAATTTAAAGTTACATTTTTTCAAATCTAAATTAATGGAATTTAAATTTAAAGTTTTGAATGTCTGATTAATGGAGTCCTTTTTTGAATTTTTTAATTCTGGACTAATAAAATAACAAATTATAATTTTTTTAATTAGGGAAATTTTAAATTGCAAATATTTTTTATTCTGCATTAATAAAAATTAATGTAATATTCAAATTCTAGATAAATGGAACTTAAAATTGAAAAGTTTGTAAATTCATAATTAATTTAACTTCAAATTAAAATGTTTCTATTTCGAATTAGTGGAACTTCAAAAATAGTTAAATTCATGATTTATGTATCTTCAATTTTTAGATAATAAATAAATGGAACTGTAAGTGTATATAATTTTAAATCCCACATTAATGGAACTTCAATTTCAAATGTAATTTCAAATTAATGGAATTTATGATTTAAACCTTTAAACTTTGAATTCATTGAAACTTGGAATTTTAAATGTTTAATTTAATGAATTATAGATATTATAATTTAAAATTATAATTTCTCAACTCTAGATTAATGAAACTTCAAATTTAAAAGTTTGAATTTTCTCAACCATTGGAATTCATTTTACATTTTTTTAAATTTGGGATTAATGAGATCTCAAATTATTATTTTTTTTAAATCTGGAATTTCAAATTACAAAAATTTTCAAATTTTGCGTTAATAGAATTTTAAAAATGTTACAATTATAGATTAATGGAACCTTAATTTCAAAAGTTTGTAATTTTAGTAATTAATTTCAAATAAAAGTTTTTTCTTTTCTAAATTAATGGAACTTATAATTTAAAGACTTTTGAATGTTCAATAATTGAATTTCAAATAAAAACATTTTTGAAATTGAACAATGGAGCCTTAAATTAAATTTTTTTAAATTTTGCATTCAAACATTTTCCAATTTTACTACACTGGAACTTCAAATTCAAATCTTTCAATTCAATATTAATGGAAGTTTTTCTATTTTAAAAACAATGTGCATGAATATAACTTCAACTTTTTACGTTTTTCATTTCTGCAATAATGGAATTCCAAATTCAACCATTTTTAACTTCAGTGTAAATGGAACTTTAAATTCAAAAATGTTCAGTTCTGTATCACAAATTTAAAATTATCAACTGCAGATGAATGGACCCTTTTTAAAATTCTGCCATTTCAAAATGCAAAAAAAATAAATTTTGTATGGAATTTAAAAAAAATTTCAATTATTAGTTAATTGAACTTCAAATTCAAAAGTTTGTCAATTTAGAATAATTTTAACTTCAAATTAAAATGTTTAATTCTGTATTTATGGAACATCAAATCCAAATCGTTTTCATTTCCACATTTGTGAAATCTCAAAATAAAAATGTTTTAATTCCAAATTATTAGAACTTTAAATTCAAAATTTTAAGTAACAATATAATGAAACTTCAAATTCAGCATATCAGCTGTAACCAACACCTGCAGTTGAAATGAGTTTTGATTGCAGGCGTTTTAACCTGTTAAATGCCTGTATGTGACATTGTAAGCATATTTGTGACTGAGCTAATATCATTTGATCGCTTGTTGGATATTGCAGAGTATTATGAGAAACAAGCACTATCTTATTTTCTCCTTTTATCTTTTGTGAATTTATAAATTTTAGGGCTAGATGAATGTGTCTGAAAAAAAGATTTTTTAGAATATTAACAAATTAAAAGTACTGCACGGGCTCCTGCGATTAGCGCTCAGTGCTGTACTAATGCGATGCTGAGCAGATGCTGTTTCGGCTCTGCACTGGAGCTGAGCTGGCATTGGGAGTCGTGGGGAGTCAGTGGTAATGTACGGCTGACATCCCTGAGTAACAACTGCGGTTGGCGTAGGCTCCGATGGCGGGTGTTTAACCTATTAAATGCCACCATCAGTGCGACCGCGGCATCTAACTTGCCTTTGGGAGTCTTTCCCCCACGATTGTGCCGCCCCCCGCCACCCCACCCCCCCGCGCCGTCTTCGGGGGGTACTGATCGTAGCTATGAACTGCAGGGCTGCTTGCAGGCAATGCCATTAAGATAGTGATGATGGCTTGTTCATGTCCCATGGTGGAACTAATAAAAAAAGTAAAAAAATAGTAATTCAATAAAAAATAAATTGATAAATTAATAAAAATGCCCATAAGCCCCAAAACATCTAAAGAGACATATAATGCACAAAAATAAATAAATAAATAAATATATATATATATATATATATATATATATATATATATATATATATACACTCACCGGCCACTTTATTAGGTACACCATGCTAGTAATGGGTTGGACCCTCTTTTGCCTTCAGAACTGCCTCAATTCTTCATGGCATTGATTCAACAAGGTGCTGGAAGCATTCCTCAGAGATTTTGGTCCATATTGACATGATGGCATCACACAGTTGCCGCAGATTTGTTGGCTGCACATCCATGACGCGAATCTCCCGTTCCACCACATCCCAAAGATGCTCTATTGGATTGAGATCTGGTGACTGTGGAGGCCATTTGAGTACAGTGAACTCATTGTCATGTTCAAGAAACCAGTCTGAGATGATTCCAGCTTTATGACATGGCGCATTATCCTGCTGAAAGTAGCCATCAGATGTTGGGTACATTGTGGTCATAAAGGGATGGACATGGTCAGCAACAATACTCAGGCAGGCTGTGGCGTTGCAACGATGCTCAATTGGTACCAAGGGGCCCAAAGAGTGCCAAGAAAATATTCCCCACACCATGACACCACCACCACCAGCCTGAACCGTTGATACAAGGCAGGATGGATCCATGCTTTCATGTTGTTGACGTCAAATTCTGACCCTACCATCCGAATGTCGCAGCAGAAATCGAGACTCATCAGACCAGGCAACGTTTTTCCAATCTTCTACTGTCCAATTTCGATGAGCTTGTGCAAATTGTAGCCTCAGTTTCCTGTTCTTAGCTGAAAGGAGTGGCACCCGGTGTGGTCTTCTGCTGCTGTAGCCCATCTGCCTCAAAGTTTGACGTACTGTGTGTTCAGAGATGCTCTTCTGCCTACCTTGGTTGTAACGGGTGGCGATTTGAGTCACTGTTGCCTTTCTATCAGCTCGAACCAGTCTGCCCATTCTCCTCTGACTTATGGCATCAACAATGCATTTCCGCCCACAGAACTGCCGCTCACTGGATGTTTTTTCTTTTTCGTACCATTCTCTGTAAACCCTCGAGATGGTTGTGCATGAAAATCCCAGTAGATCAGCAGTTTCTGAAATACTCAGACCAGCCCTTCTGGCACAAACAACCATGCCACGTTCAAAGGCACTCAAATCACCTTTCTTCCCCATACTGATGCTCGGTTTGAACGGCAGGATATTGTCTTGACCATGTCTACATGCCTAAATGCACTTAGTTGCCGCAATGTGATTGGCTGATTAGAAATTAAGTGTTAACGAGCAGTTGGATAGGTGTACCTAATAAAGTGGCCGGTGAGTGTATGTTATATATATATATAGATATGTGGGGTGTGTGCTATGATTTAGACTCTTTTGACCGCATCTGTAACAACCCATAGGATAAAAGTAAATAATTATTGAACCTGTATGATGAACGCTTTAAAAAAAAGGAAAAACCGGCCAAAAATCATGATTTTTAACTATTTAATCTGACAAAATATGCTATAAAAATTTGATCAACAAAAACATATGTACTCCAGAATGATGCTGTTGTAAAGTAATATATGTCCAACAAAAACAAGCAATCAACCGGCTCTGTATCCAAAAAAGTAAAAACTTTATGCCACTTGGAAGACGGCAATGCAAAAATGATAAATTTGTCCCTACATTAGGGTTTTATTTGGCAAATTTTTTAAAACATAAGAAAAAATATTAATGTATGGTATCCCCATAATCGTATCGACCCATATAATAAAGATAAAAATTCAGTACAGAATTGATGCTTTTCTACTCCTGACCTCAAAAAGAGGTTCATGAATTTTCAACAATGGTAACACTGGAAAAATCATCTCATCCCCCATAAAACATGCCATTGCATGGCCCAAATAACAAAAAAGCTAAAATTTTATAGCCTACAAAAAGAGCCATTGAGAAAACTAAAATCCTGGCAGCTGCAGGTTCCTTCCTGCACATCGCTGTGTGCCCATAAAACAAGTCACGGCCACATGTGGGGGGTCCCTTTACTGGGGAGAAATTGCATAACAAATTTTAAGATGGGTTTTCTCTTTTTATCTTTTGGAAATGTGTAAATTTTATGGCTAAATGAATGTATAACCGACAAAAATTGACCATTCTAAATTTCCCCTAAATAAAATTCCTATGAGCATCTCAAGGGGTTAACAATCTCTTCTAAAAACTGTTTCTGATAGTGTGAGGGTGCAGATTTGAAAATGGGTTGATTTTGTAGGGTGATTTTAATGCAAATATTTAAAATTTCATTCAAAACAGTTTTTATCCCCAACAATTCTGAAACTACGAAAAATTGATATTCGATTTGTAAGACGTGCGACATCAAAATAAATTATCCAGGCATTTTGAAAATTATGAAAATGTAAAGTAGATATATGGAAAATGTTATTCAGCAAATTATTTGGGTTGTAAATCTATCTGCCTGAAAACGCAATGATTTCAAATTTTGAAAATGGCAAATTTTTCAAAAAATTCATAATTTTTTCTTCTTTTTTGCAAATAAATATGAAACTTATCAGCCAACATTTACAACTAAAATGAAGTACAACATGTGAGGAAAAAACAGTCTCATAATCACTTTGATAAGTGTTCAAAAGTTATAACCATATAAAGTGACGCATGTCAGAATACAAAAAATGGGGCCGAGCCTTAAGCTATAAAATGGTTGTGCCCTTAAGGGGTTAAAAAATGCTCTCCAGGATTCGCTTGTGTCGACACTCATAGGGACAGCGCACCGCTGATTGGCGCTGGCCACTTGTTTGCCGCTCTGGTCTCCCTGGTCACATTCCGGGGGTTTCTCTCGAGAAGCCCCTTGCCATATCTCTGGTCAGTGGACAAGTCTTGTCAGTTGACCAGTGGACCTGCTGCCTGGAACCTCGCTTTCTAGAGGCGGTGTCTACCCTCTCTCTGTTCCTGAGATGACTGCCATGTCCGAGTACATCAAGGAGAACCTGCAAAGAGGCTTCAGCCGCAAGTCCTCCTCTTTGGCTGGTGCAGGGTTATTTTTTGTAACCAAAAAGGACGACTCTCTATGCGCCCCTGCATAGACTATCGTGGGCTGAACAAGGTCACGATTAAAAAACGGTACCCCCTGCCCACCCCCACCCCCCGTCTCTGCAGTTCCAAGGTGTTTTCCAAGCTGGATATCCAGGGGTGCAGACAACGCCAAACGTGCATGAGATTCTACGAGATTTTTGTGAGTACAATATTAAAGATACCTTTTTTCCCAAAAAGAAATTGTGTTGCGCTATTTTCTGCTATCTCTCTCCACACGGGTGCCGTGCGGACCAAAGCGGAACCGAAAGTGCTGCAGTGGAGTTCCCCAGTCGGGAGGACCAGAGGGCTGCACAGCCACATGCCGCACACCCACAGGACGAAACCCACAGGGGCGCCATACAGAGGGAGTGTACGGAGACTTCATTTGACTCTTTTTTTACCTAATGTAAGGTACTGCTTACTCTGTTCATTGCATACATTTATGCACCTCTTTACATAATTTTTCTTCTCTGAATGACGTTGATGCAGAGGAGAAACCAATAGACTGTTTTGTATCAGACCATAAGGACAATTGGACCTCTATTCCACTTTTTTCCTCCTTGCGCCGTCATAATTAGCTGACAACTGGTTAATCTTTTCCAATATTTTGTATTTATCATGGATCTCCGTGGGGCCTACAACCACGTCTGGATCGGCAAGGGAGACAAATGGAAAACGGCGTTCAACACCCATGAAGGACACTTTGAATATTAAGTAATGCCATTCGGACTCTGTAATGCCACTGCTATCTTTCAGCAGTTTGTGAATGACATTTTCAGAGACCTTCAATGCAACACATCTCCCTGGCTTCATCACATTGTGTGGGCGTGCACAGTTATATATTCTTTAGTCAAGGGACTTAAAACATCTTAACAAATTAAATATGCTACCTTTAACATTGTTGTATAGAAAAAAGGGGGAGGGAGAGTACCCAGATCCTTATATCTTCTAAGCGGGGAAGGAGTGGAGGGTGGAAAGTAAAGCCAGCAGGGTAGCTGGGTTACTGTAAATAGAGGGGGTAGAAAGGGGTCAAAGAAAAGGAAGGCCAACTCTGACTCTGAACATCCAAGCAAAATTGCAAAATAGTGCAGCGATGTAAGGACGTCAGTGTCCGAAATGGCAGCCCTAGCGGATCTTGCTGTCCCTAACAGCCAGGGGAGTAGACCAGCCAGTAATAGGGTTGATGGGAGTGCTGGTAAGCCAAGGCAGCTAGTGGTTGTAGGGGACTCTATAATCAGGAAGACGGATAGAATAATTTGTCGCCAACCAGCCTCAACCGAATGGTTTGCTGTCTCCTTGGTGCCAGGGTTCGGCATGTGGTGGAAAGGGTGGATAAATTACTGGGAGGGGCTGGGGATGACCCAGCTGTTGTGGTCCATGTTGGTACCAATGACAGAATAGATGGTAGGTGGAGGAGCCTGAAGAATCATTTTAAAGAATTAGGTTCAAAGCTTAAGGAAAGGACCTCCAAGTTGGAGAGCTCAGGGAGTTAAATGCATGGCTCAGATCCTGGTGCCAGCAGAGGGATTTGGGTTCCTAGAGCACTGGGCTGACTTTTCATTGGGGTACAAGCTTTTTTCCGCATAACTTGCACCTAAATGGAAGGGGGGCTGCTGTTCCGGGGGAGAAGATCCTAGCAGGGGTGCCGGAGTATTTAAACTAGGATCGGGGGAGGAGGAAAAGGAAGACACTGAAGGGGTAGACAAGTCAGAGAGGGGGCAGGTTATGTTGATAGGTGGTGAGGTGGGCATTGTATGGGGGACTAAGACAGTGGATAAAGAGATCCACCAGTTGCAAAACAGTAGTGAATATATGTGGACCAGTAAAATTACTTTAAATAAGATAAGTAAGAGTGGAAAATTAAAGTGTATGTTCAGAAATTGCAGAAGTGTCACGGGCAAAATGGGCGAGCTTGCAGCTCTGGTATTTGAGGAACAGCTAGATGTTGTTGGTGTAGCAGAGACATGGCTCGAGGCATCACATGATTGGGGTGTTAATATTCAAGGTTTTACACTCTTTCGGAAAGACAGGGCAAATAGGAGGGGAGGTGGTATATGTCTGTATGTCAGAAGGGACTTAAAAGTGATTGTGAATGAGACAGTGGTCTCAGAAGAGTGTGAGGAGGCTGAAACTTTGTGGGTTGAAATTCAAAGCCAAGAGAGTTTTGACAAAATAATTTTTGGTATAATATATAGACCCCCTAACATCTCTGAGGAAATAGAGGGTCACCTATATAAACAGATGGAGCCGGCTGCACAGGAGGTGACCGTAGTGATAATGTGAGACTTTAACTTTCCAAATATAAATTGGGGTCAGGGCTCTTCTTCATCTGTGAAGGGGAGAAATTTTATCAACCTTCTGCAGGATAATTTTATGGTGTAGCTTGTAGAAGATCCCACAAGAGGTGATGCATTGTTGGACTTTGTGATTTCTAACAATAAGGAGATTGTCCAAAATGTCAATGTCCGGGAACCCCTTGGGAACAGCGATCATAGTATACCGTATTTTCCGGACTATAAGGCGCACTTAAAAGCCTTGGATTTCCTTGGAAATCCAAAGTGCGCCTTATAGTCCGGTGCGCCCTATATGAGGCAGCGGACCATACTTACATAGGTCCCCGCTACCGGAGACAGCAGATCTCCAGCGGGAACTGCAGACCACGCGGCACGAACAACTTCTGCCGCGTGGTCTGCAGTTCCCGCTGGAGATCTGCTGTCTCCGGTAGCGGGGATCTATGTAAGTATTCTATTCTTTACCTCCCCCTCACCTTCCCCGCTCACCTTCCCCGCGTTCCGCGTCTCGTCTCGGCGTCGCGTCTCGTCCCGGCGGGTCTCCGCTCCGCCCCAGGACCTCCGCCACGCCCCCAACCCTGCGCCTTATAGTCCGATGCGCCTTATATATGGAATTATTACATATATAAGGCGCATCGGACTAATGCGCCTTATATTCCGGTGCGCCTAATGGCCCGGAAAATACGGTAATTATTTTCCTCTTAAACTGTAAATAGCAGAAACAGGTGGGAAAATAAAAAACTTTTAAGAGGGCTAATTTCCCGAAATTCAGGGCTGCAATACAGGATATAGACTGGGATCAGATTCTGTCAAATGATGATACTAATGTTAAATGGGAGAAATTCAAATCTAAATTAATTCCAATAGGTAACAAGTACAGACGGGCTAGATTACACCCCGCATGGATTACAGCTACAGTTAAAAGGGCAATTAATGAGAAAGGAGGGCATTCAAAAAATATAAATCTGACGGGTCACCTGAGGCTTTCAACACTTACAAAAAACTTACCAAAATCTGTAAAAAGGAAATCATATCAGCCAAAATACAAAATGAAAGACAGGTGGCTAAAGATAACAAAACAAATCCCAAATTTTTTTTCAAGTATGTCAATGTAAAAAAATGGGTCAGAACAGGTTGGACCCCTTTTTTCTGAAAATGGGGATCGGTGACTGAAGACCAAGAGAAGGCGGAGATACTTCATATGTTTTTTAGCTCCGCTTATACGATAGAATAAAGAACTTCTGACGTGGGTGGTGCCAGTGCGGGTCATGCATCCTGTAATATACAGACTGACTGAATGTATACATGATCCAGTCTAAACTCAATAAAATAAATGTGTACAAGGCTCCTGCACCAGATGGGTTACACCCCAGAGTTCTTAAAGAACTCAGTTCTGTTATTGCTGTACCGCTGTCTAAAATCTTCAGGGATTCCGTAATGTCTGGTGTGGTGCCAAGTGACTGGTGCAAGGCAAATGTGGTGCCAATATATAAAAAGGGCTCTTTTTCTCTTTTCTCCTTATATGGGAGAGTCTCTTGTTGAGAAGGACCTGGGGGTTACAGTAGATCATAAATTGAATAACAGTATGCAATTTCAATCAGCTGCCTCTAAAGCCAGTAGGATCTTGTCATGTATCAAAAATGGTATGGACTCTCCTGATAGGGATGTAATATTACCACTATACAAGGCACTGGTTCGGCCACATCTGGAATATGCCGTCCAGTTCTGGGCACTGGTCTATAAAAAGGATGCCCTGGAGCTGGAGAGGGTTCAACGTAGAGCCACAAAACTGATAAGGGGTATTGAGGGTCTTAGTTATGAGGAAAGATTAAAACAACTAGATTTATTTAGTCTGGAAAAGAGACAACTACGAGGGGACATGATTAATTTATTTAAATATATGAATGGTCCATACAAAAAATATGGTGGTAAATTGTTTCAGATTAAATCAAATCAAAAGACGAGGGGGCACTGTCTCTGTCTTGAGAAAACAAGATTTAATCACCAGAGGCGACAGGGCTTTTTTACTATGAGAACTGTCAATCTGTGGAATAGCCTGCCTCAGGCGCTGGTCACAGCAGGGACAGCGGAGAGCTTCAAGAAGGGCCTAGACGCCTTTTTACACCTAAATAACATTGATGGTTATGTTATATAGAATTGTTTCCCCTAAATACCTTCGTCATCCAATCCCTTCCCTTGCTTGGTTGAACTTGATGGACAAGTGTCTTTTTTCAGCCGTATAAACTATGATACTATGATATCACAGAGAGTAATCAGAGCAGTGTGATTTAACAAGCCATGCACCTGTGTGACCATGGTCAGATTTCTATCCACTGAAAGTAAATATAGAAGTTTTTTATAACAGGACAGCAAGCAGATATCTATAAAACCATGAGGAATTGATACAGAAAGTATATTGGAAAATTGTTTAACAAAACAATTACACAAAAATATTAGTTATGTGCTGAAATAGGAACATCATTTTATTTGTTTTTAATTTTTTCTATTATATCTTGAAACATATCTACAACTGCCCTGTTATAAACACCATTTTGCAACCCTCTACATTTTACCACTCCCATCTTAAATCCATTTTGGGTGTTACATTTTGAGTCCCATTGACTTCAATGGGGTTCCTGTTTTGGGTTCCCAGTTCAGGTTCAAGTTCGGGACCAAGTTCCCAGTCAACAAATTTTTTTCCCATTTTCGCCTGATCGCATCTAACCTGAATTCCACAAACCTGCTCATCACTATCAGTGATACAATGAGCCGTGCTCTTGTGTGACATCACATGATCAGGGCTATAATGAGCTGAGCACCTGTGCGACATCACATGACCAAGAATATAAAGAGCTGTCCACATGTGCAACATTACATGAGCAAGAATATAAAGAACCGTGCACCTTAATGACATCACATGATCAGGGATATAATGATGAGCTTTACACCTGAATGACATCACATGAACAGGGATATAATGTGTTGTGCACCTGTGTGATGTCAAATGACCAGAACCCGTGTTTATCCACAAGAGATAAAGCTCAGTTTGCATGTATCTATGAGCTGCAAATTGCATCTGTTCCAGGGAATAGGTCAGCCACCCAGCACCAGCTAATGGGTGCCATCAGCTGTTCCTACTGTAATTCTGTCAGTGCACTAAAAGTGGCCGCTACGGCGCTCCATAGCCACTGGGCTCACCAGGCACTTCCTGATCTTGCGCAATCACTCTACCCCAATATATTTTCCCCAGAGGGCTTGGAAGCCTAAAAATAGTCCTAGAACTCATATTTCACACACAAAATACCTATAAAGGTCTATTAACACACCGTCATGAAGGTTTCTTGTGGTGTTTGCTCTTTCTGTCAGTGAAGATAAGGTTTTATTTTTTTAAATGAGACCAAGACTACCATATGTTTGCCAAAAGTTTACTAGTAGTTAAGTTTTCAGCCTTTAATCACACTAGCAGCATATCAACATATAGAAAATATATATTTTTTTTCTTTTGCGACTTGATAACAGTAACACTTGACCGAGAAGAATTTAAAAACGGAAGTGATGTAAAGGCCTGCGTATTCTGTTCAAGGCTGTTTTGCCTTCAATCCGTGTTTCACATCCATTGGTGCATTCTGTTGCATGGATGATTTCTGAGCTCATGATCCTATTGGAATAAAATTGTATTTGATTTAGTTTTCTATGAGACACTGCTAAGATACATAACTGCAAGACACACTTTCCTCATAGTCTGACTGGAAGGTGCTTGACATGACCACCTTCTTTTTGCTCCTTTTAGGTTTAACTACTTCTTAGTGGTTTGGGGTGAGAGAATCACCAAAAGAAAAGGGTGCCAGGGAGCACACGTCCAGGTAGATCAGGATACACCTGTTGTGGCGGCTACGGAGCACCATAGTGGCCACTTTCAGTGCACCGACATAAATATAAGAAGGCAGCTGCTGGCACCCAGTAGCTGGCGCTGGAACAAAAAATATATCTTACTGTTATGACAGCAAGCAGAGATGTAGAAAACTTTGAGGAATTCATACATAATGGGGCAGATTTACTTACCCAGTCCTGTCGCGATCCCCAAGGTGCGTTCTCTGACGAAGATAAATCCGTCGTGATTCTTCATGATCGTGTGTCCATTTTCCGGAGTTCACCTTCTTCTTCCTGGTGTATGTGAGTGCTTTGTCTTGCGACACAATTTGAATTGTAAATCCCTTAGTCCGAATCAGTCGGGTTGTCCGTCGGCCACGCCCCCCGATTTGTGTCGCATGCAGATTGACGCGATTTCGCCAAAATTCAATCGCGTATGCCACTTAAATGCGCACAAATCGGAAATGTGCCGTGCGAACCCTTAGTAAATGTGCCCTAGTATACATTGGAAAACTTTTCATTTTACAAACAATAACATTTATTTGCTGAAAGTGAACAATCCCTTTTGGTACATTTTAAAATTTTCTTTTCCATTTCTTTTAACATGATTAAAGATCTTCTAAAATCCAAGAGATGGATAAATCTATAAATCTATTTCCACAATAAACCATATTTCAGGTTATTATTAAACTTCAGATTTTTTTTGCTACTAAACTTCTGTATCTAAATCAGCTTCAGGTAAATGTATAAAAGCACCTGCTCCGTGTCCCCTCTCCCCTGTGCTGAGGATCTGCCAGGAGCATGCTGAGCCTGAGGACCTCATCTATCATCTACTATGTCACCTACTTACTTGTCCTATTGATACCTGTTATCTCTTATGAGACTGCGGCTGCTCCGTGCCATCTGGATGCTGTGAGGTCCGCTCTGAGCTATGACTATTACCAGGAGGGAGATTTCATTATTGGAGGACTGATATCTGTTCATGCCACTATTTCAGATATGGACTATCATAATTCCAACTATTACTGCCAAGAGTAAATTCTATTGTTCATCTTCATATTATTTCCGGTTAAGCTACATACTGTATACAATATTTATATAACTATTTGCTACTGAGAAAAATTAGTATCTTTACGATTTCAGACGTTACAATCTAAAAAGAATTAAAAAATGAAAGCTTATGATCCATAGTGTCGCCACAGTTTTTTCTCAACATAAATACATTTTTGGCCATTTTGGGATTGCTGCTGTCCATGGGTGTGGGGTGGGAAACATGTGTCAGCCTGCTTCATACAGGCCTATATATCTCAACCTTTCATGTTCAATCCTTATCTCTTATTTGACATTTAGCATCCAGTCCTTTTTTTGCAATGCTAACATAGTATCAGGCATTACTACCTTCAGAAGGTGTAGGAGATCAGAAAAATCATCTCAGGCTTGTAAAACATTTTTGAGTGGTTTATAAAGGATCTAATCTTAATCTATTGGTGTTTAAGTGGATGTGACTATTCAGATGTCATCACTGACGTCTCAGAGTACATTGGTCTTTATCTGTCCATAGGGTTGGATTTTCTGAATAATTGTGCAGTTACATATAAAACACTATGACTATTGCTATGTTTTCTGACAATGGACATCTATGTCTCTTTAGAACGAAAAGAAGAAAAGCTCAAGATAGGGTCATGGTGATCTTAGTCTATGGTGGTTTTAGAATGTGGGGTGGTGGGATGCGAGGTGTTTGCCTGCCTAAGAACAGTGCTATTGAGATACTTAAAATGAATATTTAGTCCTTTAAAGTTGGGACCACATCCCAAAATTCTAAAATTGGCGTTAGTAATTGTAAAATGGTAGGTTTCAGCAATAAACTCTGAGTCGATAGATGAAGGATAAAACAGCCGGCATGCCCCTTTACCAAACTGTTTGAATTTGCAGGTTGCAAGTGTAATTCTTGTGTTTTGTGTACTTTTGGGACTCTTGGCCAATTGGATTTTTAAGATATTGTGTTGACAAGGGAACAAGGAGTGATAATAAAGATTCATTGTAGACACCTTATACTTGGACCAAATGACCGTAGCATTCAGAGAGCTACACCAGAGGTCATATTGGGCCCAGAGGTACGTTTGTAACTAGGGGTTTTATTTAAGTCGGGTGTCCTTAACTAAGGGACTGTAAAAAAATGTCAGGGAATCCAAGAAATGCATGGCTGTTGGCCAGCAGCTCTTCAAAGCTAAGGCTGAATCCTATGCATGGAACAATTCTAATCTTGCTAATCTGAGCAGGTTTTCTTAGGTGCCTTGAGTTGATTGCCTGGACTCAGCTGGGTGTTTGTTCTCAAGAACGCTGGCTGATGTCATTGTCTAGGCTCTGTGTGTTCCTCAACTGTGGGTCGAATAATGCACCCCTAGCCAGTCAGTTGCTGGGGGTGGCAAACAGGGTCTGCAAAAATTCCTATTGCTTAGTAGACTCAGGGGTGGTTATTATTTGTTATGTGACTGATGGTATTCCTGTCTATTTCTTGAACCCTGTAAACCCCCAGACTGAGCCAAAACCTTATGAACCCACAGCCTGAACCAGAACCTTGTGCATCCTACCAGACTCTGTATCCAGTTTGTGCTCCAGCCTGTTTCTGGACCTCCGTACCTTTCCTGAACCCTGTTCTGGAATCATCTTATTCCTGTGTCTGTTCGGGATTGTCAACAAAAAGTTCATAATCATTAGGTTTTGCAAGGCTTATTAGTTGGGTGACAGAGGTTGTGGGTGAGTTTAGGACCTGTATCCTTTGGGCTACCATGACACCCAGATTTCACGGTAAGATGAAAGGGCTTGTTACTGACAAGTGCCCAGGTTCCTGTAGTCAGGGTCGGACTGGGGTACCAAGGGCCCACCAGTGAAATTAATTCTGGGGGCCCACCAACTGCTTCATCGATACGTGCGAGCCACCCCCATGTATATTTTCATTGCGTTTCTGAACGTGCTGCAAATGCAAGGTGTGAATGCAGCCTGTGGCCGTGTTCACACATTCCGTTTTTTGTTGCTTTTTTCAACGCTTTGGAAAGACGATCTGTTCCTCTTCCATTTGAATGCAGGTCTTTTTGCCATTCAGCAGACAAACTTTAAATTTTTGCAACAAAAAAAACATAATGTGTGAACGCAGCCCAGGCTTCCTGCACACTACACTTGTGCATTTCTTGGGATGCAAACAATAGTCCCATGGGATGTTGTATGAGGGTTGCTTGTCATCTGGATGTAAGTACATAATAATAGCCTGAACCGCAAACATGGTTAGGACCTGCTCTGTCTATTGCAGCTCAGGCAGTTGGCTCATAAAAAGGGCTATGAAATTCACAGCCATGTGCATGAGCCCATAGAAGTGAATGAGGATGTGTACAACAATCCTGCAGAAAACAGGCCTCAGGCCCCGTGCACACTTTTTTTTTTAAATTGAGTTTTAACTGCATTGGAAACCGCAAAAGGCAGGGGCTTTGTCAGAGCACATATGTCTTTCTACTGAAACACTTTTGGAATGAGCCCCTCCCTGTTGCGTTTTTAAATGGAAATAAAACAGATCAAGAACTGCAACGTGTGAATGGGGCCTGAGGCTTGTTATCTGCCGGACTGTTTAACTTCCTGGAATCAGTATTCAACATTTATCACCAGGATGAAGGATTGTAAACCTGCAGATCCTGCCAGAGGGGGTGCACACCAGCATGTAAGTGTGCTTGGTTTACAATCCTTCATCCTGGTGATAGATGTCCTTTAAAGGAAACCTACCACCACAAATCTACCTATAAAGGTAGATCGGGTGGTAGGTGAATCAATGGGACGTGAGGATAGCCCTTTTAAGGGCTAATCCTCGCGTCCCCGCACTTTTTTGGAAACTTTTATTACCCTAATATGTAAATTTTGTTATGCGGCTACTGGGGCATGGAGTAGCTGCATCTGAGGTTACACGAGGCGGCTACTCCACGCCCCAGTAGCCACTTTACCCCTCCTACTCACCATCTTCGGCGCGCAGCTGCTCGTAGCAGCGCGCCCTCGTCCGACGATCCTGCCGTCTGCCCATGCGCAGAACAGCAGGCCCGCGCCTGTGCAGCCACGGCTTCGGAGCAGTGACCGCGCAGGCGCGGGCCTGCTGTTCTGCGCATGCGCAGACGGCAGGATCGTCGGACGAGAGATGATGAGTAGGAAGGGTAAAGTGGCTACCAGGGCGTGGAGTAGCCGCCTCGTGTAACCTCAGAAGCGGCTACTCTACGCCCCAGTAGCCGCATAACAAAATTTACATATTAGGGTAATAAAAGTTTCCAAAAAAGTGCGGGGACGCGAGGATTAGCCCTTAAAAGGGCTATCCTCACGTCCCATTGATTCACCTACCACCTGATCTACCTTTATAGGTAGATTTGTGGTGGTAGGTGCCCTTTAAGGACTGCACATGGTACATGTATGTCCTTAACAGGTTTCAGGTACAGGTGGTCCCCTACTAAAGGACACCCGACTTACAGACAACCCCTAGTTACAGACATACCCCTCTGCCCACTGTTACCTCTGGTGAAATCTCTGGATGTTACTTTAGTGCCAGACTGTAATGATCATCTGTAAGGTGTCTGTAATGAAACTTTATTGGTAATCTTCGGTTTCATTACAGTAAAAAAAAAATTTTTGTCTGGATCTACAATTATAAAATATACAATTCCTACTTACATGCAAAGTCAACTTAAGTACAAACCTAAGGAACCTATCTGGTAAGTAACCCAGGGACTGCCTATATATGAAGAAGGTTCACAGGCTAGGTCCTCTTCATACACACCTTTGTACCAAAGGTTCATTTTTTATATAAAAACTGAATAAAAGCTTTATGAATTTGGTGTCCTTTTGATCACACTTACCCGAGGATTTAAGGGGATGTATGATTTGGAGCATACAGTGAAAGCCATACATACGTAGCCCACAAAAAATGGCATAATTATTTTTTGTTTGTCAATTTTACCCCATTGGGATTTTTTCCCGCTTTCCAGTACATGGCATAGAATATTAAATACCATCACTAGGAAGTACAATTTGTTATGCAGAAAACAAGCCCCATACAGCTCTGTACATGGAAATAACACAGTTATGGATTTTTAAAGACACAGAAGTAAAAATGGAAAATCAAAGATGAAAATGGTCTGGCCTTTAACCCTTTAAGGGTAAATATTCCGTGCAGTGCACTAGGAAGTTGGAGAAAAATTCCAAATGTGGTATAAATGACAAAAAAAGTTGCATTATTTTTATTACAGGCTCGGTTTTGCACACCTCTTACTTTTTTGATCTTTAATGTACGGAGCTGGAGAAGCTGACGTTTTCAGTGATATCAGTTTGTGAAGTGAAGAACTTTTTCATCACTTTTTATTCAAATGTTTGTGCATTGAAATGGTGATGAATCTGCAATTTGGGCATCATGACGGGTGGGGGGTTGTTGGTAAAACTGAGGCTGCGGTCACATGTAATGCGGGGTATACTGGTTATACTGAGGCTTTGGTCACAGGTAACGCGGGGTATACTGGTAATACTGAGGCTGCAGTCACAGGTAACGCGGGGTATGCTGGTAATACTGAGGCTGCGGTCACACGTAACGAGGGCTATTCTGGTAATACTGAGGCTGCGGTCACATGTAACACGGAGTATACTGGTAATACTGAAGCTGCGGTCACATGTAACACGGAGTATACTGGTAATACTGAAGCTGCGGTCACACGTAACGCAGGGTATGCTGGTAATACTGAGGCTGCGGTCACACGTAACGCGGGGTATGCTGGTAATACTGAGGCTGTGGTCACACGTAACGCAGGGTATGCTGGTAATACTGAGGCTGCAGTCACACGTAACACGGGGTATGCTGGTAATACTGAGGCTGCGGTCACACCTAACGCGGGGTATACTGGTAATACTGAGGCTGCGGTCACATGTAACGCGGGGTATGCTGGTAATACTGAGGCTGCGGTCACACCTAACGCGGGGTATGCTGGTAATACTGAGACTGCGGTCACACGTAACGCGGGGTATGCTGGTAATACTGAGGCTGCGGTCACACCTAACACGGGGTATGCTGGTAATACTGAGGCTGCGGACACACCTAACGCGGGGTATGCTGGTAATACTGAGGCTGCGGTCACACGTAACGCGGGGTATGCTGGTAATACTGAGGCTGCGGTCACACCTAACGCGGGGTATACTGGTAATACTGAGGCTGCGGTCAAACATAACGCAGGGTCTGCTGGTAATACTGAGGCTGCGGTCACACGTAATGCGGGGTATGCTGGTAATACTGAGGCTGCGGTCACACATAACGCAAGTTATGCTGATAATACTGAGGCTGCGGTCAAACATAACGCAGGGTCTGCTAGTAATACTGAGGCTGCGGTCACACGTAATGCGGGGTATGCTGGTAATACTGAGGCTGCGGTCACACGTAACGCGGGGTATGCTGGTAATACTGAGGCTGCGGTCACACCTAACGCGGGGTATACTGGTAATACTGAGGCTGCGGTCACATGTAACGCGGGGTATGCTGGTAATACTGAGGCTGCGGTCACACCTAACGCGGGGTATGCTGGTAATACTGAGACTGCGGTCACACGTAACGCGGGGTATGCTGGTAATACTGAGGCTGCGGTCACACCTAACGCGGGGTATGCTGGTAATACTGAGGCTGCGGACACACCTAACGCGGGGTATGCTGGTAATACTGAGGCTGCGGTCACACGTAACGCGGGGTATGCTGGTAATACTGAGGCTGCGGTCACACCTAACGCGGGGTATACTGGTAATACTGAGGCTGCGGTCACATGTAACGCGGGGTATGCTGGTAATACTGAGGCTGCGTTCACACGCAACGCATTGATTCCTTCAGCCCTTGCATTTGGACAATACAAGACACTGGGTGCGGGTTACACATCGCATGCGTCTACATAGAAGCGCATGCTGCCCCCGTGCGCTTTGATTCCATTTCTAAACAGAGTCAGTGCGTTACGTGTGACATCACTGCTTATTCTACATCAATACTTCAATCAAAGTACTACAACTTTCAGCATCTCATTCAACTGCTGGGAGTTGTAGTTCTTGAGTGCACTGTTATTCAATATGTATGTACACATTGCAGGGGTGTAATGAGGTGCACTGTGTGTGTGTAAATGTGATGCACTTTTATTTTGTACCTTTTTCTTGTGCTGGAAGCCATCATGGGGAGAGCAGCAGCTCCTCATCCATCCTGAGCTCCTGCACATGAGGGCAGCCTGTGCTGTGCCAGGGGGAGGACACTCCAGCAGCAGCTGCTAGCTGATTGGTGGCCCCTGATGTCTGTCATAACCAGGAGGAAGGGGGCCCACTGTGACAACTAGGGGGCCCACGTCCTCTGGTCTGTAATTAGTGACAGCTCACTGTCTGCTCCTCCAGTGAATCAGGGGCCATGTTCTCCTGCAGTGACGCAGGGGCTGAGGTGCTCAGTGCAGGGAGGAGGAAATGTCTTACTCACTGCCCCAGCGCAGCTGTGAGAAGAGCAGAGAACCTGTCTCTCCCTCCTGCAGGATGTCATAGTCCCCCCTGCTGCCCCCCTCCTCCAGCCTCAGCTGAATGTGCCTGCTCACAGATAAGAGATGGTGACTTATGATAAGGGCCCACCGGGGATTTGACCGGTATCCCGGCAGGCCAGTCCGAGCCTGCCTGTAGTAGAGAAAAAGTATCATGTCCTTCTCTCTGTAAACATGGTTGCTATACATGTGGGTGATCGAAGTTATGAACACAGAAGTTTATCTTCTAGACTAGGCAGGTTTTTTCCCTCCAAACCCTGAACACTACTGGGGACTGTCCTTCTGTATGTGAATTAAACCAATGGTCCTGAACTGTTAGGTACCCTAAGAGCAGTTTGTTGCAAATGTGGTAGTAGTTGGGCCGATGGTTCAGCAGGTATTGTTGAACATATTTGTAATATGCAAAGGTTTGCTTTAAAGCAAATATATCACGTTTTTTAGGTCCCCAAACCAATCTAAAATCCTTATAGGCCTCTCATACACAACTCGGGCATACATATTCCAAATCAATATTCACCCCCTCCAAAAAATAAACAGTTTAACAGTTTTTAAAAATTTACTAGTAACCCTGAGATGCTTTATGGGACATATTTAAAAGTGATTTTTGGATGATTAACACATTTCTTTATGGATTTATCGATTTTTGGCAGAGGAATTAAACTGGCATATTAGATTAAAAACATGCCTAAAATTTCATAGAAACCTGTGATGGGTTTGCTTTATGAGATGTACACTATGGGGAGGATTTATCATAAGTCTCTTAGAGCAGAACTGTTCTAGTTGCCCATGGCAACCAATCAGAGCTCAGCTATTATTTTCCCACAGGCGTTTATAAAATTAAAGCTGAGATCTGACTGGTTTCCATGGGCAACTAGAACGATTTTACCTCAGAAACTTGATGATAAATCTCCGTCCATATATTGTCTCATAATCTGGTTGACAAAAACAAAACCTTAAACTAGATGTGGGACAGTCAAATGAGAGTTTGAAGGATCCAAATGTATGATGCAATTGATAATGTGCAGTGTATGACACAGGGGTCATTTCTTTTGGGCCGGTTTTTACGATGTGTGCCAAATGACATCTCCTCTTTATTCTTTTGGTCTGTTCAATCATAGAGAAACCCAATTTATATAGGTTTATATTATGTTTTTGTAGATTTAACAAGCTAAAATTTTTCGTAAAAACAAATAAATTCTTCATTTTGTCATATTCTGACACAATATTTTCTGCACATTGTAATAGATGGTATGCAAAATCCCCATATACTGCCATACTATAGTATGGCAGTATATGGTAGGATGAATCAGACAACCTAGGGTTAAAGTACCCTAGGGAGTCTGAAAAATAGTAAAAAAAAAAAAAAGTACAAAAAAAAAAAATATATTAAAAAAACATAAAAATTCAATTCACCCCCCTTTCCCTAGAACTGATATAAATAAATAGTAAAAATCATAAACACATTAGGTATCGCTGTGTCCGAAAATGCCCGATCTATCTAAATATAATAACCGTTTTTCACTGTGTTTAACCCCGTAGCGGAAAATAACGCCCAAAGTCGCAAATGGCATTTTTTTGCCATTTTGAAAAATAGAAAAAATTCTATAAAAAGTGATCAAAAGGTCGCACAGTCCTAAAAATAGAAGCATTGAAAACGTCATTAGAATTCGCAAACAATGACACCACCCTCAGCTCCATACACCAAATTATGAAAAAGTTATTAGCGCCAGAAGATGGCAAAATGAAGAATTTTGTTTCTGTACAGGAGGTTTTAATTTTTGTAAATGTATGAAAACATTATAAAACCTATACAAATATGGTATCCCCGTGATCGTATTGACCCAATGAATGAAATAGACCTGTCATTTGGGGCGCACAGTGAAAGCTGTAAAAACGAAGCCCACAAGAAATGGCGCAAATGTGTTTTTTCATCATTTTCAGTGCATTTTTTATTTTTTTCCCGCTTCCCAGAACACGGCATGGAATATTTAATACCATCACTACGAAGTGCAATTTGTTACGCAGAAAATAAGCCATCACATAGCTCTGTACATGGAAAAATAAAAAAGTTATAGATTTTTGAAGGTGGGCAGTGAAAAATAAAAACGCCTGATGAGTCTGATGAGAGAATGCACGTAATGTGAACATAAATAGGGGTCTTTGTAAGTAAAAGCTCCAGGAACATTTCTCCATGTCCAGTACTTTCTTTCCATTCATCTGCTCCTCCTAGTTTTGTACCTTCAACAGTTTTGTCTGTATGAATAGTGAAGAGATGTGTATATGGTGGGCACCATCCACTCTCAGGCAATATCTCCAGCACATACACAGCATAGGAGAACAGTCCGGAATATAGATGCTTATGGTACAGATCACTTCCACGTCGCTTAGTCTCAATGTTCACAGTAGTGAGTCCATAAATAATGTAAATAAAAGCCGCGTCACTCACGGATTCTTAGTAAAAAGTTTCTTCTTATATTCAGAGTGAAACAAACAAGGAAGGTGCAAGGCCCGGAGATGGAACCATTTCACACTCACAAGCGATTTCTCAACTTGAGAACTTGGCTTGAGAAAGCGCAAGTGAGCAGGAAACCTCTCAGTCGCTGTGAATAAAGGAAGAAACTTTTTACTAAGAATCACTGAGTGATGCGGATTTTATTTGCATTATTAAACGGTTCTGTCTGATCTCAGCTAAAATTGTAGAAGTAGATGGTGGAAGCAGAGAGCAGGGATCCTCAAAATAAACTGCAGGGACTGAGTGTAAGGGTCCTCTACATTTACCACAGGGAGTGAACTTCCACTGGAAGTAAATATTGAAAATTACTATAGTGGGACAGCAAGCAGAGATCTCATAAAATGTGCCGAATTAAAGGAAACCTACCATCAGAAGTAAATCTGATGGTAGATTCCTCCTGCCTGCCTCTGCTCTAATCTGTAATTTAATAATCCTGGAACAGCAGTAAATCCTCAATATTAGGGTTCCACATATCCCCGAAGTTTCCATTTCAATGTAAAACTGAATTTATCCCCTATCTGGGAATTGAACTGGTCACCCCATTACAAAAAATAATAAAAAGTGGTATATCCTTACTTTGGAATATGCTGCAGTAGGAACTTGATAACATGGGGAAACTAAAATTCTCTTGCTTTAGTAGAATTTCGCTTTACAAAATGTTGGCTCTGCCAAAAGTCACATACTATTTCCGTAATCTAACAGTTCCTATCCCAAACTCTCTCCTCAATCAACTGCAAAAACAAATGCTAAGATTCATATGGGGGGACTCTAAACCAAGTATAGCGACCACAATTCTTTTCCAACCCAAAGACAAAGGAGGGATTGGTAAACCCAAACTAAACTGGTATTACCTTATTTTTTTCAAGTAAAGCAAATGAAAGCATGGTGGAGGTACTCTTCAGCTTCTAGCAGGCATGGAATTGAAAAGGGGCTGAATAATAATAGGCACCTGATTCACCTGGTACAGGTGAGCTCTGTCCCTGCTTTTCTGTTGATTCCTAAGGCCCCCTCCATACAGGCATCAATTACGAGTTGGAAGTACATGAGATCACGACTCCGCATTGAAACCAATAAAATACAGTACGATCACTTTTTGACTCAATAAAAACGATAAAAAAAAGATCCTGGAACCAAGCCTAACTTGTTAGTAAATTATGTAAAAATATGTAAATTTCCTGCAGAGGCTACTGGGGCGTGGAGTAGCCCAGTGTCAGGAGCAATGGTCATTGCAACCTCCAGATGCCTCACCAGGTAATTTACATATTATTTTATCGTCCACTGAATACTCTCCTTCATCTTCACACCTGTGCACCAGCACTAGTTACACCACCGGCTTCTATGGAGATACAGCATATGGCTGTACAGGAGCTAGAGCTATTTTGCATGGGCAGAGATTCATAGTAGCCGGCAGCATGTCTTGTGCTTGTGTCTAGCCGTGAGGAGGTAGAGGAGTGCAGCAGAGACATGCAAGGAAGCTACACAACAAAGAGGTGTGGAGTAGATTTATCCCCTCCCTAGTAGCCCCTGCAGGTAATTGACATACAGTTGACAAAAAAAAGGATTTAGTCAGCAATTAGTTCTCCCATTTAAAAATATTAGAGAGGCCGGTAATTGACATAATGGGAAGAACCTTAACTATGAGAGACAAAGTACTGTCTGATTTTGAAAGAATTTGTTTGTAAATTTGGGTGGAAAAATTGGTAAATAACAAAGTTAATCTCATTACTTCTTTAAATTACTGTTTCTGGCAATGAGGTCTGCAGAAGATAGGCATCCTGTTTTTGGCCTATTCCTCCATGTAGATCTCTTCTAGGGCAGTGAGGTTTTGGGGCTGTTGCTTGGCAACACAGACTTTCAACTCCCTCCAAAGGTTTTCTACGGGGTTAAGATCTGGTGACTGGCTAGGCCACTGTCCTGGCAGTATGCTTAGGATCATTGTCATGCTGAAAAATCCAGCTGCATTTAATCTTCAATGCCCTTGTTGAAGTAGGTTTGCACTCTCACAACACATGGTTCCATTCATTTTTCCATGTACACGGATCAGAGGTCCTCATCCCTTTGCAGATTTACATCCCCAAAGAATTATGTCCCCCATCATGCATCACAGTGGATTTGGTGTTGTTTGGATGCAACTCAGAATTCACTTCACTCCAAACAAGCACATGTCTGGCATTGCAGGATCTGAGTCCCTGGTGGTTTATTGTACTACTTATGGGAGCCTTTGTCACTAGCTTTCTGCAGGTCATTCACTAGGCCCACTGTGTGGTTCTGGTATTTTTGCCCACCATACCTGCGATCATTTTAACCCCATGGGGTGAGATTTTGCGTTGAGCTCCTGATCGAGGAAGATTATCAAGGTTTTGTATGCAGGTCTAAAATTTTGTTTCTGGTGTCCTTCAACAGGTAATGAGTGGGCGACAAAGGGACCTCTTAAAAAAGAAGTTACAGGTCTGTGAGAGCCAGAAATCTTGCTTGTTTGTAGGTCACCAAATACTTATTTTCCACCATAATCCAACAATGTGATTTATTGAATTTGTTTTCATCTCTCCTAGTTGAGATCTAACTATGGTGTCAATTACAAGCCTCTCTCATCTTTTTAAGTGGGAGAAATTGCACAACTGGTGGCAGACAAAATAGTTTTCCCCCCACTGTATTACTTAGTTTTTAACAAGTAATGTTAGGTTCCATGATTATTAAGTTACAGATTAAGGTAGGGCCAGGCAGGAGGAATCTGCCATCAGATCTACTTCTTATGGTAGAGTCCTCATGGTGAATTCTTTTAAAAGGAACCTGTCAGTAGAATTTGACCTTATAAACCACTACTAGAGATGAGCGAGTATACTCGTCCAGTATTAGAGTACTCGGAACGGCTCGTTGCTCGGACGAGTATTTCCCCTGCTCGAGATCGAGCATTTAATTAAAAAAAGACAGTGAAGAACAGTAAATAATACAATTAAAACAGTGAACACAGTGAACACAGGATCATTTAAGTGAAGAACACAGTGAAGAACACATTGCAGATGTTTGGAACATCTGCTCACTTAGCCGAAGACACGAGCACCAACGCTGGATCAGGCATGCAGGAGCGAGAGGCTGAAGTGGAGCGGGGCTGGAGCGGGGCTGGAGCGGGCATGGAGGAGTGGAGCGGGCATCACTGAGCGGGTATGGAGGAGCGGAGCGGGGGCTGGAGCGGACATGGAGGATTGGAGCGGGCATGGAGGAGCGGGCATCAC
Organism: Engystomops pustulosus; assembly: GCF_040894005.1. NCBI lineage: Eukaryota > Metazoa > Chordata > Amphibia > Anura > Leptodactylidae > Engystomops > Engystomops pustulosus. Next base: position 293,904,530 of record NC_092411.1, on the reverse strand, counting down.
GGAGCGGAGCGGGGCTGGAGCAGGCATGGAGGATCAGAGCGGGCATGGAGGAGCGGGTATGGAGGATCCGAGCGGGGCTAGAGCGGACGTGGAGGATCGGAGCGGGGCTGGAGCGGGCATGGAGGAGCAGAGCGGGCATGGAGGAGCAGGCATCACGGAGCGGGGCTGGAGCAGGCATGTAGGATCTGAGCAGGCATGGAGGAGCGGGCATCACGGAGCGGGGCTGGAGCGGGCATGGAGGAGCGGAGCGAGCATCACCTGAGCGGGCATGGAGGAGCGACGTGGGGGCTGGAGCGTGCATAAAGGATCGTAGTGGGCATGGAGGAGCGGGCATCACGGAGGGGAGCGGGGCTGGAGCAGGCATGGAGGATCGGAGCGGGCATGGAGGAGCGGGCATCATCGAGCGGGGCTGGAGCAGGCACGGAGGATCGGAGCGGGGCTGGAACGGGCATGGAGGATCGGAGTGAGGCTGGAGCAGGCATGAAGGATCGGAGCGAGGCTGGAGCGGGCATGGAGGAGCAGAGCGAGGCTGGAGCGGGCATGGAGGTTTGGAGAGGGCATGGAGGAGCGGGCATCACGGAGCGGAGCAGGCGGAGCGGCGCTGGAGCGGGCATGGAGGATCAGAGCGGGGGCTGAAGCGGGGGCTGGAGTGGAGCGGGGCTGGAGCAGGACCAACAGCACAGAAAGAACACAGTGAAGAACAGATTGCAGATGTTCTGAACATCTGCTAGCTTATCGGAAGACACGCGTGCCAAGGGTGTTCTTCACAATAGTATGTGAAGAACAATATGTGTGAAGAACACATTGCAGATGTATGGAAACATCTGCAATATGTTCTTCACTGTGTTCTTTCAATGTGTTCTTTCAGTGAAAACATCTGCAAACATCTGCAATGTGTTCTTCTTTAGTGTTCTTTCAATCTGTTCTTTCAGTGAAAAATGCTCGCGTCTCCCATTGACTTCAATGGGGCTCGTTATTCGAGACGAGCACTCGAGCATCGGGAAAAGTTTGTCTCGAATAACGAGCACTCGAGCATTTTAGTGCTCGCTCATCTCTTACCATTACCAATATGTCATCAAGCAGCTGAAAACCTTCTAGATCATGTCTATTTCATGGCCTAATGTGGTGACATCATCCAGAAAATCCACTTTGAAGTGACATGTAATTTTGTTGTATAAAGTCAAGGAGGTGGAGAGTTTGAAATTGAAGTCACACTTTCCTCACTTCAGAATGCCCTCTTCACTGCAATTGATGGTTCTGCACACACATCACTTACCAGATCTCCTTTTTTTCTGAAGTGGGGAAAGCTCAATACAACTAAGCCATAAAAGAAACATAATCTGTCAGGTGTTAATCTGCTTCACAACATACTGGTAATGGTTTATTAGGTCCATTTCTGATGACAGGTTCCCTTTAGTAAATAAAGTTCATTGGAACATTTTATCTGAATCTGGAAAACCTCTTCAACAATTACATTCAATTCAAATGTTAACTAATCACCTGTATGTTAATAAATTGCTGACTTGCCCTCTATCCTATTGTAGTGTACGTCAGACAATGTACTTCTATGTGTTCATTGAATGTTGTGTGTTATGTTAATATGTAGTATAGTAAGTTCTGCTCCCCTATGTAAACTTTTAGGAAGGTAGATGTCATTAAAATCAATTTCTTCTTTCACATGTTGCAGTACGGTAACAACACGTTAAAATCCTGACATTATATGTGCCATATTTATTCTATGTCTTATCAAATTTTTATTGATATGTGAAGTGATTAGGAATCTTTATTGCAATGACATGATCGCATCTTTTATCATTTATTTAGTAATGTTGTATTTTATAAATTTTATAGGATTCACATTGAAAATTATAGAAGTATCCTGTCCTTCATCTTTGCTGTTGATGATATTAACAAAGACCCCAACCTCCTCCCCAATATAAGTCTGGGGTATCATATAGTGGACACGTGTGGAGATCCAACAAAAACCATTCTATCGGTATTTCAAATCCTGTCAGGAAGATACAAAGAGGGAGAGGAGGTTCCCAATTATTCCTGTGTGGCTCAGGGGGAACTGGTTGGATTTGTTGATGATTCCACATTTTTACCTTTTGGTTTAAGACCAGTACTTCTATTACTAAGCCCGTATGAGTACCGACAGGTAAGTGACATCTACTGTACATCAGGGGTGCAATTTATCAAACCATTCCACATTGAGAGGCCGCGCACTAAATACACCAATAATACTGTTCTAAGAGCTGGCAATATACTGTCTAATAACATCTAACCAAGATAAGATCATCATAAAAGAGATCAGAGAAATCAACTAATAACAATACAGACCCCGACCAGACAATAATAACTACTTCAGGTCCCAGACCAAGTTATTCATAATACAGATCCCAGAGGAAAAAATATATAATATGACAGTGTCAGTGTTCTGGATCTGTGGACCCCATGGACCACCACAGGAGATGGTACTAACCGACACCTGAGAGCGGAGTCTTAGTGGCACATGGTCTTTACCAGAGCCTGCCGCAAAGCGGGATGTGCCAGCAGCAATCAGCGGTGCACTGGCCCTTTAAACCCATGAGTGCTGGCGCGTGCACCCTAGGGAGCGGGGACGTGCGCAGACCAGGACAGATGGGAACAAGAGCGTAGAGAGGTGAGTTTGGTGCTAAGGTGGGGGGGCAGTGCCACGGAGAGAGGCACAGGTGTGCCCGCAATCTGATACATGGACCGCGGGGGCACTCGTGACAGATAGACCTCAGACCAGAAGTAAATTAAGTTCCAGACCCTTCACCTATGGACACAAAATTATTGTGCACACCTCAAACCACACAAAATATCATACAAATCCAGACTAGACGATAATTCATTAACCTGCCCCAGAAAAAAATCATAAATAGAATACAGACCAGTCAATACTAGATTATATAAACCCTATTATATCATATCTTACAATGGCTTTATCTAGTTAATTATTGATGATAATATAGAGTGCCAATCAGGGCACCTAGCAGTGCTTTATATGCTGCCATATTTTAATACTGTTCAACAACCTCTTACATCATCAGTGGCTGCACATCGGTAAAGTCTGCTAAATCTGTCATTAGCATATGCATAATGCATTATATCTGTAATATAGAAGCAGTATATTAATATATGCAATACAGTTGAGTAATTAGATTAGGGTAAAACAATAATGTGGGTTTGAAATAATAGTGAAATAAATGAAAAGTTTAAAAGATATCTGTCAGGCACCAGGCTAGGGGACCCACTGGACCACCACAGATGACGATGAAAGCCCACACCTAGGACCGTAGTCTAAGAAGTACAGGGTTTTCACCAGAGCCTGCCAAAAAGTGGGTTGGACTTGATGCGGATAGTACCACCAGTTCGTTCCACAGGCTTGACTTCGTCCACGATGGCAGCCAAGACGAAGTGCAGAATCGTAAAGCAAACTCGTGCTCGGGGACAGGCAGAAGGTTGAGACAGGCAGCACAGGATCAGAGTCAGGGATGTAGCAGAAGGTCAGGACAGGTAGCACTAGATCAAAGTCAAAAACGGGACCGAGGTCACAACAGGAACTCACAATAACAGTGCAGGGCATAGGAACAAAGCTTTCTTTAAGGCACATGGCACAAAGATCCAGCAGGGGACACAGGTGGGGGCAGGTATTTATCTTGGCAGGCAACCAGCCAGCGCCAATCATTGTCACGTTGGCCCATTAAATATTACAGAGGTGGATACACGCGCACCCTAGGAGATGGAAAATGCATTTGCCGGACCGCAGGGAGCAAGGAGACCGCCGCTGGAGCAGGGAGAGGTGAGTCCCTGTACAACCATAAGAAGTATGGTCATAAGAAGTAAAGAAGACAGGCCTGAGCCTTCTGACTCCCTTAAAAACTATCAGTGTTTCTTCCTTTAGATCACTTATGGAGTTGCTGACCCTGGCCAGTATAGTAGATCCTTATCTCAAAGTACCTATCACTTTGCTCCTGTGGATCAGGCTCAATATGAATCTATTGTCAAGTGTCTGAAATACTTTGGATGGAATTGGGTCGGAATAATTACTGGCGAGAGGATCGATGAAGCATCTCTGAGTGAACTGCAGAAACTGATGGCGGAGCACGAGATCTGCATCAGGTTTATACTGTCTATTAGGGATACAAATTTTGAGAGAAAGATTACTGAGATAGATAAATCATCCGTAAGAGTTTTTATAGTCTGTGGATTCATTGAACGATCACATTTGCATAGATTCTATCATTCTGCTGCTCTGGCACAGAATACAACCTTCATCTTTCATAATTCCTGGGTGTCTGCCATTTATGGATTACCGCTGCTATTCAACTGCAGTTTAAACTTTAAAATGTACAAATCATCGTTACCCAAAGTTCAGGATTTTATTCAAAGTTTTAATCCTTCCACCCATCCAGACGACCCCCTGCTGCAGGAGATCTGGTTCTTTCTCTTTCATTGTAGGACTAATGATAAAGGTATAAGTGCTTACTATGAGGCCGCAAATATGTTTCCTGGATATAACTGCACTGGGACCAGCCATGTTCTTCCTCCCGTGTATTCCGTAAAGGATTCTACCTTATATTTTACATATGTATCGGTGTATATTCTGGCTCATGCCTTACACAAAATAAAAGATATCAAAAAGAAACAAAGAACATTCCAAATACAGAAAAAGGTAATGCATGGATAAACTCTAGTTCAATGTATTTTATTAACCGTACAAGCTGCTAATCTGAATATTCACTTTACCACAGGATATGCAAAATTTTTTTTTTTAAAATGTGATAAAACGTGTGTCATCCAATGGTTCCCTGTTTACAGAATGTTGGGATTATAATTGTCATTTCTTAAAGGAAACCTACCACTTGTAGTGGCAGGTTTCCGATGGCAATATCGGGCACCAGCTCAGGGTGAGCTGGTGCCGGAGCTTATTTTAGTTAGTGTTTTAAACCGCGGTATCGCGGTTTAAAACACTTTTTAAACGTTGTAGCCGGCGCAGGCAAGTACGCGCTCGGCGCTTACCGTGCACGCGGCTACATAGGAAGTGAATGAGAGCCGTGTGCACGGTAAGCGCCGAGCGCGTACCTGCCTGCGCCGGCTACAACGTTTAAAAAGTGTTTTAAACTGCCATCGGAAACCTGCCACTACAAGTGGTAGGTTTCCTTTAAGTAAATGTAAGTAGTAATATGAGACTGCATACAGTGGAATGCTGGGAAGAATGTATGTTCCTTTCCACAGGGGCACAAACACAGTTTAGGGGAACCTGTCATCAGGAATATCATTTATACTTGATGTTGATAAGCTCTGGCATGCTGATTTCAGATATGCCTTTGTCATGCATCTGCAGAATTCCACAGATTTTTAATAACATGACCTGGCGTCCTTCCAGTAGCATGCGGTTAGTCCTGGGTGGTGTGGTGCAATGGCATGAGTCAGTTTCTACTCAATGGGGCTTGTTTACTATGGGTCCTGCAGCTGCAGGATTTGACTTTAAATTTCTGTTGCAAGATCAAGCACTGGGAGTGGAATCTAAGTGGTACCTGTTTATACAAGAGCCCATCACAAAGCGGGTTGGTCTTGCTGCTGTGGAATACCGCCAGGTCAGTCTACAGATGCAACTTTGCTCATGGTGGTGGCCAAGGCAAAGTAAAGAGTCGTAGAGCAGAATCATAGTCGGGAACAGGCAGGAGGCCAGGAAGGGCAGTGTGGGATGAAGTTAATAGCAAAGTGGAAGGTCACAACAGGAATCACAATAACGCATGATAAGTCACTTGGAAGCATAGAGCGCAAAGATCCACAGGAAGGGTTCCGAATATTTAACCAGGAAGGTGGACGGCCAGCTCCTATCAAGCACGTGCTGGAGTGAGGAGACCACTGCTGGATCCATGGCAGGTAAGAGTTGCCACTGCTGTTGTGGAGGGGTACAAGGAGGAGCACAGGGGCATGGGTCGCAGGGGCACCTGTGACATAGAATAACTCTCTCATTGTGTGTTTGGAATGTGACTCCCTGTCAGGTGTAAAAAGCTTCACTTTCAATACAGCAGCTTCATTGTCTTGCTGGTCCATTGCAGGCAGATGTCACAGACCTGGTTCTAATTGTAATTTTAATATATAAATATATACTACTTGAACCACAATTTTACTTTAAATTATGGTTTTTTAAACTAATAAACAGAATGTTGCTTTTGATGTATTAAGATATAGCAAGGCAAGAATTTGATGTTGCCAAATCTTACCACCCTTTTTACTTCTGACAGCTTCACAGGTACATGAAGAAGGTTCATTACACGGACCCTGATGGCACAGATGTGTTCTTCAATGACAGAGGTCAAGTTCGTTTTCCATGGATGTTAATAAACGGTATGAATTATGCTAATTATGATTATATAAGCAACAAGACAATAGATTATAAGAACAGCTTTGCAGAACAGATCGTAGCCATCTTTAACAGAACAGAAGAGAACTTGATAGCAAATATACAACCAGATACAATCACATGGAAAAACAACAAAGTAAGAGAATATGTATTTAACATTCTTCTTACACTTGTGGAGAACTTAATTTTCCAAATTTTCATTTTCTAATAAGTCGAGCAAGAGTATTGGTTCCCACAAATCTAACCTTTTGTAGGCAAATAATGGAATATGAACCTTCTACTTCGGCATCTTCTGTAAAATCTAGGACTAGGGAGGGTTATATACCAACTTCCAGGGAAATGTAAGCAACATTGGATTGGAGCAAATAGATTTGCTCAAACCAAAGCTTTTTTTAATTCTCTATAATGAACGGAATCACTCTACAATGTGAACGTAAAGTAGACAACTAGTTAGATGATCTTGTGTTTTGGCTGAAGGTTTAGTGTTAATTTTCTTGATGGACTCTCAGGTTAGGTTTAATTATATGGCTAAATTGAATACATAAAGGTTGAGAAGTGATATTGGTGATGCCCAGGAAAATTTTCTGAGATGATAATGTGTTGAGTATGCTATGGTTCAATAAGTTTTTATTCAAAGTTTGGTAACAGGGAAAACTGTAAATACAAATTTGAGGCATTTCAAGTAAACAGCACAATGTATATGTATATGTTGTATATAAGTACCCCATTAGGCTCATGCATAATCAAGAAAAAATGCAAGAAACAAGGAAAACAAGCCAAGGAAATAAAAATAAAAAAGGGTTGCAGAGACGAGGAGGTATAGAGGGGAGATGGGAGGAATGGGGGAAAGGGGTGAAAATCCCTACTCTAGTATCGCATCCAAACTGCAGCTATAAAGAAATAAGCACCGGAAGGTCTGGCCAGGGCTCAGGCAGAAGATTCCATAACCAGGAAGAGAAGGTAGCTGAACAATGAAATAAGCCCTGTAGAGCAGCTGCTGCTGTGTCCTCTCCACACTGCTAGAAGTACGGGTGAACCAGGAAATGCAACAGTATGTAGTATGTTGTGTGTCTCCTACAACTTCGTTTTTCTTAATAGCATTGAACTAGAGAATGTGTTATTTTGTTTTGCTGAGTATATTTAAGAATCTTGTCTTGTCAGAAATAGAACTGAATAGTTCAGTCAATGGATTCACAAAGGTGCCGTCCAACAGTGAAATTTGGGGCTGAAACAATTAGGACCAGGGTTTATCCCCTTCTTGTGGTCCTAAATCGCCCAGAGTGTGTAGAGAAGTTGCTGTCAAGTGAGGAAGCCAAAAATAACGACGGGTACGGGGGTTGTATACAGTGATTACTGGGGGCTGTATACAGTGATTACTTGGGAATGTATATATCGAATACTGGGAGCTGTATATAGTTATTGCTTGGGGACAGTATATAGCTATTGCTCTACCCTGTCTGGACTATATTCAATGGGGGCCCCCACCAAATTTTGCACCCAGGGGCCCCGACCAACCTTAATCCAGGCCTGCTTAAGATCTATTAAAAAAGACACATTTCAAATCTGGCTATATACTGGGGGTATGGACTGGCTATTTACAAGCGCTATGGGCTGGCTATATACTGGGGACATGGACTGGCTATATTCGGGTGGCATATGTTGGAAGTATACAGGGGCAGGGGCTGGCTGTATACTGGAAGCTGCCTAGCTATATACCATGGGCATGGGTTGAGTATATACTAGGAGTAAAGGCTGGCTATAAACTGGGTCTATATACTCTGGATATGGATTGACTATATAATGGGGCATGGGCTGGCTATACACTTGAGACATAGGCTGGCTATATACTGGGGCATAGGCTGGGTGTATACAGGATTTATGAGCTGGCTATTTACTGGGGTTGCAAAAAGGTTAATGTGCAGGTTGCCACTTCCAAAAGATGTTGGGAGGGAGCCTGGGCACAGGCCAGAGGTTAGGATTGATATGTTGCAAGGAAGGCCTCAGGGCTGCAGGAAAGTAGGGAGAGGATCCCATAAGACTAATGTCCTTCATATGGGACTCTAGATGTATAATAGCCCTGGAGGTCTCAAGGCCTCTAAGACTCTAGGACTGAGAGAGGTCGGTGTGGAGATGTTTCCATCTTGGGAGAAGGAAATTTGGCTGTTGATTGAGAGACAGGAACTGGACTATAGATCCATGGGTCACCTCACTGAGGTTCTGTCTCCCACTCCCTCTCTTCCTATGGCCCATGGCAGTGTTTGTAGGCTCGGCCATTGGAAAGCTATGGCCCCTCAATGACAATTATGCTTAGAAAGAGCAGTAAAAAAGGAAGAAGTATTAAAGATAAAATGGAAGGTACATTACAAACAATTTTACCAATTAAAGGTTTTCAGATGATAAATAAATTTCTCTTTTTTTGTATTTGTAGAATTTACAGTGAAATATTGCTATAAGCCACAAAAGCCTTTGTTAAAATTAAGTTTCTCGTATCAGTGTATGTACCACATGCAGCTAGCTCATATTGAGGTCTATTATGCTTGGTTATGGTTCACGAAGCCGGGCCACCATGTTGGAATAGACTTCCAATGGAGATGGCAGTGTTAAGCAGCGCTCACCTCCCACCTCCACCCGGCCAATAATGGATCCTAAACCAAGCATTGTTTTTGGCCCTTTATTGCACATGTTTGGGTGCATGTAGCCTAAGTTAACTGTGTTCATTACCATCTAAAATACTTTATATACTTTCTTATGATTTACAATTTCCTTTACATAACAGAAGCCGGAGTCTCGCTGTAATGATCCGTGTTCTCCTGGATACAGAAAAGCTTCTGATAGAGGATATCTGATCTGCTGCTATGACTGTGTCCCATGTTCTGAGGGAGAAATATCCAATATAACAGGTAACAGTATAAGAGAGAATGAGACAGAACACGTTTTATCTCCTTATTTCTCCTTTTTACCTAATTATTCATAAGACATATTTAAAACCATAGGACTTCCTAGATGCCTTAAAGGGATTGTCTGACTATTTTAAAAACTCACCTCCTCAGGCGCTGCCATTGTGCACTATGATCTATTGGAGCTGTGCCCCTGTTTGCTTACTGGACCTCTGCTCGGACAGCTTCCGCTGGCATAACAATACCCTCCAGTCCCCAGACCAGGTCTATATTTTTTTCACTGACGAGGCTGGGAACATGAATAAAAAGCTGCAAGCAAAACAGAAACAACATGCAAGCAATGCACCGGTGTGAATCGGCTCTTCAATAAAATTGGAATATGGATAACTGATTTGTAATTAGCTAGATAGACACAGGAGCAATTACACAGATATGCCTGACAAATGGTAGAAACTAAACCGGCCACAGTGCAGGGATACACTGGCAGAAATACTAGTGGTTACTCCAGTCGGTACTGCGGGTGAGCGGGAATGTTATACCATGAAAATTGCAGGATACAGGCTACCCACAAAAACAAAGTAATAAATAGTAATTAGCTAAAATTTATAATTTTACAAAGTAAAATATACTCATTTACCAAGGGTCGGGGAACGTATTTTCGTCAGAGTGTTAGCATTTTTTCGGGGATTGCACAGCTTGGGCAGGTATTTAACAAGTTTTTGCTCTGGCATTGTATCACACGGTTTCTGTCATAGCTGCAGCGATTGCATGCGACACAAATTGGGGGCCGTGCCGTCGGGCGACTGATTCAGATTGAGCGCGAGATTTAACTTACAAATTGTGTCGCAAGCCCTAGCACTTGCATGCACCAGGAAGAAGAAGGTGAACTCTGTTGGACCTGAGCGGGGAGGTGACACATGCACGATACCGGGCGCACAAACTTACTGAATCGCAGCACACATTGGGGGTCATTTACTAAGGGCCCGATTCGCGTTTTCCCGACGTGTTACCCGAATATTTCCGATTTGCGCCGATTGTACCTGAATTGCCCCGGGATTGTGGCGCACGCGATCGGATTGTGGCGCATCGGCGCCGGCATGCGCGCGACAGAAATCGGGGGTCGTGGCCGAACGAAAACCCGACGTATTCGGAAAAACCACCGCATTTAAAACCCGAAAAAGTGTCGCTTGGGGACCGCTTACCTTCACCTGGTCCGAGGTGGTGCATTCCGGCGCGATGAGATGACTTTCAGCGCAGCAGCGCCACCTGGTGGACGGCGGAGGAACTACCTTCTTAAATCCCGGCCGGACCCGAATACAGAGCAGAGAACGCGCCGCTGGATCGCGAATGGGCCGGGTAAGTAAATTTGCCCCATTATGCACGGACAATGCACTTTCTGTGAACTCCAGCGGACAGGTAAGTAAATGTGCCCTCTAGTGTTAGCATCATTTTTTTCCTCCTGTGAAAAATCACAGTAAAACATGGTCACTAATAATAATCTTTATTTATAACTTTACAAATCATAGGGGACATACACAAAAAAAATATTACATTACAGAGTACAAACAGTCATATGGAACAATAGGAGTGAGGGCCCTGCTCACAAGAGCTTGCAGTCTATGAGGATGAGGGGGTGACACAAGAGGGAACACTATAAAATAATTATAAAAATATATATTCTGTTGTTTGAACCAGCCATCAGCCCCCCTCTTATATACAAAGCCCAAGGCCAATGTGACCGCAGAGAAGCCTGGAGCTTGTATATATCTGGTGTTCGCCGTTTAATAGACAAAATGAGGACACAGGATGGGTTTCATGCAGTTGGCGAGTGTGTTAGGCTGCCTAAAGAGATGGGTTTTAAGAGCATGTTTAAAACTTTGGAGGTTGCGTATAACTCTGATAGCCCGGAGAAGGACATTCCAGAGAATTGGTGCAGCTCTAGGCAGGGGCGGACTGGGAATTTAAAATGGCCCTGGAAAAAACTGTAAAAGTGGCCCCATTTTATGGGCGGAGTCAAAACTAGTGGGTGTGGTCAGATAATGTGGGTGGGGTTATAACAGACAAATTTTTGGTAGATGGCCTTAACGCAAAACAAGAACATCTTTTACTAGTAAGTGAAAATAATGTGCAAAGAATGTGACCTGTCGATCAGTAAATGATGCAAACACACGACCCGGTAAGCCTTATATACCTTTCTCCTATGTACAGGAATATAACTACTATAATATTGCTCGGTATGTACAAGAATATAACTACTATAATACTGCCCCCTATGTACAAGAATATAACTACTATAATACTGCCCCCTGTGTACAAGAATATAACTACTATAATACTGCCCCCTATGTACAAGAATATAACTACTATAATACTGCCCCCTATGTACAAGACTATAACTACTATAATACTGCCCCCTATGTACAAGAATATAACTACTATAATACTGCCCCCTATGTACAAGAATATAACTACTATAATACTGTCCCCTATGTACAGGAATATAACTACTATAATCCTGCCCCCTATGTACAGGAATATAACTACTATAATACTGCCCCTATGTACAAGAATATAACTACTATAATACTGCCCCCTATGTACAAGAATATAACTACTATAATACTGTCCCCTATGTACAGGAATATAACTACTATAATCCTGCCCCCTATGTACAGGAATATAACTACTATAATACTGCCCCTATGTACAAGAATATAACTACTATAATACTGCCCCCTATGTACAGGAATATAACTACTATAATACTGCCCCCTATGTACAGGAATATAACTACTATAATACTGCCCCCTATGTACAGGAATATAACTACTATAATACTGCTCCCTATGTACAAGAATATAACTACTATAATACTGCCCCCTATGTACAGGAATATAACTACTATAATACTGCCCCTATGTACAAGAATATAACTACTATAATACTGCCCCCTATGTACAGGAATATAACTACTATAATACTGCCCCCTATGTACAGGAATATAACAACTATAATACTGCCCCCTATGTACAAGAATATAACTACTATAATACTGCCCCCTATGTACAGGAATATAACTACTATAATACTACATATATACACAGAAGCGAACATGCAAAAAAATCAGTATTTATCATATACAGCTAAAGAAAACACATGAGAGATCCTCACCTATTGCATCCAGTGACATCAGGTGACGTCTCCTCTGATTGTTCTCGTTCCTCATCTTCTCCATTAGTTCCACCATCACCTTGTCTCTTCCTCCAGGTACACAGCTTTCCTGCAGAGTTTACCACACAGACGTCTTATGTTCTGCACTTTCCCATTGTCCCTTCTTCTGCTACCACCAATACTGTGCCCCAAATACTGTAATAGAGCCCCCTACAATAGTAGTACGACACAAATAGTGCCCCATAATGTAACACACTGTAATGGGAAGGATAATGTATTTCTTCTTTCTCTCCTTTAACCTCCTTAACCCCCCACTTCCACCCCAGTATTGATAGAGCTCCGACTATGACCCAGGTGTAATAATAATGGCCCCGGCCTACCCCAGTCATAAAATTAATGCCCCCAACCTGCCCCAGACACAGAATCAATGCCACAGACTGCCCCAGACATAAATTGAATGGCCCCAGCCTTCCCCAGTCATAAAATTAATGCCCCCAGCCTACCCCAGACATAGAATTTATGCCCCCAGCCCGCCCCAGACACAGAATTTATGCCCCCAGCCTACCCCAGACATAGAATTAATGGCCCCAGCCTACCCCAGACATAGAATTAATGGCCCCAGTCTGCCCCAGACATAGAATTAATGGCCCCAGCCTACCCCAGACATAGAATTAATGGCCCCAGATTGCCCCAGACATAGAATTAATACCCCCAGCCTACCCCAAACATAGAATAATGGCCCCAGCCTGCCCCAGACATAGAATAATGCCCCCCCCCCCCGCCCCAGACATATAATTAATGCCCCCGCCAGCCCAAGATATAGAATAATGGGCTCCTCCCGCCCCAGAAATAATTATTGTCCCCATTCTATCATTAAAAAAAAAAAAAAACATCATACTCACCCTTTTAAGCACAGGTTTCTTCCCTCGTTCTTCTGTGGCTTGGTGTAGAGGCGCGGGATAGTGACGTCACTGCTCGGCGCCTCCACACCTAGCTGCGGAGCTGCAGGGAGGGCCGGACAGCTGACATGGTAAGTGCCAGCCTCCTCCACGCTACACAGGTTGCGCAATGACATCAATTGCGCGACCTGTGTAGCTGCCCGTTATACACAGACGCAGAAGCAGCGGTGCTGCGCTGCGTCTGTGTACTAATCAATAGTACCTGCCCTGCATCGTACGATCGTACGATGCAGGTACTATAGATTAGATGAAAAGTTGTAGGGAGGGAGTGCGGACCGGCCCCGCACCAGCTCCGGACCGGCCCCACACCGGCCCAGGACCGACCGGCCCACCGGGAAAATTCCCGGTGGGTACAATGGCCAGTCCGCCCCTGGCTCTAGGGAAGTCCTGGAGACATGTGTGAGAGGTTTGAATTAAGGTAGCGATTACGGTAATCTAAAATCAGTGACAGATCAAAAGATCATGGGTTATGCGGTAAACTGCGTAGAGAGAAGAGGAATAGGGAGATGCAAGATTGTGCAGAGCTTTGCTGATGAGGTTTATTATTTTAAACAGTATTCGGAAGGAGGCAGGTAACCAGTGCAATGACTGGTCAGATTCCAGCACAACCCCAAGATTCCAGCTGCCTCGGTGTTATATTGATCCCCACAGACCGAGATGGAGAGATCAGGGTTGGGTTGGTTGGTAGATGGTAGAAAGACAAGAAGTTTACCCTTAGAAAGATTACGTTTCAGGAAGAGAAAGGACATGATGTTAGAGATTCAGAGAGACATTCACTAGTGTTCTAGATTAAGGTAGGGGTGATGTTACATGCAGAAATATATAGCTGGGTATTATCAGCATAAAGATGATACTGGAAAACAAATCTTCTCATAGTTTGTCAATGGGGGCAGTATAGAGAGATAAGAAAAAAGGATCTAGGCCGAGATACTCGGACGAGTATTTCCCCTGCTCGGGATCGAGCATTTAATTAAAAAAAACACAGTGAAGAACAATGAAGAATAGAATAAAAACAGTGAACACAGTGAACACAGGATCATTTAAGTGAAAAAGACAGTGAAGAACACAGTGAAGAATAGATTACAGATGTTCGGCACATCTGCTTACTTGTCGGAAGATACGCGCGGAACGGCAGCAGGGAGACATCAAGCAGCAGGGAGACATCAAGCAGCACGGGGAGACATCGGGCAGCGGGGAGACATCGGGCAGCACGGGGGAGACATCGGGCAGCACGGGGGAGACATCGGGCAGCACGGGGAGACATCGGGCAGCACGGGGCAGACATCGGGCAGCACGGGGGAGACATCGGCAGCACGGGGGAGACATCGGCCAGCACGGGGGAGACATCGGGCAGCACGGGGAGACATCGGGCAGCACGGGGGAGACATCGGGCAGCACGGGGGAGACATCGGGCAGCACGGGGAGACATCGGGCAGCACGGGGAGACTTCAGTGGAAGAAGAGGAGCGATCCCGGGACAACGTATCACCCCGACAAGTAAGCAGATGTGCCGAACATCTATTCTTCACTGTGTTTTTCACTGCGTTTTTCACTTAAATGATCCTGTGTTCACTGTTTTTATTCTATTCTTCACTGTTCTTCACATCTGTTAACTTGTCGGGAGATAATATACGCGCGGAACAGTGAAGAATAGATTGCAGATGTTTGCATACATCTGCTAACTTATCAGAAGACATTCTTTTTCAATTAAATAACACATTTTATTCCTGAACCATGGTCCCTTTGAAAAATGCTCGGGTTTCCCATTGACTTCAATGGGGCTCGTTATTCGAGACGAGCACTCGAGCATCTGGAAAAGTTCGTCTCGAATAACGAGCACCCGAGCATTTTAGTGCTCGCTCATCTCTAGAAGCCACCTTCGGAGTCTTGCTGTGATGTAATGAATACAAAAGGAACGTTTTTATTAATAGTGATCCTCACTCCTCTAGTAG
Source organism: Engystomops pustulosus (assembly GCF_040894005.1). Taxonomy (NCBI): domain Eukaryota; kingdom Metazoa; phylum Chordata; class Amphibia; order Anura; family Leptodactylidae; genus Engystomops; species Engystomops pustulosus. Next base: position 293,889,152 of record NC_092411.1, on the reverse strand, counting down.
CCTTTCCATAGCAACTGTGGTACCAAAATTTATAATAAGCAGTAGGAAGCGCAGGAACTTTCCCTACCTTGAAGTGAGTCTACTGTAGGAAACTAAAGTCTGTTTTTTTCCTTTTGAACTTGTGACCTTTTCTGTGGTTTATTAAAGCATCTTACATTGAAAGTGGAGACCTGAAAGGTCGTCATGTCCAAAAAGTAAATTTATGAGGTTGATGATCAGTCAGTATGGCATCTGTATTTGGGGTAACCAAACCACAACTGGGGAAATAACAAACAAGTTGAAGGGATGGGGGAGGCAGAGGGTATTTTTTGTGGGGGGGTTGAGGATATGTAAGGTAGAGGGGAGTTTATGGATAGGGAGGTTAGGAGGGGAGAGGGTTTGGGGAGAACTGGAGGGGGGAAGTAGGGGGGATGGGTTGAATGGGGAAATCAACCATAATAATTTGTAGGTATAATCCTACTTGTTGCAGACCCGGGGGAATGAGAGGTTCACTGTAATCAAGAAACGTTAGCACCCCAACTGTGTGGCTAGGCGCCTGTACCTCAGAACATACTCACAATTCCAAGTTCTTATATCTCTGGAAAATCTCAGCTGGCCGGACAGGGCCCATGGATAAACAAAGTCACTTTTTTTCCTCTCGGTGACTTGGATGAGCTAGCAGTGTTCCATTGATCCACTGATGGGAATTGCTCCAGTACAGCTTGCCACGAAGGGATTTCCATTGGGTCTAAATCAAGAGTGTCCCAAGCAAGTTGAAGGTACTCCGGTACTTTAACTGCATCTTTTCCCCCTGAATTGGAAGGAAAATCCAAATGGAAATAACCAGCAGCACAAAGTCTTATGGTTTTGCAGGTAGTTGGTCAGTCACTTCTTTTGTTGAGAGTGATGGTTGCTAGGTCCTGGTGGAGTCTGATTTTATCCCTTTTATATGATGTATCTCATTTTTCTCATGCTTCTTTTAAATATATATATTACATATTATATCACTTGGAGGTTCTTCTTGCTTTGGAGGTGGTCTCAGCGTTCTGTGGATGAGCTCAATTCTAATTTGTGCAGCTCTTTCAGGGGTTAATAGGGTAAATCTTCATATGCAACAGTCTCTGGGATCCCTCTTAACCTTATATTTTTCCTCCTGCTCCTATTGTCCTGGTCTTCCAGGAGAGAAAACGCATTGTTCACTGCATACTACTCTAGTATGTGCCTAAGGCCTGCCAGCTCCTTAGCGACTGGAGGCATGGCTTGCAAGAGGGTCCTTCTTAAGAAAGTTAAGAAAGTGTTGCAGCTCCACTGTTACCTGCCAAGCTCTCCAGGTATGATTCCTCCATAGTATCAGAGTCCCGCGTCTCAGTCAGTACCATCTTGCACACAAATGCCAGCGACGTCGCAAAGCTTCTTCTTAAGGAATTTATCCAGGTCATCCTGTGTTTTTTGCCCCTTGGGGGTCTTCATTATTTCCCTGACTGTCTACTTATTCGATTTCCCAATCTTAGGCTGGATTTACTGCTGCTAAATATAGGTTCTCTGTCGCTTGCTGTGGGAGCTCACTCACATGCAGCTGTCTCGCTCTGCGCTCAGGCTCTGCCCCTGGATATAATAGATTTTAAAGGGGTTGTATTATTTTTTTTTTTAATTCTGCAGGCGGGCTGGAGAGGGATCTTAAATATACAAACAGCCTCGCCTCCTCCGAGTCTGCCGGCATCCTGTGCGACCATCTCGCCATTCACATGTTTGTTTACAGGGGCATGGAAGCTGCGCTCAGGTCAGACATTGGCCAGCTGAAGTGGCCGGACACGCCACCTCAGCCGGCTGAAAGGTTACGTCAGCGCATGCATCCGAGGAGCAACAGAAGAGGTTAATACAGGTTTGTTTGTTTTTTAAAATCCCTCACCAGCCCTCCATCAGAATTTTAAAAACAAGTAGACAACCCCTTAAAGTCCATGAATGTGTAGTACCAAAGTTCCCATTGGAAATGATGGTTACTTCACTTTACAGAAGTGCAATAAAAGCAAAAATGGAAAATGTTTAAAAATGTTTTTATAAATTCTATATTTGAATTACTTGTTCTAGACAGTGAAAATTGCCGAAAGTGTCCTGATGATGAGTGGCCGGATGAGAAGAAAGTGAAATGTATACCCAAAACCTATGAGTTCCTGTCTTATGAGAAGGACATTTTGGTTTCTGTTTTCATATCAATTGTTTTATTACTGTGTGTCATTACATTGTTTATATTAGGAAGCTTTATTTATTACTGGGACACTCCAATTGTTAAAGCCAATAACCGAACTCATCCTCCTGGTCTCCATCTTGCTGAGCTTCCTCTGTGTCTTCTTCTTCCTTGGCCGCCCAGTGGACATAACGTGCTTACTGAGACAAGTATCATTCGGGATCTTCTTTACTATTGGAGTTTCTTCTCTTCTTGCCAAAACTATCACAGTCTGTGTTGCCTTCAAAGCCACCAAACCTGGAAGTTCCTGGGAGAAGTTGGTCTCACTCAAAGTGTCAAATCATGTGGTCTTTATATGTTCTTCTGTACAAGTTCTTATTTGTGTTATTTGGCTGTTGGTGTCTCCTCCTTATGTAGAGTATAACCATCACACGTATCCTGGGAAGATCATCATTCAGTGTAATGAGGGGTCAGATATCTGCTTCTACTCCATGTTGGGTTATATGGGGCTCCTGGCAGCTGTGAGTTTTGTTCTGGCTTTCATGGTGAGAACATTACCGGACAGTTTTAATGAGGCCAAGTACATCACCTTCAGCATGCTGCTGTTCTGCAGTGTCTGGATCGCCATGATCCCGGCTTATCTGAGCACCAGAGGGAAATACATGGTGGCTGTGGAGGTATTCACCATCCTGACCTCATGTGCCGGAGTTCTTGGTTGCATATTTTTTCCGAAATTGTATATTTTTCTTCTGAAACCGGAATTGAACTCAAGAAATATCATTCTGGACAAAAACAAGATATGAAATATTTAACAATGTTTTTTTCTATCCTACAGTTACACTATTCATTTGAATAGAGTTGCCTGTCTCCATTCCCTGTATAAGTTATGGGAATGTGCTGAAACACAGGGGCGAATCCCCATCAGTCAAAATTTTCAAAGCATATATGGAACATATAGAGTAGGTAAAATTCATTAAAAACCAACTAATAACAACAAATAAACTAAACAACAAATATTAGCTGCCTAGACTTAATAAATAAATCATGTAAAATAAACTGTCTCTGTCATTATTAAATGCGTGCTAATGTATTAGGATTACAGGTCCTAGGTCTACCATTAACACCTTAGATGCTGCCAATGGTATGTTTGTCAGTGGGCTCATATTATTAATAATCACAAGATTGTAGACACATGCAGGGAAGTTGTCCAAATGTTAAAGATTGTCATCTATGAAGTGTAATCTTTATCCTTCTGTTATCGATAGTATTGTGGTATAACCTGCTTACCCAGATGTCTATGTTTAGTTTATTTATTATTCTGTATTGCAAGGTCTTCATTGCATTGATCCCGGCATTTGCTTTCTTTGTCCTTCAAGAAATATCAACCACTGAAAAAACACACAAAAAAAACTATAAATACCCACCTCTTCTCATTTTCATCTTGCTTGCCACCTCCCTTTCCCATGCTGGGAGCCCTCTCCACCTCCCCCATGCATGGAGAATGGGAGAGTGATGTATTGTCCTGCCTTTCACATGACGTCACCTACCTCTGGGAGAGGGAGGTGGTGAGGGTGTACATAATTAGCAGCCCAGAGCACCGGACACCTTGTCCTAACTCTCTGTAGTGCTAATTATAGCTTTCTTTTCTAGGTGATCCTGGTGTGTCATATACAAATATGTATATATTAAAAGAAACCTCCCCCTGTATATATGTATTTTAAGTAACATCTTTGAGATGCAGACGCAAAGGGGGGGATGTATTAAGCGCCTAAAAACTGTCTAAAATGACTTTCACCACAGTTATCTAGGCGTGGTGAAAGGGAGAAAGGGGCGGGGTTTATGGAAAATCATCCGTGCGCCCAACATTCTGGCGCACAGTTTAGAGCAACTAAAAATAGGTCTAAAGTAGGAACCGACAGTCTTATCCTGCACCAGAATTCATCATGACCGTGATAAATCTGGAGCAGCAAAAGATTAGTGTTTTCCAGCTAGAAACTGGGGGAACATGAGACACATTGTTAAATCTCCCCCAAAGTGTCAACAGCATACGTACCTCTTTCAAGAATGGAGTCATAAAGTATTTTATTCCTGTACACATCCACTTTAATACATGACGTTCCGGTCAACTTGACCTTCTTCAGATACTGTAAATAGTATAAATGCAGCCAGATCTTGTTGCAGTGAGCTCAGCAGATTTTTGTGGCACATAACCTTTTAAAAAGCATCAGAAAAGCGAGTGTGCGAGCTTGGTGGCGAGTGTGCATTGATCCTAAGTGTGTGCAGTGTCCAAAGTTGGACTTAAGATTAAGGGACTTAAGTTTGAGGGACTTTAGCAGGTAACTGCTGTATTTTGTGTTACTTTGACTGTAAATTCTTCTTTCCATGCATATTTCTATTGTAATCCCCATTAGAACAATGGACTCCATAAGTGGCATTGCTACACAGTGTACATCCTGTGCCATGTATGCTTTCCTTGAACAGCCGTTCGAGGGGGAATACTGCTGTGTTGGATGTGTGAAAATTGCTCATCTGGAAGCCCAGATTCTGGATCTAAATGAGCAAGTTTAAGGGCTGCGGGCAATTGACAATATGGAACGAAGTTTGCTGCCCCTGGAGCACAAACTCTCTGGGGAAAATGGGGGTGGGGAGGGAAGTATGGAGGTGCAGAGGGAGGGGGCAGCTAGTTGGGTAACATGTAGAAGGCGGGGTAGAGGGAAGAGTTGTAGGGAGTCTAGTCCAGATCTGGTGCACCCCAATAAGTTTGGCAGGCTGGCGGATGAGGGGGATATCAGCTCTGGAGTAGCAATGCTGCAGCAAGACTTGGCCTCTAGCAACCAGGGGACTGTCTGCTCCAGTAAGAAGGGTAATGGGAGCACACGAAAGGTCAGACAGGTGCTGGTAGTGGGAGATGGGATTATTAGGGGAACACACAGGGCAATCTGTCACAAAGACCGTGCATACCGAACAGTGTGTTGTTTGCCGGGTGCTCGGGTTCAGCATGTTGCGGATCGGGTTGACAGATTACTGGGAGGGGCTGGTGAGGAACCAGCGGTCATGGTCCACATTGGCACTAATGACAAAGTAAGAGGTAGGTGGAAGGTCCAAATGATTTCAGGGATTTAGGCTATAAGCTCAGGTCAAGGACCTCAAAGGTAGTTTTCTCCAAAATACTACCTGTACCACGTGCCACACCAGAAAGGCAGCGTGAGATCAGGGAGGTAAATAAGTGGCTCACAAGTTGGTGTAGGAAGGAGGGCTTTGGGTTTATTGAGAACTGGGCTGACTTTTCTGTCAGCTACAGGCTTTTCTGTCAGCTACAGTAGGGATGGGCTACACCTCAATGGGGAGGGTGCAGCTGTTTCGGGGGGAAAAAATGGCTAGAAGGTTGGAAGAGTGTTTAAACTAGAGACCTGGGGGGAGGGCAACTATACTTGTGCAGGGCAAATAGACAGTGTAGATAGAGAGCTGGGAAGAGTCATAGTCCATGGTGGAGGAAGGGGGGCTGGAAAAGGATTAGGAAATAAGAAAAGAAATAGGGATAGGGAAGACCATATAAAGTGTATGTACACAATTGCCAGAAGCCTCACAAACAAAATCGAGGAACTGGAACTCTTGATGTTGGAGCGGAGACATGGCTGGACAGTAGCTATGACTGGGCTGGTACTATAGATTGTTATAGTCTTTTTATAAAGGACCGTATAGATAAAAAAAGGGGGAGGGGTTTGTTTATATGTGAATTCTTGCCTCAAGCCTGTCTTGCGAGATGACATCAGTAACGCAAATGCAAATGTGGAGTCCCTATGGGTGGAGATAAGGGGAGGGAAAAAGAATATTAAAATATTACTAGGGGTTTGTTATAAGGCTCCAAATATAATGGAGGCAGCAGAGGAAATGCTGATAAATGAAATGGATGCGGCTTCAAAGCATGGTGAAGTACTTATCATGGGGGACTTAAATTACCCAGATATTGACTGGGGGGCAGAAACCTGCAGGTCCTTCACAGGTAGCAGGTTCTTGTCAACAACAAAAGACAATAACCTGTCGCTACTAGTCCTGGAGCCAACACAAGGGGGACCTTATCCTTACCAACAGACCTGATAGGGTATCAAAACTACAGGTTGGGGGGAACCTGGGTAATAGTGATCATAATATCATTTATTTTGTATTACGCTTTACTAAGAGCGTTAGGGAAGGGGCAACCAACACTCTAAACTTCATGAGGGAAAATTTTCAGCAACTAAGGGAAGACCTTAAAGGCATAGACTGGGATAATGTTCTCAAAGACAAAAGCCCCCCCCCCCCCCCCAAATGGGACTTTTTCTCATATATTCTGAAAAAGTCCAGTGAGAAACACATACCTTATGGGAAAAAGCATAAGAGGAACAATAAAAAGCCAATGTGGCTAACTTGTCTTGTAAGGAAAGCAATAAGCGAGAAAGATAAGGCGTTTAAGGTGCCAAAATGTGAAGGTACCGATGAGGCATTACAGGATTATAGAGAGAAAAATAAATCCTGTAAAAAGCAGATAATGGCCGCAAAAATAGAGACTGAGAGAAATATTATTTTTCAAGTATATAAATGATAAGAAACTAAAAACGGAGAGTGTTGGCCCCCTTAGGAATAACATGGGGGTCATGGTGGAAGGAGATGAGGAAAGGGCCAATCTACTGAATGTCGCCTTCTCAACTGTCTTTACCCAGGAAAATCCCCTGGTGGAAGACACTATGAGGAATAATGTAAATTCTCTTTGGAATGTCAACAGTTTAACCCAGGAAGAGGTACGGCGCCGCCTCACAATTACTAAGATAGATAATTCACCGGGGCCAGATGGCATACACCCCCGGGTTCTGCATGAACTATGTCCCGTGATAGACAGACCGTTATTTTTAATATTTGAAGATTCACTGAGGACTGGTTATGTTCCACAGGACTGGCGCATAGCAAATGTGGTACCAATATACAAAAAAGGATCAAAAAGCGATCCTGGTAACTAGAGACCCGTGAGTCTAACTTGTGTGGTGGGGAAAATATTTGAGGGGTTTGTAGAGATGCTATCCTGGAGTATCTCACTGAGCACAACTTTATAACCCAGCGTCAGCATGGGTTTATGAGAGATCGGTCCTGTCAGACTAATCTGACATCTGGTTTTTTACAAGAAAGTAAGTTCAAGACTGGATCTGGGGGACGCTGTGGATGTTGTATATCTGGACTTTTCAAAGGCATCTGACACCATTCCACATAAAAGGTTGGTTTATAAAATGAGACTGCTAGTAATAGGGGAAAATCTGTGTATTTGGGTAAGGAATTGGCTTAGTGATAGAAAACAGAGGGTCGTCATTAATGGCACATTCTCAGATTGGGTTGACGTTACCAGTGTAGTGCCACAGGGGTCAGTATTGGGGCCACTTCTTTTTAATATTTTTATTAATGTCCTTGTAGTGGGTTTACACAGTCAAGTTTCAATATTTGCAGATGATACTAAACTGTGTAAAGTAATAAATACTGAGGTCGATAGTTAAGCATTACAGAGGGATTTGTGGAAGCTTAAGGAGTGGGCAGAGAAATGCTTGATGAGGTTTAATGTTGATATATGTAAAGTTATGCACTTGGGCCATGGAAACAAAAAGTATAATTATGTTCTAAACAGTCAATTACTTGGTAAATCTGAAGCTGAAAAGAACTTGGGGGTATTGGTGGATGGTAAACTTAATTTTAGTGACCAGAACCAGGCGGTTGCTGCTAAAGCAAATAAAATTATGGGATGTATCAATAGAGGAATAGATTCTCATGATAAAGACATAGTTTTGCCCTTATACAAATCCCTGGTTAGACCACACATGGAATATTGGGGGTCATTTACTAAGGGCCCGATTCGCGTTTTCCCGACGTGTTACCCAAATATTTCCGATTTGCGCCGATTGTCCTTGAATTGCCCTGTGATTTTGGCGCACGTGATCGGATTGTGGCGCATCGGCGCCGGCATGCGCGTGACGGAAATTGGGGGGCGAGGCCGAACGAAAACCCGACGTATTCGGAAAAACCGCCGCATTTAAAAACCGAAAAAGTGTCGCTTGGGAAGCGCTTACCTTCACCTGGTCCAGCTCGGTGAATCCCGGCGCGTTCAGATGATTTTCAGCGCAGCAGCGCCACCTGGTGGACGGCGGAGGAACTACCTTCATAAATCCCGTCCAGACCCGAATCCTGTGCAGAGAATACGCCGCTGGATCGCGAATGGGCCGGGTAAGTAAATCTGCCCCATTGTGTACAGTTTTGGGCACTAGTGTATAAAAAGGATATGGTAGAGCTGGAACGGGTGCAGAGGAGAGCAACCAAGATTATTAGGGGAATGGGGGAACTAGAATACAATGACAGATTACAAAATTTGGGATTATTCAGTTTAGAAAAAAGACGACATTGTACATTATTACAATGTACAAATACCTGAACGGACAGTACAAGGATCTCTCAAAAGATCTTTTTATACCTAGGCCTGTGACCAGGACAAGGGGGCATCCTCTGCGCCTAGAGGAGAGGCGATTCTACCATCAACATAGACAAAGGTTCTTTACTGTACGAGCAGTGAGACTATGGAACTCTCTGCCGCAGGAGGTTGTTATGGCGGACTCTATGTACATGTTCAAGAGAGGCCTGGATGACTTTCTGGAGAGAAAAAATATCACGGGTTATGGGGATAAAACATTTATTTAATTCTTAAAGGTTGGACTTGATGGACTTGCGTCTTTTTCCAGCCTTATATACTATGATACTATGATAAATATATGCACAGAAAATGTTTAGACAAGAAACATTAATATCAGAAATTTACACCATATGGGGCGTGTCCTGCTGCGCATGGAGACGGACGTGTAAGCCCGCAGCTCCGGAGCCCGGCGGTCGAATAGCGGCACACTGCGACCATAGAGCAACCTCAATTACCGTAAAAGGTAGTACTTACCCTGTAGAAGAACCGGGAGGCATGGCCAAAGGAAAACTTAAGAAACGGAGCCCGCTGAAGCTCAAAAAGTTTTTTCCCGCCACGGAGCAGAGTCAAGATGGCGCCGCGCAATCTGATCAAATAGAGCAGGAAGTTGGAGACAGAGAGGAGGTAGAGGCCCCACAAGCCACATCAAAGGACGACTTACTGTTGGAGGAACCTTTGCTGTCCTTGGAGTCCTCAGGCAGTAGTCAGGCATCCTCACCAGCTAATTGCAGGAGCCAGGAATCGGCAATTGATGCGGCCATACCGGTGACACCTGTACCGGCTCTGATAGATACCCCGCAGCGAGGCTCTCCTAACAAAGAGCGCAGAGCTAACACAGGTACGTGGGATAATATATCTGTCTCAGTACCCTCTCATACGGCGCACAATGGTGCGACAGACACTGCACCGGTAACAATAGCAGCAATGAAATTCATGCTCTCTGAATTGCAGGCGAATATTACTAAAGAACTCCAACAGTCTCTGCAAGCTGTTAGAGCAGAAATATCCTCACTGGGGGACAGAACATCTCATATAGAGAGTAAAATGACTGAGATAACAACAGCCCACAATGATATGGCAGACATCACTATATCAATGGAGGAACAACTGCAAGCTATGCAGGCCAAGCTGGCAGATATAGAAGACAGGTCACGAAGGAACAACCTTCGGTTTCGTGGATTACCGGAGTCAGTCAAACCCGATGACTTATCAGAGTATTTAACGGATTACTTCTCACTACTCCTGCCCCAAGCATCACAAACTGACCTAATAATTGACAGAGCTCACAGGCTGCCTAAGCCAAAGCACCTGGCAGGTGAGGTTCCGCGCGATGTTATAGCGCAAATTCATTTTTACCACATCAAAGAAAAAATAGCGATGGCGGCTCGTTCGCACCCTACCCTATCGCCGCGTTTTAAAGATATCTCTGTCTATGCCGATCTATCAGCAGCTACATTGTCACGTCGCCGAGCCTTCCAGCAGAGCACTGCCATTTTTAGAGCGCATGGCATACAATACCGTTGGGGGTTCCCGGTTAAGTTGCTGATTAACAGGAATGGCACGAAATTGATGGTTAACTCTCCAGAAGAAGCTCTACAGCTGTGCAAGAAATGGAATCTTACTGAAGCAGAACCTGAGGCTCATCCTCCGAAGCGTCCATTACCACCTCGTATTCAGGAAGAATGGAGCACAGTCGTTTATGGAAAGAAGAGGTCTATGTGATCAAAGGACTTCTCTCTAGTTATACTGTCCGCAGAGAGTATGCTTTATTTTACAGGTTGTATCTGTGGTCTGTCTAAAAATGATCATATGACGACCGTCGTGGACACGTTACATCCGGTCTTTATGGATCTGGATCCCGCATGAACATTTGCACTCTTTTGGGTTGGTTTTTTAATGTTGTCATGGTAAAGTATTTACCTAGTTTGTTTTTTTTTCCCTTTGTTTATGGTCATTACTGTATACAAGCATTGATAGATCCTAAGTGCTGCTGTAAGAATAGAGATGCAAGTCTAGTCCGGGGGGCTCAGCATCTCCTGATGGTAACACTGCAAATATTTAAGAATTTAGTATATAATCAGAAATATGGTACTTAAGTTTATGTCACTCAATGTGAAAGGTTTAAATTCCCCACAAAAACGGTCCCTAATGTGGGAGACAGTGAAAAAGCATCATAGTGATGTTGTGTGCCTTCAAGAGACGCACCTAAACCAGAATGACGGCTTTCGCCTCAAAAATAAGAATTTTCCCATCATATTTCAGGCCTCAGCTGTAGGTAAAAAAGGAGGGGTTGCTGTAATAATAAAAGACTCCGTAGCATTCCAACTCCAAGAGTCTTTTGTAGATGAGAATGGGAGGTTTGTAGCAATTATTTGTCTAATCAATAACCAACAATATACCATTGTGTCAGTTTATGGGCCCAATAAGAAGCAACATACATTTCTCAAGAAGCTTTTAAATAAGATAAATAGGATTAAAAAAGGATATTTAGTTATGGCTGGTGATTTCAATCAGACACTATGGCCGTCAATGTATTCTACATCTGCCAACAGAGTGCCGGAACCTACACCGTTTGCCCAAACTATATCTCAGAATGAACTATACGATGCTTGGAGAACTAGAAACCCTACTGAAAAGGATTTCTCATTCTTTTCTAACTCAAGTAAGGTGTACACTAGAATTGATTATTTCTTAGTGGATAGATGGGTATTGCCATTAGTCGATAGGGCCTCTATTGGGGTTATAAGCTGGTCCGACCACGCTCCGGTGGAACTAACTTTAAGGGAGGAATTCTCCGCTCCAACCAATAAAGTATGGCGCATCAATAATTACATACTCCATCACCCTAATTATGCGGTAGCATCACAGATGGAGGTGGATGAATATTTCAGAATAAATGATGACGGAGCAGTGGATGATCCCACCCTATGGTGTGCGCATAAAGCCACTCTAAGAGGGCATTTTATAAAACAAGCGTCACATGCTAAGAAAATTCATACAGAAAAAGAGAACGGTTTACTTTCTCAATTAGCAGACTTACATAGGCTAAATAAACAAAATTATACTCCAGAAAGAGCAGCGGAAATTACCCTAATCGGCAACCAACTTAAAGAAATGAATGCTCATAAATATGAGTTTACTTTGAGGAAATTAAAAATGTTGTATTATTGGCTTGGAAATAGGCCTGGCGCTCTGTTGGCAAGGTGTCTAAAAGCTAGAGTAGCTAAGTCCCGAATCCCCTTCATCTATAACAAACATAAAGTACGGATTATGGACCCTCAGGGTATTATGGATGTATTCGCAGAATATTATGGGGATCTGTATAATCTAGCCAATGATCCAATGACGCCGCAGCCCAGGGAAAGCGATATTGGCAAGTTTTTGGCACAACTAAATTTACCCAGCTTTTCAGTTGATGAAGCTAATATGTTGGCATCCCCTTTTACATCAGAAGAAGTTCTCAAAGTCATATCCTCACTTAAGAGCAATAAAGCCCCAGGGCCTGATGGCTTTTCTAACGAATATTACAAACACTATAAGGATAAACTAGCCCCATACTTGGTGAGGATTTTCAACAGCTTTATGAGTCAAGGCAATATCCCTACCGAAATGCTCCAGGCTCTAGTGATAACTCTACCTAAACCAGGGAAATCTGCTGATTCTCCTGCTAACTTCCGTCCTATTTCCCTTCTGAACACAGATCTAAAACTGTATGCGTCAGTAATGGCTGGAAGACTTGCGGATATGCTACCGAGGGTTGTGGCAAAGGATCAAGTAGGTTTTATTAAGGGGAGACAGACGGTGGATGGTACAAGAAGGTTTATTGATTTGATTTCAATTGCTGAGACCCGTTGGGCGCCTTCTCTGCTTCTCACAGTAGATGCAGAGAAGGCGTTCGACAGAGTACACTGGGGCTATCTAAGTCAGGTACTTAATAAATTTGGAATAGTAGGCCCTTTCCATAGTGCGATAATGGCTTTGTATTCCCAACCATCGGCCAGGGTATATTATTCAGGGACTATGTCACAGACATTTGGGATCACGAATGGCACAAGGCAAGGATGCCCCTTGTCTCCGATGATATTTGCTTTGGTAATGGAGCCGTTTGCTCAAGCTATTAGGCAGTCGCCGGAAATTGGGGGCATACAGGTGGGAGATAGGGATCATAAAATTGGCCTGTTCGCCGATGATGTGGTGTTTTGTCTTACTGACCCTGAGCAATCCCTCAAGGGAGTTATGAATGTCATATCACAATTTAGTAAAATTAGTTATTACAAAATTAATCCAACTAAATCGCTCATACTAGATATGGGTACTCCTCCTGCAGTGAGGACTACCATTGAGGAAACTTACCCATTCTTGTGGGCAAAGGGAGAAGTTCCATATTTAGGAATTAAATTGACATATCCTATAAATAATATGTTCTTAGCTAACTATGTTCCACTGATCCCTTCATTGACAAAGGAACTCAGCACATTTTCAAATCTCCCTATATCGTGGTTAGGTAGAGTCTCAACGATAAAGATGATGTTACTACCCAAAATACTTTATAGTTTTAGGAATGTACCGATTTATGTGCCTAAACACTTTCTTCGAAAGCTTCAAGCTGTACTTACGTCGTTTATGTGGAAGGGGCAAAAAGCTAGAATTAAGATGTCAATCCTATACCCATCTATAACTGAGGGAGGGTTGGGATGCCCGAATGTAGAGAAATATTACGAGGCGGTTATAGCGGACCAGCTACGAGTCTGGTGGCATGGAGACTCTGATAAATTATGGGTAGACATTGAAAAGAGTGTAGCAGAGGTACCATCACTACGTTCTCTTTTATGGGCGTCAAGATTTACATATAAGCCGCTTCCACGTATGACCCCACCTATGGCTGCAGCTCTCACAGTTTGGAAACATGTATTATCCAGACCACATTTAATTCCATTGAGATTGAGTGAGATGCCTTTGTCGGTGATGGAGGTAATAATTCCTAATACTAATTAAGAATACTGGATATTAAGTGGGATCAGTGAAGTTGAGCACTTATTTAAGGAAAATGTCCTGAAGTCCTTTAACGATTTGATGAAGGAGTTTGGATTACCTAGGGAGGACTTCTATAAATTCCTACAATTGCGCCATTTTTTGCAAAGATACAACCCATCTGGCCAAAAAGAGGTCTCTAAGTACGCTAGGCACTTCCTATCTCCCAAGAACTTCAAGGGAATCTCTAATGCATATTCTGCGCTTTCAGTGGAAGGCAAAATTAACAAAATTCCATGTCAATCAAAATGGGAAGAAGAATTAGATAGCTCATTTACTTCCGAACAATGGAACATGGCAATGCAGATTAGTCATAAGTCCTCGTACTGCATAAACCATTTAGAAGTTTCAAGGAAACTATTTTATAGATGGTATTACACTCCGTATAGATTGTCAAAAATTTTCCCAACTACGTCAAATAAATGTTGGAGGTGTAATTTAGAGACGGGTACCTTGCTACACACTTGGTGGTCGTGTAAGGAATTGACTTCTTACTGGAAGGAAATTTTTCTTTTAATAACAAAGGTTCTAAATTATCCACCCCCATGGGGGGCACATGTAGCGCTGCTCGCCTTGGGATTAGAAGCAGTACATAAACACGACAGAGCTATAATATTCCAAATCCTTACTGTAGCTAGAATTAATTTGGCTAGAAGGTGGAAAACAGTGGAGGTTCCGGTTATACCAGTAATAATTAACGAAATCCAATATCACTGTACTCTGGAGCAACTTATTTACAATAGATTGGGCTTACATGCAGCCTTTGCCAAGAGATGGGATAAATGGATAGCACATAGGGGACTGATATAAGCATCTACAACTTGTACTTGTATACTTATGCTAACCGATAAATGTGTATTTACAATAAGCTGCAGTATGCACCAATGGATCGAAGCAAAATATGTTTATTCTTCGTAAGCATCAATCTACCTTGATACTAGTGATGACTCAAGTTAGATGTTTTTTTTGTTGTAATTTACCCTTTTTTGTATCCTATTCCAGTGTCCTTCCCTCCCTTATTTCCTCACCTTTTCACCTGTTATGTAATAAGAGTTCGGGGTATGACTCCTGTGTAGGAATCATGCTCGGATGTTTGTAGTTTTTTTATGTTTTAAACTCAATAAAAAATTTGTTATAAAAAAAAAAAAAAAAAACATAGGTCAACATAGTGCAGAGCTTCGTGGTGGACTTTCCCAAAATATTTGTATGCCTGTATAAGTTACTATCGATATGTCTGAAACGGATCATGTCTACTTGATTGCCATATGAGAGCTAAATGAATGTAGATTTGTTCTATATGGTCTCCACTGCATCATCAGTCTTTTACTGGCACCCGACTATTATCTACTGAACACCATTAGTTGGATGATTATACCCATGCATATGTTTGTATTTCAGACTCTTTTCTTGTGTGACACAGTGATTTAACTGAAACAATGCTGCAACAAAACTATTTTGGGAAAGTCCACCACGAAGCTCTGCACTATGCATAAAGACGGACTTAACCTATGCATTTTCTATCTTCTATATATTGTGTAAATTTCTGATATCAATATTTCTTATCTACACATGTTTTCTGTGCATCTATTTCTGAAAATTTATTTACTATTTACAGTATCTGAAGAAGGTCAATTTGACAGAAACGTTGTACATTAAAGTGGATGTGTACAAGAATAAAAGCATTTATGATTAGAGATGAGCAAGCACTAAAATGCTCGGGTACTCGTTACTTGAGTCGAACTTTTCCCGATGCTCGAGTGCTCATTTCAAATAACAAACCCCATTGAAGTCAATGGGAGACTCGAGCATTTTTCAAGGGGACCAAGGCTCTGTACAGGGAAGCTTGGCCAAACACCTGGGAACCTCAGAAAAGGATGGAAACACCACGGAAATGGACAGGAAACAGCAGGAGCAGCATGCATGGATGCCTAATTGCACCCTTATTTCAAAATTATGGGCAACAGCATGGTGAAGACAGAGTGACCGATTGAGGCTAGATAGCATCTATAACATCCAATAATTGACCCTGACACTATAGGGGACGGCATGCAGAGGCAGCGGCAGCAGGCTAGAGAGTGTCATGGCGACATACCCCAAATGGGCTCAGGCTTCAAACCAATTTAAAAAAAATCCTTTAAGTGAGGATAACGTGTAGCACTGTATGTATCAGTATTTGGCCTGGTTATGGCGGCAGAGAGGAACTAAAGGAGGTGAGCAAGAAGCGCTGAAATGATTTACTATGTGAACAAAAGGTTGACAGTATATTTAGTCGATAACACAGCATGGCTGCGACATAATGACCAAGTTCCATAACGTATCTGGTGAAACACCCGAAAAATGAGCCTTACACAGCTCGTTTGCTAAGGGGACGACATGTGGAGGCTGCTATGGAGACGACGTGTGGAGGCAGATATGGAGTCGGCGTGTGGAGGCTGCTATGTAGACGACGTGTGGAGGCAATGGGGACGGTTATGGCACCCGAGGTGAACATACGGAGGTGAGAAAAGAGGAGTGAAAAGATAGATTTTAGAGGTAAAAGGTTATAGTAGTAGATTAAAGTTGCTGCAGTTAAAATGATGTTAGTTGGATCTCGGGATGGAGCTGGCGGTCCACTGCAAGGTTAGCTTTTGCCTGTCCAAGCCCCTGTCTCTCGGCTCCTCCCCACCCAAAATGGACCTGGGTGCCCGAAGCTTTTCCTTTGAAAAAATTATCAGCAATTAACAGCATTTCTAAAAACCTTTTGTGTAAGATCAAGTGTAGTACTGTTCTTATAAGTATTTGGCCTGGTTATGGCGGGGGAGGGGAACGTAAAGAGATGCGCAAGTAGCGCTGAAATAATATCGGTCAAAGATAAAATTTTGGCGATATATATTTTGTGGATAACACAGCAGGGTGGCGACAAAGTTAACAAGTTTGATGCGGAAACCATGAAAACAACCCAAAATTCTGCCTGACACAGCTCGTTTGCTAAGGGGACGATGTATGGAGGCAGCTATGTGGGCGATCTATTCAGGTTTCTGCTCTATCAACTGTCGATCACTGCAACCGTTGGAGACGAGTATGCTCGCTCATCTCTATTTATGATCAAATTGGATCGAGTGCCATATTCTATATTCTATGCATACGGGGTTGGGTTGGGCCCCTAGTTTGGCACCATCAACTACTCTGGTGTTCTATACGTTTTTAATAAGGGAATATTCAGTGGCGGAATTAGGGTCCTCTGGGCCCCGGAGCATAAATAAATAATAATAAATAATTATAATAATATAATCATAATAAAACCTCCGCCTTTTAACAAGGGACTCCCTTGTTTGCAAAGTTGCTCCTTTCAGGAAATATTGTCCCACACTTATTGAAGCATTTGAGCCAGTTTTCTGTCTGACTTTGCACTTAAAAGAATGTGCAAACTGCTTACCCATGTATGAAAGAAAAAAATTTGCACCTAGAAGGGCGTGTTAGTGCTTAGTCGGACCGTGCACCACATTTATTACTGACATGTGCCACTATTCTGTCTGGGCCACAATTCTGCACCATGAACAAAGTGCACCTAAAAAAATTGTGCACATTTCGGGAACAGTGCAGGGTGCACCAGATTAATGATGAACAAGAGCCAGTTTTGATTATTTTGGCGCAGTCTGCACACACCAAAGTTTGCACTAGTTTTGATAAATGTGGCCCATTGTGTTTTTTTACCTAGTTCAAAAAAGTGTTGTCAGTGAAAATAGCGCACACAAATTCACAGTGTAGAAGTCCAATTGTGAGCGAAAAATTATGCTTTCCTAACTCGTAGTGAGGTATTGGCCTGCAACAACCCCTGAGCTAGAGTGATGAGTTCAAGGCTAGAGCGCAGCTTGCATATATCTCCATTATTAGTAATGCATAATGTATAAAGTAATTGTAGTGTAATGAATGATGCATGCGGCGTCTGTAATATCCAGGAGGAGAACGTCATATTGGAACTCCACCACTAGTGTATGTACTCACTGCTATAAAAGACACAATGGGAAACACCGGGCCCTTCTTCTCATCATAATAACAATTCCAGATTAATAGCATTTCAAATTCTATTTCAGATTTATGGAACTTCAAATTCAATTCTTTTTCAATTCCGGATTATTGGAACTTCAAATTAAAAAATGTTACAATTCTACATTCTAATAATTGGGTCTGAACACCTAGAGCCTTTAACTTTGATGAGCGGAAGGATACGTGTTTTTTTCATTGCTCCTTTTCCGCCTGTAAGAATGACTAGCTGGGTCTGAAACAACAAGAGCGGCTTTAACTGCATTGAGAGGAAGGGTTTGTGGTTTCCCATTGGTTATTTTAATGCAGATAGAATTACTAACTGGGTCTGAACACACAG
Source organism: Engystomops pustulosus (assembly GCF_040894005.1). Taxonomy (NCBI): domain Eukaryota; kingdom Metazoa; phylum Chordata; class Amphibia; order Anura; family Leptodactylidae; genus Engystomops; species Engystomops pustulosus. The sequence continues at coordinate 293,871,113 of NC_092411.1, read as the reverse complement.
AGCACCTTTAAAGTCTGTGACATCATTTTTTTAATTACATTTTTTTTTATCTCTTTGTATATTTTTTTTTAATGTTATGTTTTTATTTCAAGCCTACATTCCTTAGCCTGTGGGCAGGGCAACTGTCCATTTTCCCACCATTTTTCACCCCTCCATAGCCCCGTTTTACAGTGAAATGCTTAACATCACAAGTTAAGCAGCTCTTTAATAAGCTGAGGTTGTCTCAGAGAGCAGAAAGATCTTTCCATTGTGTAGAAAAACTTCTGGATTACTATATGCTCAGTAGAGGAGTTAGTATTGTTTTTACAATGTGGACATTCATAATAAAAGAGGTTAGAAAAATACTTCAGTCCTTCAAGTCCAACCTATACATTACATTGCGTTGATCCAGAAGAAGGCAAAAATCCTGCAAAGATGATGCTTATTGGCGCAAAGCAGGGAAAAATTCTTCCCAACCCCTGACATGGTGCTCAGAATAACTCCCTGGATCAACAGGACTCATAACAAAAAGTTTTATTCCCATATTAAGTGATATTATTGCTCTCCATAAAGACATCCAGGCCCATCTTGAACATATTAAAATTATCAGCCATTACAACATCTTGTGGCAGAGAGTTCCATAGTTTCACTGCTCTTACAGTAAAGAACCTTTGTCTATGGTGATGGTAGAATCGCCTCTCCTCTAGGCGTAGAGGATGCCCCCTTGTCCTGGTCACAGGTCTAGGATTAAAAAGATCTTTGGAGAGATCCTTGTACTGTCCGTTCAGGTATTTGTACATTGTAATCAGGTCTCCCCTCAGTCATCATTTTTTATTCTAAACTGAATAATCCCAAATTTTGTAATCTGTCAGTGTATTCTAATCCCCCCATTCCCCTAATAATCCTGGTTGCTCTCCTCTGCACCCGTTCCAGTTCTACTATGTCCTTTTTATACACTGGTGCCCAAAACTGTACACAATATTTCATGTGTGGCCTGACCAGTGATTTGTATAAGGGTAAAACTATGTCCTTACCATGAGAATCTATTCTGCTCTTGATGCATCCCATAATTTTATTTGACACCTCACTCCGATTTCCCCAAGTCTTATCTGCATCAGTTTTTCCAAGAAATTTATTTTTAAACACGTAATAATAATTTTCATTTCCTCGACCCAAGTGTATAACCTTACATTTATCTACATTAAACCTAGTCTGCCATTTGTCAGCCCAGGCCTCCAGTTTCCACAAATACCTCTGTATTGTTATACTATACTCCTCTGTATTAATTATTTTAGAGCTTAGTATCATCTGCAAATATTGAAACTTCACATTGTAAACCCTATAAGAGGTCATTAATAAAAATATAAAAAATAAGTGGCCCAATACTGACCCCTGTGACACCCCACTGGTAACTTCAACCTAATCTAAGAATGTGTCTTTAACCCCTTCCAGTCGGCGTGCCGTGTCCCGGAGCATGAAGAGGGCTCGCGGGCCGAACGCTCTTTATAGCCGGCAAGTCTTTGCTGCATATAGCAGCAAAGGCTTACCTGTAACACCCGCGATCGGTGCCAGCACCGATCGTGGGTATTTTCCCAACGATCGCCGCCGGCAACGCTGGCATGACAGCTTCTGGTCTCAAGAAGGCCCAAAGCTGTCTCATTTTAACCCATTCAATACACTGGGGGTCATTTACTAAGGGCCCAATTCGCATTTTCCCAACGTGTTACCCGAATATTTCAGATTTGCGCCGATTTTCCCTGTATTGCCCCGGGTTTTTGGCGCACGCGATCGTATTTTGGCGCATCGGAGGTGGCATGCACGCGACGGAAATCGGGGGGCGTGGCGCACGAAAACCCAACGGATTTGGAAAAACCTGCCGCATTTAAAAAACCGAAAGTGTCGCGGAGCTTGCACTTACCTTCATCCAGGATAGGCCGGTGTAATCCAGTGCGTTCCGATGCTCTTCAGCGCAGCAGCGCCACCTGGTGGACGGCGGAGGAACTACCTTAATGAATCCCGGCCGGACCCGAATCCACCACAGAGAATGCGCCGCTGGATCGCGAATGGACCGGGTAAGTAAATCTGCCCCAATGTGCTAATTGCACATTGTAATGAATGAGGAGGAAAATCCCCATGTACTGCCATACTGCAGTATGGCAGTATATGGTAGGATCGATCAGACAACCTAGGGTTAATGTACCCTAAGGAGTCGGAAAAATAGTAAAAGTAAAAATAAAAAAAAGTTTAAAAAAAATCATAATTAAAAAACCTAAAAATTCAAATCACCCCCCTTTCCCTAGAATTGATATAAATATAAATAAAGATTAAAAATCCTAAACACTTTAGGTATCACCGCATCTGAAAATGCCAGGTCTATCAAAATATAATAACGTTTTTTCACTGCGTTTAACCCCGTAACAGAAAATAGCATTCCAAAGTCGAAAATGGCATTTTTGTGCCATTTTGAAAAATATAAAAAAAATTATAAAAAGTGATCTAAAAGTCGCACAGTCCTAAAAATTCTAGCAATGAAAACGCCAAATGACACCAAAAAATGACACCACTCACAGCTCCATACACCAAAGTATGAAAAAGTTATTGGTACCAGAAGATGGAAAAATAAAAAAAAATGTTTCTACAGGAGTTTTTCATTTTTTTAAAGGTATGGAAACATTATAAAACCTATACAAATTTGGTATCCATGTAATCGTAGCGACCCAAAGAGTAAAGTAGACATGTCATTTGGGGCGTACAGTGAAAGATGTAAAATCCAAGCCCACAAGAAAACGTCACAAATGTGTTTTTTCACCATTTTCACTGCATTTGGATTTTTTTCCCGCTTCCCAGTACACAGCGCAGAATATTAAATACCGTCACTATGAAGTGCAATTTGTTACGCAGAAAATAAGCTGTCACAGATTTTTTAATGTGGTGAGTGAAAAATGGAAGTGAAAAAACTAAAAAGGGCCAGGTCGTTAAGGGGTTGATTATAACCATTTGTTTTCTATAACTGAGCCAACTACTTACCCAAATACACGAATTTTCCCCTAATCCCAGCAATCTTTCATGCTGCACTGTATCAAATGCCTTGGAAAAGACCAGATACAGGACATCCACAGTTCAATCCAGAACTAGAGGTCCAATCTAGAACTTACCTCCTTGTAGAAGATGATCAGATTAGTCTGACAGGACTGATCCCTCACAAACCCATACTGATGCTGGGTTTTAAGGTTATGCACAGTGAGATACTCCAGGATAGAATCTCTAATATACCCCTCAAATATTTTTTCAACAACTGATGTTAGACTCACAGGTCTGTAGTTTCCAGGGTGACTTTTTGCCCCATTTTTAAACACTGGCACCACATTTGCTATGCGCCAGTCCTGTGGAACAGCTATGGGAACTATCTATCATTTGTCCTTGCCCTTCTGGCCCCTTAACACTTTGGGTAGTAATTATGTCCTCGGATAATTTAGGTCAATGTCGACATGACTAGATGAAGCACATTCATGAACCTGTGGGTAGTTGAGGTAAATTTAGAAACTTGTTGAAGTTTGAAGGTCTTAAAGCAACTGAGCATTTAGTGAGAAGTACCTAGGTCTTACTTCTTGCACATGCAATGGCCAATCTAGGATGTAACAACAACCAGGAAGTTTCCATTAAATAGTGATTTATCATTAAAATATCTTGTATCTTTCTAGTGTTTCATTTTTGTATAAACATGAATACACCGCAGGCTAAAACATGATTTACGTAGAGTGCTTCTGTTACATGTGTCCTTTACTCTTCATCTCAGGATTTACCAGGATATGATAACATTTGGGTATAAACATGCAGCTCAATATTCCTCCCCCTGAGGACAATATGGCAAATATCTCTACGATGACCATGTATTTCCCTCTGCTGCTCAGATAGGCCGGGATGGCACAGATCCAGACACTGCAGAACAGCAGCATGCTGAAGGTGATGTACTTGGCCTCATTATAGATATCAGGTAATGTCCTCACCATGAAAGCCAGAACAAAGCTCACAGCCGCCAGAAACCCCAAATAACCCAACATGAGGTAAAAGGCCAGGACAGAACCTTCATTACACTGGATGATGGTCTTCCCAGGATAATCCCGGTTATACTCCTGATATGGAGGAGACACTGACAACCAGATAACTGCATTCACAACCTGAATAGATGAACAGCCCAACACTACTGAGTAAGGAAGCTTCACCCCCACACACTTTCTCCATGGGCTGTTAGGTCTGGTGGCCTTGAAGGCGATGCAGACTATGATGGTCTTGGCCAGGACAGAAGATACAACGACTGTGAAGAAGATCCAAAAGAAGGTTTGTCGCAGCATGCAGGTCATATCCACTGGACGACCGATGAATAGAAACACACAGAGTAAGCTGAACATGAGAGAGCTCAGGAGGATGAAGCTGAGGGTCCGGTTATTGGCTCGGACAATGGGAGATTTCCAGAATATAGTGAACATTCCCATGATAAAAATAGTTATTAGAGAAAGTAAAATAGAGATGATGGCGAAGACTAAAGCAAGAACATCTGTCTGACTTGACAAAAATTCAAAATCTCTAACGCTACACGAGTTTCTGCCATCATTCGGCCACTCATCTTCAGGACATCTCTGGCAATTTTCGCTATCTATTAATGAAAATGAAAGTAAATAGTAAAAGAGTGTAAATAACATAGTTCAACATAGTTTATTTACAGACTAAGGTTCAACAGACAAGAGAGTTCATACAGAAAATGTATATGTACAGATATTTCTAAGATTACTATTACAGGTAATGAGTTTAGGAACTCTTTGGATTCAAGTTAAAAGAAATCTACCAGTAGTCCTGAATTGTATTAACCATTAACACTGCTTTAAAGGGGTATACCCTCGAAGACAAGATTCTTAACCCCTACGGGACACAGCATCTTTTGGCCTAAAGGACGCAGCCCCATTTTTCCAATCTGGCCTGTGTCACTATAAGTGGTTATAGCGTGGGAACGCTGTGAGATATCCAGGGGATTTTGAGATTGTTTTCTCGTGACACATTGTACTTCAAATTAGTTTAAAAATTTGGATGAAATCTTTTGCGTTTAGTTATGAAAAAAAACAAAATTTGGCAAAAATTTTGAAAAATTCTTTATTTTCAACGTTCTAAATTCTCTACTTTTGATTCAGAAAGTCATAGCACCCAAATAAATTCATAACTTACATTTCCCAAATGTCTGCTTTATGTTGGAAGGTTTTTTAAGATTCCACATATTTTACTAGAATGTTATGAGGCTCAGAATTTGGGTGCCATTTTTCACATTTTTTGTAAAATCGCCAAAACCTGTATTTAGATGGACCTGCTCAGTTTCTAATTGACACTGAGAGGCCTAAATAATAGCGAGACTCGTAAATTACCCCATTGTGGAAACTACACACCTCAACGTATGAAAAACCACTTTTAAGAAGTTTGTTAACCCTTTACGTATTTTATAGGGGTTAAAACAAAATGGAGGTGGAGTCTGCAAATTGTAATATTTTTTCACAATACACTCATTTTGGGTGGAAAATTAAACATTTGTAATGGATAAAATGAAAAAAGGCTCCACAAAGTTTGATACGCAATTTCTCCCGAGTACACCGATACCCTACATGTGGTGGTAACCTGCTGTATGGGCGCACGGCCGGGCATAGAAGGGAAGGAGGCGCCATTCAAATCAGATTTGCTATGTCACATTGTACAGGCTATAATTTTTTTCTTTTTTTTATTGAGGACCTATAGGGGCTTATTTCTTTTGCCACATGAGATGCACTTTTCTAATACATAATTTTGGGGCATCTATAGCTACTTGGTGAGATTTAATTAACTCTTTGTTGGTGGAGGAAATGAAAATCATCAATTTTTAGGAAAATTTTTATGTGTTTTTTTTTTTGGCCGTTAACCATACCATGAAAATAGTATATTATTTTTATTCTTTGGGTCGCCACGTTTATGAAAATACTTCATTTATATATATTTTTTTATTTTTTCCCATTTTTACTGAATAAAAAGTAATTTGGCAAAATTGTTGTTAATTTTAGCATCACCGTCTTTCATATGCATAACTTTTTTATTTTTCACCTCAAAAATCTGTTTAAGGGCTTATTTTTTGCAAGAATGATAGCTCTTTTTAGTGGTCTTATTTTAGATTGCGTAACTTTTTAAAATCACTTTTTTAGAGCATTTTTAAAGGGCATTAATAAAAAATCATCTTTAGCAGAGAGAGTTTTTTTAGGTTGTTTTTTACGGGGTTCACTTTGCGGATCTAATAACGATTCTGTTTTATTATGCAGATTGTTACGGACGCAGGGATACCAAATATGTGGGGGTTTTGTGTATTTTATTCAATTGTACTGAATAAAAACTAATTTGGAGAAAATCTTATTCATTTTAGCATCACCATCTTTTTATATGCATAACTTTTTTATTTTTTGGCAGATAAATCTGGTTAGGGGCTTATTTTTTGCGAGAACAGTTGTTCTTTTTAGTGGGCTTATTTTGGAGTGCATAACATTTTTTAAATCACTTTTTAGAGCATTTTTTATAGGGTATTAATTAAAAATTATCTTTTTTCGGAATGTTTTTTGCGTTTTTTTCCTCCGGCGTTTACCGTGCGGGTCCAGTAACAATTCTGTTTTATTATGCAGATTGTTACGGAGGCGGCAATACCAAATATGCGGGGTTTTTTTGTGTTTTTATGTTTTTTATACTTTATTAAGTTTTTTTATGGGAAAGTGACATTTTAGGGGCTTATATTTTTATGTATTAATTTTTTATTTATTATAATGTGTAGTGTTAACTGTTTTTGCATATTTTTACTTCTACATACTTGAACTTAAACCAGTGATGCTCTGATCACTGGTTTAAGTTCAATACACTGCTCTACAATACTATTTTATTGTAGAGCAGTGTAAACTGTCTGAGCAAGCTTGCGCATGCTCAGACAGTTTACAGCCAGACCCGGAAGGGGTCTGGCTGCCATGGAGACCGGGCAGCTCCGGGGCACATGCCAGTCCTCGGAGCTGCCCGGAAGAGGATCGGATCCCCCGGTAAGCGGCACGGGGGATCCGATCCACAGCGCTAACACCGTTACACGCCGCGGTCATGTTTGACCGCGGCGTGTAAGGGGTTAACACCCGCGATCGGAGCCGTCTCCGATCGCGGGTGTTAGCGCAGGCTGTCAGCTGTACTAGACAGCTGACAGCCGCTGCTTCTGGTACCGGCTCCGTTCGTGAGCCGGTGCCAGAAGCAGGACGTTATAGAACGTCCCCGTGCGCTAAGCATCTAGCCCCGGGGACGTACTATAACGTCCAGGTGCGCCTAGGGGTTAAATATACTCAGGATAACAAAATAACACATTCTCTTATTCACTGTTATTAACAAAAATGCATCATTTCAGATATAATTCCAAGCTGTCACTATCAGTCCTGGTGTATACAATTTTGGTTGCCCCAGGATTTGACTGTAAATATTCTGACTATGGTCGGGCAGGGCAGATTGTTCTAAAAAAAAAAGCTTCTCCTGTCTGCACAGCTTCTTCATCTCTACTCCTTGCTTCTGAATTACAAGACCAGCTCACAGGCACTTCCTGCCAGCAAGCAGCAGCATGGAGAGACTTAGTCTACAAGCTACAGACAGATAAGGTCTTTATAGCAGGGGAATCTCTCAGCACTAGAGGGATCATGAAGTGTCTTCTCAGAGAGTCCCGCTCACACTCTGGAATGTTACACTGACAATTACTTAGTGATAGGAGCTAAAACAGCGAGTAAAATTGTAAAGTAAAAGGTTAAAAATAATTTTTATTGTGTAAACATCACTAGGGGGTTAAAACTCTCTTTTATGAGAAAACCCCCTTTAACACCTTAAGGACACAGCCTAAAATGGCCTTCAGGACACAAGCCTATTTTTCAGACCTGACATGTATCATTTTGTTTGATAATAACTTCAGAACACATTAACTTATCTGTGTTATTTTGAGATAGTTTTTTCTTGACACACTGTGCTTTATGTCAGTGGTAAATGTTAGTTGATATGATTCATGTTTTTTGTTAAAAAAGGGGAAATGTAGCAAAAAATCAAAAAAATCTGCAATTTTTATAATTTAACATGTTTTTTTTTCAGACAGACAATCTTACCATCCAAAATACTTAATAAATAGCATTTACCATAGCTCTGCATTATATTGTAATAACTTTGTAAACATTCTTAAATTTTTCTAGGATGTTAGCAGACTTACAATAGTAACAGCAATTTATAGGAAAATTTGGAAACCGTGTTTATGGACTATTGCAATTAAGAAAGGGCTTTTGAAAAGACTTTGCAATAAAAAACCATCACAAATGACTTCATTTTCAGAAATGCTCCCATCCAGCTTTTCAAAACCACTTTTAGAAGTTTTTTTTAACCCTTTCGGTGTTTCACAGGAATTAAAGAGAAATGGAAGTAAAATTTTTTAAAATAATTTTTTTCACTAATATATTTATTTAGGCCTAAAATGTACAAATTTACAATGGGTTGTAGCAAACCCCCCCCCCCCCCAATTTTATTGCACAATTCCTCCCGAGCACGGAAATACCCCACGTGTGGGTGTAAACTGCTATTAGGGCATATAGCAGGGCACAGAACAGAGTGAGCACCATTTGGTTATGAGTGGGTCGATTTTCCTGAAACTGTTTTAGGCCACCATCATTCATTTACAAAGACTCTGGGGAATGGGAACATTTAAAAACCCCAACAAGTGACCCCATTTTGGAAACTACACCCCTGAAGGAATTTATTAAGGGGTATAATGGCCTTTTCTACCCCCTCTGTATTTCACAAAAATTAAAATAATATGGAAGTCAAATTTTGAAAAAGAATTTTTTTCACTAATATATTAATTTAGGCCTAAAATGTACAAATTTACAATGGGTTGTAACAAAAAACACACACCCCATTTTATTGCACAATTCCTCCTGAGCACGGAAATACCCTACATGTGGGTGTAAACTGCTTTTAGGGCATATAGCAGGGCACAGAACAGAGCGCCAACGAGCACCATTTGGTTATGAGTGATTACATTTTCCTGAAAGTTTTATGTCACAACCTTTCATTTACAAAGACTTTGGGGAATGGAAACAGTTAAAAACCCCAACAAGTGACCCCATTTTGGAAACGAAACCCTTAAAGGTTTCCAGAATAAAGCAATAGTGACTTATAGGCCCCATTCCTTATAGTAGATTTGAGCTAACAGAATAATGTAACACCCCCATAAGTGAACCTTATAGAAAACAACACCCAGAAAGCAGAATTTATTCATCTAGGGGGATAATGAAAGTTTTTGGTGCTAGTAAAATTAAATCCAGGCAAAATCTATTTGCATATGTTGTGAAGAACACTTGTTCCTTCTGTATTCATCTAGGGGTATAATGAAATGAAATGTGGTTTTAAATTTTAGGTATAATATCACTTTGTAAATGGCCAACATTGCAATGAAATTTTGGGCATGTATGTTCAGGATCATGTAAAAATAACAAAAATGACAAAATAACAATAAAATTAATATTCCAAGGAAGTATGGTAAGCGCGGAAACAGTCTTTGATGCACAACCCTGGCTTATCTGGGCAAGTGTTGCATTGATAACCGGTATCTTTGCGTGTTCCCTTCTTGTAACACACACAGCATTTTTTGTATGGCCGTCTTTTCTTTTCTGTGGGGGGGATCTCAGATGGGAAATGTTGTCCTGGCACAATTCTGCTGGCGTGACTAGTATGGGATGTGCTCGCACCCTCTTCACCCTTGGGAACAGTAATTGCTTAATTACTTGTTCCTGGTATGCCAAGTATGTTACTTGTTGGCGGGTCTTGCGGTAAATGATAAAAGAATTATACAATGCAGTTTGCACTAAATGCACTGCAACCTTTTTGTACCAAGTGCGGGACTTGCAAATCGCATTATATGGCTGTAGAATTTAAGCGGCTAGATCAACCCCTCCCTTGTGTTGGCTGTACTCCTGTATGCAGACTGGCTTGAGGACTGTGGCATTGGCTCCTCTAACAGAGAAAGGGGTGCTGTAATCTGCATGGATAGATGTGAGGACAAACACATCTCTCTTGTCCTTATATTTTGTCAGCATGATGTTACTCTGACACAAGGACTTGCTTTCACCCCGTCTCAATTTAAGGTCCACCAGATTTTTTGGGAGGCCTCTTTGATTCCTCCTTATTGTTCTGCAGGCCACTGTTCCTTTTTCAAGGAGGCACTGAAAGAGAGGGACACTTGTATAGAAATGATCTATGTAAAGGTGATCGCCATGGGGAATAAAAGATCCCATACAATTTTACCGCTTGTGGTTAGGACAGGGGGGCACTCAGGTGGACAGATCTGGGAGTCCTTTCCCTCATAGATACGGAATTTGTAGGTGTATCCGCTTTCACTTTCACAGAGCTTGTAAACTTTGATCCCGTATCTAGCTCTTTTGCTTGGCAGATATTGCCGAAATTTAAGCCTACCTCTAAAAAGTACAAGTGACTCGTCGATGGCTACATTTTTTTGTGGGGTGTAAACTTCCATAAATTTCTCATTAAAATGAGTCACTACTGGCCTAATTTTGTACAATCAGTCTTGGGCATGGTCACCAGCAGCAGGACACTGACTATTATCACTGTAATGCAGAAATTTTAACAGCGCCTCAAAACGTGGTCTTGTCATTACAGCCCTGTACATTGGTGTGTGGTATAAAACGTCACTGGACCAATATGACCGGATGCTAGGCTTTTTAACAAGTCCCATATTAAGAAAGAGCCCCCAGAATTTTTTTAATTCTGTGGCATTAGTGGGGTGCCAACTCTGGCTTCTAGCATAATAAGATGTGGGGTGACCGGCCAGAAACTGTTCTGCATACAGATTTGTCTGTGTAACCATTAGGTCTACAAATTCCTCTGTAAAAAAAAATAAAAAAAAATCAAGTTCCTTGTACCCATCTGTATTAATATTTATTCCTGGGTTGGAACTGAATGCTGGAATTTGGGGAGAAAACATATTTGGGGGCTCCCAACCTGGGTCACTTGACTGCTCTTCACTCTGCCTACAGAGCCTTTGTGAGGGTTCATCACTGTCACTAGAGGAGGACATTAGAAAGTGTTCTTCATCACTTGCAGTGTCTGTATCTAAACACATGAAGGCATAGGCCTCATCCGCAGAATACACCCGTTTAGCCATGCTAGAAACTATATTTTTTAGTATTTTTTTTGTTTTTTAGTATTTTTTTAATAGTTTTTTTTATTTTATGGTAAAACAAAAAACTAACTGAAACGTCAGCGCAGGAAGGGATACAAACGCTGAAGATCTGTGTAGGTGTAAGTATATGTAATAATGTACCCCTACAGTACTAAACTGATACTATATCTATAAAACTAGAAACTATATATTTTGTAGTATTTTTTTAGTTTTTTAGTATTTTTTTTATATTTTTTAAAATTTTATGATAAAACAAGAAACAGTAACTGAAATGTCAGCACAGGAAGGGATACAAACGCTGAAGGTCTGTGTAGGTGTAAGTATATGTAATAACGTACGATTTTATATACTGTTTTTGTGTATACAGTATATATCCCTAACCGCTAGCCCTGATCACTAACCCTAATCGCTGACCCTAATCACTATAGATATTCTGCTTCCCTAACCACTATCCCTAATCACTATCCCTAATCACTATCCCTAATCACTAGCCCTAATCACTAGCCCTAATCACTGGCCCTAATCACTAGCCCTGATCACTAGCCCTGATCACTAGCCCTGATCACTACCCCTGATCACTATCCCTGATCACTAGCCCTGATCACTAGCCCTGATCACTAGCCCTAATCACTATCCCTAATCACTATCCCTAATCACTATCCCTAATCACTAGCCCTGATCACTAGCCCTGATCACTAGCCCTAATCACTATCCCTAATCACTATCCCTAATCACTATCCCTAATCACTAGCCCTGATCACTAGCCCTGATCACTAGCCCTGATCACTAGCCCTGATCACTAGCCCTGATCACTATCCCTAATCACTATCCCTAATCACTAGCCCTGATCACTAGCCCTGATCACTAGCCCTGATCACTACCCCTGATCACTAGCCCTGATCACTAGCCCTGATCACTATCCCTAATCACTATCCCTAATCACTATCCCTAATCACTAGCCCTGATCACTACCCTAATCACTATCCCTAATCACTATCCCTAATCACTATCCCTGATCACTATCCCTGATCACTAAGCCCTAATAACTAGCCCTGATCACACAAAAAAAAAAATGACAGCTCCGGCTGTCACACTGAATAAAGATGAAGAACAGGGGTGTGGAGGGGGTCGGATTGGGTTTTAGGGGGTATTTGTATGTGAGGGGGAACTTTTCACACACTGAGGGGACAGAGCTTCGGTTCACGGCTCTGATCCTGTCACTTCTGTCACGAAATATGACAGAATCAGACCCGGGAACCAGCTCTCCCCTCCCTCTTTAACAGTGATTGGTCAGACTGGATCCCCTGACCAATCACAGTGATCGTCGGGCAGGGACGGCTGTGATAGGTCCCTGGCCTGATGTCCGTGACGATCCGCTGTCGTTGACAGCTGTGGTCACGGACTTGTCACCATGTGTTTACACATGGTGACAGTTTCAATGTATGACGATATAGATCGTCTTTTTGCGTGAAGTACTCGCGGAAAAAGACGATCTATATCGTCTAGCGCCGCTAACGTGTTAAGCATTCTTAGATGCTCTTTACATTAATATTTGAAGAAATCCTGAAGTTGTACTCATGTTGGTTTAAATATATGAAATATATTACAAAATTGTTAGAATCGGAAAATGTATTCTTGTTTGAGGATCACTTTCGGGTTGCCAGGTTTTAGGTCAACAAACTTGACCAAACTTGGCATTTACTTGATAAAATATTGAATGAAATAATCTACCCGTGTGATTTGTGAATTCTCCTCCTGAGCACGGGATACAGTCATAGCAGCAGATGTGATATCCTTGCCTCAGAGCTTTTCGGGTTCCTGGTAGACATCTCTCACCACATCGTCCTTTCGGAATCTAAGGATAAATGAACAGTTTCCATGTCATAAAATATATGTTGTTGATGCGTGTAGCATAGACGGCAGGTGCAATGTGGTGCAAGGGAGGTTGGTGTGGGGCACAATGAGAGGGGGAGCTGCTGGAAGGAGCACAATAACATGAGGGAACTGCACACTTAGAGGTTGCTTTAATGTGAGGCACAATATGAAGGGAAGCACAACTTCAGGGGGCTATGATGTAAGGAGGAGAAGGGGGGCACAATGTGACAGGGAACTTGGGGACACAATGTGAGGCCACTGTGGGGTGGAGTCTATAGTGTGGGGGTGGAGGAAGGGGTGGAGGAAAAAGCATGGCTTAGGGCTGGAAAACACACCCCATCTTTTTTTTTCCCTCTTTTGCTGCTGCAATAGTTGGGGGTATGCTAAAAACTTTATAGTAACCTACCTGCCCGTGTTTCCATGTTACTAGATGTGGAGTGATTTGGAGCTGCTTCTCTTCTGGAAGTGATGCATCAAATATTCCGGCACATGTTCTTGATACTAAGTTACTACTTTCATGTTTTCTCACCACCCAATTTATTACATCTAGTGGTGTCCTCCAATCTCCGTTCTCATTTAAAAAGTCACTTTCTTCCTTTATGTAGCGAGTCAGCTGTAAGAGAACATAGTAATACAGTCATGGCCACCAGGTTTTATAATGGCAATTTGCATATACTGCAGAATGTTATAAATAGTGATCAGCTTAACAGCAATTAATTGCAAAGTTAATATTTGCCTAGAAAATGAACCTTTTCCCCCAAAACACATTTTAACTTCATAGCCGACCTGCCTTAAAAGGAGCAGCTAACATGGTGTCAGTGATTGCTCCAGTAACACTGCTGTGGGTGTTGATGAGGATAGGACTGGATGTCAATCTGTCATGATTAAGAAACTGGACACTTTACAAGGAGGCTGGTGCTTGGCATCATTATTTCTCTTCTGTTAACCATGGTTATCTCTAAAGAAACACGTGCATTCATCATTGCACTGCACAAAACTGGCCTAACAGGGAAGAGTATCGCAGCTAGAAAGATTGCACCTCAGTCACCAATCTATTGCATCATCAAGGAATTCAAGGAGAGAGGTTCCATTGTTACCAAAAAGGCTCCAGGACCAGCAAGCACCAGGACGTCTCTTAAAAGTGTTTCAGCTTGGGGATGGGGCTCCCAGCAGTGCAGAGCTTGCTCAGGAGTGGCAGCGGGCAGGTGTGAGGCTGAGACTCTTTGAGCAAGGCCTGGTGTAAAGGAGGGCAGCAAAGAAGCCACTTCTCTCCAGAAAAACCATCAGGGACAGACTGATATTCTGCAAAAAGTACAGGGAGTGGACTGCTGAGGACTGGGGGAAAGTCATTTTCTCTGATGAATCCCCTTTCCGATTGTTTGGAACATCTGGAAAACAGCTTGTTGGGAGAAGACAAGGTGAGCGATACCACCAGTCTTGTCTCATGCCACCTGTAAAGCATCCTGCAACCATTGATGTGTGGGGCAGCTTCTCAGCCAAGGGAATCGGCTCTCTCACAGTCTTGTCTAAAAACACCTCCATGAATAAAGAATGGGACCAGAATGTCCTCCAAGAGCAACTTCTCCCAACCGTCCAGGAGCAGTTTGGTGATCAACTATGCCTTTTCCAGCATGATGGAGCACCTTGCCATAAAGCAAAGGTGATAACTAAATGGCTCAGGGAACAAAACATAGAGATTTTGGGTCCATGGCCTGGAAACACCCCAGATCTTATTTCCATTGAGAACTTAAGGTCAGTCATCAAGAGACGGGTGGACAAACAAAAACCAACAAATTGTGACAAAATGCAAGCATTGATAGTGCAGGAATGGACGGCTATCAGACAGGATTTGGTCCAGAAGGTGAATGAGAGCTGCCAGGGAGAATTGTAGAGGTCCTGAAAAAGATGGGACAACACTGCAAATACTGACTTGCTGCAGTAACTCCTTCTAACACTTGTATTTCTGTATGTGATAAAAACATCTGACAAACCAGAGGGCAACAGATCATGTGACAATATAATATATGTGTCATTCTCAAAACTTTTGGCCACGACTGTAGAAGTAATAGCGACCCCAGGAAATAGCAATCTATAGAGCATTAGTATCACATGGGCTGCAGATTGTAATAAGTATCTTTAATAACACATCCCCATGTCCATCCTTACTTTACTCCATTTACAGATCTCAAGATGGGAAGATGTTTTTATGTTTTAAACTGTAAAACCTTAACCTCCAATAACTCTTTTAACCCCCAGTTCTCCTCTATTTCTCTCTCATACTTCATTTATCCATTTTTAGTGAATTAGAAATTCACTGCTGCATTTCTTTCTATAACAGTAGAAGGAAGCTGTACAAATTTCATAAGAAAGAGACAAACAGTGAATAGTGGAGCACAGTGTTAAAAGGTACCATTAACATAAACTTTTTCTACCTCCATTACACCTGGAATCTAGAGAAAATAAGGCTCCATTATAAATACCTAATGAAGTAGTGAAGGATGAGGATCGCACTCCAGCTTCTTAGTATTTAAAAGACTTCAAACTTTATTCTTACATGGATACAGCAGTTACAATGAAATGCTTAATCTGACGCGTTTCTGACCTTAGCGGTCCTTAGTCATAGATGTCTATGACTAAGGACCGCTAAGGTCAGAAACGCGTCAGATTAAGCATTTCATTGTAACTGCTGTATCCATGTAAGAATAAAGTTTGAAGTCTTTTAAATACTAAGAAGCTGGAGTGCGATCCTCATCCTTCACTACTTCATTTTGTACCTGAGAGAGATCAAAGGAAAGGCGTCTCTGGAGGTTCACGCACCGGGAGTAGAGCAGGTCTGTAACTAGGTGATCACAGATCACCACCACTTGGACATTATAAATACCTACAAGTGCTGAGGAAGCAGGGGGAAGGGGGAGACAGTGTATCTCTCTGTAAAGCCAGACCACAGAAGGGCTATGGTAGCCCCACATGCTGATTAGTATAATTTTAAAAGTAGATTTTTATCAGGAAGAAGGCTATGGATAACAAATATAAAAAGATTACCATAGTCACAGTGCCTGGATCTGTAAGTGTTTGTGCCTCTGGTTTATCAGGATGGATTATGATTAGAGATGAGCGAGCACTAAAATGCTCGGATACTCGTTATTCGAGATGAACTTTTCCCGATGCTCAAGTGCTCGTCTCGAATAACGAACCCCATTGAAGTCAATGGGAGACTCGAGCATTTTTCAAGGGGACCAAGGCTCTGCACAGGGAAGCTTGGCCAAACACCTGGGAACCTCAGAAAAGGATGGAAACACCACGGAAATGGACAGGAAACAGCAGGGGCAGCATGCATGGATGCCTCTGAGGCTGCTTAATCGCACCATTATGCCAAAATTATGGGCAACAGCATGGCCATGACAGAGTGACCAAATGAGGCTAGATAGCATCTAAAACATCCAATAATTGACCCTGACACTATAGAAGACGGCATGCAGAGGCAGCGGCAACAGCGGCAGGCTAGAGAGTGTCATGGTGACATACCCTAAATGGACTCAAACCAATGAGTGGCAGAGAGGAACCAAAGGAGGTGAGCAAGAAGAGCTGAAATGATTTCCTCTGTGAACAAAAGGTTGACGGTATATTTAGTCGATAACACAGCATGGTGGCGACATAGTGACCAAGTTCCATAACGTATCTGGTGAAACACCCAAACTTCCATGATTAAGAGCGACAGTATGGGGCATCCATATTGCGCTGCTATGATTGCAACTTCAGGTCGCCAGCATGGCGGCGACAGATGGGCCGAGTTCCGCTATGTATCTGGTGAAACACCTGAAAATTCTGCCTGACACAGCTCGTTTGATAAGGGGATGATGTGCTGCATATCCTCTCGTGCTCCAGCGTCTGGGGTATAGACAGTTGAAAGTTGCACATGGAGACATTGGTGGACGCTGTGGAGGATCGTGGAGACGAAATGGACAGGAAACAGCAGGGGCAGCATGCATGGATGCCTCTGAGGCTGCCTAATCTTGGGATGGAGCTGGCGGTCCGCTGCCAGGCGACCTTTCGCCTGTCCAAGCCCCTGTCTCTCAGCTCCTCCCCACCCAAAATGGGCCTGGGGGCCAGAAGCGTTTACTTTGAAAAAATTATAATTTTCAAAGCAGGCGGGGTCGTTTGAATATTTCACCTACGAATAATGGAATAGCATAGAGGCTCTATTTTTAATTGTTTTTCGGAAATGGTTCCATGATTAAGAGCGACAGTATGGGGCATCCATATTGCGCTGCTATGATTGCAACTTCAGGTCTCCAGCATGGCGGCGACAGATGGGCCGAGTTCCACTATGTATCTGGTGAAACACCTTAAAATTCTGCCTGACACAGCTCGTTTGATAAGGGGACCATGTATGGAGGCAGTGAACTAGTAGTAGATTAAAGGTACTGCAGTTAAAACTATGTTAGTTGGATCTTGGGATGGAGCTGGCGCTCCGCTGCCAGGCGAGCTTTCGCCAATCCAAGCCCCTGTCTCTAGGCTACTACCCAAACAGCACTTCTAAGAACCATTTGTATAAGATCAAGTGTAGTAGCGTTCTTATAAGTTTGGGTTATGGCGGGTGAGGGGAATGTAAACAGATGCGCAAGAAGCGCTGAAATAATATCGGTAAATGATAAAAGTTTGCCAGTATATTTTGTGCATTACACAGCAGGGTGGCGACAAAGTTAACAAGTTTGATGTGGAAGCCATGAAAACAACCCAAAATTCTGCCTGACACAGCTCGTTTGATAAGGGGACCATGTATGGAGGCAGTGAACTAGAAGTAGATTAAAGGTGCTGCAGTTAAAACTATGTTAGTTGGATCTTGGGATGGAGCTGGTGCTCCGCTGCCAGGCGAGCTTTCGCCAATCCAAGCCCCTGTCTCTAGGCTACTACTATCCAAACAGCACTTCTAAGAACCTTTTGTATAAGATCAAGTGTAGTAGCGTTCTTATAAGTTTGGGTTATGGCGGGTGAGGGGAATGTAAACAGATGCGCAAGAAGGGCTGAAATAATATTGGTAAATGATAAAAGTTTGCCAGTATATTTTGTGGATTACACAGCAGGGTGGTGACAAAGTTAACAAGTTTGATGTGGAAGCCATGAAAACAACCCAAAATTCTGCCTGACACAGTTCGTTTGATAAGGAGACCATGTGTGGAGGCAGCTATATGGACGACTTTTGGAGGCAGCTATGGCGATGACGTGTGGAGGTAGCAATGGAGACAACGTGTGGAGCCAGCTAAAAAGACGACGTGTGGAGGCTGCTATGGAGACAATTTAATTTGGATAGTGCCTGTATGTGGCAGTCCAAAAAAGTTTTCAAACCAGAGGAGCAGGTAGGTGGTCCTCCAGAAAAATTTAATAAATTGAGTGCCTGTATGTGGCAGTCCAAAAAAGTTTTCAAACCAGAGGAGCAGGTAGGTGGTCCTCCAGAAAAATTAAATAGATTGAGTGCCTGTATGTGGCACTCCAAAAAATTGTTTAAAACAGAGGACCGGGTAGGTGGCCCTCCAGAAAAATTAAATACATAGAGTACTATAGCTAGAGCCAGTTGGCCCTGGCAAAAAATAGTCAGTTTCCTCTGCTTTAGTGTACAAAGAGGAGGAGAAGGAGGACAATGAGGAGGAGGATTGCATACATTATTCAGGTTGAGCTTCTTTCACCTGGTGGAGAATGAAAATCCGGAGAAATCCAGGCTTTATTCATCTTGATAAGCGTCAGCCTGTCAGCGCTGTCAGTCGACAGGCGTGTACGCTTATCAGTGATGATGCTACCAGCTGCACTGAAAACCCGCTCGGACAACACGCTAGCGGCAGGGCAGGCAAGAACCTCCAAGGCGTACAGCGCCAGTTCGTGCCACATGTCCAGCTTTGAAACCCAGTAGTTGTAGGGAGCTGTGTGATCATTTAGGACGATGGTATGGTCAGCTACGTACTCCCTCACCATCTTTCTGTAAAGATCAGCCCTACTCTGCCGAGACTGCGGACAGGTGACAGTGTCTTGCTGGGGTGACATAAAACTGGCAAAGGCCTTGTAAAGTGTACCCTGCCAGTGCTGGACAAGCTGCCTGCTCGCCTTCTCTCCCTCGCTACTTGTCCCGCAGAAGTACGCCCTCTGCCGCTAGCGCTCTTAGAAGGGAAATACTGTTTCAGCTTGTGCACCAGGGCCTGCTGGTATTCATGCATTCTCACACTCCTTTCCTCTCCAGGGATGAGAGTGGAAAGATTTTGCTTGTACCGTGGGTCCAGGAGAGTGAATACCCAGTAATCGGTGCTGGAATAAATTCTTTGAAAGCGAGGGTCACGGGATAGGCAGCCTAGCATGAAATCTGCCATATGCGCCAGAGTACCAACGCGTAAGAATTCACTGGCCTGACTCTCCATTTCCTCCTCCTCCAACTCCTCCAACTCCTCTTCTTCTGCCCATACACGCTGAAAAGTGAAGGACTGAACAATGGTCCCCTCTTCTGTCTCCCAACATTCTCCTCCTCTTCCTACTCATCCTCCTCCACCATCTCCGATATGCGCTGAGAAACAGACCTGAGGGTGCTTTGGCTATCAACAAGGGAATGTTCTTCCCCCGTCTCTTGTGACGAGCGCAAAGCTTCCGACTTCATGCTGACCAGAGAGTTTTTCAACAGGCCAAGCAGCGGGATGGTGAGGCTGATGATGGCGGCATTGCCACTGACCATCTGTGTTGACTCCTCAAAGTTACTCAGCACCTGACAGATATCAGACATCCACGTCCACTCCTCATTGTAGACTTGAGGAAGCTGACTGACCTGACTACCAGTTCTGGTGGAAGTTGACATCTGGCAGTCTACAATCGCTCTGCGCTGCTGGTAAACTCTGGATAACATGGTTAATGTTGAATTCCACCTCGTGGGCACGTCGCACAACAGTTGGTGAGCGGGCAGTTGGAGGCGGCGCTGCGCTGCCCTGAGAGTGGCAGCATCTGTGCTGGACTTCCTGAAATGCGGACAGATGCGGCACACCTTCATGAGCAAATCAGACAGATTGGGGTATGTCTTGAGGAAACGCTGAACTGTGAGATTTAACACATGGGCCAGGCATGGCACATGTGTCAGTCTGCTGAGTTGCAGAGCCGCCACCAGGTTACGGCCGTCGTCACACACAACCATGCCTGGCTTCAGGTTCAATGGTGCCAGCCACAGATCAGTTTGAGCACCGCCTGCTGTCGCTTAGCGACGGCACTGCTGCTGTGCCTAGAGCTACCGACTGATGGCGCCATGCCCACGGATGGTAATTCGGAGGAGGAGGTGTAGGAGGGGTGGGAGGAGGAGGAGGCATAGTAGGCCTTTGAGACTTGGACCAAGGTAGGCCCCGCAATCATCGGCGTCGGCAGTTTATGACCAGCCCCAGGGTCAGACTCGGTCCCAGCCTCCACCAAGTTAACCCAATGTGCCGTCAGCGATATATATATAGTGGCCCTGCCTGGCAGCACTCGTCCACGTGTCCGTGGTCAGGTGGACCTTGTCAGAAACGGTGTTGGTCAGGGCACGGATGATGTTCTCTGACACGTGCTTGTGCAGGGCTGGGACGGCACATCGGGAAAAGTAGTGGCAGCTGGGGACCGAATACCGAGGGGCGGCCGCCATGAGGTTTCGAAAGGCCTCGGTCTCTACCAGCCTATAGGGCAGCATCTCCAGGCTAAGCAACTTGGAGATGTGGATTTTGAGAGCTTGGGCGTGTGGGTGGGTTGCGCTATACTTCCTTTTGCGCTCCAGGGTCTGGGGTATAGAGAGCTGAACGCTGGTGGATGCTGTGGAGGATCGTGGAGGCGAAGATGGGGTTTTCGCACGGGAGGTGTTTGGGCCGTGGTCCTGGGCAGGGGGCTGATTAGCAGATGACACAGGGGAAGGAGCAGTGGTGGACCCGGCCGGAGGTGAACGGGCTTGGTGCCATTGAGTGGGGTGTTTAGCATTCATATGCCTGCGCATACTGGTGGTAGTTAAGCTAGTAGTGGTGGAACCCCCTGCTGATCCTTGTTTGGCAAAGGTTGCACACCACAGTCCGTCGGTCATCCGGTGTTTCTTTAAAGAACCTCCAAACTTCTGAAAATCTAGCCCTCGCCACGGGAGCTTGACTACGGGCAACATTTGGCGCTGATGCACCAGCTCTGGCCCTGCCTCTCCGTCTGGCCCCACCACTGCCTCTTCCAACCTGTTCTGCTATAGGACTCGCCTCCGTCTCAGAAGCACTGTGTTCACCCGGCCTATCAACCCAGCTTGGGTCTGTCACCTCATCATCCTCCGATCCCTCAGTCTGCTCCCCCCTAGGACTTCCTGCCCTGACAACAACTTGACCACTGTCTGACAACCGTGTCTCCTCATCGTCCAACACCTCTTTACACACTTCTTCTACTACGTCAATAATGTCATCATCACCCACAGACTGCGACCGGTGGAAAACCTGGGCATCGGAAAATTGCTCAGCAGCAACCGGACAAGTGGTTTGTGACTGTGGGAAGGGTCCAGAAAACAGTTCCTCAGAGTATGCCGGTTCAAATGCCATATTTTGCTGGGAGGGGGCAGACTGGGGGGAAGAAGGCTGAGGTGGAGGAGCCGGAGGTGTGCTGATTTCGGTGACATGGGTGGACTGCGTGGAAGACTGACTGGTGGACAAATGGCTAGAAGCATTGTCCGCAATCCACGACATCACCTCCTCGCACTGTTCTGGCCTCAACAGTGCTCTACCACGAGTCCCAGAAACTTGAGACATGATGAACCTAGGGAGTGTAGCTCTGTGGCGTTCCCCTGCTCCCTCATCAGCAGGTGGTGTCTCACCCCGCCCAGGACCACGGCCTCTGACCCCTGCAGTAGTTGGACCCCCACGTCCATGCCCTCGTCCTCTACCCCTAGCCCTCGGGTTAAACATTTTCAAAATTAAAGTGTAAACTTCAATTTTTTTTTTGTGTGTGTTTTTTGTGTTTTCTTTTTAAACAAAACGATGCTATCCTATTGCTATGGCTAGTTTCTAACCTACACTGACAGCACACAACTGGATTTTGTGCTGTACCAGATGACTTTGAGTTATAAGAAATAAACGTAAAAAAAAAAAAATCAGCAGACTGTGCCTAATTCAAATCAAACCCCTAATAAATTGTCCCACTTCGGTGTTTGAGGTGGATATGTGTGTCACTAAGAGGTAAACACAGCGGTCGCAAGTCTCCTAGCAAATTCCTCACAATATGGTACTAGCTGCACTACTAATGGCAGCAAGCCCAGCCACAAGCAAACAAAAAAAAAGAAAATATAACGCTATTGTAGGCCTAAGTAAGCCGTTGGGGTTCTCCTATGGCTATTTTCTAGCCTTCACTCAAAGCACACTGCTTTGCCAGATAACTTTAAGTTATAAAAAGAAATAAACGTAAAAAAAAATAAATCAGCAGACTGTGCCTAATTCAAATCAAACCCCTAATAAATTGTCCCACTTCGGTGTTTGAGGTGGATATGTGTGTCACTAAGAGCTAAACACATCGGTCGCAAGTCTCCCAGCAAATTCCTCACAATATGGTACTAGCTGCACTACTAATGCCAGCAAGCCCAGCCACAAGCAAACAAAAAAAAGGAAAATATAACGCTATTGTAGGCCTAAGTAAGCCGTTGGGGTTCTCCTATGGCTATTTTCTAGCCTACACTCAAAGCACACTGCTATGCCAGATAACTTTAAGTTATAAAAAGAAATAAACGTAAAAAAAAAAAATCGTCAGACTGTGCCTAATTCAAATCAAACCCCTAATAGATTGTCCCACTTCGGTGTTTGAGGTGGATATGTGTGTCACTAAGAGCTAAACACAACGGTAGCAAGTCTCTCTGCAAATTCCTCACAATATGGTACTAGCTGCACTACTAATGCCAGCAAGCCCAGCCACAGGCAAACCAAAAAAAGTAAAATAAAACGTTATTGTAGCCCTAAGAAGGGCTGTTGGGTTCTTGTAGAATCACTCCTGCCTAACACTATTCTAATAGAACACCATAACACTTTCCCTGACCAGCAGCAGCTCTCTCCCTAGCGGCATCCAGACAGAGAATGATGCGAGCAGCGCGGGCAGGGGCTAGTCTATTCCAGGGTCACCTGATCAGGCCAGCCAACCACTGCTATCGACGTGTAAGGGTACCACGTCATGCTGGGTGGAGTGCAGAGTCTCCTGGCTTGTGATAGGCTCTGTTTCTGGCCGACAAAAATCACAACGGCGGGAGATGCCATTTTCTCGAGCGGGCAAAGTATTCGTCCGAGCAACGAGCAGTTTCGAGAACGCTAATGCTCGAACGAGCATCAAGCTCGGACGAGTATGTTCGCTCATCTCTAATTATGATGGTTTACTAGAATGACCAAAATGCCTATCTTTATCAATGTTCTTGTCCAAAAGAGAAGGCAACCAAGTTGGTACCTGATACCATTGAGGTAATAACGTATAATTAGTTTCCTGAAAAAGGATTGAAGTCTTCTGGCCCAAGGTGTACATTTTTGGAATGGATGGGGATTTTAATGGTAAGGTCTATTCATAAAAGATCATCAAAAAAACTTTAGCATTGTTAAAAAAGAAATAGCGTCCAGCTCACCCACAATGCTATTGGTTTCCCAGTTCACGAAGAAGTCATCCGAAGTCTCTCGGTTCAACAGCATACAAAAGGAAAAAAACTCCAGCATATCCATGGGAATCCATATAAAATAGTAGCTTCATTTCATCCACATAAAAATCCAGACATCACGATCATGGACGCAGCAAAAAACGGACGCATTTCGTCCTACCGGACTTAGTCATGGTTTGCATTTTTTAGGTTGTGCACCCAGCATTCTTATACCGGATGTGCAATCAACAGGCACCTGAATCAGTCTCACCTTAGAGAATGCTCAGTGCTCAACCTTCACAACTTAGCACATAATTTAAAGTTAACTTATATAAAAACACTTTACAAAAAAACATTTGTTTTTTCTTATCGCAATAGTTTTGCTAAATGCCTCACTGTATAAAAAATTCAATGAAGAAATGTTATCTGATGCCAATACCTACCACAAATTGAGCAGTGATCCTAAAAAAGATGTTCTGTCCAGTTTGCATAAAATATTGCAGTAGGGCACAAAAATGGGGATACTTGATGAGAAAATTTCGGAATACTTGTATGTAGAATATCCTGTCACGCCAGTTTTCCACTCCCTCCCCAAGGTTCACAAGGGTTAATTCCCTCCCCCATGTAGACCCATTGTGGCGGGTATTGGGAGCCTTGGGGAGGGATTGGGAAACTGACTTGACCATTATCTACAGCCCTTAGTGGTTATCTCTCCATGCTATCTACAAGACACAAAACATGTCCTTAACATAGTAGATAGATTACAATGGAGTAAGGGATATTATTGGACAACATGCGATGTAGTGGCACTTTACTCCTCAATTCTGCATGACCTTGCAATAAATTATCTATATTTGCATTTAAATAAATATAGTACATATTCAGATGAACTAAAAGAGTACATTACCATGATCACTGAGTTTTTGTTACATCACAATTTTTTTAAATTTTGACAGGACTTTTTATTTGCAATGGGGGGGGGGGGTGCTCCAATGGGAGCCCATTTTTCCCCCTCACTTGCAAACATTTATATTATTCAATGGGAGGAGAGATTTTTTCTTCTCAGATACCAACCCCTTTAAAAATCACATAAAATGGCAAGGAAGATTTATAGACGATCTGATATTTGTCTGGGAGGGCACTTCAGTAGAATTGAATAACTTTGCCAAATTCATAAATGCCAATGATATGAATTTACAATTTACAACTAATTTTGGAGGAACAGCTTTTTTGGATATAACTGTAAGGAGTGACACAACAGGCATTAAAGTGTCTCCCTTTCTCAAAGATATGGCTGGAAATTCGGACTTATTGGCCCCATCGTATCAACCGCAACATGTGGTTTACAACTTACCTTTGGGAGAATTAACCAGAATTAAGAGAAATAGCTCTGATGAGGTTACCTTTAAGGAGTAGTCTAAAATGGTGTGTAGTAGGTTAGCAGAGAGAGGGTACAAACGTAAGATATTGGATGGTGCAATGAGAAAAGTCAATAAGATGCAAAGAAGGGACTTACTTAAACCTTGGGAAGTAAAAACAATGAAATGTAGTACAATGACGTAGGAAGCAATCATTCTTGGCTTTACTGTCCTGGTAAGTGTGGACACTCCATATGTAGGGCATGTACACATTTAGAGACGGGAAACAGTTTTTCCTCTTTTGTAACTAATATTAATTATGATATAAAAACCTACATTAATTGTAATACCTCATATGTTATCTACCTCATAGCGTGAAGTGAATGTCGATTACAGTCTGTGGGCTGCACGACGTGTCCTCTACAGAACAGGATAAGATGTCACCTTTCAGATGTATCCAGCCCCACTGTCCATGTATCAGCCGCATCCCAACACTTTCGGAGCGTTCACAATAAAGATGTTTCTACATTTGTATGGAAGGGCATAGAGAAAGTTCAGAAACCATTGAGAGGCGGTGATTTAAATAAGAAACTATTGAATAGGGGGACCTATTGGATGTTTCCGTTGAAAACAAGGCACCCAATGGGTCTCAATCTCAGAAGAGATTTGATTTTGTGTTATCAAGCTTGTTATCTGCTCTATAATGTGAACAATAACCTCTTTAAGTGTTTTTGAAATATTTCACAGATTTGTATATATGTGCCCTTGTCCTAGGTGAGTCCTGATGCGATATGACACATACAGATTACCGTATTTTCCAGGCCATTAGGCGCACCGGACTATAAGGCGCATTAGTAGAAAACGCCTTACATATGGAAAAATTCCATATATAAGGCGCACCGGACTATAAGGCGCAGGGTGTCCGGGGGCGTGGCGGAGGTCCGGGGGCGTGGCAGAAAACGGTGCGGAGACCGACCCGGCGAGAGGTGAGCGGTCTCCGGGGAAGGGGGTCCGTTCAGGTGGAGGAGGGCAGCGGACCCTACTTACATAGATCCCCGCTACCGGAGACAGCAGATCTCCAGCGGGAACTGCAGACCGACGCGGCAGAAGTTGTTCATGCCGTGTGGTCTGCAGTTCCCACTGGAGATCTGCTGTCTCCGGTCTCCGGTAGCGGGGACCTATGTAAGTAGGGTCCGCTGCCCTCCTCCATACATTGGGCGCACCGGACTATAAGGCGCACTTTGGATTTCTAAGGAAATCCTAGGCTTTTATGTGCGCCCTATAGTCCGGAAAATATGGTATATGCTATTCTATACAGCTTATGTCATCTACCCCATAGTGTGAACTGCGACCTAGCATTAAGTGTTTTGAAATTTCTCACTGATTTGTATACATGTGCCTTTGGTTTAGGTGAGTCGTGATGCGATATAACATATATAGAATATGTCATCCTATACAGCTTATGTCATCTGCCCCATAGTGTGAACTGCGACCTAGCATTAAGTGTTTTGAAACATTCCACTGATTTGTATACATGTGCCCTTGTTCTAGATGAGTTCTGATTAGAGATGAGCGAACACTAAAATGCTCGGGTACTCGTTATTCGAGACGAACTTTTCCCGATGCTCGAGTGCTCGTCTCGAATAACGAACCCCATTGAAGTCAATGGGAGACTCGAGCATTTTTCAAGGGGACCAAGGCTCTGCACAGGGAAGCTTGGCCAAACACCTGGGAACCTCAGAAAAGGATGGAAACACCACGGAAATGGACAGGAAACAGCAGGGGCAGCATGCATGGATGCCTCTGAGGCTGCCTAATCGCACCATTATGCCAAAATTATGGGCAACAGCATGGCCATGACAGAGTGACAGAATGAAGCTAGATAGCATCTAAAACATCCAATAATTGACCCTGACACTATAGGGGACGGCATGCAGAGGCAGCGGCAGCAGGCTAGAGAGTGGCATGGCGACATACCCTAATTGGACTCAGG
The DNA here is from genome assembly GCF_040894005.1 of Engystomops pustulosus. Classification (NCBI taxonomy): domain Eukaryota; kingdom Metazoa; phylum Chordata; class Amphibia; order Anura; family Leptodactylidae; genus Engystomops; species Engystomops pustulosus. The sequence goes on along the minus strand of NC_092411.1, from coordinate 293,844,042 downwards.
CTTCAAACCAATGGGTGTCAGAGAGGAACCAAATGAGGTGAGCAAGAAGCGCTCAAATAATATCGGTACATGATAAAAGTTTGCTAGTATATTTTGTGGATTACACAGCAGGGTGGCGACAAAGTTAACATGGAAGCCATGAAAACAACCCAAAATTCTGCCTGACACAGCTCGTTTGATAAGGGGACCATGTATGCTTACAGTTCATGCCAGTCGCTGCACTGGCTGCCAGTCTCCTTTCGAATACAGTTTAAAATAATAATAACCCTCATCCATAAAGCTCTGTATAATGCTGCACCCCCCTACCTCTCCTCTCTTATCTCAGTCTATCGCCCAACCCGTGCTCTTAGATCCGCCAGTGATCTTAGATTAACCTCTACCCTAGTGCGGACCTCCCACTCGCGTCTCCAAGACTTCTCTAGAGCTGCACCAATTCTATGGAATGCTCTGCCCCGGACTATCAGACTAATACCTAACCTCCAAAGTTTCAAACGTGCTCTTAAAACCCATTTCTTTAGGCAAGCCTATAACACTCATTAACTGCATGAAGTTTTAACTCTTCTACTAACCCGTCCTGTGTCGTCCTCCCATCTGTTATCCAGCAACCAACAGGCACCAGACTTCTCTGCAGTCCCATTCACCCTGGACCTGGTATATAAGATGACGGCTGAGTGGTTCAAGCGACAGCAATTCCATTTATTATATTTTTTTCTATTCCCTAAGAAGAATGGCTTGACCATTAAATATTCTTTTACCTCGTGTTACCCCATCATCTTCATAAACCGTAAGCTCTGGCGAGCAGGGACCTCACTCCTGTTGTTCCATACAAATGTTGTGCTCTGTTACATTACATATGTATTTGTTTCCTATGATTTGTAAAGCGCTACAGAATATGATGACGCTATATAAATAAAGATTATTATTATTATTATTATGGAGGCAGTGAACTAGTAGTAGATTAAAGGTGCTGCAACTATGTTAGTTGGATCTTGGGATGGAGCTGGCGCTCTGCAGCCAGGCGAGCTTTCGCCAATCCAAGCCCCTGTCTCTAGGCTACTCCCCAAACAGCACTTCTAAGAACCTTTTGTATAAGATCAAGTGTAGTAGCGTTCTTATAAGTTTAGGATATGGCGGGTGAGGGGAATGTAAACAGATGCGCAAGAAGCGCTGAAATAATATCCCTAAATGGTAAAAGTTTGCAAGTATATTTTGTGGATTGCACAGCAGGGTGGCGACAAAGTTAACAACTTTGATGTGGAATGCCCTGTAATAGCTCTTGGGCGGTGTGCCTTTTATCGCCTAGGCTCAGCAGTTTCAGCACCGCCTGCTGTCGCTTAGCGACGGCACTGCTGCTGTGCCTAGAGCTACCGACTGATGGCGCCATGCCCACGGATGGTAATTCGGAGGAGGAGGAGGTGGAGGAGGGGTGGGAGGAGGTATAGTAGGCCTTTGAGACCTGGACCGAGGTAGGCCCCGCAATTCTCTGCGTCGGCAGTATATGACCAGCCCCAGGGTCAGACTCGGTCCCAGCCTGCACCAAGTTAAGTGTAGTAGCGTTCTTATAAGTTTCGGATATGGCGGGTGAGGGGAATGTAAACAGATGCGCAAGAAGCGCATGATGCGCATGGAGCTGGCGCTCCGCTGCCAGGCAAGCTTTCGCCAATCCAAGCCCCTGTCTCTAGGCTACTCCCCAAACAGCACTTCTAAGAACCTTTTGTATAAGATCAAGTGTAGTAGCGTTCTTATAAGTTTAGGATATGCCGGGTGAGGGGAATGTAAACAGATGCGCAAGAAGCGCTGAAATAATATCCCTAAATGGTAAAAGTTTGCCAGTATATTTTGTGGATAACACAGCAGGGTGGCGACAAAGTTAACAACTTTGATGTGGAATCCATGAAAACAACCCAAATTTCTGCCTGACACACCTCGTTTGATAAAGGGACGATGTATGGAGGCAGCTATATGGACGACTTTTGGAGGTAGCAATGGAGACAACGTGTGGAGGCTGCTATGGAGACAATTTAATTTGGATAGTGCCTGTATGTGGCAGTCCCAAACATTTTTCAAACCAGAGGAGCAGGTAGGTGGCCCTCCAGTAAAATGGAATAGATTGAGTGCCTGTATGTGGCAGTCCCAAAAATGTTTCAAACCAGAGGAGCAGGTAGGTGGCCCTGCAGTAAAATGGAATAGATTGAGTGCCTGTATGTGGCAGTCCCAAACATTTTTCAAACCAGAGGAGCAGGTAGGTGGCCCTCCAGTAAAATGGAATAGATTGAGTGCCTGTATGTGGCAGTCCCAAAAATGTTTCAAACCAGAGGAGCAGGTAGGTGGCCCTGCAGTAAAATGGAATAGATTGAGTGCCTGTATGTGGCAGTCCCAAACATTTTTCAAACCAGAGGAGCAGGTAGGTGGCCCTCCAGTAAAATGGAATAGATTGAGTGCCTGTATGTGGCAGTCCCAAACATTTTTCAAACCAGAGGAGAAGGTAGGTGGCCCTCCAGTAAAATGGAATAGATTGAGTGCCTGTATGTGGCAGTCCCAAAAATGTTTCAAACCAGAGGAGCAGGTAGGTGGCCCTGCAGTAAAATGGAATAGATTGAGTGCCTGTATGTGGCAGTCCCAAACATTTTTCAAACCAGAGGAGCAGGTAGGTGGCCCTCCAGTAAAATGGAATAGATTGAGTGCCTGTATGTGGCAGTCCCAAAAATGTTTCAAACCAGAGGAGCAGGTAGGTGGCCCTGCAGTAAAATGGAATAGATTGAGTGCCTGTATGTGGCAGTCCCAAACATTTTTCAAACCAGAGGAGCAGGTAGGTGGCCCTCCAGTAAAATGGAATAGATTGAGTGCCTGTATGTGGCAGTCCCAAACATTTTTCAAACCAGAGGAGCAGGTAGGTGGCCCTCCAGTAAAATGGAATAGATTGAGTGCCTGTATGTGGCAGTCCCAAAAATTTTTTAAAACAGAGGACCGGGTAGGTGGCCCTCCAGAAAAATGGAATAGATTGAGTGCCTGTATGTGGCACTCACAAAAATTGTTTCAAACAGAGGACCGGGTAGGTGGCCCTCCAGAAAAATTAAATGCATGAAGTACTATAGCAAGAGCCAGTGGGCCCTGTCAAAAAATAGCCATTTTCCTCTGCTTTACTGTACAAAGAGGAGGAGAAGGAGGAAAATGAGGAGGAGGAGGAGTGGATCAATTATTCAGGTTGAGCTTCCTTCACCTGGTGGAGATTGGAAATTCTGAGAAATCCAGCCTTTATTCATTTTAATAAGCGTCAGCCTGTCAGCGCTGTTAGTCGACAGGCGTGTACGCTTATCGGTGATGATGCCACCAGCTGCACTGAAAACCCGCTCGGACAAGACGCTAGCGGCAGGGCAGGCAAGAACCTCCAAGGCGTACAGCGCCAGTTCGTGCCACATGTCCAGCTTTGAAACCCAGTAGTTGTAGGGAGCTGTGTGATCATTTAGGACGATGGTATGGTCAGCTACGTACTCCCTCACCATCTTTCTGTAAAGATCAGCCCTACTCTGCCGAGACTGGGGACAGGTGACAGTGTCTTGCTGGGGTGACATAAAGCTGGCAAAAGCCTTGTAAAGCGTACCCTTGCCAGTGCTGGACAAGCTGCCTGCTCGCCTACTCTCCCTCGCTACTTGTCCCGCAGAACTACGCACTCTGCCGCTAGCGCTGTCAGAAGGGAAATACTGTTTCAGCTTGTGCACCAGGGCCTGCTGGTATTCATGCATTCTCACACTCCTTTCCTCTGCAGGGATGAGAGTGGGAAGATTTTGCTTGTACCGTGGGTCCAGGAGAGTGAACACCCAGTAATCGGTGCTGGAATAAATTCTTTGAACGCGAGGGTCACGGGATAGGCAGCCTAGCATGAAATCTGCCATATGCGCCAGAGTACCAACGCGTAAGAATTCACTCCCCTCACTGGCCTGACTGTCCATTTCCTCCTCCTCCAACTCCTCCAACTCCTCTTCTTCTGCCCATACACGCTGAACAGTGAAGGACTCAACAATGGTCCCCTCTTGTGTCTCGCCAACATTCTCCTCCTCTTCCTCCTCATCCTCCTCCACCTCCACCTCCTCCGATATGCGCTGAGAAACAGACCTGAGGGTGCTTTGGCTATCAACAAGGGAATATTCTTCCCCCGTCTCTTGTGACGAGCGCAAAGCTTCCGACTTCATGCTGACCAGAGAGTTTTTCAACAGGCCAAGCAGCGGGATGGTGAGGCTGATGATGGCGGCATCGCCACTGACCATCTGTGTTGACTCCTCAAAGTTACTCAGCACCTGACAGATATCAGACATCCACGTCCACTCCTCATTGTAGACTTGAGGAAGCTGACTGACCTGACTACCAGTTCTGGTGGAAGTTGACATCTGGCAGTCTACAATCGCTCTGCGCTGCTGGTAAACTCTGGATAACATGGTCAGTGTTGAATTCCACCTCGTGGGCACGTCGCACAACAGTCGGTGAGCGGGCAGTTGGAGGCGGCGCTGCGCTGCCCTGAGAGTGGCAGCATCTGGGCTGGACTTCCTGAAATGCGCACAGATGCGGCGCACCTTCGTGAGCAAATCAGACAGATTGGGGTATGTCTTGAGGAAACGCTGAACTATCAGATTTAACACATGGGCCAGGCATGGCACATGTGTCAGTCTGCCGAGTTGCAGAGCCGCCACCAGGTTACGGCCGTTGTCACACACAACCATTCCCGGCTTGAGGTTCAGCGGTGCCAGCCACAGATCAGTCTGCGCCGTGATGCCCTGTAATAGCTCTTGGGCGGTGTGCCTTTTGTCGCCTAGGCTCAGCAGTTTGAGCACCGCCTGCTGTCGCTTAGCGACGGCACTGCTGCTGTGCCTAGAGCTACCGACTGATGGCGCCGTGCCCACGGATGGTAGTTCAGAGGAGGAGGTGGAGGAGGGGTGGGAGGAGGAGGAGGCATAGTAGGCCTGAAACACCTGGACCGAGGTAGGCCCCGCAATCCTCGGCGTCGGCAGTATATGAGCAGCCCCAGGGTCAGACTCGGTCCCAGCCTCCACCAAGTTAACCCAATGTGCCGTCAGCGATATATAGTGGCCCTGCCCGGCAGCACTCGTCCACGTGTCCGTGGTCAGGTGGACCTTGTCAGAAACGGCGTTGGTCAGGGCACGGATGATGTTGTCTGACACGTGCTGGTGCAGGGCTGGGACGGCACATCGGGAAAAGTAGTGGCGGCTGGGGACCGAATACCGAGGGGCGGCCGCCGCCATGAGGTTGCGAAAGGCCTCGGTCTCTACTAGCCTATAGGGCAGCATCTCCAGGCTAAGCAATCTGGAGATGTGCACATTAAGGGCTTGGGCGTGCGGGTGGGTTGCACTATATTTGCGTTTCCGCTCCAGCGTCTGGGGTATGGAGAGCTGAACGCTGGTGGATGCTGTGGAGGATCGTGGAGGCGACGATGGGGTTTTTGTGGCAGGGTCCTGGGCAGGGGGCTGACTAGCAGCTGACACAGGGGAAGGAGCAGTGGTGTGCACGGCCGGAGGTGAACGGGCTTGTTGCCACTGAGTGGGGTGTTTAGCATTCATATGCCTGCGCATACTGGTGGTAGTTAAGCTAGTAGTGGTGGAACCCCTGCTGAGCCTGGTTTGGCAAATGTTGCACACCACAGTCCGTCGGTCATCCGGTGTTTCCTTAAAGAACCTCCAGACTTCTGAAGATCTAGCCCTCGCCGCAAGAGCCCTCGCCACGGGAGCTTCACTAGTTGACACATTTGGCGCTGATGCACCAGCTCTGGCCCTGCCTCTCCGTCTGGCCCCACCACTGCCTCTTCCAACCTGTTCTGGTCGAGGACTCTCCTCCGTCTCAGAAGCACTGTGTTCACCCGGCCTCTCAACCCAGCTTGGGTCTGTCACCTCATCATCCTCCGAGCCCTCAGTCTGCTCCCCCCTCGGACTTCCTGCCCTGACAACAACTTCCCCACTGTCTGACAACCGTGTCTCCTCATCGTCGGACACCTTTTTACACACTTCCACTACGTCAAGAAGGTCATCATCACCCACAGACTGTGACTGGTGGAAATCCTGGGCATCGGAAAATTGCTCAGCAGCAACCGGACAAGTGGTTTGTGACTGTGGGAAGGGTCCAGAAAACAGTTCCTCAGAGTATGCCGGTTCAAATGGCAAATTTTCCTGGGAGGGGGCAGACTGGGGGGGAGGAGGCTGAGGTGCAGGAGCTGGAGGAGTGGCGATTTCGGTGACATGGGTGGACTGCGTGGAAGACTGACTGGTGGTGGACAAATTGCTCGAAGCATTGTCAGCAATCCACGACATCACCTGTTCGCACTGTTCTGGCCTCAACAGTGCTCTACCACGAGTCCCAGTAACTTCAGACATGAACCTAGGGAGTGTAGCTCTGCGGCGTTCCCCTGCTCCCTCATCAGCAGGTGGTGTCTCACCCCGCCCAGGACCACGGCCTCTGACCCCTGCAGTAGTTGGACGCCCACGTCCCCGCCCTCGTCCTCTACCCCTAGCCCTCGGGTTAAACATTTTTAAAATGAGAGTTATAACTTTTTTTTTTTTTTAACTTTTTTTGGTTTTTTTTTGTGTTTTTTGTTTATTTTTGTGTTTTTTGTTTTTTTTTGTGTTTTTTGTTTTTTTTTTGAGTTTTTAAAACCAAACAATGCTATCCTATTGCTATGGCTATTTTCTAGCCAAGTATCAAAGCACACTACTATGCCAGATGAGATGACACTGAGTTAGTGCCTAATTGAAATCCAACCCCTACTAAATTTTCCCACTTCGGTCTTTGCTATGGATATGTGCGTCACTAAGCGCAGAACACAGCGGTCGCAAGTCTCACTACAAATTGCTCAGAATTGGCTAGTACATGCACTGCAGAAAGTACAGCCACCAGCAGATCAACCAGAAATCAAATATATAGAACGCTACTGTAGGCGTAAGTAAGCTCTTTGTATTCTCCTATGGCTATTTTCTAGCCAAGTATCAAAGCACACTACTATGCCAGATGAGATGACACTGAGTTAGTGCCTAATTGAAATCCAACCCCTACTAAATTTTCCCACTTCGGTCTTTGCTATGGATATGTGCGTCACTAAGCGCAGAACACAGCGGTCGCAAGTCTCACTACAAATTGCTCAGAATTGGCTAGTACATGCACTGCAGAAAGTACAGCCACCAGCAGATCAACCAGAAATCAAATATATAGAACGCTACTGTAGGCGTAAGTAAGCTCTTTGTATTCTCCTATGGCTATTTTCTAGCCAAGTATCAAAGCACACTACTATGCCAGATGAGATGACACTGAGTTAGTGCCTAATTGAAATCCAACCCCTACTAAATTTTCCCACTTCGGTCTTTGCTATGGATATGTGTGCCACTAAGAGCTAAACACAACGGTAGCAAGTCCCCCTGCTAATTCCTCACAAAATGGTACTAGATGCAAATTAAAATAAAAAAAGTAGAACGTTATTGTAGCCCTAAGAAGGGCTGTTGGGTACTTTGAGAATCACTCCTGCCTAACAGTAAGCTAATAGAACACCCTAACGCTTTCCCTGACCAGCAGCAGCTCTCTCCCTAGCGGCATCCAGACACAGAATGATCCGAGCAGCGCGGGCAGCGGCTAGTCTATCCCAGGGTCACCTGATCTGGCCAGCCAACCACTGCTATCGACGTGTAAGGGTACCACGTCATGCTGGGTGGAGTGCAGAGTCTCCTGGCTTGTGATTGGCTCTGTTTCTGGCCGCCAAAAAGCAAAACGGCGGGAGCTGCCATTTTCTCGAGCGGACGAAGTATTCGTCCGAGCAACGAGCAGTTTCGAGTACCCTAATGCTCGACCGAGCATCAAGCTCGGACGAGCATGTTCGCTCATCTCTAGTTCTGATGCGATATAACACATACAGATTATGTTATTTTATACAGCTTATGTCATCTGCCCCATAGTGTGAACTGCGACCTAGCATTAAAGGGGTTTTCCCATCTGGGCATTTACATTTAATTTCATTCATTTGCCACATGTAATCATTTCTTCAATTACAAGTTATTAAAAAAAATGTATGAAGATAATTTCTCACTAATGTAGCCATGTTGTCCCTTAGAAACGAGATGGCTTCCCCGGATACGACCACCTCACATTCTGGCAGCAGTGGCCAGACTTGCGCTATTGAGCCCTGCCTGACCTCCTGGATTCAGCGATCATTACCACAGGACGGCTGTAGGATATACAGTAACTCCTGGACATGTCATGTGCCAAAACCTTTTGTTTCTTAGTGCAATCCCTCCAGCAAAGGTGGCCATAGCCAAGGAGTCAGCCTGGTTTCTAAGGGACCATATCACTACATTTGTGAGATATTGGGCCAGCTAAGAAAGGGTTGTTTTCCTTGCTGTAAATGCATCAATTGTAAATATATGTTAAAGGGTTCCAACTTCATGCACAATGACAAACAATATAAAATGACACATTATTTGACGTGTGACAGCTCATTTGTCATCTATGTTTTGAGTTGTCCATGTGGGTTGTTGTATATGGGCGAGACCACATTGGAGTTCAAAACCCGCTTCAACCAGCATAGGTATACCATACGGTGTAATCGTAGGGATCTACCGGTGTCAAAACACTTCCCAGAAGCAGGACATCTCGAAAAAGATCTTAAATTTCGCATTATAGACCATATACCTCCCTTACGTCGAGGAGGAGATAGGGAAAAGATTCTAAAAAGACGTGAACTTCAATGGATCCATACTCTGAACACTTTGAGACCAAGTGGCCTCAATGTAGATTTTAAATTATGGACATTATAAAAGAAAGGGTATTTGATAGGTGGATGAACCATATTGATCTTGTTTATCCCTAGGGTCCACATTGGTTAAGTTATGAGTAACTTTTAGTGATAATAAAATGGAAACATATCTGATTTCTTTATTTTTTACCTCCGATGTCTCCCCGCGGAAGCTTCAGATCACTGCCAATTTGCATTCTATGATTGTAACCATACGAACCATGGTCATTTGGTGCAGCTATAATTCAAACATCGATTCATTTATCGCACATCAGGCATTCTTTAGGGGACTTTAGCCGGAGGTCATTCACAATTATTATTGCATATGTGACCATATAGGGCGGATAACATCAGAGAAGGTTTCCCCGTTTATTACTAGGGGTATATCCATCGGTGGTGTTGTCCTTGAGGAGTGGTTTCCCTGGGAGGGGTTAACCACCCTTCATTTAACCCTGGCCACAAGCTGTTATTACAGCAATATATACCTCATTAATGGCTTAGCACCCGTAAATAAAATATTCCATGCATCTAGTTATTGTTAAGTGCCAGGTGCTGTACAGCATTAGGTACACAGTTTGCCTGAATGATAGACACTTGTTAAAAATGAGCAGCACTGAAAAGACACAAGTATGACAAATTGTTTATTGGTTACCATGACTTCATATACGGAAGCCGGAAGGACGGATACGGGGAGGCACCTGAGGACTTCACATGGAGGCTTGGTTAGTGCACAGGAGCACACTACACACTTTTATACACTTGTGATCAGGAGCGGAAGCGTCCCTATGCAATAGAACACTAAACACACACAATAGGGCAGATTTACTTACCCGGTCCATTCGCGATCCAGCCGCGCATTCTCTGCGGTGGATTCAGGTCCGGCCGGGATTCATTAAGGCAGTTCCTCCGACATCCACCAGGTGGCGCTGCTGCGCTGAAGTTCCCCGGAATGCACTGAAGTACACCGGCCTATTCCTAGTGAAGGTAAGCGCGAGCCCTGCGACACTTTTTTAAAAAAAATGCGGCGGTTTTTCCGAATCCGTCGGGTTTTCGTTCGGCCACAGCCCCCGATTTCCGTTGAGTGCATGCCAGTGCCGATGCGCCACAATCTGATCGCATGCACCAAAATCCCGGGGCAATTCAGGGAAAATCGCCACAAATCGGAAATATTCAGGTAACACGTTGGGAAAACGCGAATCGGGCCCTTAGTAAATGACCCCCAATGTGTTTATATTGTATATGCACTTATGTTGAATATTAACTAACACATGTGCAATATGTAAGATTGTATTTTGTATGTATTTTTATGCAATTTTATCACAAATATGTAAATTTGGTGGGCGGATTATAATTGCTCACGTGACCATATCTATTTGTGTATATATATCCACCATTTTCACTGTTTAGACGGCTTGAAAAAGGCTCGTTTGAGCCGAAACGTCGCTGTTGGTACTCACTATGGAATAAAAGGATTACTATTTTTTTACAATTTGGAGTGCTGCACATTTCATGAAAATTTACATGGGAGGACCCGAAGCTCAGTCCTAGGAAGCCTGCACCCACCTGCATTTTATTTGGATAGTGCCAGTAGATCTTTCTATGTGTACATTTATGAGAAATTATCTTCACCCAGATACATTTTTTAATAACATCTAGATAAAGAAATGTTGATATATGGCAGATTAATTAAACAGAATGTGAATGCCCAAACGAGAGGAGAATACCCCTTTAAGTGTTTTGAAATATTCCACTGATTTCTATATATGTGCCCTTGTTCTAGGTGAGTCCTGATGTGATATAACATATATAGATTATAACAAATGAGAAAAAACAAATGGTTTTTCGTAAGATGTTTTTATCTACGTTAACTTTAAATTATGTGTTAAGTTGTGAAGGTTGAGCACTGAGCATTCTCTGGCCAGTTTACACACAATTATCAGAGTTCAGGTGAGACTGATTCAGGTGCCTGTTAATTGCACATCCGGTATAAGAATGCTGGGTGTCCGGTAGGACGAAACGCGTCGGTTTTTTGCTGTGTCCATGATCGTGATGTCTGGATTTTTATGTGGATGAAATAAAGCTAATATTTTATATGGATTCCCATGGATATGCTGGAGTTTTTTCCTTTTGGAAACAAAAATAAAGGTTCCTCGTGGTCAGAAAAAAGAAATCAGAAAAAAAGTAAAATGGGGATATGACTAAGTTTATGATATGAAGCTCATCTGGTCATTGGAATCAAATGCAATAAACTTGTGATTGATGTGAAGTGGTGATAACATGCTGCCACATCCTTCCTAGAACTGGCCACATTTCCAGAAGTATAGTAGATATAGTGAGGGTAATTTAAAATCAGGGTCGGCTGCAGGTTTCAGTAGGCCCTTGGGCGACAGAGCCTCAGTATGCCCCTTTGCACAAAACTCACATAGCGCCTTTCCCCCCATGGATTAATAATTTGCAGCCCCTCTCACGCCCCAATGGATTATATCTTGCTGCCCTCCTCCATGGATTAATTATAAGCACCCCCCCATTGGTAATATGCACCCTCCTCCACCTAATGAATTCATTAAATGTAGACCCCATCAACCCCTATGGATTAACTATATGTAGCCTGGGCCTCATTCACCCCCATTGGATTAACTATATGTAGCCTGGTCTCCCCTTACCCCCCATGGATTGACTATATGTAGCCTGGGTCCTTCTCACTCCCAATGGATTAACTATATGTAGCCTGGGCACCCCCATGGATTAACTGTCAGGCTTCTTGGGTAGTGAACCCCTTTGACCACCGCGGATTACGGCACAAGCCAATGCCTGTGACGGGAATCTAAGTGGCACCTGGTCTTTACCAGAGCCCGCTGGAAAGCAGGATGGTCTTGTTGCGACGTGGCGCCAACAGGTCATTCCACAGGTGCGACTTGTCCGCGGTGGCAGCCAAGGTTGAGGTACAGGAACACCAGGAAAACTTGTAGTCGGGAATAGGCAGGACAGATGGCAATGATGCAGCAACTGGAACGGAGTAGGAGGTCAGGGCTGGGAGCGAGGGCGCATAGTCAGGGTCAGGTCCGAGGTCACAACAGGGTGTCAGAATACAAGGAATTCAAACAGGAAGCTTTCTCCTAGGTTAGATCCGACAGGGGTTGATGGGAGAAGCCAGCTTATAAAGAAACCCAGAAGTGGCCAGCGCTGGCCCTTTAAATCTGCGAGTGCCAGTGTGCGCCCTAGGGAGCAGGGATGCGGAAAAGTAAGGGACCTTGTTAAGGGGGCGCCGCCATGGAGAGGGGCATGGGTGTGGCTTAACAAATGTTCAAGCTTGTGTTTATTGTTTCTGCTCATATCTGGTACTATCTGACCCCTTGGCTCGTCTTTCTGGTGTTCCCTATGTATCGATTTGGTACTTCATTGTCATCATCTGTTGCTAAGACTCAAAGTCACCCAGTTACTGACCCCCACCTAGGGTGGTTTTTAGTAATTAGGTTGTGACTGTATGGGCGGTTCTGTTCTACATCTCTCTATTCCCAGTGGTGCACACTACAAATCTACAACATCTTCAGAGTCTAACAAAACTCCAATTTTTTTAATTACGTAATTGATTTAACAATTCCTTCACTTTTTACACAAACAGACAACAAAGTAATAATCACTTAAAATATCTCTAAGTTTTCTGTCTCCTTCAAGTCTGTCATAAAAAGCAGCAAAATTCTTATTTTCAATTTCTTTGCATTCCAGTTAAATACTAAATATAAGAATAGAGATGGAAAAGACTGTACATATGATACTCACTCTCCTTCTATAGTCAGATATTTTATAGGTGTTTTGTTTCCAGTTACTGGTGATATAACTATAGACTGTATGTAAAGCCTGAGCCATGATATAGACAGCCGCATACACCTGGTAAGGAGTTGTATCTTCTGTAATATAATACTCTATACTGCGATTCTTCTCCTCATCAGAACAGTGACGGTACTGACCTCGACTAAATAACGGAATAAGAGAATCTTTCAATGAGTTACCCAAAAAGCATTTAGATAGAATCATCCAGATATCTTCCAGTAACACATCGGAAGGTTGGCCATCAAATTGTAAAATATTCAAAAACTCTTTGCCAGTAATATGGTTTCTGTGGATAAAAAACACTAAACTACAATTAGCAGAGACTTTTCCTTCTACGGCATCGATAAGTTCCCCTGCAAGTGACCATGAGCTTGGAAGTATAAGAGTCTTGAAATGTAAAATATGATCTGCGTTGTACAAAAACCTGACATAATATAAACTATAGGTGCCACATATAATAATAACATCAGTGGATGATGTCTGTAAAGCTGGAGGGACGTCCATATAATTCTCCATAGATACAAGAATGCGGAATTCCACACAAATCTGATGATCTGTAAATTCTTTCAGTAACATCTGTAACTCCTGCCGTCCGCTGTCATCATCTGATGTGATAATCCCGACCCAATCCCATCGGAGTCTCTCTAAGAGCTTCACAATGGCTGAAATTTGTATCTTGTCATCAGGAACCGTCCGGAAGAAGTTTGGGAAAAGCCTTTTATCACTTAGCAGCGGATCTCTGGCCCCATAACTGATCTAAAAGAAAAGAAACAATAACAGCGATTCCTTTTATTAAATAACACCATAGGTTGTAGGAAAACCCTTTATCCCCTTAACACCGAAGCCACTTTTCACCTTCCTGACACGGCCCATTTTTTCAAATCTGCCCTGTGTCACTGTAAATGATTATAACTATGCTTCAACATATGAAAGTGATTTTGAAACAGTTTTCTAGTGACACTTTGTACTTCATGTTAGTTGAAAAATTTTGGTGGTGTGTGTTGCGTTTATTTATGAAAAAAACTGATATTTGGTAAAACTTTGGAAAAATTCTTGATTTTCAAAATTTTAAATGTTTCTACATTTTTATGTACATATTGATAACAGCAAAAATACTTGATAACCAACATTAACGGAATGTCTGCTTTATGCTCACTTGGTTTTTAATGCATCTTATGCATCTTGTTCTGGGGCTTTGAACTTTAGGTTCAATTTCTCACATTTTCATAAAAAACACAAAATCACGCTATTGAGGGACCTGCTCAGGTTTCAAGTTACTTTAAGGCTAGAGATGAGCGAGCACTAAAATGAGTGCTCGTTACTTGAGTCAAACTTTTTCCGATGCTCGAGTGCTCATTTCGAATATCGAACCCCATTGAAGTCAATGGGAGACTTGAGCATTTTTCAAGGGGACCAAGGCTCTGCACAGGGAAGCTTGGCCAAACACCAGGAAACCTCAGAAAATGATGGAAACACCACGGAAATGGACAGGAAACAGCAGGGGCAGCATGCATGGATGCCTCTGAGGATGCCTAATCGCACTATTATATGGCAACAGCATGGCAATGACAGAGTGACCGAGTGAGGCGCGATAGCATCTAAAACACCTAATAATTGACCCTGACACTATAGGGGATGGCATGCAGAGGCAGCGGCAGCAGCGGCAGGCTAGAGAGTGGCATGGCAACATACCCCAAATGGACTCAGGCTTCAAACCAATTTAAAAAATTCCTTTTGACGAGGATAACGTGTAGCACTGTATGTATCAGTATTTTGCCTGGTTATGGCGGCAGAGAGGAACCAAAGGAGGTGAGCAAGAAGCGCTGAAATGATTTCCTATGTGAACAAAAGGTTGACGGTATATTTAGTCGATAACACAGCATGGCGGCGACAGAGTGACCAAGTTCCTTAACGTATCTGGTGAAACACCCGAAAAATGAGCCTAACACAGCTCGTTTGCTAAGGAGACGACATGTGGAGGCAGCTATGGAGACAACTTTTGGAGGTAGCTATGGAGACGACGTCTGGAAGCTGCTATAGAGACAACATGTGGAAGCAGCAATGGAGACAGCGTGTGGAGGCAGCTGTAGAGACAGCATCTGGAGACTGCTATGGAGACGACGTGTGGAGGCAATGGGGACGGTTATGGCACCCGAGGTGAACATAAGGAGGCAAGAAAAGAGGAGTGAAAAGATAGATTTTAGAGGTAAAAGGTTATAGGTTGTGGATTGAAGGTTGCTGCAGTTAAACGATGTTAGTTGGATCTTGGGATGGAGCTGGCGGTCTGCTGCAAGGCGAGCTTTCGCCAGTCCAAGCCCCTGTCTCTCGGTTCCTCCCCTCCCAAAATGGGCCTGGGGGCCAGAAGCGTTTACTTTGAAAGAATTATAATTTTCAAAGCAGGCGGGGTCGTTTGAATATTTCATCTAGGAATAATGGAATAGCATAGCGGTTCTATTTTTAATTTTTTTCGGAAATGGTTCCATGATTAAGAGCGACAGTATGGGGCATCCATATTGCGCTGCTATGATTGAAACTGCAGGTCTCCAGCATGGCGGCGACAGATGGGCCGAGTTCTGTTATGTATCTGGTGAAACACCCAAAAATTCTGCCTGACACAGCTTGTTTGGTAAGGGAACGATGTATGGAGGCATTAAGGTAGTAGTAGATTAAAGGTGCTGCAGTTAAAACTATGTTAGTTGGATCTTGGGATGGAGCTGGCGGTCCGCTTCCAGGCGAACATTCGCCTGGCCAAGCCCCTGCCTCTAGGCTCCTCCAAACCCAAAATGGGCCTGGGGGGCCAGAAGCGTTTACATTGAAAAAGTTATAATTTTCAAAGCAGGCAGGGGCTACAAAAAGCACTTCTAAGAACCTTTTGTATAAGATCAAGTGTAGTACTGTAAACAGATGCGCAAGAAGCGCTGTATTAATATCAGTCAATGATAAAATTTTGGCGGTATATTTTGTGGATAACACAGCAGGGTGTTGACAAAGTTAACGAGTTTGATGTGGAAGCCGTTAAAACAAAGACTTTTGGAGGCAGCTGTGGAGATGACGTGTGGAGGTAGCAATGGAGACAATGTGTGGAGGCAGCTGTAAAGACGACGTGTGGAGGCTGCTATGGGGACAATTAATTTTGAATAGTGCCTGTATATGGCAGTCCAAAACAGTTTTCAAAACAGAGGAGCGGGTAGGTGCTCCTCCAGAAAAATTAAATAGATAGAGTGCCGGTATGTGGCAGTCCAAAAAAGTTTTTAAACCAGAGGAGCGGGGAGGTGGCCCTCCAGAAAAATTAAATACATAGAGTACCTGTATGTGGCCCTCCCAAAAATTGTTTAAAACAGAGGACCGGGTAGGTGGCCCTCCAGAAAAATTAAATACATAGAGTACTATAGCTAGAGCCAGTTGGCACTGGCAAAAAATTGCCAGTTTCCTCTGCTTTAGAGTACAAAGAAGAGAAAAAGGAGGAGAATGAGGAGGAGGAATGCATACATTATTCAGGTTGAGCTGCTTTCACCTGGTGGAGAATGGAAATCATGAGAAATCCAGGCTTTATTCATCTTGATAAGCGTCAGCCTGTCAGCGCTGTCAGTCGACAGGTGTGTACGATTATCGTGATGATGCCACCAGCTGCACTGACAACATGCTAGCGGCAGGGCAGGCAAGAACCTCCAAGGCGTACAGCGCCAGTTCGTGCCACATGTCCAGCTTTGAAACCCAGTAGTTGTAGGGAGCTGTGTGATCATTTAGGACGATGGTATGGTCAGCTACGTACTCCCTCACCATCTTTCTGTAAAGATCAGCCCTGCTCTGCCGAGACTGCGGACAGGTGACAGTGTCTTGCTGGGGTGACATAAAACTGGCAAAGGCCTTGTAAAGCGTACCCCTGCCAGTGCTGGACAAGCTGCCTGCTCGCCTACTCTCCCTCGCTACTTGTCCCGCAGAAGTATGCCCTGTGCCGCTAGCGCTGTCAGAAGGGAAATACTGTTTCAGCTTGTGCACCAGGGCCTGCTGGTATTCATGCATTCTCACACTCCTTTCCTCCACAGGGATGAGAGTGGAAAGATTTTGCTTGTACCTTGGGTCCAGGAGAGTGAATACCCAGTTATCGGTGCTGGAATAAATTCTATGAACGCGAGGGTCACCGGATGGGAAGCCTAGCATGAAATCTGTTATATGCGCCAGAGACCCAACACGCAAGAATTCACTCCCCTCACTGGCCTGACTCTTTATTTCCTCCTTCCACGTCCACTCCTCATTGTAGACTTGAGGAAGCGGACTGACCTGACTACCAGTTCTGGTGGAAGTTGACATCTGGCAGTCTACAATCGCTCTGCACTGCTGGTAAACTCTAGATAACATGGTTAATGTTGAATTCCACCTCGTGGGCACGTCGCACAGCAGTCGGTGAGCGGGCAGTTGGAGTCGGCGCTGCGCTGCCCTGAGAGTGGCAGCATCTGTGCTGGACTTTCTGAAATGCGCACAGATGCGTTGCACCTTTGTGAGCAAATCAGACAGATTGGGGTATGTCTTGAGGAACCGCTGAACTATCAGATTTAACACATGGGCCAGGCATGGCACATGTGTCAGTCTGCCAAGTTGCAGAGCCGGCATCAGGTTACGGCCGTTGTCACACACAACCATGCCTGGCTTCAGGTTTAGCGGTGCCAGCCACAGATCGGTCGGCGCCGTGATATAGCTCTTGGGCGGTGTGCCTTTTATCGCCTAGGCTCAGCAGTTTGAGCACCGCCTGTTGTCACTTAGCGATGGCACTGCTGCTGTGCCTAGAGCTATCGACTGATGGCGCCATGCCCGCGGATAGTAATCCGGAGGAGGTAGGCCCCGGAATCCTCGGCATCGGCAGTATATGAGCGTCCCAGTGTCAGACTCATTCCCAGCCTCCACCAAGTTCAACCAATGTGACATCAGCGATACAAAGTGGCCCTGCCCGGCAGCACTCATCCACGTGTCCGGGGTTAGGTGGACCTTGTCAGAAACGGCATTGGTCAGGGCATGGATGATGTTGTCTGACACGTGCTGTTGCAGGGCTGGGGCGGCACATCGGAAAAAGTAGTGGCAGCTGGGGACTGAATACCGAGGGGCAGCCGCCGCCATGAGGTTTCGAAAGGCCTCGGTCTCTACCAGCCTATAGGGCAGCATCTCCAGGCTGAGTAATTTGGAGATGTGGACGTTGAGGGCTTGGGCGTGTGGATGGGTGGAACTGTATTTCCTCTTGCGCTCCAGTGTCTAGGGTATAGTGATGTGGACGCTGCGCTTGGAGACATTGGTGGACGCTGTGGAGGATCGTGGAGGCAAAGGTGTGGTTTTCGCCTGGGAGGTGTTTGTGCCGTGGTCCTGGGCAGGGGGCTGACTAGCAGAGGCAGCAAATGACACAGGGGAAGGAGCAGTGGTGGACCCGGCCGGAGGTGAACGGCCTTGGTGCCATTGAGTGGGGTGTTAAGCATTCATATACCTGCGCATACTGGTGGTGGTTAAGCTAGTAATGGTGGAACCCCTGCTGATACTGGTGTGGCACAGGTTGCACACAGTCCATCGGTCATCCGGTGTTTCTTTAAAGAACCTCCAGACTTTAGATAATCTAGCCCACGACACGGAAGCTTCACTACGTGAAACATTTAGTGCTGATGCACCAGCTCTGGTCGTGCCTCTCCGTCTGGCCCCACCACTGCTTCTTCCAACCTGTTCTCGTATAGGACTCGCTTCAGTCTCACAAGCACTGAAGTGTTCACCCGGCCTATCAACCCAGCTTGGGTCTGTCACCTTTTCATCCTCCAATCCCTCAGTCTCTGCTCCCCCCTCGGACTTCCTGCCCTGACAACAACTTCACCACTGTCTGACAACCGTGTCTCCTCATCGTCCGACACCTCTTTACACACTTCTTCCACTATGTCAGACTGCGACCGGTGGAAAACCTGGGCATTGGGAAAGAGTTCAGCAGCAACCTGACAAGTGGTTTGTGACTGTGGGAAGGGTCCAGAAAACAGTACCTCAGAGTATGCCGGCTCAAATGCCAAATTTTCCTGTGAGGGGGCGGACTGGAGGAGTGCTCACTTGGGTATAATGGGTGGACTGCGTGGAAGACTGACTGGTGGACAAATGGCTAGAAGCATTGTCCGCAATCCACGACATCACCTGTTCGCACTATTCTGGCTTCAACAATGCTCTACCACGACCCCTCGTCCTCTACCCCTAACCCTCGGGTTCAACATTTTCAAAATTAAAGTCTATTATATAGACTAACTGTAATTTTTTTTGTGTGTTTTTTAATTTTTGTTTTTTAATTTTTTATTTTTTATCGTTTTTTTTTTATATAGAACAAAACGTGCAGAAGAAATCAGACAGCAACTGCAGAATATGATTGCTATGGCTAGTTTCTAACCTACACTGACAGCACACAAAAAGATTTTGTGCTGTTACTGAGTGTGTCACTTTAACTTTTGAAAAATGCTAATGTAGCCCTAACAAGGGCTTTTGGGTTCTTAGAGAATCACTCCTGCCTAACAGTAAGGTTTTTGTAGAATCACTCCTGCCTAACAGTAAGGTTCTTGGAGAATCACTCCTGCCTAACAGTAATCTACTAGCACCCTAACGATATCCCTGACCAGCTGCAGCTCTCTCCCTAACGGCATCCAGACAGAGAATGATCCGAGCAGCGCGGTCAGGGGCTGGTCTATTCACCTGATCAGGCCAGCCAACCACTGCTATCGACATGTAAGTGTACCACGTGATGCTGGGTGTACTGCAGAGTCTCCTGGCTTGTGATTGGCTCTGTTTCTGGCCGCCAAAAATCTAAACCCTGCGAGATGCTATTTTCTTGAGCGGGCGAAATACTTGTTCGCTCATCTCTATTTAAGGCCTAAATAAAATTAAAACCCCATAAATTACCCCATATGGAAACTACACCCCTTAAAGTATGTAAAACAACTTTCATGAAGTTTGTTAGCCCTTTAATTGTTTTACAAAATCGTGTGCAATTTTGAAATTTTCATTCAAATGAATGTTTTTTTCCAAAAATTCACCAATTCTCAGTGGCAAAACGCTCCACAGAGCTTAATAGCCAATCCCTCCCGAGTATAACAATACCCCATATGTGGTGGGGACTGCTGTATGGGCACACACCAGGGCATGGAAGGGAAGCTGCGCCATTCAGATTAGATTAAGCATTGTCACATTTTATTGGCTATTGATGCAACAAAGAAACCCAAATGTACGTGTGGAAGAAATGGGTGCTGGCGCTTGTGGATGGACTGCTCTGGATGTGGTTCCTTTAAAAGCGTATTTTATTCAATGTGCTATGTGCTATTCAATAGCACATTGAATAAAATACACTTTTAAAGGAACCACATCCAGAGCAGTCCATCCACGAGCGCCGGCACCCATTTCTTCCACACTTACATTTGGGCTTCTTTGTTGTATCTTTACAGCGTCCTCTGAGCGATTTGGAACAGACAGCCACGAGGAAGGAGGAGCCGGCAGCCACTCTGGATAGATCTGCATAAGGCGTTGTTTTCAAGTGCTACAAGGTGAGCGCATTAATTACAGTTTTATGCATTTAAATTTTACCTCCAACTACACTAGGAGAGCACCTGTTTGTCTTCCTTTTCTTTCTCCCCCGACATTTCCTCCCATTTCGAGGAACTACAATCTCGAGGGGATCCTACAGACGGGTTCCAAACTTTTCCAATTTTATTAGCTATACAATCTTTATTTTTTTGGCAATTTGGACAAATACTTCATTTTAGTTGGTCATTAACTTATTGATGGGATTTTATTATCTCTTAAATGTAAGAAAAGAAAATCATAAATTTTGGTTTTGTTTCTTCTTATATTTTTTTGAGGCTCTACACTAAAAATGCTATATAATATTTATTCTATAGATCACTATGATTATGGTGATACCTCATGTATATAGTTTTTTATGAATTATTACAATTTTACATCGCTTTAGCCACATGTAGGGTTTCCTGCTGTCCTGTACACTAAATAGCAAGTTTAAAAATATATTGGTGAATATTGTGCTCTATCTCCTTCTAATGTAAACCTATTGCTGTAGTTGGCTGAACACTTCTAGCTCCATCGAGCCTCCTGAATGCTTTGCTTCCCCTGCTGACTGTGTGGGACCTTGGGTGACATCAGAGGCATCAGAAGCAGTGGCAGCCTGTATCTCTCTCTCCCTTGATGTGCAAGTTAAATAATTGTGCTTTATATGTAAATGCCAGGTAATACGTAATAGGGAAAAGCCACTCCTCTAAAAATCCACACTGGTCTGTCTGTGGTAGAGGAATCTGGGGCCACAATGCCTCACATTTACAATATGTGTTGTACCCAGTCAGGGAAGGGGTGCTATCAAGTGTTGCTAGAACAGTTGCCGGGTCCAACCAGCCCACCGGCTGCAAGGTCTACTTTCAAGACATTGGTACTTATACCAATATTTTTTATATCCAGCAAGATACAGTAATGAAGCAGCTGCAGGATATTACTGGTATGCTAAAGCCCACAGATCTTTGGCTTTCTTGGCACAAAAATACTAGTCTGTAACTGCCCCGGTATAAGTCTTTTTTACCAGCTAACACAATGTCACAGTCCGTGAGGGGCGAACAGTCTGAGACTCTCATTGGGAAGAGTCTGTGGACCCTCTGAACCCCCACAGGGGTTGGTATGAGACCCACAGTGGCAGCCAAGGCAACAGATGCAGGAAACAGTCACAACCTGGGATGACAGCAGGAACACAGAGAAGAACTGGTAACGCTGGTATGGAGTGAAGATTCTGCTGGGCTGGAATCCTGGAAGGCATGGCAAAAGCACAGGAAGGCAGGAGGTCACCAGTAGGCTGGAACCCTGGACAGCACAGCAGGAGCACAGTCGTATGGGAATGGACCACAGGATACAGACCACAGGATGTGGACCACAGGAGGCGGTCCACCGGACATGGACCACAGGGCACCGACTACCAGACACGGACCACAGGATATGGACCACTGGACACAGACCACAGGATATGGACCACCGGACACGGACCACAGGATATGGACCACCGGACACGGACGACAGGATATGGACCACAGGACATGGGCGCGCCCTAGCAGTGGGGGCCTGCGGCCTGCACGCCGGGACCTGGATCACAGCCAAGAACCAGGAAAGGTAGGTGCGGGCAGGGGCTCGGGGACAGGCAGCCAGCGGATCGCGGGAGCACCCATGACAGTAACCCCCCTTTAGGTTACTCTTCCTCTTCTTGTGCCTCCTCCAATTCATCTTGGTGACGGGACACCTGAGGAGGAAAGCAGAAACAGGACAAACCTCGATTAGGTGCTTGGACCTGGCAGGGAACAAGCCGAGGATACCCGGGAGACGTCTGGAAAGTCCTTTGGCCAACAGATGGATAACTTGCAGTGACTCTTCAATAAGCAGTACCGCCGGAGGCAGAAACAGCTCTTGGAAGGCCGGAGCAGCGATGGGAAGCTGCGGAGGCAGGGATGGCTCTTGACAAGCTGGGACAGCACTGAGAAGCTGTGGAGGCTGGAATGACTCTTGTGAAGCCGGAGCAGCGCTGGGAGGCAGCGGAGGCAGGAGCAGTTCTTGGAAAGCTGGGACAGCTTTGGAAAGCTGCAGAGGCTCAGGAGTAGCTTCTGAGAAGTCTGAAGACTCTGGGGTGGCTTCTGGGAAAGCCGCAGGCTCTGGAGCAGCTTCTGGAAAAGCCGGAGGCTGGAGCGGCTCTTGGCACACCGGAGACAGGAGTGGCTCTTGGCACATCGGAGAATGGAGCGGCTCTTGGCATACCGGAGATTGGAGTGGCTCTTGGCACACTGAAGAGAAGAGCGGCTCTTGGCGCATAGGAGAGGCCTCTGAGAAGACCGGAGAATTTGATATGGCTACTGGGGGAGCTGGAGACCCTGAAAGGCTTTTAGTAGAGCCAGAGACTCTGGAGCAGCTTCTGGGAGAGCCGGAGACTCTGGAGCAGCTTCTGGGAGAGCCGGAGACTCTGGGCCGGCTTCTGGGAGGGCCGGAGACTCTGGAGCGGCTTCTGGGAGAGCCGGAGACTCTGGAGCCCCCTCTGGCAAGATCTGCTCTTATTTTATCTTCTTATGACCTGGTTTTTAAGAAAAAAGGGCTTTATAAATTATGAAAATGAGCATAAGAGGCTATGTAGGCTACATAGATGTTAATGGAGTGTGGAGCCCCTCAGGCTCATTTGCATAACTGGAAGCTAAAACAAGAGCAGATCCTGTCAGAGTGGGTGCACACCAGTATGTCAGGTGCTTGGTCTACAATCCTTCATCCTGGTGGTAGATGTCCTTTAACACCAGAACATTTTCAGGGAAACTGTAATGAATGATACATGTGGCATCTGTAATCTCCAGGAGGGGACTATAGTCCTCTGTAACCACCACTGAGTCCTCAATGGCACATGGGAACTCCACTACTAGGTGAGTTGCTCTCGCTACCATAAATGATGCAATGGGAAATACTGGACTCTTCATGTCACAATTATATCAATTCCAGATTAATAGGATTTCAAATTCTATTATTTAAAATTTTTGGATTAATGGAATTTTAAATTAAAAAATGTTTTATTTCTGCATTTGAATGACTGAATCTGAACACCACAAGTGCCACAGTGACAGGAGGGGTTTGTGGTAACTAGAGATGAGCGAACATGCTCGTCCGAGCTTGATGCTCGGTCGAGCATTAGGGTACTCGAAACTGCTCGTTACTCGGACGAATACTTCGCCCGCTCGAGAAAATGGCAGCTCCCGCCGTTTTGCTTTTTGGCGGCCAGAAACAGAGCCAATCACAAGCCAGGAGACTCTGCACTCCACCCAGCATCACGTCGATAGCAGTGGTTGGCTGGCCAGATCAGGTGACCCTGGGATAGACTAGCCGCTGGCCGCGCTGCTCGGATCATTCTGTCTCTGGATGCCGCTAGGGAGAGAGCTGCTGCTGGTCAGGGAAAGCGTTAGGGTGTTCTATTAGCTTACTGTTAGGCAGGAGTGATTCTCAAAGAACCCAACAGCCCTTCTTAGGGCTACAATAACGTTCTACTTTTTTTATTTTAATTTGCATCTTTTACCATTTTGTGAGGAATTAGCAGGGGGACTTGCTACCGTTGTGTTTAGCTCTTAGTGGCACACATATCCATAGCAAAGACCGAAGTGGGAAAATTCAGTAGGGGTTGGATTTCTATTAGGCAATAACTCAGTGTCATCTCATCTGGCATAGTAGTGTGCTTCCTTTGATACTTGGCTAGAAAATAGCCATAGGAGAATACAAACAACTTCTTGAAGCCTACAGTAGCGTTCTATATATTTGATTTCTGGTTGATCTGCTGGTGGCTGTAGTTTCTGCAGTGCATGTACTTGCCAATTCTGAGCAATTTGTAGTGAGACTTGCGACCGCTGTGTTCTGCGCTTAGTGGCGCACATATCCATAGCAAAGGCCGAAGTGGCAAAATTCAGTAGGGGTTGGATTTCTATTAGGCAATAACTCAGTGTCATCTCATCTGGCATAGTAGTGTGCTTCCTTTGATACTTGGCTAGAAAATAGCCATAGGAGAATACAAACAGCTTCTTGAAGCCTACAGTAGCGTTCTATATATTTGATTTCTGGTTGATCTGCTGGTGGCTGTAGTTTCTGCAGTGCATGTACTTGCCAATTCTGAGCAATTTGTAGTGAGACTTGCGACCGCTGTGTTCTGCGCTTAGTGGCGCACATATCCATAGCAAAGGCCGAAGTGGGAAAATTCAGTAGGGGTTGGATTTCTATTAGGCAATAACTCAGTGTCATCTCATCTGGCATAGTAGTGTGCTTCCTTTGATACTTGGCTAGAAAATAGCCATAGGAGAATACAAACAGCTTCTTGAAGCCTACAGTAGCGTTCTATATATTTGATTTCTGGTTGATCTGCTGGTGGCTGTAGTTTCTGCAGTGCATGTACTTGCCAATTCTGAGCAATTTGTAGTGAGACTTGCGACCGCTGTGTTCTGCGCTTAGTGGCGCACATATCCATAGCAAAGGCCGAAGTGGCAAAATTCAGTAGGGGTTGGATTTCTATTAGGCAATAACTCAGTGTCATCTCATCTGGCATAGTAGTGTGCTTCCTTTGATACTTGGCTAGAAAATAGCCATAGGAGAATACAAACAGCTTCTTGAAGCCTACAGTAGCGTTCTATATATTTGATTTCTGGTTGATCTGCTGGTGGCTGTAGTTTCTGCAGTGCATGTACTTGCCAATTCTGAGCAATTTGTAGTGAGACTTGCGACCGCTGTGTTCTGCGCTTAGTGGCGCACATATCCATAGCAAAGGCCGAAGTGGGAAAATTCAGTAGGGGTTGGATTTCTATTAGGCAATAACTCAGTGTCATCTCATCTGGCATAGTAGTGTGCTTCCTTTGATACTTGGCTAGAAAATAGCCATAGGAGAATACAAAGAGCTTACTTACGCATACAGTAGCGTTCTATATATTTGATTTCTGGTTGATCTGCTGGTGGCTGTAGTTTCTGCAGTGCATGTACTTGCCAATTCTGAGCAATTTGTAGTGAGACTTGCGACCGCTGTGTTCTGCGCTTAGTGGCGCACATATCCATAGCAAAGGCCGAAGTGGCAAAATTCAGTAGGGGTTGGATTTCTATTAGGCAATAACTCAGTGTCATCTCATCTGGCATAGTAGTGTGCTTCCTTTGATACTTGGCTAGAAAATAGCCATAGGAGAATACAAACAGCTTCTTGAAGCCTACAGTAGCGTTCTATATATTTGATTTCTGGTTGATCTGCTGGTGGCTGTAGTTTCTGCAGTGCATGTACTTGCCAATTCTGAGCAATTTGTAGTGAGACTTGCGACCGCTGTGTTCTGCGCTTAGTGGCGCACATATCCATAGCAAAGGCCGAAGTGGCAAAATTCAGTAGGGGTTGGATTTCTATTAGGCAATAACTCAGTGTCATCTCATCTGGCATAGTAGTGTGCTTCCTTTGATACTTGGCTAGAAAATAGCCATAGCAATAGGATAGGATTGTTTGGTTTTAAAAACTCAAAAAAAAACAAAAAACACACAAAAAAAAAAAACACAAAAAAACACAAAAAAAACAAAAAGAAGTAAAAAAAAAAAAAAAAGTTATAACTCTCATTTTAAAAATGTTTAACCCGAGGGCTAGGGGTAGAGGACGAGGGCGGGGACGTGGGCGTCCAACTACTGCAGGGGTCAGAGGCCGTGGTCCTGGGCGGGGTGAGACACCACCTGCTGATGAGGGAGCAGGGGAACGCCGCAGAGCTACACTCCCTAGGTTCATGTCTGAAGTTACTGGGACTCGTGGTAGAGCACTGTTGAGGCCAGAACAGTGCGAACAGGTGATGTCGTAGATTGCTGACAATGCTTCGAGCAATTTGTCCACCACCAGTCAGTCTTCCACGCAGTCCACCCATGTCACCGAAATCCCCACTCCTCCAGCTCCTGCACCTCAGCCTCCTCCCCCCCAGTCTGCCCCCTCCCAGGAAAATTTGGCATTTGAACCGGCATACTCTGAGGAACTGTTTTCTGGACCCTTCCCACAGTCACAAACCACTTGTCCGGTTGCTGCTGAGCAATTTTCCGATGCCCAGGTTTTCCACCAGTCACAGTCTGTGGGTGATGATGACCTTCTTGACGTAGTGGAAGTGTGTAAAGAGGTGTCCGACGATGAGGAGACACGGTTGTCAGACAGTGGGGAAGTTGTTGTCAGGGCAGGAAGTCCGAGGGGGGAGCAGACTGAGGGATCGGAGGATGATGAGGTGACAGACCCAAGCTGGGTTGAGAGGCCGGGTGAACACAGTGCTTCTGAGACGGAGGAGAGTCCTCGACCTGAACAGGTTGGAAGAGGCAGTGGTGGGGCCAGACGGAGAGGCAGGGCCAGAGCTGGTGCATCAGCGCCACTGTCAACTAGTGAAGCTCCCGTGGTGAGGGCTCTTGCGGCGAGGGCTAGATCTTCAGAAGTGTGGAGGTTCTTTAAGGAAACACCGGATGACCGACGGACTGTGGTGTGCAACATTTGCCAAACCAGACTCAGCAGGGGTTCCACCACTACTAGCTTAACTACCACCAGTATGCGCAGGCATATGAATGCTAAGCACCCCACTCAGTGGCAACAAGCCCGTTCACCTCCGGCCGTGCACACCACTGCTCCTTCCCCTGTGTCAGCTGCTAGTCAGCCCCCTGCCCAGGACCCTGGCACAAAAACCCCATCGTCGCCTCCACGATCCTCCACAGCATCCACCAGCGTTCAGCTCTCCATACCCCAGACGCTGGAGCGGAAACGCAAATATAGTGCAACCCACCCGCACGCCCAAGCCCTTAATGTGCACATCTCCAGATTGCTTAGCCTGGAGATGCTGCCCTATAGGCTAGTAGAGACCGAGGCCTTTCGCAACCTCATGGCGGCGGCCGCCCCTCGGTATTCGGTCCCCAGCCGCCACTACTTTTCCCGATGTGCCGTCCCAGCCCTGCACCAGCACGTGTCAGACAACATCATCCGTGCCCTGACCAACGCCGTTTCTGACAAGGTCCACCTGACCACGGACACGTGGACGAGTGCTGCCGGGCAGGGCCACTATATATCGCTGACGGCACATTGGGTTAACTTGGTGGAGGCTGGGACCGAGTCTGACCCTGGGGCTGCTCATATACTGCCGACGCCGAGGATTGCGGGGCCTACCTCGGTCCAGGTGTTTCAGGCCTACTATGCCTCCTCCTCCTCCCACCCCTCCTCCACCTCCTCCTCCGAACTACCATCCGTGGGCACGGCGCCATCAGTCGGTAGCTCTAGGCACAGCAGCAGTGCCGTCGCTAAGCGACAGCAGGCGGTGCTCAAACTGCTGAGCCTAGGCGACAAAAGGCACACCGCCCAAGAGCTATTACAGGGCATCACGGCGCAGACTGATCTGTGGCTGGCACCGCTGAACCTCAAGCCGGGAATGGTTGTGTGTGACAACGGCCGTAACCTGGTGGCGGCTCTGCAACTCGGCAGACTGACACATGTGCCATGCCTGGCCCATGTGTTAAATCTGATAGTGCAGCGTTTCCTCAAGACATACCCCAATTTGTCTGATTTGCTCACGAAGGTGCGCCGCATCTGTGCGCATTTCAGGAAGTCCAGCCCAGATGCTGCCACTCTCAGGGCAGCGCAGCGCCGCCTCCAACTGCCCGCTCACCGACTGTTGTGCGACGTGCCCACGAGGTGGAATTCAACACTGACCATGTTATCCAGAGTTTACCAGCAGCGCAGAGCGATTGTAGACTGCCAGATGTCAACTTCCACCAGAACTGGTAGTCAGGTCAGTCAGCTTCCTCAAGTCTACAATGAGGAGTGGACGTGGATGTCTGATATCTGTCAGGTGCTGAGTAACTTTGAGGAGTCAACACAGATGGTCAGTGGCGATGCCGCCATCATCAGCCTCACCATCCCGCTGCTTGGCCTGTTGAAAAACTCTCTGGTCAGCATGAAGTCGGAAGCTTTGCGCTCGTCACAAGAGACGGGGGAAGAATATTCCCTTGTTGATAGCCAAAGCACCCTGAGGTCTGTTTCTCAGCGCATATCGGAGGAGGTGGAGGTGGAGGAGGATGAGGAGGAAGAGGAGGAGAATGTTGGCGAGACACAAGAGGGGACCATTGTTGAGTCCTTCACTGTTCAGCGTGTATGGGCAGAAGAAGAGGAGTTGGAGGAGTTGGAGGAGGAGGAAATGGACAGTCAGGCCAGTGAGGGGAGTGAATTCTTACGCGTTGGTACTCTGGCGCATATGGCAGATTTCATGCTAGGCTGCCTATCCCGTGACCCTCGCGTTCAAAGAATTTATTCCAGCACCGATTACTGGGTGTTCACTCTCCTGGACCCACGGTACAAGCAAAATCTTCCCACTCTCATCCCTGGAGAGGAAAGGAGTGTGAGAATGCATGAATACCAGCAGGCCCTGGTGCACAAGCTGAAACAGTATTTCCCTTCTGACAGCGCTAGCGGCAGAGTGCGTAGTTCTGCGGGACAAGTAGCGAGGGAGAGTAGGCGAGCAGGCAGCTTGTCCAGCACTGGCAAGGGTACGCTTTACAAGGCTTTTGCCAGCTTTATGTCACCCCAGCAAGACACTGTCACCTGTCCCCAGTCTCGGCAGAGTAGGGCTGATCTTTACAGAAAGATGGTGAGGGAGTACGTAGCTGACCATACCATCGTCCTAAATGATCACACAGCTCCCTACAACTACTGGGTTTCAAAGCTGGACATGTGGCACGAACTGGCGCTGTACGCCTTGGAGGTTCTTGCCTGCCCTGCCGCTAGCGTCTTGTCCGAGCGGGTTTTCAGTGCAGCTGGTGGCATCATCACCGATAAGCGTACACGCCTGTCGACTGACAGCGCTGACAGGCTGACGCTTATTAAAATGAATAAAGGCTGGATTTCTCAGAATTTCCAATCTCCACCAGGTGAAGGAAGCTCAACCTGAATAATTGATCCACTCCTCCTCCTCCTCCTCATTTTCCTCCTTCTCCTCCTCTTTGTACAGTAAAGCAGAGGAAAATGGCTATTTTTTGACAGGGCCCACTGGCTCTTGCTATAGTACTTCATGCATTTAATTTTTCTGGAGGGCCACCTACCCGGTCCTCTGTTTGAAACAATTTTTGTGAGTGCCACATACAGGCACTCAATCTATTCCATTTTTCTGGAGGGCCACCTACCCGGTCCTCTGTTTTAAAAAATTTTTGGGACTGCCACATACAGGCACTCAATCTATTCCATTTTACTGGAGGGCCACCTACCTGCTCCTCTGGTTTGAAACATTTTTGGGACTGCCACATACAGGCACTCAATCTATTCCATTTTACTGCAGGGCCACCTACCTGCTCCTCTGGTTTGAACAATTTTTGGGACTGCCACATACAGGCACTCAATCTATTCCATTTTACTGGAGGGCCACCTACCTGCTCCTCTGGTTTGAAACATTTTTGGGACTGCCACATACAGGCACTCAATCTATTCCATTTTACTGCAGGGCCACCTACCTGCTCCTCTGGTTTGAACAATTTTTGGGACTGCCACATACAGGCACTCAATCTATTCCATTTTACTGGAGGGCCACCTACCTGCTCCTCTGGTTTGAAACATTTTTGGGACTGCCACATACAGGCACTCAATCTATTCCATTTTACTGCAGGGCCACCTACCTGCTCCTCTGGTTTGAACAATTTTTGGGACTGCCACATACAGGCACTCAATCTATTCCATTTTACTGGAGGGCCACCTACCTGCTCCTCTGGTTTGAAACATTTTTGGGACTGCCACATACAGGCACTCAATCTATTCCATTTTACTGCAGGGCCACCTACCTGCTCCTCTGGTTTGAACAATTTTTGGGACTGCCACATACAGGCACTCAATCTATTCCATTTTACTGGAGGGCCACCTACCTGCTCCTCTGGTTTGAAACATTTTTGGGACTGCCACATACAGGCACTCAATCTATTCCATTTTACTGCAGGGCCACCTACCTGCTCCTCTGGTTTGAACAATTTTTGGGACTGCCACATACAGGCACTCAATCTATTCCATTTTACTGCAGGGCCACCTACCTGCTCCTCTGGTTTGAACAATTTTTGGGACTGCCACATACAGGCACTCAATCTATTCCATTTTACTGGAGGGCCACCTACCTGCTCCTCTGGTTTGAACAATTTTTGGGACTGCCACATACAGGCACTCAATCTATTCCATTTTACTGGAGGGCCACCTACCTGCTCCTCTGGTTTGAAACATTTTTGGGACTGCCACATACAGGCACTCAATCTATCCCATTTTACTGGAGGGCCACCTACCTGCTCCTCTGGTTTGAAAAATGTTTGGGACTGCCACATACAGGCACTATCCAAATTAAATTGTCTCCATAGCAGCCTCCACACGTTGTCTCCATTGCTACCTCCAAAAGTCGTCCATATAGCTGCCTCCATACATCGTCCCTTTATCAAACGAGGTGTGTCAGGCAGAAATTTGGGTTGTTTTCATGGATTCCACATCAAAGTTGTTAACTTTGTCGCCACCCTGCTGTGTTATCCACAAAATATACTGGCAAACTTTTACCATTTAGGGATATTATTTCAGCGCTTCTTGCGCATCTGTTTACATTCCCCTCACCCGGCATATCCTAAACTTATAAGAACGCTACTACACTTGATCTTATACAAAAGGTTCTTAGAAGTGCTGTTTGGGGAGTAGCCTAGAGACAGGGGCTTGGATTGGCGAAAGCTCGCCTGGCAGCGGAACGCCAGCTCCATGCGCATCATGCGCTTCTTGCGCATCTGTTTACATTCCCCTCACCCGCCATATCCCAAACTTATAAGAACGCTACTACACTTAACTTGGTGCAGGCTGGGACCGAGTCTGACCCTGGGGCTGGTCATATACTGCCGACGCAGAGAATTGCGGGGCCTACCTCGGTCCAGGTCTCAAAGGCCTACTATACCTCCTCCCACCCCTCCTCCACCTCCTCCTCCTCCGAATTACCATCCGTGGGCATGGCGCCATCAGTCGGTAGCTCTAGGCACAGCAGCAGTGCCGTCGCTAAGCGACAGCAGGCGGTGCTGAAACTGCTGAGCCTAGGCGATAAAAGGCACACCGCCCAAGAGCTATTACAGGGCATTCCACATCAAAGTTGTTAACTTTGTCGCCACCCTGCTGTGTAATCCACAAAATATACTTGCAAACTTTTACCATTTAGGGATATTATTTCAGCGCTTCTTGCGCATCTGTTTACATTCCCCTCACCCGCCATATCCTAAACTTATAAGAACGCTACTACACTTGATCTTATACAAAAGGTTCTTAGAAGTGCTGTTTGGAGAGTAGCCTATAGACAGGGGCTTGGATTGGCGAAAGCTCGCCTGGCAGCGGAGCGCCAGCTCCATGCCAAGATCCAACTAACATAGTTTTAACTGCAGCACCTTTAATCTACTACTAGTTCACTGCCTCCATACATGGTCCCCTTATCAAACGAGCTGTGTCAGGCAGAATTTTGGGTTGTTTTCATGGCTTCCATGTTAACTTTGTCGCCACCCTGCTGTGTAATCCACAAAATATACTGGCAAACTTTTATCATGTACCGATATTATTTGAGCGCTTCTTGCTCACCTCCTTTGGTTCCTCTCTGCCACCCATTGGTTTGAAGCCTGAGTCCATTTAGGGTATGTCGCCATGACACTCTCTAGCCTGCTGCCGCTGCCTCTGCATGCCGTCCCCTATAGTGTCAGGGTCAATTATTGGATGTTTTAGATGCTATCTAGCTTCATTCTGTCACTCTGTCATGGCCATGCTGTTGCCCATAATTTTGGCATAATGGTGCGATTAGGCAGCCTCAGAGGCATCCATGCATGCTGCCCCTGCTGTTTCCTGTCCATTTCCGTGGTGTTTCCATCCTTTTCTGAGGTTCCCAGGTGTTTGGCCAAGCTTCCCTGTGCAGAGCCTTGGTCCCCTTGAAAAATGCTCGAGTCTCCCATTGACTTCAATGGGGTTCGTTATTCGAGACGAGCACTCGAGCATCGGGAAAAGTTCGTCTCGAATAACGAGTACCCGAGCATTTTAGTGTTCGCTCATCTCTAGTGGTAACCCATTGCTTCTATTAACGTAAAGAGAATACCTGGGTCTAAAGACTCAGAGCGAGGGTCCAGGTCCCAAAGTGAATTTTAGTCTATTTCCGTACATACCTGTGTGTATCCATAGAATCCTAACAGCTGGGCCATGGGGAGAGTAGTGGCCGAATGTAAGTCTCCAATGAATCCCACCACCGCGTCCTTCTCCTTACATGAATAGTTTGGAGCTGTTACTGTGTGTCCGGACAGTATCTGCAGAACATCTTTTATAACTTTATTCACATTTCCACACGAGTCATATATATGATATCCCAGAGTGACATTGGGCAGAATATCAGTGCGCTGGTTAATTTCTTCTATAGCAACGAGAAAAGCACTAAGATGCCTATATTCCCGGGGGTGGGCGCTGTGAAGCAAGATAAGATAATTGTGTGACTAGACATCAGATGATAAAGTCCGAGAAAACAAGGGTACCGCACTCCTGTTTGAGAAGTGGATGGTGCTTGCGTTGGGTACTCAACCCAAATATACAGTAGAGAAATACGTAGCACACATCCTTTGCGAAATTAACGATTTCTTTTAATTCATCTTTTAATTCATATTATGTTGTATACAGCTCCGTCATAAAGATTATAGGAAAATCATACAATGTAATAACAGATCCAAACAATTCTTTCAGCGACGTTTCGGTCTAAGTCGACCTTTGTCAAGCATGATCTGTAACTAATATAAAGAATAGAGCATGATTAGTACAATGGTATCCAGTTGCATTAATAAATACAAAGTTATTAGGACAAAAAAAATTTTTGTAAAAAATTTTTTTGTAAAAATCTTTTGTAACAAGTAGTTCTGTATGCGGAATATTTGTTAGTAAAAAGTATAAATGTATATAATGGAAATATATACAAGAGGTGGAAAGTTTTTTGCCAGAGGGTATTTAGTCATAGTATGAAAAATGTGGCAATAGAGGAAGGTTGGGCAAAAGAAGATGTACTATGGGAGGATGTACTATAGAATATGCCTGGTAGGAGAAGGAGGGCCCATATGGTATTCCTCCTTCTCCTACCAGGCATATTCTATAGTACATCCTCCCATAGTACATCTTCTTTTGCCCAACCTTCCTCTATTGCCACATTTTTCATACTATGACTAAATACCCTCTGGCAAGAAACTTTCCACCTCTTGTATATATTTCCATTATATACATTTATACTTTTTACTAACAAATATTCCGCATACAGAACTACTTGTTACAAAAGATTTTTACAAAAAAATTTTTTACAAAAATTTTTTTTGTCCTAATAACTTTATACTTATTAATGCAACTGGATACCATTGTACTAATCATGCTCTATTCTTTATATTAGTTACAGATCATGCTTGACAAAGGTCGACTTAGACCGAAACGTCGCTGAAAGAATTGTTTGGATCTGTTATTACATTGTATGATTTTCCTATAATCTTTTTGACGGAGCTGTATACAACATAATATGAATTAAAAGATGAATTAAAAGAAATCGTTAATTTCGCAAAGGATGTGTGCTACGTATTTCTCTACTAGACATCAGATGAGTGAATCATCCAAAATTTGATTAGTAGAACTTGAGTCTAAATCAAATCCATCTAAACTAATGCTGCACCAATTTTCCTGGATATTGGAATATTATCCTTCTAGTCCTCTCAAACACAGATCTTTATATACACATTTTTTACAAATTTTTTTATCCCTCCCCCTTTCTATGCTCTGGGATGAGTTACATAACTAGTGCAGCCATTTTAGAATATTTGTCCTAAGCAAGGTAGGACCCAAATCTAAGAAACTTCTAACAGATGTTCTTATATCTGCTATACACCAGATGTGTGATCTTTCCTAAGCATGTTTATAGCACGATCCTTACAACTGAGGACATTCTGATGAGTGATGGAAAGATGGAGGAGTAGAAGGAATGGTTTACCAATAGAGATGAGCGAGCACTAAAATGCTCGAGTGCTCGTTATTCGAGACAAACTTTTCCAGATGCTCGAGTGCTCGTCTCGAATAACGAGCCCCATTGAAGTCAATGGGAGACCCGAGCATTTTTCAAAGGGACCATGGTTCGGGAATAAAATGTGTTATTTAATTGAAAAAGAATGTCTTCTCATAAGTGATCAGATGTATGCAAACATCTGCAATCTATTCTACACTGTTGCGCGCTAATATTATGACCTGTGGCAGAACAGCAAGCAATCACGGCTCAGCTTCCAACTGCCACAGCAGACAATTGCTCCTGTATATGGTGGGTAATTAGTAGATTTTGGTGAAAATTTCGGCTCACAGGCAACAACTGTGCAATATTTGGTTATTGTAAATGATTCCTTTAGTGGACATACATATACACACTCACATACATACACACACATACACTCAGCTTTATATATTAGATTGGAATTTGTAATAAAGATTGTGAGATTTTTAATGACTTTATTTTGGTGGAGTGTTTTCCTCTCTTTAAATGTTTTTTGGCTTGATGTAAAAACCCAGTAGCTGGGTAGCTCAGGGATTTTATGGAGCGACCTAGGGTCGAGGTGCGAAGGTCGATTCCATACTCCAGCCCAGGTTGTGGCACTTATCAAAAGGCAGCAGGGGCTGCTCGGGTGGGAGGAAGTGTGTATGTGTCAGAAGAAGCTGGTGTCTCCCATGTGCTATGGGAGAAAAGCTGCCTCAGAGTTCCTGGGATGCTATACTGCTGCCTCAGAGTCCCTGGGATGCTATACTGCTGCCTCAGAGTCCCTGGGATGCTATACTGCTGCCTCAGAGTTCCTGGGATGCTATACTGCTGCCTCAGAGTTCCTGGGATGCTATACTGCTGCCTCAGAGTTCCTGGGATGCTATACTGCTGCCTCAGAGTTCCTGGGATGCTATACTGCTGCCTCAGAGTTCCTGGGATGCTATACTGCTGCCTCAGAGTTCCTGGGATGCTATACTGCTGCCTCAGAGTTCCTGGGATGCTATACTGCTGCCTCAGAGTTCCTGGGATGCTATACTGCTGCCTCAGAGTTCCTGGGATGCTATACTGCTGCCCTGGTGAGATCATTCCATTTGTATTTGTTATACCTGAAGAAAGGACTGTTTGAGTTTAAGCTGAAGAAAACGTGTGTACTCTGCTTGAAGCTTAAAGAAACAATAAATCTCATTTTACTTTTGCACTTACAACTGCATCTGTGCTGAAACAGTGTCCACCAGGGAGCTACACCCCTACAACATGTATTGTCCAGAGAGACCGGAACCAGTGAGAGGTCCATTCTGTCAGCCAACCAATAGTCAGCCATCCATCAGCCATCCACTATTTGCCAGACCGCTGTATTTTATACTGATAGGGTAGAAAGTAACAAGTGAATTCCTGTAAATACTAAATAAGCTATATTTGCTTTTCCATGCCCTACTCATGGCCTGGAAAGAAGTGACCTGCCAACCATATCCCAGTCTCAGGTGTCTCAAGTTCCATAAAACAATAACTATCCATAGAATTTCCATAGATTTCTGCTTACCCTGTACACATCTGGTTGTTCATAAAATTTCCTTTCAGGTACCACCATGACACATAGGAATGAACAGTGAAGATCCCCCCAATTATGATTTCGCCTTCCTGAGAATATTTGTACTCAAAGGTATAATTCTTCATGACAAGATCACATTGTCCTGCATTGTCCTGTATCTCAGATCTGCAGAAAATCATACAGAGAACTAATAACAATAGTAACATGGTCAGTTGAAGATAACAGTGATGCATCTGCTGGTATCTGCTGGTATCTGAGCAGGTGTATCACACGCAGCAGCACAGGGACATGAGGGATCACTCAGCTCTGCTGCTGGCTGGAGGCAGGGGGAGGTTTATATAACCAGTTACAATGTCTTCTACTGCTAAAATAATACACATCTCTTCTAAAGAACATACAAAAAGTCACAACCACTGGGGAGCACCGATCTCTGAACGAGGAAAGTTTGAAGGCAGATTTGTAACATACTTATCTTCTCTGACTTGTATAAACACTGCTGCTGGTATTAACCATATAGCCCACAAAATTCTTACCTGCTATTTATTATTTTACTCATACCAGGAACCCTGTTTCGGCTGCAAGAATTGTCTTAAGCATTCTACCCATGAATCCTTATCAATATTGAGTGCATGCCTTCTTCTCTTTCTACTACCCCTAAAGCTTATTTCAAATGTGCCCTCTGAAATTCCTATTCTGTGTAATAAACTGGAATCTGTGCATGACATGTTTTCTTCGAAGTCTTTTGACCTTCTAGCCATCACTGATATCTTGATCCAGCAGGATGACACTGCCTCCCCAGCTGCTGTGTCCAACAGTGGCCTGCAATTCTCACAGTAGTAGGGATGCTCAGTTCACTTTCCACTTTATTCCCCCTTTACTCTATCTCACATTTCCTTATTTTGAGGCCCACTCCTGCTGGCTTTTCGGCCCATTCTCCCATCATGTGGTTGTACTGTACCGTCCTCTTGGCTCACCCTACACATTCCTTGACCACTTTGCTTATTGGCTTTCTATTTTTTTATCCTATGATATTCCATCACTCAACATCCCTTTTAAGACTTCCATCTCATTTCCTTCACTGTGCCACATTTCCTTCTTCTCCAGTCATAAGCTTGCTACTAACCACTATAATCATGTTCTTAAAAGTGCTCTGGATAAAGTGTCACCACCCTCAGTCTGAACCTTTTGACACAGACAACCCAACCATGCCTAAAACTTTGGCATAATTCCAGAAGTGCTAAATCAAGCGCACTTAAGCAGACTTCTAGACTTTATAATCTGCCCTTCACCTCACAATACAAATCTATTTCAGGTTTGTATTGGTTCTCTTTCTTTGAGCCATTTCAAGAGAAAGAAGAGCCACTTCCTGCATCACTCACCCCATCCCCTTCAGTGGTGGATTAAGACTGCACTAGACCCTGGGCTGCAAGAAAATCATAGCATCTACAAGTCTGGAATCACTTCCTACATATGGTACTAGAATCAGCTTCTTGGGGAATGGAGGATGTGTCCCTTCTGTCTGCTTTTAATCTGTTGTTTTTAGGACTTTAGGAGGACCTTCAAAAGTCCTTAAATGGCTCTTGCATACATGTGTATTGAGAGCAGGAACAGATGTATGAGGATTTCATGGATGCAGGTCCTTCTCACTATTCAATATGCTGGGTGGTTTGGGTGCCCATGGGTCCCCTAAAAGGCTATGGCCTCAGGCTACCGCCCAAACTGCATATATTCTAATTCACTACTGATCCCCTCACATATTGTACAGTCCCTCTCTCCAACAGTCATCTCTCTTTCTTCTGGTGTCTTTTCACTTTTCTTTCAAACATGCTGAAAAACACCACTACTGAAAAATCCTTCCTTGGACCCATCCAGTGCAGTCAACTGCCAATTAGAGATGAGCGAGTATACTCGTCCGAGCTTGATGCTCGTTCGAGTATTAAGGTACTCGAAACGGCTCGTTGCTCGGACGAGTATTTCCCCTGCTCGAGATCGAGCATTTAATTAAAAAAACACAGTGAAGAACAATGAAGAATAGAATAAAAACAGTGAACACAGTGACCACAGGATCATTTAAGTGAAAAACACAGTGAAAAACACAGTGAAGAATAGATTACAGATGTTCGGCACATCTGCTTACCTGTCGGAAGATACGCGCGGAACGGTGCGAACAAAATAGTATGTGAAGAACAATATATATGTGTGAAGAACACATTGCAGAACACGGTGAGCAGGACAGAGACAACGAGGAGCAGCACAGAGACACCGGGGAGCAGCACAGAGACACCGGGGAGCAGCACAGAGACACCGGGGAGCAGCACGGAGACATGGGGCAGCGGCAGCACGAAGACATGGGGCAGCGGCAGCACGGAGACATCAGGCAGCGGCACGGAGCGGCACGGAGACATCAGGCAGCGGCACGGAGCGGCACGGAGACATCGGGGCACGGAGACATCGGGGCACGGAGACATCGGGGCACGGAGACAGCGGGGCACGGAGACAGCGGGGCACGGAGACAGCGGGGCACGGAGACAGCGGGGCACGGAGACATCGGGGCACGGAGACAGCGGGGCACGGAGACAGCGGGGCACGGAGACAGCGGGGCACGGAGACAGCGTATCTCCCGACAAGTAAGCAGATGTGCCGAACATCTGCAATCTATTCTTCACTGTGTTTTTCACTTAAATGATCCTATTCTTCACTGTTCTTCACATCTGCTAACTTGTCGGGAGATAATATACGCGCGGAACAGTGAAGAATAGATTGCAGATGTTTGTATACATCTGCTAACTTATCAGAAGACATTCTTTTTCAATTAAATAACACATTTTATTCCCGAACCATGGTCCCTTTGAAAAATGCTCGAGTCTCCCATTGACTTCAATGGGGCTCGTTATTCGAGACGAGCACTCGAGCATCTGGAAAAGTTTGTCTCGAATAACGAGCACTCGAGCATTTTAGTGCTTGCTCATCTCTACTGCCAATCCATCTCTAATCTCCCTTTTATCTCCAAACTCCTGGAACACCAGGTCTAATCTTGAGTAATCCTGTAATCTCTCAGCCAGTTTGCTCCTTTTTTAACATTAATTTTTTATTGTTTTTTTAAACAGAATCATACAGTACAGGGAGTTAATATTCCCAGTGATCCCCTGGGGTAACCGGATGGCACCAGTGCAAATAACAATACAAATCTCAAGTGGAAGGGGAGGGAAAGAAAAGGGAGGTAAAGAGGGGGAAAGGAAGAGGGAAGGGATGGGAAGAGTAGGAGAAGAGTGTACATATCAGAGGAGGGGGTAACAGCAATAACCACAATATTAACAGTTAACAATAACCATAACAGTAACATGTTTCCTGTATGCTTCCACCCCTTGGCTATGCCGCTGATGGACTTGGAGTCTGTCCTGGGGTATGATTCAATATATAACATATGTGTAGCACCAAAGTATGTAAGAGAGTGAGTGGAGTGAGGTTTGTGAAGTTTAAGGTCTGGTCTACCAAGGAGGACTAGAGACGTAGTATGCATGCCATTGGCCCATGTGAGATTGTATGTAGGTTATGAGCTTGTTCTGGTTGCATTAAGTGTTGGATGAAATTAAGAGGAACATCTCTATATCTGAGGGGGGGGGGGTAACGGATTGTAACAAACCTCGCCAAAAGAATATGGATGCCCTAAGTGTAGGGAGATTAGTAGGACATGGGGACTTGTCCACCCTAGCCTTCCACAACCAGTCCTTGGGGAGCATATTAAGAAAGGTAGCAGACTCAATTTGAACCCATAGCTTGGAAGTGCCCCCCCGTCACAGAGGTCTGACGTGGTCAGCTATTACTGCTCTGTAATACGATTTGAGGCATGGGCAGCCGAGACCCCCTTCCGCCACTGATTGAGTTAAGACAGCCAGGTTCAATAGAGAGTTTGGTAAGAAAACAGGGACAATGCAAAAGTAATATAACATTTTGGGGAGGATCAATCATCATTTTAATTATTGTCTTATTATCCTTTAGTCCCTTTGATAGCGATTCAAAAAAAGGGGTAGAAATTTTCTTTAACCAATTTATTTAAGTAATTCCCAGATAAGGCACAGCACCCTGAGACCACTGGAAAGCATAAGAGTCCTGGAGGTGAGTCTGCAGAGAGGGGGGGGGGGTCCCATATTCAGAATTAGTGATTTTGATGCATTGAGTTTATATAACTTAAGGTACTACAATGGTTTAAGATGACAGACACCCCAGTTAGAGATCTCTCTGGTTCTGTAAGGCATAATATCACGTCATCCGTAAATAGGCCTATGTGACGCTCCCTATCCCCAACTGCCACCCCAGTAAGACCAGGTGATAGACGGATAGCTTGAACTAATGGCTCCATGACTAAAGCAAAGATCATCAGGGACAGGGGTCATCCCTGTCTAACCCCATTAGTTATCTTAAAGGTTTTAGAAAGGGTGCTTGAGGTGATAAACCAAGCTGACAGTAAGGTATATAACGCCATTAGGGCTTAAAGAAAGGAACCTTGTAGTCCAAATGCCTTCAGGGTGCATCTCAGTTAGCCCCATTGAACTCTGTCAAACACCTTCTCTGCATCCAGTGTGAGGAGCAGTGAAGGCGTGCAATGTGCATCCACAGTCACCACAAGGTCTATAAATCAGTGATTGCCGTCCAACATTTGTCTCCCCTAATAAAGCCAACCGAGTCTGCCATGATTAAAGATGGTGGAATGTCAGATAATCTGTTTGCTAGTAGCTTATCAAATAATTTTATGTCACAATGGAGGTGGGAAATGTGTGGAAAGTTGGATGGGATGTCTGGGGATTTACCCGGTTTGGGGAGGGTTACTATGAGTTCCTGTAACATCTCCTTAGGAGGTGTACCTTTTTGCATAAAGTCATTAAAGCCTCGGACTAAGAAGGGTGCTAAGATGTCTCTATGGGATTTGTAGAATGGTGGCTACTTCTCTATTGTCATTGAAGTGAAAATATTCTTTCAATGCAGAGACTGTGGCAGTGGCATGGTCAGGATGTTTGAGGATGTAGGTATTTAGACACCAAATTGAGTTATCTGGGGAGTCATATTGCTCCTCAATTTCCACTGTAATAGGGGCATGTTCTGACCACGCAATGGTCCCAATGCTGGCATCTGATACTCTGGTTAAAGTTTCTCTATCTACCGGGTTTGTGAGTACGTTTTATGATGATTTGAAAAAAAGGTATAGTCGTGGTCAGAGGTGTGGTGCATGAGCCATGTATTATATAAATCATAATTAAACACAGTAGCGGAATTGCGAATGGGCTCCTGTGGATGGGTGGGGGATGTAGAGTCAATGGAGGGCCATAAAACCCTATTAAAGTCTCCCCCAATGATGAGAGATAACTTCCTAACTGACTGCACTTTCCTTAGTAGTGTCTATAGAAAGGTGTGTTGTTTAGTGTTAGAGTGTAGTCGTTGTTCAGACTGCACACAAGAATAATATAACGGCCATTATCCTAAATTAACTGATCATGGATTGTAACAGCCACTATGTCTTTAAAGGATATGGACACACCACACCTCTTGCCAACTGCTGGAGCATGAAAAATTTTGGGGAAGTGGTGGTATCCCCGGACTTAGACCCACACATAAGTAACATCAATATAAAGGTTATAAACTGTTATCAGGGAACAAAAAAAACATAAATAGAAAACAATAAAACAACAAGGTCCCTAAAGGGACACACAGTAACAGTTGTAGGACATGAAGTCACTGCTACAAGGGGTATAAGGGTAAGCAATTATTTTATGGATACATACCTATAGTGGCACCAGATGAACAAGAGCACTAGAGTAAAGAAAGAACACCATAGAACCAACAGTTCATCTCACCAAGTCCAGTTAAGTTGAGTCAATGGAGCATCCTTTTTGGGATTGACGTTTGCCGCTGTGAGAGATGGTGGACCACTCTTCTGAAATGGAAGGGGAGTACCATTCTTGTGCAATGGTACAGCAGCCTCTTATATGGGAGGTTCCAGTGCTGTTCCTTGAAACTATCAGTATACCTGGAATCCCCACCGGTTAGTTAGCTCTGAAGATCATGGTGCTCTGTTGGAACTATCTCCTGTGTGCCACGGTGTGCGCTGAAAGGTCTGCAAAGACTTTGACATGCTTGCAGTGCTTATGTACTTCTTTCCCTACCCGGGCTGCAGCTGCAGTTTTCTCCTTGGTGTGGAAGAAATGGATAGGGCTATAGTGTCCCTTGGTGAGGAAGTTGGAAGTAACTTGGGCTTAGGGAGGCGATGTGCCTTCTCAATGATGATATCGGTGTGGGAAGTAATCTGTGAATTCCACCAAGCCCTCTGGTTTAACAGCCTCCGGGATACTTATGAGGTGGAAGTTGTTTATCCTGTTACGGTCTTTCATATCCACTAGTTTTGTTTTGAGAGGGGCCACTTCTTCCTCCAAATTGTTATCTACATCTACCAAGTCATTTTGAGTTGCATTCATGTGAGCTGTCAGTCATCTTGTTTTGGACATGGGATGAGCTCTCTCCAATAGAAA
Organism: Engystomops pustulosus; assembly: GCF_040894005.1. Classification (NCBI taxonomy): domain Eukaryota; kingdom Metazoa; phylum Chordata; class Amphibia; order Anura; family Leptodactylidae; genus Engystomops; species Engystomops pustulosus. The sequence goes on along the minus strand of NC_092411.1, from coordinate 293,801,769 downwards.
CAACGTCTGTCTTTAGTCCATGCACAATGTTGGATGTCAGCAGTGATGTTGGATCTTAAGTCCACTAGAAGGGCTTTCATGGTAGAAACCGTTAGCAGGGCTTGTGCAGAGTACTCAGGACCTGACGCTGCATAAGCCGGAGAGCAGGAGTAAGATGGATTGCTCCAAGGATGAGGTGTTATTATGAGTGCCATCCCCTTTTTTGGTTGCGGAATACTAAAATATGATGGAGTAGGGCCAGGTGGTTTTGCAGCGTCTAGAGCCAGGTTGGCAGGTTCTGGTGCACTGATGGAGGCTGGGCTTCTCCCTCATTATTCCAAAGTTAGTAGTCCACCTGGAAGTAGCAAATATCTAGTAACAGAAGGAGCTGGGGATGCAGTGTTGGAAGCTACTGGAGGAAGAACTTGGTGGTTAGTGGCAGGCCTTGGGGAACCCAGGGTAGCCCGTCTTGGATAAGTTCTGTGGCAGGAAAACATTTTGTCAATTTAAGCAGACTCTTCTTCTTTCTGCTTTTAATCATGTTGAGAGTCGCCTCCAGGAAGGAGCAATATCTCTTAATCGGTTTCCATATACATGAGTCCAGGAGTCTAAGTCAGTGCTCCAACATACTTGGGGTGCCATTAAGGTTGTATAAGCAGCAATTTCCAAAGAAAGTAAGCTGGTCTGGAAGGATCCCCATGACATGATGGATATGTATCAGAGGGCCTCCGCTAGGGTTGGTGGGTCAGGCACCACTAGAAGTGTTAAGCCTGTGGAGAGGGATCAGAGATAGGTTCTGCCTGAGGTGAGATGTGAGCCCTGGTACTGTCTACACTGACCTGTTGAATGTGTGCCAGCGCAAAAATACCAGGAAGAGCAGGTAGCAATGGGTACATTACCTCATCCTGCTGTAGCAGCATATAACTTGCCCTCCAGGCCCAGGTCAGAAGTGCAAGAAACTGCAGGTGATAGCTTGTCCTCTTCAGTTAACAGCTTCCATGCCCAAAAAACTGTAGATAGAGGAGTGACAGAAAGCCCCTTCAAAGCAGACACCAAGTTATCTCAAAATTCATGCTAATGCCTCCTGTCCAAGTAATATGGAATTGTTAGCAGGTAAAGATGACAAGGACAAAAGAGAGGACACAAGCTCAGGGGGAAAGACAAAAGGATAAGGAAGAATGTCCAGTTAAAGAAAAAAAAGGAACAAGCATGGAAGCCTCCAACCCCCCAAGCAGGTCCCCAAACTGCTTGGAACCTTTAAAGTCCATCTCCCGGACCCATTCAGTCATGGATGGGCAAACAGTGGAGTCCTAGTGCCGAATATATCATTTGAGTGGAAAGAAGCCATTACCATATAAATACGAATAATAAATATTCAGTAAAATTATATCATATATCTTTATTTGTTTTAAAATATAATTAGTTTTAAAAGGTTTTCCCATGAAAAACAATTCTCAAATCTTAATCCTCTAGTGATGATTACACAATAACAATCAATATAACCAGTTACTTTACAATGTTACTCAGTTTTATTGCTGTTTTAGCTCCTATCACTCCCTAGGCCGCTCAGTGCAAAATCCCAGGGTGTGGGCGCAGACTCACACATTGGGGGTCATTTACTAAGGGCCCGATTCGTGGTTTCCCGACGTGTCACCCGAATATATCCGATTTGCACCGATTTTCCCTGAATTGCCCCGGGTTTTTGGTGCACGCAATCGGATTGTGGCGCATCAGCGCCGGCATGCACGTGACGGAAATCGGGGGGCGCGGCCACACGAAAACCCGACGGATTCGGAGAAACCGCCACATTTTTTTTAAAAAGTGTCGCTGGACACGCACTTACCTTCACCAGGAATAGGGTCGTGAACTTCGGCGGACTTCAGCGCAGCAGCGACACCTGGTGGACGTCGGAGGAACTACCTTAGTGAATCGCTGGAAGACCCGAATCCACCGCAGAGAAGGCGCCGCTGGATCGCGAAAGGACCGGGTAAGTAAATCTCCCCCATTGGGGGTCATTTACTAAGGGCCAGATTCACGTTTTAGCGACAGGTTAACCAAATTTTTCCATTTTGCGCCGATTTTATCTGTATTGCCCATTGATTGGATTTATTCTGTTGCAAACACAAAAGTGGCTACCAAGTGATCACCTTTCAATACTCTAATAATAATCTGAAATCTAACACACTTCCTTAAATGTTATCACGCGAGGTGCCGCCCTCTTTGGTTGTCATTTTTTGTTTTTCTTCTTCTAAAGTCAGAAGTTTCCGGGTCGTTTCTAGGGGCAACTGAAATTGTGTACAGCAGTACTGATAGAGAAGTTTGTAATGCTGTATTTTTGTTAATAACAGTGAATTAGAGAATGGGGGTCATTTACTAAGGGCCCGATTCGCGTTTTCCCGACTTGCACCGATTTTCCCTGTATTGCCCCGGGATTTTGGCGCACGCGATCGGATTGTGGCGCATCGGCGCCGGCATGCGCGCGATGGAAATGGGGGAGCGTGGCCGAACGAAAACCCGACGTATTCGGAAAAGCCGCCACATTTAAAAACGGAAAATGTGTCGCTTGGGACGCACTTACCTTCACTTGGTCCAGCTCGGTGAAGTTGAGTGCGTTCAGATGCATTTCAGCGCAGCAACGCCACCTGGTGGACGGCGAAGGGAACTACCCGGCCGGACCCGAATCCACCGCAGAGAAGGCGCCGCTGGATCGCGAATGGACCGGGTAAGTAAATCTGCCCCAATGTGTTATTTTTTTATCCTTAGTACATATGAAAAACTTGTCTTCGTGGGAGGAATACCCCTTTAAGTTGTGTTTCTGCTTCAAATAATGAACATATCAATATCAGTATAAATGCAGTAGATGTAGTATATGTAGTAGCAGTCTTTTGTAATGTGACAATAACAAAACCTTTTACTTATAATGTAATTTTTCTTTAATAGATACAAACATGTCATAGCAGAAAGTCTCTGAAACTAAAACCTACCGAAAATTTCCATATCCTCCCACTGTCCCATCACTACATTGGCCAGAGTTATAAAAGCCATTGCGCCAGTTTTCTGTCTGACTTTGCACTGAAAAGAATGTGGAAAATGCTTTTTTTTTTATTCATTGATAAAGTGTCTGCACCAGTTCTGTGTCCAACAAGACAGAAAAATGTGCACCTAGAGGAGAGTGTGACTGCTTAGTCGGATCGTGCGCCTCATTTATTACTGATGTGGGGCACAATTCTGCACCATGTAAAAAGTGGCCACTCCCTGAGCAGTGCAGGGGCGCCCGATTCGTAATGAATGTGCCACATGTGGATTAGTGTGGCGCACACTATACACTTCACAGGTAACTGCACATAGTACAGACTGCACTGGTTTTGATAAAAGTTGGGCACTGTTTTTTCCTCTTGATGCTTCTATTTTGTGATGTGAACCAGTCCACCAGCAGCATGATGCTGCCCCCAGGTGTCACAATTAGGATGTTCTCAGGCTACTCCCTTTTTCCTCCAAACTTAACGATGGTCATAATGGACAAACAGCTCAATTTTAGTCTTATCAGACCACAGGAAAAGTCTACACATATTAATCTCTGAAGGGAAACCTGCCTACAATTTTCAGATCCAACCACTGCAGGATCAATACAACAAGTCCTCTTTTGCACTACACATATACAAACTGGGTTTTTCCATACAATAAGAAGATTCTATGATGTCCAGGACTATAAATTAACCTACTTGATGAACCTGTATATGAAAAAAGATAAATTAGAAGGATGGGGAAATTCGGGGTTAGGCTCCTGCGGGATCAGAAAATAGTGAAAGACAAGGTGTAAAAAATTATCGATTAAAACCCACAATCTATTTGATACTTTGCACAGACAAAATGTCATGCTCAGGGAAAACCTTGGCCCCAATGCACCCAAGGAACCCAGCAATTAAATTAAAGTGTTTAATGTCATTACTAGAGATGAGCGAGCACTAAAATGCTCGAGTGCTCGTTATTCGAGACGAACTTTTACTGATGCTCGAGCATTTTTCGAAGGGACCATGGTTCGGGAATAAAATGTGTTATTTAATTGAAAAGGAATGTCTTCTGATAAGTGATCAGATGTATGCAAACATCTGCAATCTATTCTTCACTGTTCCGCGCGTATATTATCTCCCGACAAGTTAGCAGATGTGAAGAACAGTGAAGAATAGAATAAAAACAGTGAACACAGTGACCACATTTAAGTGAAAAACACAGTGAAGAATAGATTGCAGATGTTCGGCACATCTGCTTACTTGTCGGGAGATACGCTGTCCCGGGATCCGCTTCTCTTCTTCCACTAAAGTCTCCCCGATCTCTCTGCGCTGCTCCCCGATGCCTCTGCGCTGCTCCCCGATGCCTCTGCGCTGCTCCCCGATGCCTCTGCGCTGCTCGCTCCCCGATGTCTCTGCGCTGCTCGCTCCCTGATGTCTCTGCGCTGCTCCCCGATGCCTCTGCTCTGCTCGCTCCCCGATGTCTCTGCGCTGCTCCCCGATGTCTCGGTGCTTCTCCCCGTGTTTTTCAATGTGTTCTTCACATACTATTTTGTTCTTCACATATTATTTTGTTCGCACCATTCCGCGTGTATCTTCCGACAAGTAAGCAGATGTGCTGAACATCTGTAATCTATTCTTCACTGTGTTCTTCACTGTGTTTTTCACTTAAATGATCCTGTGTTCACTGTATTCACTGTTTTTATTCTATTCTTCATTGTTCTTCACTGTGTTTTTTTAATTAAATGCTTGATCTCGAGCAGGGGAAATACTCGTCCGAGCAACGAGCCGTTTCGAGTACCTTAATACTCAAACGAGCATCAAGATCAGACGAGTATACTCGCTCATCTCTAGTCATGAGTTAAGCAGCTGTTGAACAAGTGAAAGTTGACTCAGAAAGCAGAAACATCTGTCCAGAAGAAGAGTTTCTGGATTACTATGTGTTCAGTAGATGAGTTAGCATTGGTCCATGCTCATGCGGGTCATTACTTCCTGCACATACTATGGCCAATCTGGGCAACAACAACCACTGGGAAGGTTCCATTAAAGGACATCTAGCATCAGTTCCACTGATGGTAGACATGCCCTACTAAGAAGTTTCTGAGGAAAGATGTTCCTCAGGACTGCTTTAATTACAACTGTCCTAAGGAATACAAGTCCTGATGGTAAATGGCCTATACTATATATAATTTATCATTAGCATATTAAGCAAACCTGCAAATTAATATTTTCCGATAATAGAAAGGGTTTTCTATAAACAAGGATTTAGGTGAAGTGTTTCTGTAACCTGTGTCCTTTACTCTTCAATCTTAGATTTACGAGGATATTGAAACATTTAGGCAGAAACATGCAGAACAATATTCCTCCCCCTGAGGACAATATGGCAAATATCTCTACGATGACCATGTATTTCCCTCTGCTGCTCAGATAGGCCGGGATGGCACAGATCCAGACACTGCAGAACAGCAGCATGCTGAAGGTGATGTACTTGGCCTCATTGTAGATATCAGGTAATGTCCTCACCATGAAAGCCAGAACAAAGCTCACAGTCACCAGCAACCCCAAATAACCCAACATGAGGTAAAAGGATAGGACAGAACCTTCATTACACTGGATGATGGTCTTCCCAGGATAATCCCGGTTATACTCCTGATATGGAGGAGACACTGACAACCAGATAACTGCATTCACAACCTGAATAGATGAACAGCCCAACACTACTGAGTAAGGAAGCTTCACCCCCACACACTTTCTCCATGGGCTGTCAGGTCTGGTGGCCTTGAAGGCGATGCAGACTATGATGGTCTTGGCCAGGACAGAAGACACAACAACTGTGAAGAAGATCCCAGAGAAGGTTTGTCGCAGCATGCAGGTGATATCCACTGGACGACCGATGAATAGAAACACACAGAGTAAGCTGAACATGAGAGAGCTCAGGAGGATGAAGCTGAGGGTCCGGTTATTGGCTCGGACAATAGGAGATCTCCAGAATACAATGAATATTCCAATAATAAACACAGATATAACAGAGAGTAATATGGAGATGATGGCGAAGAATAAAGCAAGAACATCAGTCTGACGTGACAAAAATTCTAAATTTCTAGCAATACACGAGTTTCTCCCATCATTCGGCCACTCATCTTCAGGACATCTCTTGCAATTTTCGCTATCTATTAAAGAAAATTAAAGTGAACAAAAAAAGGAGTAGGTAAAATTAAGCATAGTTTGTCAGAGGCTACGGTTAAACATTACTTTTCCACCCAAAATTGCAGGTGATAAGCTAGTAAATAAACATATTACTGTAATAACATGGCTGGGAGTTAGCCAGCAGCATTAATGGTTAATCAAAACCAAACCTGGTGGTAGATTTCCATTAAAGGTATTGGCCCAAGTATTTAAACGCATGTGCCCTGTTACTCCACCCAAAAGTGAGAACGAGATTCCCATTGTCCCGTTTGTAGGGGTCTCGCACTTATGGTAGGTTGGGGTACCCGCAGTCAGATCCTCATTAATGATTTCAAAAGGTGTATTCATGTTGGTTAAAATAAATAAAATACATTACGTGGTCTTTAGAATATGAAAAAGATGGATTCGTGTTTGAGCGTTTAATGGTCAACAAACTTGATCATACATGAAATTTACAAAAAATATTTAATGAAATAATCTACCCGTATGATTTGTGACTTCTCCTCCTGGGCACCGGATACAGTCATAGCAGCAGATGTGATATCCTTTCCTCAGAGCTTTTCGGGTTCCTGGTAGACATCTGTCACCACATCGTCCTTTGGGAACCTAGTGGTAAATGATCAGGTACATTAATCAAATGAATAGTTTCCATGTGACACACTACATGCTTCTGTAAGCATATAGTCTCCTAAGGAAAATCTATAGTATTTGCAGGGAAATAGATCACATGTACACAACTTTGTCCCATTACAATAAATCATTATGTGAACTCCACCTTTACACAAGGCATTGCAGACTACGAAGGCTTCAGGGTAATGTTATGGCATACATTAAAATGTTACATGTAATAACTTTGATGATAATGTTAATTCAAGCTTCTAGAAGTAATTCTGGTGAAAGCAAACCTACCAAATTCCCAGTTGCAGCTGTTGTGCTATTCTGATGGGTGAGTAGATTACAGTTGTAATTGAGAGAGCAGACAGCTCCCTGCACTATCCTAGTGCCTCTGCTCCTGTTTGTAGTCGAGACAGCAGACACAATGGGGCTCATTTACTTACCCGGTCCATTTGCGATCCCGTGGCGCATTGTTCGACGTTTATTCAGAGCTTGTCGGGATTCAATAAGGTCGTGCGCCCGATATCCACCAGGTGCTGCCCCGAGGTCCCCAGAGGTCCGCCGGAGTTCACCATCCTCTTCCTGGTGCATGTAAGTGCTTGACACATTTTTTTTTTAAATACCCTGGTTTTTCCAAATCTGTCGGGTTTCGTCGCGTGAAACCCAGCGCCGGTGCAACACAATCCAATCGCGTGCGCCAAAAACCCGGGGCAAAACGGCGCAAACAGGTAATTTCGGGAAACCCAACGAAAATTTGCGATTCCGGCCCTTAGTAAATAAGCCCCAATGTGATCATGTCATCTGCCTGCTTGCTTCAGTGCTACATGCAGCAGCAGAGGAGAGGAACAGCGGGAGAGATATAATACCAGGGGGAGCAGCATGGGGGACAATCTGAGGGGAAGCTTCTGAGTAGTGGCATAATAGGCAGGGAAGTTTCTGGGTGAGGCAATATAAGAGGGGAAGCTGATGGGGAGCAAAATAAGTGGGGGAACTTCTGGATGTGCAGAATGAGAAGGGATGCTGCTAGAGGGGAAGCTGCTGCAACTGCAAAATAAGAGGGAACTGCAGAAGGGCATGATAAAAAGGGAGCTAAGGGGAAACACTAAGAGGGTGAACTACTGGGGGGCACAATAACAGGGGGCTTTAATATAAGGCAGAGCTAGGAACACAATATCAGGATGCTACAAAGTGAGGGGGAGAAGGGGGCCACAATGTGACGGGGAGCTGGGGGGATATAATGTAAGGGGAAGATGGAGGTCACTTATGTGTATAATATACTATGTGAGGATGGAGTCAGGAATGGATCAAAAGGCGTGATTAGGGCAAAAAGAAATTCCACGGTGCGCTAGACACATCTGATCTTCTAGAAAATCCTCTTAGAGCAAAATATGAACTAATTTCGTAACGTAAATCCCAGCAGTATTGCTATAGTGACAAATAGGGCACCAAAAATATAAGAATGCTGCGCTCAGAAAGCGAAAAACCAACAAAGAACATAGAGTGAGCATGTGTTACTAAAAAAGTGTAAAGTTTATTGATATACATTAAAAATAAAACATCACATAATTCTGGGTAGTTGCAAGGCATAAGCCAGGTGCTGGGCAGCTCTCCCTCTATGCGCCTACTACGTTTTAAACTTCAGGTATACTTTGTGATCTGTATTTTAGCGCTCTAACCATTTGTGTTTGCTCATTCAGTATGGATTGTCTCTTTGGGCTCTGCACTATGCACTTTATGATGTTACACTATATTATGCCTATTGTCCATTAAAGACTGCTGCTGCCCAGCACCTGGCTTATGCCTTGCAACTACCCAGAATTATGTGATGTTTTATTTTTAATGTATATCAATAAACTTTACACTTTTTTAGTAACGCATGCTCACTCTATGTTCTTAGTTGGTACATCTGATCTTCTGTTCCTCTTTCGTTCATATAAAGGTTGGTAGGTATGAAAAAGCTTAGTAACCTACCTGCCCGTGTTTCCATGTTACTAGCTGTGGAGTGATTTGGAGCTTCTTCTCTTCGGGAAGTGATGCATCAAATCTTCCGACAGATGTTCTAGATACTACACCCCTTTCATGTTTTCCCACCACCCAGTTCCTTATATCTAGTGGTGTCCTCCAATCTCCATTCTCTGAAAAGTAACTTTCTTCATTTATGTAGCGAGTCAGCTGTAAGAGAGCATAGTAATAGTAGTAATAGTGACCCCGGGAAATAGCAATCTATAGAGCATTAGTATCACATGGGCTGCAGATTGTAATAAGTATCTTTAATAACACATCCCCATGTCCATCCTTACTTTACTCCATTTACAGATCTCAAGATGGGAAGATGTTTAAAATATTAAAACCTTAACCTCCAATAACTCTTTTAACCCCCAGTTCTCCCCCATTTGCCTTTCATGCTTAATGAATCCTTTTTTAGTTAATTCGAAAATAGCAAAGACTTCTGCATTTACTTCAATAAGACTACATGGGAACAGTGAACATAGTGAATAGTGGAGCACAGTGTGAAAGAAAGTTTATAATCTAAATCATGACTCATAATAGGCTTGTCGACTTAAAAAAAAACAGTTTTGAGGTTCTCTAAATTGTGATCTTTTCCTACCTCCATTATACTTGGGATCTATAGAAAATAAGGCTCCATTCTAAATACCTACAAGTGGTCAATATACATGTGTTGAGGAGAGGGGGGGAGGAGGAAACAGTGTATCTGTCTGTAAATCCATATCACAAAAGGGCTATTGTAGCCTCATATGCTCATTAGCATAATTTTACTAGTTGATTTTAGAAGGAAGGAGGCCATGGATAACAAATATGAGACAATTATCTATTATGCCTGGATCAATGAGTAAGTTTGATCATGCTGGATCATGCTGGATCATGCTGGATCATGCTGGATTGTGATGGTAGTCTTCATTTAAGCTTAATGGACTGACTAGACTGTATTGATATTCTGGTCCAAAAAAGAAGGCAACTAAATTAGTATCTGATACAATTGGAGTAATAACTTACCGTATATACTCGAGTATAAGCCGCCCCGAGTATAAGCCGAGACCCCTAATTTTAACACAAAAAACTGGAAAAACCTATTGACTCAAGTATAAGCTGAGGGTGGGAAATGCACTGGTCACAGCCTCTCAGTATATAGCCGGCCCCAGTAGTATACAGCCTGCCCGGCCCCTGCCCGTAGTATACAGCCTGCCCGTCCCCTGCCCATAGTATACAGCCTGCCCGGCCCCTGCCCATAGTATACAGCCTGCCCGGCCCCTGCCCATAGTATACAGCCTGCCCGGCCCCTGCCCATTGTATACAGCCTGCCCGGCCCCTGCCCATTGTATACAGCCTGCCCGGCCCCTGCCCATAGTATACAGCCTGCCCGGCCCCTGCCCATAGTATACAGCCTGCCCGGCCCCTGCCCATAGTATACAGCCTGCCCGGCCCCTGCCCATAGTATACAGCCTGCCCGGCCCCTGCCCATAGTATGCAGCCTGCCCGGCCCCTGCCCATAGTATACAGCCTGCCCGGCCCCTGCCCATAGTATACAGCCTGCCCGGCCCCTGCCCATAGTATACAGCCTGCCCGGCCCCTGCCCATAGTATACAGCCTGCCCGGCCCCTGCCCATAGTATACAGCCTGCCCGGCCCCTGCCCATTGTATACAGCCTGCCCGGCCCCTGCCCATTGTATACAGCCTGCCCGGCCCCTGCCCATTGTATACAGCCTGCCCGGCCCCTGCCCATTGTATACAGCCTGCCCGGCCCCTGCCCATTGTATACAGCCTGCCCGGCCCCTGCCCATTGTATACAGCCTGCCCGGCCCCTGCCCATTGTATACAGCCTGCCCGGCCCCTGCCCATTGTATACAGCCTGCCCAGCCCCTTAGTGTATACAGCCTGCCCAGCCCCTTAGTGTATACAGCCTGCCAGCCCCTTAGTGTATACAGCCTGCCAGCCCCTTAGTGTATACAGCCTGCCAGCCCCTTAGTGTATACAGCCTGCCAGCCCCTTAGTGTATACAGCCTGCCAGCCCCTTAGTGTATACAGCCTGCCAGCCCCTTAGTGTATACAGCCTGCCAGCACCCCTGCCCACAGTACAATTCATTTAGGAAACAAAACAAACACTTTCCTCACCTTCCGATGTCCACGCAGCAGGTCCTCTTCTATACTGCGATGCTCCGGCATCGGCTCCGTGTCCCCGAGCGGTCAGTCGCAGGGATCGTGACGTCAGCCGCTCGGCACACACAATGATGTCTGCGAGCGGCTGACGTCACGATCCCTGCGACGGACCGCGTGGAGACACGGAGCCGATGCCGGAGCATCGCGGTATAGAAGAGGACCTGCTGGGTGGACATCGGAAGGTGAGTAAAGTGTTTATTTTGTTTCCTAAATGAATTGTACTGCGGGCAGGGGGGCTGGCAGGTTTTTCATGACTCGAGTATAAGCCGATGTGAAGTTTTTCAGCACATTTTTTGTTTTCTGAAATATGGAGCTGATTAAAGTCTTATGCCCAAGGAGTAAGAGGTCTGATTCATCCCTGGGACATAAATGGTGGTGGAGGTTGATCACTGGGTTTGAGGAAGATGTTGTAGATCAAGGATAGAAAATGAGACTAGAGGTCCCTGCCGGTACATACACTTGCAAAGGAAATGGCTTCAAAATCAAATGGGGGAAGAGGGAGCAGGGAGTCAAGAAAGCACTGAAGAGTGAAAGATCATTATGAACTGAGAACTGCTACTCCAGAGGCTTCTGCTATGTCAAGAAAAAAATGTCAGAGCGGAAATGGGAGACTCTGTATATGACAAAACACCTCCAATGATGGAAGAGATTATCTTCCAAACCTGGGAGAAGAAGGGAGAAGGGGACCACTGACTATGGGAGAGAGGAAGACCTTCAAATGGTCATGGTTGAGCTTAGTTGATTGAGGAGAGGCAACTCGACCAAGGGGCAGCCAAAAATCAAAAGTTGGAACAAAAAGAATTGCTGTTCTTGAGACACCAAAGGTTTGGTCTTGCCATAGGAACACCAATCCACTGCTTGCATTAGATGGCTCAATACTGAGATCTAAACTCAGGAACAACCAGACCAGCTCTGTGATTGGGTCTGTTTTGGATGTCCCTCTTTTTTTGATCACCAATATGGTAAAAAAATGACCATGGCAGGGAAATAGGGAGTACTTGGAAAACCTCAGGCCTCTTACTGAATATGGGTGCAAACTCTGCCAGTTCCAACCAGTAGACCAGGTCGGCCTGAATTGTTTGCTCTAGTCTCCACCAGAACTCCAGCAGAGACATACTAAATGTGGTAAACCCAGGTTTATTAAAGTCTTTGCCTGTTTTCAGGTGCAGCTTGCACATGTATTTAAGAGTGTTTGCACCAGTTTTGTTTTGCGGCTACACTTTGGGTGCCAACACACAAAACTGTGCACTAAAGGTGCATTCCAGTGCTAATTCGGTCACAACATAATTGTGCAACACGCCCTTAGGCAAAGTGTACCAGAATAAAAATTAGTTACAAAGTGATCATGGTTAGCTTTTTAAACCAAATCTTGAAAATGTCCATTATAAACATAAAAGTAAAACTATTTTTACAAGGACTAACAAAAATATGTGCAAAAATCATCACACAGTTGTAATATTTGTGCTGGCATCATCCTTGGTCAAAAAGATGAGGCAGAGTAGGGACCCATAAATATTGTTTTCTCCTTACTAGTGTGAGCACTAGTCTGTTTCTTCCCAGCAGTCTTCATTAATTATGCACTATTGACAGGAGTCTCTTTTCTAGTTCACTCATTGGTAAGCAGCTAAGATAAACAGAATCCAGGGTTATGACATCACGCAAAAGGTCCTGGTCCTGGTCCTCTCTGCCTTTTAAAGGTCATACTTGACCGAGGTTATATTTTTTCTTCTTATATCTGACATCTTCTGATCCCTTGGCTTGTCTTTCTGGTATTCCTTATTGTCTATCGATTGGGTACTTTGTTATCCTCTTATTTGTTTTTCTTGTCCTTTTCTGTTGTTATCACTTAGAGTTAAAGTGTAACCGTGGAGATACTGACAAAAAATAGTATTAGCCGAGCTGGAGGGAAACTTTTTTTTAACATTTCCAGCAATACCTAAATCAAGCTTTTGGGTTTTTTCCTATCCTGAGATATAGCCTCATATATTTGTCTTCCCTTCTTATACAATCATATTCAGCTATTACTGAAGTGGGCGGCAGTTCCTGGTTGTGACAACAGCTAAGGGCAGTTAGGTCAGAGCATTTAGGGCATTCATGTGAATAAGGACAGCAGGCCTGTGATATCAGTCTCATGCTTGTGATATCATTCAAGGTCCTAAGGCCTTTCACTTGAGTCAGGACAGCTTATTTGTAATTGGAGGAATTGGAGCATGTGATGAGTCACATGCTTGTGACATCACTCAAGGTCATATTTTCTTGCGCTCCTCTACTACTGCCCCTCGGAACAAGCCTCCTCTCTTCCTGTACAGTTTCCCATGGCTACAAGTTAGCAAAACAAAAGGAGAGTAGTCTATGAGGACAAAGTTAAAACTACTGAACACCTGCAGGTAGCTTATTAAAGGAAATGAGAGACTTGCTTAGTTTTACTTAGTGCAGAGTTAGGCAAAGGTTTTTATACTTTGCAGTTGTATTTTAAGCAGAGATTGTCACCCAGTTACTGACCACCAACTAGAGTGGTTTTGAGTAAGTAGGTGGTGACCTTTTAATGGGTTCAGTTTTACTGTATATTTCTGTCTCTCAATTCCCAGCCTTCCTCGTTCATTAACAAACAACACGTTAAAGTGAAACGAGACTCACCCAAACTCAATCTCAACTTTACCCATCTCCCCCACATGTATCATGAAAAGCAGAACAAATTCTGTTTATTTTCATAATCTTTATATTCCAGATAAATACTAAATGTATAAATAGAAATGGAATTTAAGGTAAACATAATACTCACTCTCCTTCTATAATCAGGTATCTTCCAGGTATTTGGTTTCTCATTGTTATTACGATTACTATAGACTGTATGTAAAGCCTGAGCCATGATATAGACAGCCGCATACACCTGGTAAGGAGTTGTATCTTCTGTAATATAATACTTTATACTACGATTCTTCTCCTCATCAGAACAGTGGCGGTACTGACCTCTACTAAATAACGGAATAAGAGAATCTTTCAATGAGTTACCCAAAAAGCATTTAGATACAGTCATCCAGATTTCTTCCAGTAACACATCAGAGGGTTGGTCAGATACTAGTAAAATATTCAAAGACTCTATGGCAGTAATTTTGCTTCTGGGGATAGAAAACACTAAACTACAATTAGCCGGAGCTTTGCCTCCTACGGCATCTACAAGCTCCTCTGCAAGTGACCATGAGCTTGGAAGTACAAGGGTCTTGTTTTTCAAAACATCTTCTGCGTTGTACAAAATCCTGACATAATATAAACTATAGGTGCCACATATAATAATAACATCAGTGGATGATGTCTGTAAAGCTGTAGGGATGTAGTTAGAATTATATAAAGATACAAGAATGCGGAATTCCACACAAATCTGATGATCTGTAAATTCTTTCAGTAACAGCTGTAACTCCTGCCGTCCACTGTCATCATCTGAAGTGATAATCCCGACCCAATCCCACCGGAGTCTCTCTAAGAGCTTCACAATGGCTGAAATTTGTATCTTGTCATCAGGAACCATCCGGAAGAAGTTTGGGAAAACCCTCCTATCACTCATCTGAGGATCTCTGGCTCCATAACTGATCTAAAGAAAAAAAAAACAATGATCACTTTATTATATAAAACCATGTTGTGAAAGGAAACCCTTTAGGAGAATTTAAGCCCCAAACCGCCACCACGTTAATGTAGACAAACAACACAAATTTTTTGCTGTGCCCCATTTATTACTTTGAGTTTAAAACTGTTGTGTTCTACTTTACACCTTCATAGAGTCATTTTTAAACTAGGTGCCACAATGTGGTGCAAAGTCTAAAAATATTTGGCACATGGGCAATTTTCTACCTGTCCGTGCCCCTTTTTAGGAGATCACACCCCTTTCCACAGCCTCTTCCCCTTAGTCATACAAGTCAGATAAGTGTTGAAGCAGGTTTTGATCAACGTGCAAGAAAGCATTTTCTTGCACCAACTACCCCAGAAGTCTGGAAGCCTAATATATTGCCCCCATTGAGTGCTAAAAGATTTAAGATTTAAAAGCCCAGTTAACCCTTTGTGGCTGTTGGGTATCCAAATCAAACAAACAATAATGCAGCTGCTTCCTGATATTACTGGGTGGAAAAACCCAAGATTTTTTGGCTTTCCTAACCCACTAATACCAGCCAGCATCTGCCCCACTGTTAGTGTTTGTTTGTTTTTTTTTACAAATTAAAAGGTGTGTATATATATGGGGTTTTTTTTCATTCAAATAAATATCTCCATAACCCCACCTCTCCTTGTTAAAATGTAACAAAATATACAAAACATAGATTAAGCATAGCTGGAGAGAACCTTTGAAAACAATTCCATTGATAGCTTCATGATGCTTGCTTCTTCCTATTCTGAGATATGGGGCTAACAGATTTATTAGGCTATCTTTAAACTCTCTCGGGACGGGACTTCCTGGTTGTGACATCAGCAATGGGTAATGATGCCAATAGCACTCAGAGTGTAAACATACATACCATTCCGGGTACATAATTGGATGACCTGAAGCATGTGATGAAGTCACATGCTTATGACATCACTCAAGGTCCAAAAAGAACCAGCAAGTGCCAGAACCGTCGTTAAAAGTGTTTCAGCTTTGGGATGGGGCTACCAGCAGTGCAGAGGTTGCTCAGGAATGGCAGCTGGCAGGTGTGAGGCATCTGCACGCACTGTGAGTCTGCAGAGACTCTTGGAGCAAGGCCTGGTGTTAAGGAGGACAGCAAAGAAGTCACTTGTCTCCAGAAAAAACATCAGGGACAGATGAATAGTCTGCAAAAGGTAGAGGGAGTGGACTGCTGAGGACTGGGGTAAGGTCATTTTCTCTGATGAATCCCCTTTTTGATTTTTTGGAACATCTGGAAAACATCTTGTTGGAAGTGAGCGATCCCACCAGTCTTGTCTCATGCCAACTGTAAAGCCTCCTGCAACCATTCATATGTCGAGTTGCTTCTCAGCCAAGGGAATCGGCTCTCTCACAGTCTTGCCTAAAAACACCTCCATGAATAAAGAATTGGACCATAATGTCCTCCAAGTGCAACTTCTCCCGACCGTCCAAGAGCAGTTGATACCTTTTCCAGCATGATGGAGCACCTGCCATAAAGCAAAAGTGAGGACTAAATGGCTCAGGGAACAAAACATAGAGATTTTGGGTCCATGGCCTGGAAACTCCTCAGATCTTAATCCTATTGAGAACTTTATGGTCCATCATCAAGAGATGGGTGGACAAACAAAAAACAAAAACTTGTGACAAAATGCAGCAGTGATTGTGCAGGAATGGATGGCTATCAGTCAGGATTTGGTCCAGAAGGTGATTGAGAGCTGCCAGGGAGAATTACAGAGGTCCTGAAGAAGAAGGGGCAACACTGCAAATACTGATGTGCTGCAGTAACTCATTGTAACTGTCTATAAAAGCTTTTGTTACACATAATATGATTGTACTTGTATTTCTGTATGTGATAAAAACATCTGACAAACCAGAGGGCAACAGATCATGTGACAATATAATATTTGTGTCATTCTCAAAACTTTTGGCCATGACTGTAGATACAGATTCCCATGGCAACCAAGAAAACAAAGACAGCCAGAGTGACAAGGTAAAACCACTGCTTGCAGGTAAACTGATACCCCATATGTGGTGAGTTGTTCTTTTTCAGTCGTATTATATTAGGAGTTGGATAGGTATCCGCTCGTCTTCCCGGGTCGGCACTTCGCCAGCTGCAGTTGCAGGTAAAATCCTTGGACGGCAGCTAGTTCCGGATGCACGAGTCTGGTCTTCTGACTGGAAACCTGCACCTTCTTATTGTTGGTTCCGCTAGTCTCAGAGTGATCCCGACTCCGTTCTCATTGAAGAAATGAGACGCAATAGTGCAACAGGTTTTTCTGTTTAAATTATGAAATAGTTTAATCGATATACTTACAAAACATAAAGGCTTTCAATATTATAATATTGTACGTTCGGTCCTCCTTGCCCGACTCAGAGTTTTAGAATACATAAAAATAATTTGTTCTTCACGATACTTAATATATCTTAGTGATTATAATATATCAAATATGCAATACAGTGCATTAATGTTTTTAGGGCTATCAAGTTTACTATTATTATTGTTTATGTTGTATTGAAGGATGTAAATTGTTTCCCAAAAGAATTTGTTAAAGGAGTATGCCAATATCGTTAACTCCTAGATAGATTAGGGGAAAACGTGTCTTTTAAAAATACACACAAAAAATTATGAATACATTTTAATAATATTCATAATAATATTAAAATTAATAATAATCATAATATTCATAAAAATACAATGACATTTCCCCATATAATTAAAAAAATCGCCCACTAAACTACAAAAAGCATTGCCTTAGTTACCCCATTTGCCTGAGACTAAACATATTGTGGCTTATTTACTAAGGGTCCCGCGGACGTATTTTCATAGGGTTTCCGGGAATTTTACAGGGTTCGCGCCAGGGATTGTGTCACATGCGATTGTTTTGTGTCGCAATCACACTGGCCTTTGACGCAACACAAATCGGGGGACGGGCCGTCGGACGATCCGACTGATATAGACTACACACTGGATTTAACAATTCATGGGCATTCCGGCGTACATTCCGGATAGGTAATTGTGCAGGGACCGGGTAAGTAAATGTGCCTCATTATATATCAAAACGACCAAAACAAATTGGGAACTCGTTAGCAATCTTCATTTTGAGTTAATTTGAAAATTAAATTAGTACTATAAATTACGAAAAAAAAGGCTTTTTTCCACTTTTAACTCTATATAAAAATGAAAAAAAAGTTTCAACTTTTATTACCTTTTAAACTAGCTATATGTGTCCCAAAAAAAACCACCACAAAAATTTTAACTTGCAAAAAAAAAAAATTTTTGCCCTTAAACCGACGCAAACAAAAATTCGCTAAAAATACCTGGTCTTTTCAGGCTGCGTCACTAAGGAGTTCATCTTAACATGCCGGGAACGCCTTAAAAAAACATATAAAAAGCAGGTCAGAGCGCCATGACGAGCTGCTCAATATTCACGCCTCTCACGAGACATCACCCAGCATGGGATAGGGAGCAGACAAAGGGCCTGAATAATTGTGTCCCAGCACTCCGGCCTGCTTTTTCTAAGCCTTTTATTTTGTGGCATGCCAAGATTAAAGAAGACAAGCGCCAGGATCAAGATGAAGAGGAGTATAGTTCAGAATGTTCAGTTTTATTTGGCTTATAGCTTATGGTAGATTTCCTTTAAGTTTGGTGCAACAAAAGCTTGTAAAAAGACAATTGCAAAATCCAAGGGACGGAGACTATTCTTTAATGAACAAACCACATAAATAAGCCAAATACACACACAACAGACATTGTGCAGGACATAATAATCTGGGGAAAAGACTCTGCAGCATATATACCAACAATCCCATAGGGGAAAAAAAAAGAAAACAAAAAGGACAAACATAATGTACTTATCAGAAAATGAAAGACACATTGTGCCATGCTTAAATATACATAGGGAGCGTGGTTTAGTCTTCAAACAATGCTGTGTTTTAGTATGACACACACATGACAGCCGCCGCTCTTAGAATTGCTTCACTCTTCAATTCCATAGGCACTTAAAGAGGTCAAATTCACCAAATAAGTGAAGCGGGAACACAGCATTTCTTTTCATCTATCAGTGTCCGCTTTTAATCAGTATTGCTAAAGCCAAAAACAGACAGGAGTGGATCCAAAACAGAAATGACCAGTAAATAGGATACTTGCATGTCCTCTGTGTTCTGTATCCACGCCTGCTTTTGGCTTTCAATCCTCAGACTTTTCATTCCTTCTGACAGATGAAATAAAGGGGAAAACCAAACATAGTAACATCAAAGAGCAGTGGAGGGTGAAAATAGCATTATGGAAATCATAGGGTGTTCCAGGGAGACAGCGCTCAGTTTGCCGCAGCAGGAGTAGGCCACAGAGTGGAAAAATGATAAGTTTTGGAGGTGGCGGCAACATGGTAGGCCACAGAGTGGCACAATGACATAATGTGGAGTTGCCAGCTGCAGCAGCAGTATGAAGACAGAGAGGGCGCAATGACAATTTCTGGAGTTGGCAGTAACAGGGGAGGCTACATTGTGGCACAATGAAGAAGTTTGAAATGAATTTGAAGTTGAACTTTTCAATTTGAATTTGAAGCTTAGAGACACCACATGCATCATACATTACAGCTTCCCTGAAAATATAATGTCTTTGCCAAAAAAGAACTGCAAAGGTGGCACCAGCAGCATCATGAGGTCAGAGAGTGGCACAATGAAAAATTCTTTAGCTGGCAGAAACATAGGAGGCTACATTGTGGCACAATGATGAAGTTTGAAATAAATTTGAAGTTGAAATTTAAAATTTAAATTTGAATTTGAAGATTAGAGACGCCACATGGATCATACATTACAGTTTTCCTGAAAATATTATGTCTTTGCCAAAAAAGAACGGCAAAGAAGGCAGCAGAAGAACATGAGGTCAGAGAGTGGCACAATTACAAATTCTGGAGCTGGCAGCATTATGGGGGGGCCCCAATGTGGCACAATGACAGAGTGTGGAGGTGGCGGCAACATGGTCGGCAACAGAGTGACACAAAGACAGAGTGTGGAGTTGGCAGCTGCAGCAGCAGTATGAAGACAGAGAGGGCACAATGACAATTTCTGGAGCTGGCAGTAACAGGGGAGGCTACATTGTGGCACAATGAAGAAGTTTGAAATGAATTTGAAGTTGAAATTTTCAATTTAAATTTGAATTTGAAGATTAAAGACACCACATGCATCATACATTACAGCTTCCCTGAAAATATCATGTGTTTGCCAAAAAAGAACTGCAAAGATGGCACCAGCAGCATCATGAGGTCAGAGGGTGGCACAATAATAAATTCTTTAGCTGGCAGAAACATGGGAGACTACATTGTGGCACAATGACGAAGTTTGAAATAAATTTGAAGTTGAAATTTTCAATTTAAATTTGAATTTGAAAATTAGAGACGCCACATGGATCATACATTACAGTTTTCCTAAAAAGAACGGCAAAGAAGGCAGCAGAAGAACATGAGGTCAGAGAGTGGCACAATTACAAATTCTGGAGCTGGCAGCAATATGGGGGGGGGGGCACAGAATGGCACAATGACAGAGTGTGGAGGTGGCAGCAACATGGTATTCCAAAGAGTGGCAAAATGATAGAGTGTGGAGGTGGCGGCAACCTGGTAAGCCACAGAGTGGCACAATGATAGAGTGTGGAGGTAGCGTCAGCAGAAGCAGCAGCAGGAGCCCACAGATGGCAGAAACATGGTGGCAGCAACATGGAAAGCCACAGAGTGTCCCGATGATAGAGTGGGGAGATGGCGGCAGCAGCAGCAGGAGGTCAGAGAGTATCACAATGACATCCTGTAGAGGTGACATCCTGTAGAGGCAGCAACCTGGAAAGCCACAGAGTGGCACAATGACAGAGTGTGGAGTTGACGACAACCTGGTAAGCCAGAAAGTGGCACAATGATATAGTGTGGAGGTGGCGTCAACAGCAGCAAGGGCCCACATAGTGGCACAATGATAGAGTGTGGAGTTGGCTGCAACCTGGTAAGGCACAGAGTGGGACAATGATAGAGCATGGAGGTGGCATCAGCAGAAGCAGCAGCAGGAGCTCACAGATGGCACAATGACAGAGCGTGGAAGTGGCGGCAACCTGGTAAGCCACAGAGTGGCACAATGATAGAGTATGGAGGTGGTGGCAGCAGCAGCAAGAGCCCACAGGGTGGCACAATGACAGAGTGTTGAGGTGGCAGCAACATGGGAATCCACAGAGTGGCACAATGACAGATTGTGTGTATGTATAGTATCTAACCAATTGCGTGGATTGGTGCTTGGTGCAATTATACTTACAATGACAGATTGTGTAGGTGGCGGACAATTACAGTTCCTAGCAAAGATGGTAGAAGGCAGATGGAGCAACTGGCAGCAGATTTTGGAGCAAATGACTCTGAGGGACTCCTAGCCTCCATCTCCACTGTATACTGCCACGGTGCTTCTGGGTCATCTGCCTCGTCTTCTAGCCCCACACATCCGGGCTACCGGGCACCTTGGAAGAAACAGATAAGCTCAAGGACTGGCCCAGCTTCTGTTCTACATATTTGTGAAGTATTGGTACTGCCTTTTTGGAAAATAAATTTCGGCTTGGAACACTCCCCCTCAGTTCGTCAAAAGCCATTAGTTCTCTGAGTTCTCTGAGTCCACTACTTGGAAAGGGAGGTACTGCAGCACCAACAACTTGTACAGGAGCATGGTCAGCTTCTGCATCTTAGGATGGCTGGATACATACAGTTGTCTCTTTGTAATCGCCCCGTGCCACGACTGCTGGCGCTATGCAAAGCGAGGAGCAGGAGCATCTGGACCGAGAGATAATGTCAAAGCGGGGTTTGTACCCTGCGGCCGTTTGGCTCCTGCCAGTAGCTGCTCGCTGCCCGCTTCGCTGTCTGACGCACAAGCTGACACCCCCTTCTCCTGACTATGATGATGAATCCCTGGCTTCACGCGGCTCCCAAGTGTGATCGGCTACATCATCATAGATTTGTGTTTCCCTGTCCTCCTCAATGGTCTTAGTATGCATATAAGTTTCCGTGCCCCTCTCCACATCTCTACTTTCCCACCTACTGCACAAAGCAGCGGATGTCTGCCCCACCTCTTCACTGCCAAGCAGCTGCTGACTGTCCTCAAAGAAACAAAAAAGAACTGCTATTTGGGGTATACAGATCCCCCAAGACGGGGGAAATCACTACAGAAAGTATGTGGATTTCACACAGTTTTCTTCCTATTCACGTCAGCAACAAAAAAGAACTGCTATTTGGGGTATACAGATCCCCCAAAATGGACACCCTTGGATTGGAGCAGAAATCACTACAGAAAGTGGGTGGATTTCACACAGATTTCTTCCTATTCACCTCAGAAACAAAAAGAACTGCTATTTGGGCCACCCAGATCCACTAAAATGGACACCCTGCGATTGGAGCAGAAATCACTGCAACAAGTATGTGGATTTCACACAGATTTCTTCCTATTCCTTTCAGAAACAAAAATGAACTTCTATTTCGGGTATACAGATCCCCCAAAACCGACACCCTGGGATTGGAACAGAAATCACTACAGAAAGTATGTGGATTTCACACAGATTTCTTCCTATTCACTTCAGCAACAAAAAAGAACTGCTATTTGGGGTATACAGATCCCCCAAAACGAACACCCTTTTTGGGGGATCACTACAGCACAGTACAGTAGAAGCAGCTGGAAGCTACAGGCAGTACATGCTGTGTGAAGTGCCGAGATTTGATAGTCTGTGTGACATCACATAAGCCTACCGGTCGCTGATTGGCTTACAGGTCTGCACATGATATCAAGGGTGTTCCTTTTTCCTTCCCAGAGTTCTCTGCTCCTTGTAACATTTTGGTAATAAAGGAGAAAAAAAAAAACTTTATTCCCATGAATCACCCTAAACTTCGGATTCGGATCTTCAGATTTCAGGAAGTTTTCCTGAAATTCTAACCGAATTCCAATTCCGAAAATCAATTCGCCCATCTCAAAAATTAATATGTAAAACTGGACATGAAAAAAATACTGACTGACTAGGCAAGGAACCTCAGACCAACGGGCAACAACACTTCAGGAGGCTTCCTTAAAGGTGACCAAATCCTGAATTTCTGATTTTGTATCTCATGTGGATCTGTTATTGCATCTATATAGTAAAATTGGTTCTCTTGTTATGTACAGAGTACTTGATTCCACCTTGTCAATACTTTGTTCTGTTATGGTATCTATGTAGTTAACCTGCTTCTGTCTCTGTATTTGCACATTAAGTTTGCATCTATTAATGTATCTTTGTAATACATTTGCTTCTGCTACCATATATATGCAGTAAGTTTGCTTCTTTAAATATAGAAACCATAACAATATTCGTACACTCACAAGCATTTTCGAAAGTAAATGGGCAGAGGCATTAGCTTAAAGTCACCAATAGGGGCATAAACCTTACAAATGGCCAGAGCAGCATCAACACTGAATACTAAATAACTTCAATATCACAACATGTGTCAAATACATCCATCATGCAATACAAAACAATAAACTTATTGATCCCTGAGTTGCAGTGTACATAGCTATGGATTGGAATAGACATGGACTGCTGATACCTCACTTCTCGTACTCCATTGTTGGAGTAGTATTTGATGAATAGGTTTCCTGCAAATAATGTAAAATTGATAAAGCCTCTCACATGACAGACAATATCAATTCAACTGAGTATTACCAGGACCTTTTTGTGATTTTAGCCAGTCTGTTATGCTTTTCTTTTATCATTGGTCCACCCCAGTAGACAATGGCACAGCACACAGGTTCTATGCTTTCAATGGTCAATTTGTAAAACATCCTAAGGATTTTATTACAGATGTTCACTTGAGCTTCCTGAGACGTACAATGTGGATGAGGCTTTTTTTACTTCCATGTTGCAGTCACTCTCTGTGGATCTCTATAGTTGTACTACTTATTGACGTGGTAAGGTCCTCACTATGACTGTGACAAGTTAAAGTATTGTGGTAGACATATCTGTATCTCACAATTCAAGCTTTGAGCCAACATTTTAGATACATATTCATACATTAATATTTACCATATTTTTCGGACTATAAGGCACACAAAAAATCCTTTGATTTTCTCAGAAATCAAAGGTGCGCCTTATAGTCCAGTGTGCCTTATATATGAACCGTACTTACAGGCAACAACTGCCTTGAACTGTGCACAGGTCTGCCACCTGCTGGTCATTCATCCTTTTTGTCAGGTGCACCTTATAATCTGGTGTGCCATAAATATGAACCTAGACGCAGGCATTTATTGAAGGTGTGCTTTAAATCTGGTGCACCTTATAGTCCGGAAAATACAGTAGTCTATTTCTGTCCATACCTGAGTATATCCATAGAATCCTAACAGCTGGGCCATGGGGAGAGTAGTGGCTGAGTGTAAGTCTCCAATGAATCCCACCACCGCGTCCTTCTCCTTACATGAATAGTTTGGAGCTGTTACTGTGTGTCCGGACAGTATCTGCAGAACATCTTTTATAACTTTTTTCACATTTCCACAGGAGTCATATATATGATATCCCAGAGTGACATTGGGAAGAATATCAGTGCGCTGGTTAATTTCTTCTACGGCAATGAGAAAAGCCCTGAGATGCAAATATTCCCTGGGATGAGCCCTGTGAAGCAATGTTAGAAAATTGTGTAACTAGACATCAGAGATGAGTGCATCATCCAAATAACCTGAATGTGTAAATTTGTTTTTGTAGTGGAACTTGTACAACAGATGTCATTCACCTGCTGAGTTAAAGGGCATGTGCCACCAGAATGAAAGAATGTATGCAAATGAACCTTCATCCTGGTGGTAGATGCCCTTTAAAGTCTTTCACTTGTCAACCCTTTAACAACATTTAATGTATCTATGTGTCAAACGTCAGCTACGGGTGTTTGGAGAGGACTCACAGGCTGAGCCCTCTCCATACACATTGAATGTTTGCTGCATATTGCAGCAAATACCCCCCCAGTAACACCAGCATCATCTTAGCTTAGACTTCTTCTTTCAACTGTTTTGTTGTCCTCAAGAGGCCAATATGATTGAAAGTTGTGGAAGAGCAGGTAGCAATAAATTACTACTTAAATCGCCGTGTTGGCACTTTGCAATAAGTAAGTGTGTTTTGGTTGTAGTTTGGGCACCCGGTCTCTAAAAGGTTCGCCATCACTGCCCTAGGGCGTGCATTGTTCATTTTTTATAAATGTTTTTATTTTCCCTTCCCATCCCCCTTTCTATGCTCGGTGATGAATAACAGCCAGTAGTAGCTTTCATATTAGAATATTTGTTCCAAGCAAAGCAGAAACTGGAACTAAGAAACAACTAACAGATTGTTCATCTCTACTAGACATCAGATGTTTGATGTTTCCTCCTGTTTATGTCCCTTATGTCCTTACTACTGGTAGATAAGAAGTGATGGAAAGGTGAAGGAGTAGAAGGAATGGGTGACCAATGTTGTTTTCTCATCTTTACGTTCAGGAAGATTTTCTAACAATCCAAAATTACTTTGTCTACTATTAGGGTCACAATTTTTAAGCCATAACTTCATTGTTTTACTGCTTCATTGTTGAACTGCTTCTCCCAAAAAGTGGTTTTCTGCATCTCCACTTGGAAAATTCTGAGATTATCTTCATCTACCCTTCACATTATTAAGAAAATAAACCATGAAATCTTCTCTTCAACAGATCGTTAATGTCTTCTATGACCCAGTGAACACAATCAGATGATAATTTAGATGAAATGTTAAACCTGTCCTAACATATCCTACCATTTATATATGAAGCCTCATAGCATGGAGAGAAGTGACTAAGTCACCTGCAGACCAGATCCCAGTCACAAGTGTCTCAAGTTCCATAAAACAATAACTTTCCATAGAAAATGTGATCAGTCTTATCTTTCAGCTCTCGATTCTTACTTACCCCGTACACATCTGGTTGTACATAGGATTCCCATTCAGGTACCACCATGACACCCAGCAATGAACAGTGAAGATCCCCCCAATAATGATGTCTCCTTCCTGAGAATATTTGTACTCAAAGGTATAATTCTTCATGACAAGATCACATTGTCCTACATTGTCCTGAATATCAGATCTGCAGAAAATCTCACAGAGAAGTAATAACAATAGTAACATGGACAGTAGTAGATAACAGTGATACATGTGCTGGTATCTGCTGGTATCTGAGCAGGTGTATCACACGCAGCAGCACAGGGACGTGAGGGATCACTCAGCTCTGCTGCTGGCTGGAGGCAGGGAGAGGCTTATATAACCAGTTACAATGTCTTCTACTGCTAAAATAATACACATCTCTACTAGAATACAGCCTCCAAAAAGGCACAATCACCGGGGAGAAAAAAGTAGGTAACCGAGAAAGGAAGACATCAGGTTTGTAACAAACTTATTTTCTATTGCTTTGATTAGAAGATCCGTGAATATTCAGAATAATAAAAAAGGAAAAAAATGTAAAGGGATATCAATATCATACATAAAGATGCTGTAACCAGGGTTATATTTAGTGTTGATTTTGCTCCAGGTATTAAGCTAATGCCTCTCTCCATAACCTCCCTACTTGCATGTGTCTAGAATAACATCATCAAAGCAGAAGTCCTGTACGGCGCTCTTGCAATCAATAGTATTTAAAGAAGCAGTTACTATTGATAGGTTTACTAAATTGGCTGGGAATTTAGAGACCTCTTAATTAAAAAAAATTATGCCCCCAGCCTTCCCAAGCGCACATTACCTTCTTAGCAATCAGGGCTGGGAGTCTGTGGAGCCTCTGGGCCACCACGGGAAATGGTACTAGCCGACCTGGGACCAGAATCTAAGTGGCACCCGGTTTTCACTAGAACCCGCCTCAAAGTGGGATGGTCTTGCTGCGACGGGATACCACTAGGTCGTTCCACAGGTGCGACTAGCCTGTGGTGGCTACCAAGGTAGTAATACAGGAGACAGTCTGTACCCGGGGTGACGGAAGGAGAATAGCACAAGAAGGCCACTTCCTACAGACTCAATAGTAGTGAGTATACAGAATCTGAGACACAAATCATTCATTCCATATATTCTTGAAATATGTTTATTTTGATCAATGAATTCTGTTGCAGGCTCCTGCGTTCCCGTCCTAAAAAAATAAAATAAAATAAAGAAAAATTGTGCAAAAAAGAGAGAGCTATAGTGGGGCGCTAAACGATGTAGTGTGGTGGAGTGTCAACACCAGACCGGCACTAAATGACTGATTCTCCTCACACCAATACTAATATTAATGCATTTATATAGTATTGGTGTGAGGAGAATCAGTCATTTAGTGCCGGTCTGGTGTTGACACTCCATCCATGTTTAGAAATTTGCTAAAAATGTCCCTGTTACTAGAGCCTTTCCAGGCCTCATCACTACATTTACATTAGAAGGCACCGGTTACTACTAACTGGCAACACCTAGTAACAAAACAAGAGAAATGTGATGTTCAGCGGGGAGAGCGCTGTGACCACCTGGTTACTATTGATGCAATAAACCATTTTTTGGCATGTAAATGTCAAGGATTTCCTCTTACCTGCCTGGCACTGGGCCTTGCACTGTCCCATTGGGACAGAACACTGAAAATCTTCACTTCTCAGCTAAGCAGATCTTATCCTTGACTCCAACTGTTCCTAATAAAATACTCTACCTAGTACCAACATTGCCCAACCCTTCTCCTTACTAGCCCTAAATCTCTCCCTACCTCTGTCGTTGACCTTTAATAATAAAGTGCAGTTTGCAGAGAGATGAGATATCGCTGCGTCACTCTTCTCCAGAGACACAGGTCTGAGCAGCTCACAAGCAGCGGGGCAAATAGTCTGCTATGTGTTTTTGGAGGCTCCTCCCATCTGTTGTCCATACTGATTGGCTCATAGAAGCTGCCTGTCCGCCAATCAGGACAAGCTCCACCCACTGGTCAGTCATGTGCCTGGGTGTGTGTCTCCTTCATGCTGGTCTTAGCTTTAACTTACTAAAAAATTTATCTTAAGAAATAGCAGAAATGCAATGTACAAGTCCAATGTTGAGTTTGGAATACTTTGCACATCTATAAAGTAGTATAGTATTAGTATAATGGGGTATAATGTAGAATAGAGATGGTCAAAAAACCTAATTATGCCAATATTGCACCAAAATGAGTTCCAAAAATTGTATTGAGATTCAATACCCCCAAAATAAGGCATCAAGAATGAATAACAACTGTCTTCTATGTCTGATACAAATTAATACTAAGCATAAGCCACATATTTAGTAAGTCTGCCCCATTCTTGATCTCCTAATAGTCTTTAAAGGGTTTTTCTCACAAAGACAAGTTTCTAAAATGTACTTAGGATAGCAAAATATCACATTCTCTAATTCACTGTTATAAACAAAAATCCAGCATTTCACAGATATAATCCCAACTTGTGTCTATCAGTCCTGGTGTACACAATTTTTATTACCCCGATCTTCTGAGTTTTGGGTCAGCAGACATCTGACCTGACACTGCGTAGCTGAGCTTCTCCCTCCTCTCTGCCTTTAGCCCCCACCCTCAGAGAGGCCCCACCCACACTCTGCAATCTTACACTCACCATCACTTAGTGATAAGAGCTAAAACAGAAATAAAACTGTAAAATTGGAAAGTAAGGGGTTAAAAATGATCTTTATTGTGATTGCAATTTGAGAATTTTATTTCATGGGCAAACCCCTAATAGAAGCTCAGTACATGGTACTTCTCTTTCAAATGTTTATTTTCTATTACAGTTCTATAATGCTTTATGTTTCCCCAGAATCTACTGTACATGGTAGTTTATTAGTTTGTTGCTCTATGTATATAATTATTATTTTGTTTCATTTGCGGTTTGATAAGAATAATGTAACATTTTGGAAAAAATATAAAGCTTAAAAGTCCGGCACTTGAAGCCAAAATGGAGAAAATTTCTACAGCCACCATATTTTTTCCTTTGGTGCTTAGATACGTAGGAACCATAGTGATCCAGACACTGCAGAACACCAGCATGCTGAAGGTGATGTACTTGGCCTCATTAAAACGATCGGGTAATGTTCTAGCTAAATATGCCACAATAAAACTAATAGATGCCAGGAGAAATAAATATCCTAGAAGAGCAAAGAAACCAACTTGAGATCCTTCGTTACACTGAATGACGACTTTCCTTTGATAGGATTGGGTGTCCTGCTCCAGATATGGAGGGGAGAAGTACAACCACACGACGCTTATAATAACCTCAACGGATGAGACCAACACAACTATAGAGCTGGACACTTTAACTGCAATCAGTTTTTTCCATGGACTCCCAGATCTGGATATCTTAAAAGCCATGTAGACCATGATTGTTTTGGCAAACACAGAAGATAAACAAACTGAAAAGATGACGCCAAATACGATTTGTCTTAACTTGCAGGTTCTATCGACAGGACGACCAATAAACAAGAACACGCACAGAAAGCACATGGAGAGTGAAATGAGAAGGATGAAGCTCAGGTTCTTGTTATTCGCTTTCACAACTGGAGTATTTTTATGTGATACGTAAATTCCAAATATCAGAACAGATATTGTCCAAAAAATAACAGCGATGGAAGACAGAGCTAAGGAGAGTCCATCGGAAAAGGCAAGGAATTCTTCAAGCTTTGGAAAACACTGATCCCTTTGACCCCCTGACCATTCGTTAGGTAAACACTTGATACATTCTTCACTATCTGAAAAGAAACTTATATTTTAACTTGAAAATCTTTATTAAAAATTAAATGAATCTGGATTATAATGAAATTACAATGATTACTAAGAAAGGTTTCACTTGGTTAATATATATATTTGGCCTTGTACATAAGCCCTGAGAACACCTTGATTTCTAGAATTTTTTATTTTTATAACAGCACAATAAGTCCCCCAAGAAGGGTGGTTGCCCTCAATCACCAAAAGAGGACAAGATAATGTGGAGAATGTCCATGTCAAGTCTTATCATACAGTCTGACAAAACTTAATACTTTTGCTGAGGAGCATGTTGTGTGGACAAGTTAATTTTAATGATGAAAGCAAAGTTAATTTATTTGGGTCAGATGAGAAACATTATGTTAGTCTACAAACCGGG
Organism: Engystomops pustulosus; assembly: GCF_040894005.1. Classification (NCBI taxonomy): domain Eukaryota; kingdom Metazoa; phylum Chordata; class Amphibia; order Anura; family Leptodactylidae; genus Engystomops; species Engystomops pustulosus. The sequence continues at coordinate 293,772,066 of NC_092411.1, read as the reverse complement.
GAATTACTGATAAACAAGATAAGCTCTGGATCCCAGGGAGGGGGTGACATAGCAGAACTGACTCTGATTATTTATTAGATGAGGCAGCAGAGCTGCCTGTGTTATTGTGTCTTACATCCATCTCATCACTGATCTGTTTCATCTCTCTTTTTCTATGTGTCAAATACTAGTGAATCTTTATAAACTAAATGAAAGTGTAGTTAAACCCTGTACAATGATAATCTAAGCACATTGTCAGCACACAACATCTCATAGCACAGATGGATCATGAATCATGTGTCTTCTTGTCCACACTCTGGAATCTTTCACTGACCATCACTGAGTGGTAGGAGCTAAAACAGCAATAAATTATAGCAAAAATATAAAGTAATGGGTTAATAATGAGAACTTTCTTTTATGGGCAAACCCCTTTAAGAAATATATCCTCCAGATTTTTAAATAATAGACTGCATTTTTAGAAGTTGGTAATATTTTTGTAGTTTTGAATAAAAGTTAAGTTTACCAGTCATGTTGGATATTTCTCCTTCTGGACAAAGTACACAGTCATAACAACAGATCGGCTTCTTGCTGTCCTTCATTTTTCTGCTTCCACGTGGACAATTTTCTGAACACTGAGATCTTGGTGTCTGTTTAAAATATAATCTTTTTTGTTTCATTCCTCCACAATAATAATTTCATACACGTTCCTTGTTTAAGGGGATTGCCCACTTTACCTCAAGTTTTTGTAATGTTTGTAAGTGTGTGTGGGGGGGCAGGATATTAGGTAATTTACCAATATACATCTCATTCACATTCAGTTTCATTAATCTGCCATAAATATATATACATTTCTTTAATTAGATGTTATTAAAAATAAATTACCTCTGTGAGGATAATTTCTCATAAATGTAGTGATATGGTCCCTTAGAAACAAGACTGTGTCCTTGGATACGGCCACCTCTGCTGGAGAGATAGCACAAAGGTTTTTTGTATATGAAATGTCCAGGAAATACTGCAAATCCTACAGCCATCCTGTGGTAATGAACGCTAATGCCAGTTGATTAGACAGGACTCAATAGTGTATGTCTGGCCACTGCTGCCAAAATGGCAGTCATATCCAAGGAAGCCATCTTGTTTCTAAGGGACAACATGGCTACGTTTATGAGAAATTATCTTCACATAAAAACATCCAATTGAAGAAATGTTTACATATGGCAAATTAATTAAATTAAATGCCCAGGTGGGAATACCCCATTTAGCCTTCTGTCTTTTACTATCATACTATCATAAGGTCCTGGCAGGGCGATTGCTCATGGACAGATAGAGATCACATAACCTTCCATCTGCAGCCATTTTATTACCAGGAATTTCTGGCTGATGCGGTAAAAGACACTTTACATATCAAGAAAGAGTAAAACTATTACTAAATTTATATTGGTATATAACCTAATATACTGCCCCCACACCCATACACACACTTTACAAAAAGCATGAGGTAAAGTGGCCAATCCCTTTAAGAAAGGTAGAAATGTTGCAGAACAGGAGCTATTGTGTTCTCACTGTGACAGGACAAAATCCATAAGTATTGATAAATTAAAATCGAGTAATATAATCCTTTCCAATAACACTTTTCAGTACCAGAAAGATGCTGTTTCCCCTGCCCTGGTGTTGGGGCTCTGTTATTTGGCGTTTGGGCATTTACATTTCCAAAATTTCTAGTTGAGTATTTGCAGAGCAGAGACCTGGCAGTAAAAGCCGAGTTCCTGCTACAATGGGTATGGTTAATTTTAAATTAATTTGTGGCAATGCATCTTTTAGAAACCGAGGAAGTACAAGCCACAGCATCTAAGGGGTTATTGCAGTTTAAACTAAATGCATTTGACCTAGTGATTTAATTAGGGGGCACCAATGCATTGCTGTGGCGCGTGACACACAGCTCTGTAGTCCGGCTGTCTGGATTGCAAGGATTGCTAGTTTTCAACTAGAATTGTCAAAAAAAAGAATATCATATAAATAACATATCCATTGGTCCGCTTGCCTCCGAAGATGATTAGTCAAAAACTAAAAAACCCACAAACTAATTTAATGCAATAAGTAATTAAAAAAGTGTTTCTAGGATATGACATTGGAAATATCTACAAATTAGTTACCACCATAATTATATGTACCCATAGCTGTGTATGCTATATGATTAACTATTCAAATTTAAAACTAACAAATAAAATAGCAGATTTTTTTTCTTACCTAAAAAATAATGAGAAAGAACTTTTACAACTTAGTCTTTAAGGTTTTAGTTTATCGAGCTTGGGTACCTGAACCCAAGCGCACATCCCCATTGCTAACACTCATGATTGGTACGGCACCAACTGCAGGTGTTACCTATAAAATGCTTCCGGTGTGTGCACCACCATTAACCCTAGGATCTTCACTCCTGTAAAGTCATCAGGGACCAATGATCCTAGGAAAAATGTTGCGACATTTAAACAGTTAACATCCATGATCGGTGTCAGTGCCGACCATGAGTACTACCTGTGGGGGTTGAACCTCAAATGTTGAACCCGGACTTCTTGCCAGCATCAATCACAGGCTTTACCCTGCAATTTTCCTTAGGATTTTCGCTTTTATGACGTCATCAGGGAGCGACCATCCTTTGAAAAATACTATGGACTTAAAACAGTTAACAACCACGTTTGGTGCCAGCACTGATTGTGGATGTTACCTGCAGGGGATTATGCCCAACCCCAACCCACATTGTTTGGCACAGACCCTGAAGATTCGGACCTGCTCATTCCTAGTCCCCAACTTATAGACAGATAGATATTATAAAACAGCACAACTAATCTTGTGAAAAACAAGCCCCACTAAAACTTTGAAAAGTTACTGCACTTAGAACCGAAGGGAGAAAGTACAAAATCAATGTGTTCTCAAGACTAAGGCCCATCACACTCGCAACGCGTGCTGCTCGAATCTACCGGCCCGAACGCTGCAAACCGGGACTGAACTGACATGCTGAGTTCAGTTCTGGTTTGCAGCGTTCGGGCCGGGAGATCCGGGCAGCACGCTTTGCGAGTGCAGAATGGGCCCAAAACTGGCCTTGTCCAGAAGTGATCAAGATGCTGCACCAAACGGTTTTCTTTCTTCTGTTGCCAGCGGTCGATCACAGAGTGAGACTTCCATTCTGCCCTGTAAATATATTGTCACTACCAGTAGTTGGCGGTAGCCCAGGTCCCATGCCCCCCCCCCCCTTCTCCCCCTCTCCAAACCACCCAGCAGATTTTAAAGGGATTTTATTTAGAAAAAAAATGAATTCTACAATATCATAGGACACTGTTAACGAATGTTATGAAACGTGTGGGTATAAGAAAATGTCTTGCTAAAAAAGCCCTGGATCTTATAGTCCTAGCAGACCCTCCTGAACACTGTCTTTGAGATTGGGTGAAACACTGACAAAGCCTTACTCAATCTCTGAGAGAGAGCAGCCTTTGGACCACTCTATCCCTCTCCCTGTTGTCCACATATGAGTTTTACCTTCATTTCATTAGGAAACAGTTGAGAGATCTATTAATAGAAGTTGAAATCCTCAGCTCCGCCTTCTCCTACCTTCTTGCTTTTCCACTGTATCTTAGTTGTTTCAATAAAAAGCTTCTCATCCGGTTGTGCCCACGGTGTATAGGAGCCGACATATTTATATATAGAAAAATTATTGTTATACATTGAAATCCAGTTATATATATTAAAAATTGTTTTTAACGCCCCTCTTTCATCATAATATCGCGTCTTCTCTAACTCCGAATCGCCGTATTCCAATTCTTTCAAATATCGGTTTAGCTGGTGATAAAAAAAAGTTTACATTAAGTTTCCATCTATGAGAATGGACACTAATTAAAATCCATAAAAGTTAAAGGAAAGATTCAGTTGTTCCTTCTAAACCCTAAACTGTCTTTCCTTAATCTTTTCTCTCTAACTAATTAAATAAAAACTTTATTGTTTATGTAAATTAACTTCAGAGGCTACTAGTGTGTGGATTAGCAAGGCCAAGCGTCGGGGGCTAAGGCTACACCAGACCCTGAAGTCTCGCCTCCTGGTGCATCACCGCAGCTATTCAGCCCATGCCCGCACATGCAGATTAACTTCACGGCTCACTTTGGAGAGCGCTGTATAATACTCTGAAGCCAATTACGTGCAGATTTTCTGTATGCAAAACTTCTCCAAACACACCTGGCGGAAATATAACCTGCAGCAGATTTATCATCCACAGCAGATAATTTCACTCCGAATAATTATGGAGCAGAATAAAACCTCATCCCGTTTCTGGTTTCTGAAGCTTGTCGAATGGCTATGGAATTACCCCGGGGTAAATTGCACAGCAATTCTGCAATGTGTTTTGCCCTTTCTAAAAGAAAAATAGGAATAAAAGTCTGGAGATGGCGACATTACACATGTTGGATGGTCGTGAGTAGAGATGTGTGCACAGGTTCAGGGTTCTACTGCGTGATTTGGATATATTGCCAGATTACTGGCCAAACAGCCTGCCCGGCACATCGACACCTCTAGCAGCTAGCCATGGCTTTGATTGGGCAGGGGTGTGCCAAACATTGCAATGCAACATCGCGTCTCCTCATCTCTTCTCGTGAACAAATACTCCTCCGACTTCCTCCAACTTGCAATCGAAAAAAAAATTGTAAGGTACAGCTTCAAAAACAATCCACCATATAACAATTAAAAATAAATTTTGCAATCTATTTTATCTATTTAACCTCTGAATGATGAGTCCTGAAAAGGCTTTAATGTCTGGGAATTTTGAGCAAATTTTGAGACATGGTGGTTTAAGGGCAATAACTTAATATTTTTTTTAGTGTGCTACTTTAAAAAATGTGTGCACTGTTTTTTTTTTCAAGACAAATAGAGCTAATTAAAATTTTACAAATGTGAACCCCTTAACGACTTCATTTTTTACTTCCCACATTCAAAAATCTATAACTTTTTACAATTTTCCATGTAAAGAGTTGCATGAGAGATTGTTTTCTGCATACCAAATTGCATTTGAATCTTATTTATTTTTTATTTATAATTTTTTTGTACTACTTTCCAGATCCCCTAGGGAACTTTAACCCTAGGTTGTCTGATTGATTCCACCATATACTTCTATACTACTAGCCGAACCCCTTCACACCCCGTTCACATCCCATCAAAGCCATGTGTAGTTACAAGAATTTAGAAGTAAGAAATTGCAATTATTTTGGTGCGTCTATGCCAGAAAACTGGTGTGAAACCACTGATAAATCTCCCCCACAGACTTTATGTTTACATTGTCTAAGGCTGGAGACACAATTTTATTCCTGTTTAGGTGCAGATTTAGTGGATTTAGCAGAGCAGAAAAGACTTTTCCTTTAGAAAGGTTGGAATTGGCGAGGACACTCTTCCGGCAGGCCTGACAATTCCATGGAATGTTATACATATTACATTTCAATGTTTTAAGTTGTACCTTATATCTACATTTAGGATTTTTCGGATCCTTCAGAACCGCCTCTCTTCCAAGAGCTGAAAACATAGCGTGCAGAGCATACACCAGAGTAATGATTGCATCATAAGTAATAGAACAACCCTCAGGGTTTAGAATAGGGTTAAAATTTGTAAAATTTTCTTTCCCTGAACAATTGCGCAATTTAATATTCAGTAAGTTTTCAAATAATTGGTTTTTGTCATCATTGGGTGACAAGCACCTAAAATTTAAGATCCAAAATTCTTCAAGCCATTTATCATCGGGATAATTAAATGGATGAACATTGAGGAAAAATTGTGTCATTGCCTCTTGGTTGTAAGGATTGACTTCACTCGTAGTAAACTGAAAGCCCAGGGAGCAGTTTAATGCTGTAAAGCAATAGTGTAATATTTCGCTATTTATGAACCAATGAGGAGGCAGGAGGAAAGTCTTCATGTTCACCACATGATCGGGCAACTGAAACATTTTTATCATAAAGAAAGAAAATGTCCCACAAACAATGATGATGCTCGTGGAGGAGCGGGAGACGGTCTCCTGGACTTTTTTATTCATGGATTTAATTTTTGCGACTTGAAAGTTGCGCGCTGTCAGAGGAAATATTTTGGCTGTAAATTCTATACAAACACCATTACTTGTAAGAAATGAGGAGAGGATCTGACTCTCTTTGTCTCCACTGTCACCGGCAGTGCTGATTATTCCAACCCAGTTCCATGAAAAATACTTCAGTATTGCTAAAACGGCAGAAGCATAGACACGGTCATCTTGTGTGGCATGGAAGTGATACGGATACAAAACCCGGTCACTGAGCAGAGGATCTGAAGCTCCATAACTGATCTAAAGAGAAGGCATCATGAGGTTAATTAAAGATCTAGGTCCATCTATCAGGGCTCTTTCACATTGGCGTTGGTGCTCCGCTTCAGTTGGGCATTCATTGCATTTTGTCTCTGTAGTGTCTGTGTTTTTCTTCCATTTTGTCTCCATGATGCATCCGTTTTGTCTCTGTGTCCGCAAACCGAAGGTTTAATATGTTTCTTCAGGTTTTTTTGCGGCCCCATTAACTTCTATTGACTTCTGTGATCCACATTCGTGAAAAAATAGGACATATTTTGTAAATTTTTCCATGGACAACGGATCAGTGGAAATACAAGTCAATGTGAACACACCCATAGAAATCAATGGCTTTGTGTGGCAACTGTGGGAATCACTGAAGCACGGACGTGAAAAACAGTGCCAATGTTAAAGAGCCCTAAATCTAATCTAAAATTCTGTAGAGTTTCCTGATAAAGGTTACGTTTCAATTCCTCCTACGTCCAATCAGTGATGTGCCGAATTAACAAACCTCTGAGCACTTCACAAAACATCTGTAGTCGTTCCAAGAACAAATGATGTAGAGAGGGCTCTGAATAATAGTTGTGGATTCTACCTTGCAGCAGAACTTTGACACTTGAGTTATACAATAATGAAATACATAGATGATTTTTTAAGAACTTTATAATATTTCATAGAATAAATGCTAAAAAATTATACTTTAGAGGAAACTACAGAGGACCATGTAGAGAAGAGGCTTCCATTGCCTTTGTCTAAACAATCGCTCTGTTACAATAAACCATCAGACCTGCAACTGGGGTTACACAGCAACTCCAGGGGAAGCAAAAACATAAAATTGTGAAAAAAAAAATAAAAATAAAGTTCTAAAAGGTCTACTTTAAAAAGTATAAAAAAACGGAATGAATTAAGAAATACATAAAAATTATGATACTGAGGCTCTGTCGCTCCTGTGGCTGCTTCTGTGGTGCTTCTCCTCTTACCCTAATTGTGCACTGCTCCAGAGAATGCTGTAATCACTGTGTTGTCCCTGACAGGCAGAAGTAATCAATCGTTGCACCATCCTCCCAGCTGCTGTGTATGGGTCATCCAGCTCAGTTCGATTAGTCCGGTCTGTACTTTTCAGGAAGCTCCGTGTAATGTGTTTATGTAAGCAGCCTGCATGCAACCCAGCGTTGCCAAAGTCCTGAATTTTATCATTGTTTTTGAGCAAAACCACTCAGTTCAGGGATTAACCCCTATGCGCACCACAACGTTATACTACATCCCCGGGGCTAGATGCTTAGCGCACCAGGATGTAGTATAACGTCCAGCTTCTGGGACCGGCTCACGAACGGAGCCGGTACCAGAAGCAGCGGCTGTCAGCTGTCTATCACAGCTGACACCGCGCTGTAACACCCGCGATCGGAGCCGACTCCGATCGCGGGTGTTAACCCCTTACACGCCGCGGTCAAGCATGACCGCGGCGTGTAAGGGTGTTCCTGCTGTGGATCCTCTTCTGGGCAGCTCCGAGGACTGGCATGTGCCCCGGAGCTGCCCGGTCTCCATGGCAGTCAGACCCCTTCCGGGTCTGACTGTAAACTGTCTAAGCATGCGCAAGCTTGCTCAGACAGTTTACACTGCTCTACAATAAAATAGTATTGTAGAGCAGTGTATTGAATTTAAACCAGTGATCAGAGCATCACTGGTTTAAGTTCAAGTATGTATAAGTAAAAATATGCAAAAACAGTTAACACTACACATTATAATAAATAAAAAATAAATACATAAAATATAAGCCCCTAAAATGTCACTTTCCCATAAAAAAAATTAAAAAAGTATAAAAAACATAAAATCGCAAAAAAAACCCCGCATATTTGGTATTGCCACGTCTGTAACAATCTGCATAATAAAACAGAATTGTTACTGGACCCGCACGGTAAACGCCGGAGGAAAAAAACGCAAAAAACATTCTGAAAAAAGATAATTTTTAATTATTACCCCATAAAAAATGCTCTAAAAAGTGATTTAAAAAATTTTATGCACTCTAAAATAAGCCCACTAAAAAGAACAACTGTTGTCGCAAAAAATAAGCCCCTAACAAGATTTGTCAGCCAAAAAGTAAAAAAGTTATGCATATGAAAAGATGGTGATGCTAAAATGAATAAGATTTTCTCCAAATTAGTTTTTATTCAGTACAATTGAATAAAATACACAAAACCCCCACAAATTTGGTATCCCTGCGTCCATAACAATCTGTATAATAAAACAGAATCGTTATTAGATCCGCAAAGTGAACCCCGTAAAAAACAACCTAAAAAAACTTTCTGAAAAAAAGATGATTTTTTATTAATGCCCTTTAAAAATGCTCTAAAAAGTGATTTTAAAAAGTTACGCAATCTAAAATAAGACCACTAAAAAGAGCTATCATTCTTGCAAAAAATAAGCCCTTAAACAGATTTGTGAGGTGAAAAATAAAAAAGTTATACATATGAAAGACGGTGATGCTAAAATGAACAACAATTTTGCCAAATTACTTTTTATTTAGTAAAAATGGGAAAAAATTAAAAATATATATAAATGAAGTATTTTCGTAATCGTGGCGACCCATAGAATAAAAATAATGTACTATTTTCATGGTATGGTTAACGGCCAAAAAAAAACACATAAAAATTTTCCTAAAAATTTATGATTTTAATTTCCTCCACCAACAATGAGTTAATAAAATCTCACCAATTAGCTGTAGAGGCTCCAAAATTATGTACCAGAAAAGTGCATCTCATGTGGCAAAAGAAATAAGCACCTATAGGTCCTCATTAAAAAAAAGAAAAAAAATTATAGCCTGTACAATGTGACATAGCAAAACTGATCTGCATGGCGCCTCCTTCCCTTCTATGCCCGGCCACGCGCCCATACAGCAGGTTACCAGCACATATGGGGTATCAGTGTACTCGGGAGAAATTGGGTATCAAACTTTGTGGAGCCTTTTTTCATTTAATCCATTGTAAATGTTTAATTTTCCAACCAAAATCAGTGTATTGTGAAAAAATATTACAATTTGCAGATTGCACCTCCATTTTCTTTTAACCCCTATAAAACACGTAAAGGGTTAACAAACTTCTTAAAAGTGTTTTTTCATACGTTGAGGGGTGTAGTTTCCATAATGAGGTAATTTATGAGTCTCGCTATTATTTAGGCCTCTCAGTGTCAACTAGAAATTGAGCAGGTCCATCTAAATACGGGTTTTGGCGATTTTACAAAAAATGTGAAAAATGGCACCCAAATTCTGAGCCTCATAACATTCAAAAAACCATGCCAGCATAAAGCAGACATTTGGGAAATGTAAGTTATGAATTTATTTGGGTGCTTTGACTATCTGCATCAAAAGTAGAGAATTTAGAACGTTGAAAATAAAAAAAAATTCTAAATTTTTGCCAAATTTTGTTTTTTTTCATAATTAAACGCAAAAGATTTCATCCAAATTTTTTAACTAATTTGAAGTACAATGTGTCACGAGAAAACAATCTCAAAATCCCCTGGATATCTCATAGCGTTCCCACGCTATAACCACTTCTAGTGGCACAGGCCAGATTTGAAAAATGGGGCCGCGTCCTTTAGGCCAAAAGATGCTGAGTCCCGTAGGCGTTAAGGAAGATATGCTTTTTCTACATCAGTGTTGCTACAGCATTCTCCAGGTATGTTTGGTTCACAATGCATAAAAACAAATGGTAGATTTCCATTAAAGCCACCCTATATGACACCCAGTTACCATAAAACAGACAAGTCATATGTAAAGGTTTGCTGCATAAAGTGGCAAACACTACTGACCCCCTCTCCTTCCCCCCCACGGTGCTGAACCAATGAAGTTAATTGATTGTTGGTATTTACTACCATTAGGCCTTATACATCAAACAGTCTTTTTACACACAAAAAGGCCAGTCTAAGATTTTTTTTTTTCTGACTGATAAACAGCCCCATTGACATTAAAATATTGAATATGTTTCATAGTTTATACGGTTGAAAAAAGAAACTTGTCCATCAAGTTCAACCAAGGAAGGGAAGGGATTGGATGAGGAAGGGATTTAGGGGAAACAATCCTATATAGCATAACCATCAATGTTATTTAGGTTTAAAAAGGCATCTAGACCCTTCTTGAAGCTCTCCGCTGTCCCTGCTGTGACCAGCGCCTGAGGCAGGCTATTCCACAGATTGACCGTTCTCATAGTAAAAAAGCCCTGTCGTCCCCGGTGATTAAACCTTATTTTCTCCAGACGGAGACAGTGCCCCTCGTCTTTTGATTTGATTTAATCTGGAACAATTTACCACCATATTTTTTGTATGGACCATTCATATATTTAAATAAATTAATCATGTCCCCTCGTAGTCGTCTCTTTTCCAGACTAAATAAATCTAGTTGTTTTAATCTTTCCTCATAACTAAGACCCTCCATACCCCTTATCATTTTTGTGGCTCTACGTTGAACCCTCTCCAGATCCAGGGCATCCTTTTTATGGACCGGTGCCCAGAACTGGACAGCATATTCCAGGTGTGGCCGAACCAGTGACTTGTATAGTGGTAATATTACATCCCTATCACGAGAGTCCATACCATTTTTGATACATGACAAGATCCTACTAGCTTTAGAGGCAGCTGCTTGACATTGCATGCTGTTACTCAATTTATGATCTACTAGTACCCCCAGATCCTTCTCAACAAGGGACTCTCCCAGATTTACTCCCCCAAGTACATATTTTGCCTTTGGATTATTGGCCCCCAGGTGCATAACCTTACATTTATCCACATTAAACCTCATTTGCCAAGTGGATGACCAAACATTCAGTTTGTCCAAGTCACCCTGCAGCCTATGAACATCCTCCATAGACTGTATTACACTACACAGTTTGGTGTCATCTGCAAAAATAGACACAGTGCTATTAATTCCTAACTCTATATCATTAATAAATATATTAAATAGTAGTGGGCCAAGAACAGAACCCTGGGGTACACCACTCATAACTGGTGACCATTCCGAGTAGGAATCATTGACCACAACTCTCTGGATACGATCCTTTAGCCAGTTTGCAATCCAATTGCAAATGATTTCTGCCAAACCAATAGCCCTAATTTTACCCATCAGGTGTCTATGAGGGACAGTGTCAAATGCCTTTGCAAAGTCCAAGAACACAATATCCACAGCTGCTCCTCCATCCAGGCACCTGCTCACCTCTTCATAGAAGCAGATAAGGTTAGTTTGACAACTTCTGTTCTTAGTAAACCCATGCTGGCTGTCACTTATTATACTATTTGATGTCACATACTCCAGTATATAGTCTTTTACTAACCCTTCCAGTATTTTCCCCACAATGGAAGTTAAGCTTACAGGCCTGTAATTGCCTGGCGAAGTTCTAGAGCCCTTTTTATATATTGGCACCACATTTGCCTTGCGCCAGTCACTTGGCACCACACCAGACATTACGGAATCCCTGAAGATGTTAGACAGCGGTACAGCAATAACAGAACTGATTTCTTTAAGAATTCTGGGGTGTAACCCATCTGGTCCAGGAGCTTTGTACACATTGATTTTATTGAGCTTAGATTGGATCATGTCTACATTCAGCCAGTCTAGTATATCACAGGAACCATGACCCGCACTGGCACCACCCACGTCAGAAGTTCTTTCTTCTATCGTATAAACGGAGCTAAAAAACCTATTAATAGAGATGAGCGAACATGCTCGTCCGAGCTTGATGCTCGGTCGAGCATTAGGGTACTCGAAACTGCTCGTTGCTCGGACGAATACTTCGCCCGCTCGAGAAAATGGCAGCTCCCGCCGTTTTGCTTTTTGGCGGCCAGAAACAGAGCCAATCACAAGCCAGGAGACTCTGCACTCCACCCAGCATGACGTGGTACCCTTACACGTCGATAGCAGTGGTTGGCTGGCCAGATCAGGTGACCCTGGGATAGACTAGCCGCTGCCCGCGCTGCTCGGATCATTCTGTGTCTGGATGCCGCTAGGGAGAGAGCTGCTGCTGGTCAGGGAAAGTGTTAGGGTGTTCTATTAGCTTACTGTTAGGCAGGAGTGATTCTCCAAGAACCCAACAGCCCTTCTTAGGGCTACAATAACGTTATACTTTTTTTTTTTTATTTGCAGCTAGTACCATATTGTGAGGAATTTGCAGGGGGACTTGCTACCGTTGTGTTTAGCTCTTAGTGACACACATATCCACCTCAAACACCAAAGTGGGAAAATTTATTAGGGGTTTGATTTCAATTAGGCACAGTCTGCCATTTACTTTTTATTTTACGTTTATTTTTTTAATAACTCAGTGTCATCTCATCTGGCATAGTAGTGTGCTTTCATACTTGGCTAGAAAATAGCCATAGGAGAATCCAAACGGCTTACTTACGCCTACAGTAGCGTTATATATATTTGATTTCTGGTTGATCTGCTGGTGGCTGTACTTGCTGCAGTGCATCTACTAGCAAATTGTGAGCAATTTGTAGTGAGACTTGCGACCGCTGTGTTTTGCGCTTAGTGACGCACATATCCATTGCAAAGACCGAAGTGGGAAAATTTATTAGGGGTTGGATTTCAATTAGGCACAGTCTGCCATTTCCTTTTTTATTTTACGTTTATTTTGTTTAATAACTCAGCGTCATCTCATCTGGCATAGTAGTGTGCTTTCATACTTGGCTAGAAAATAGCCATAGCAATAGGATAGCATCGTTTGGTTTTAAAAACTAAAAAACACAAAAAAAAACAAAAAAACACAAAAAAAAGTTAAAAAAAAATTAAAGTTATAACTCTCATTTTCAAAATGTTTAACCCGAGGGCTAGGGGTAGAGGACGAGGGCGGGGACGTGGGCGTCCAACTACTGCAGGGGTCAGAGGCCGTGGTCCTGGGCGGGGTGAGACACCACCTGCTTATGAGGGAGCAGGGGAACGCCGCAGAGCTACACTCCCTAGGTTCATGTCTGAAGTTACTGGGACTCGTGGTAGAGCACTGTTGAGGCCAGAACAGTGCGAACATGTGATGTCGTGGATTGCCGACAATGCTTCGAGCAATTTGCCCACCAGTCAGTCTTCCACGCAGTCCACCCATGTCACCGAAATCGGCACTCCTCCAGCTCCTGCCCCTCAGCCTCCTCCCCCCCAGTCTGCCCCCTCCCAGGAAAATTTGCCATTTGAACCGGCATACTCTGAGGAACTGTTTTCTGGACCCTTCCCACACTCACAAACCACTTGTCCGGTTGCTGCTGAGCAATTTTCCGATGCCCAGGTTTTCCACCAGTCGCAGTCTGTGGGTGATGATGACCTTCTTGACGTAGTGGAAGAAGTGTCTAAAGAGGTGTCCGACGATGAGGAGACACGGTTGTCAGACATTGGGGAAGTTGTTGTCAGGGCAGGAAGTCCGAGGGGGGAGCAGACTGAGGGATCGGAGGATGATGAGGTGACAGACCCAAGCTGGGTTGATAGGCCGGGTGAACACAGTGCCTCTAAAAAAGAGGAGAGTCCTCGACCAGAACAGGTTGGAAGAGGCAGTGGTGGGGCCAGACGGAGAGGCAGGGCCAGAGCTGGTGCATCAGCGCCAAATGTGTCAACTAGTGAAGCTCCCGTGGCGAGGGCTCTTGCGGCGAGGGCTAGATTTTCAGAAGTCTGGAGGTTCTTTAAGGAAACACCGGATGACCGACGGACTGTGGTGTGCAACATTTGCCAAACCAGGCTCAGCAGGGGTTCCACCACTACTAGCTTAACTACCACCAGTATGCGCAGGCATATGAATGCTAAACACCCCACTCAGTGGCAACAAGCCCGTTCACCTCCGGCCGTGCACACCACTGCTCCTTCCCCTGTGTCAGCTGATAGTCAGCCCACTGCCCAGGACCCTGCCACAAAAACCCCATCGTCCCCTCCACGATCCTCCACAGCATCCACCAGCGTTCAGCTCTCCATACCCCAGACGCTGGAGCGGAAACGCAAATATAGTGCAACCCACCCGCACGCCCAAGCCCTTAATGTCCACATCTCCAGATTACTTAGCCTGGAGATGCTGCCCTATAGGCTAGTAGAGACCGAGGCCTTTCGCAACCTCATGGCGGCGGCCGCCCCTCGGTATTCGGTCCCCAGCCGCCACTACTTTTCCCGATGTGCCGTCCCAGCCCTGCACCAGCACGTGTCAGACAACATCATCCGTGCCCTGACCAACGCCGTTTCTGACAAGGTCCACCTGACCACGGACACGTGGACGAGTGCTGCCGGGCAGGGCCACTATATATCGCTGATGGGTTAACTTGGTGGAGGCTGGGACCGTGTCTGACCCTGCGGCTGGTCATATACTGCCGACGCCGAGGATTGCGGGGCCTACCTCGGTCCAGGTGTTTCAGGCCTACTATGCCTCCTCCTCCTCCCACCCCTCCTCCACATCCTCCTCCTCTGAATTACCATCCGTGGGCATGGCGCCATCAGTCGGTAGCTCTAGGCACAGCAGCAGTGCCGTCGCTAAGCGACAGCAGGCGGTGCTCAAACTGCTGAGCCTAGGCGATAAAAGGCACACCGCCCAAGAGCTATTACAGGGCATCACGGCGCAGACTGATCTGTGGCTGGCACCGCTGAACCTGAAGCCAGGCATGGTTGTGTGTGACAACGGCCGTAACCTGGTGGCGGCTCTGCAACTCGGCAGACTGACACATGTGCCATGCCTGGCCCATGTGTTAAATCTGATAGTTCAGCGTTTCCTCAAGACATACCCCAATCTGTCTGATTTGCTCACGAAGGTGCGCCGCATCTGTGCGCATTTCAGGAAGTCCAGCACAGATGCTGCCACTCTGAGGGCAGCGCAGCGCCGCCTCCAACTGCCCGCTCACCGACTGTTGTGCGACGTGCCCACGAGGTTGAATTCAACACTGACCATGTTATCCAGAGTTTACCAGCAGCGCCGAGCCATTGTAGACTGCCAGATGTCAACTTCCACCAGAACTGGTAGTCAGGTCAGTCAGCTTCCTCAAGTCTACAATGAGGAGTGGACGTGGATGTCTGATATCTGTCAGGTGCTGAGTAACTTTGAGGAGTCAACACAGATGGTCAGAGGCGATGCCGCCATCATCAGCCTCACCATCCCGCTGCTTGGCCTGTTGAAAAACTCTCTGATCAGCATGAAGTCAGAAGCTTTGCGCTCGTCACAAGAGACGGGGGAAGAAGATTCCCTTGTTGATAGCCAAAGCACCCTTAGGTCTGTTTCTCAGCGCATATCGGAGGAGGTGGAGGTGGAGGAGGATGAGGAGGAAGAGGAGGAGAATGTTGGCGAGACACAAGAGGGGACCATTGTTGAGTCCTTCACTGTTCAGCGTGTATGGGCAGAAGAAGAGGAGTTGGAGGAGTTGGAGGAGGAGGAAATGGACACTCAGGCCAGTGAGGAGAGTGAATTCTTACGCGTTGGTACTCTGGCGCATATGGCAGATTTCATGCTAGGCTGCCTATCCCGTGACCCTCGCGTTCAAAGATTTTATTCCAGCACCGATTACTGGGTATTCAATCTCCTGGACCCACGGTACAAGCAAAATCTTTACACTCTCATCCCTGGAGAGGAAAGGAGTGTGAGAATGCATGAATACCAGCAGGCCCTGGTTCACAAGCTGAAACAGTATTTCCCTTCTGACAGCGCTAGCGGCAGAGTGCGTAGTTCTGCGGGACAAGTAGCGAGGGAGAGTAGGCGAGCAGGCAGCTTGTCCAGCACTGGCAAGGGTACGCTTTACAAGGCTTTTGCCAGCTTTATGTCACCCCAGCAAGACACTGTCACCTGTCCCCAGTCTCGGCAGAGTAGGGCTGATCTTTACAGAAAGATGGTGAGGGAGTACGTAGCTGACCATACCATCGTCCTAAATGATCACACAGCTCCCTACAACTACTGGGTTTCAAAGCTGGACATGTGGCACGAACTGGCGCTGTACGCCTTGGAGGTTCTTGCCTGCCCTGCCGCTAGCGTCTTGTCCGAGCGGGTTTTCAGTGCAGCTGGTGGCATCATCACCGATAAGCGTACACGCCTGTCGACTGACAATGCTGACAGGCTGACGCTTATTAAGATGAATAAAGCATGGATTTCTCATAATTTCCAATCTCCACCAGGTGAAGGAAGCTCAACCTGAATAATTTATCCACTCCTCCTCCTCCTCATTTTCCTCCTTCTCCTCCTCTTTGTACAGTAAAGCAGAGGAAACTGGCTATTTTTGACAGGGCCCACTGGCTCTAGCTATAGTACTTTATGCATTTAATTTTTCTGGAGGGCCACCTACCCGGTCCTCTGTTTTAAAAAATTTTTGGGAGTGCCACATACAGGCACTCAATCTATTCAATTTTTCTGGAGGGCCACCTACCCGGTCCTCTGTTTTAAACAATTTTTGGGAGTGCCACATACAGGCACTCAATCTATTCAATTTTTCTGGAGGGCCACCTACCCGCTCCTCTGGTTTGAAAACTTTTTTGGACTGCCACATACAGGCACTCAATCTATTCCATTTCACTGGAGGGCCACCTACCTGCTCCTCTGGTTTGAAAACTTTTTTGGACTGCCACATACAGGCACTCAATCTATTCAATTTTTCTGGAGGGCCACCTACCCGCTCCTCTGGTTTGAAAACTTTTTTGGACTGCCACATACAGGCACTCAATCTATTTCATTTTACTGGAGGGCCACCTACCTGCTCCTCTGGTTTGAAAACTTTTTTGGAATGCCACATACAGGCACTCAATCTATTCCATTTTACTGGAGGGCCACCTACCTGCTCCTCTGGTTTGAAAACTTTTTTGGACTGCCACATACAGGCACTCAATCTATTCCATTTTACTGGAGGGCCACCTACCCGCTCCTCTGGTTTGAAAACTTTTTTGGACTGCCACATACAGGCACTCAATCTATTTCATTTTTCTGGAGGGCCACCTACCTGCTCCTCTGGTTTGAAAACTTTTTTGGACTGCCACATACAGGCACTATCCAAATTAAATTGTCTCCATAGCAGCCTCCACACGTTGTCTCCATTGCTACCTCCAAAAGTCGTCCATATAGCTGCCTCCATACATCGTCCCCTTATCAAACGAGGTGTGTCAGGCAGAAATTTGGGTTGTTTTCATGGGTTCCACATCAAAGTTGTTAACTTTGTCGCCACCCTGCTGTGTTATCCACAAAATATACTGGCAAACTTTTATCATTTACCAATATTATTTCAGCGCTTCTTGCGCATCTGTTTACATTCCCCTCACCCGCCATATCCCAAACTTATAAGAACGCTACTACACTTGATCTTATACAAAAGGTTCTTAGAAGTGCTGTTTGAGGAGTAGCCTAGAGACAGGGGCTTGGATTGGCGAAAGCTCGCCTGGCAGCGGAGCGCCAGCTCCATGCGCATCATGCGCTTCTTGCGCATCTGTTTACATTCCCCTCACCCGCCATATCCCAAACTTATAAGAACGCTACTACACTTGATCTTATACAAAAGCTTCTTAGAAGTGCTTTTTGGGGAGTAGCCTAGAGACAGGGGCTTGGATTGGCGAAAGCTCGCCTGGCAGCGGAGCGCCAGCTCCATGCCAAGATTCAACTAACATAGTTTTAACTGCAGCACCTTTAATCTACTACTAGTTCACTGCCTCCATACATGGTCCCCTTATCAAACGAGCTGTGTCAGGCAGAATTTTGGGTTGTTTTCATGGCTTCCATGTTAACTTTGTCGCCACCCTGCTGTGTAATCCACAAAATATACTGGCAAACTTTTATCATGTACCGATATTATTTGAGCGCTTCTTGCTCACCTCCTTTGGTTCCTCTCTGCCACCCATTGGTTTGAAGCCTGAGTCCATTTAGAGTATGTCGCCATGACACTCTCTAGCCTGCTGCCGCTGCCTCTGCATGCCGTCCCCTATAGTGTCAGGGTCAATTATTGGATGTTTTACATGCTATCTAGCTTCATTCTGTCACTCTTTTCTGAGGTTCCCAGGTGTTTGGCCAAGCTTCCCTGTGCAGAGCCTTGGTCCCCTTGAAAAATGCTCGAGTCTCCCATTGACTTCAATGGGGCTCGTTATTCGAGACGAGCACTCGAGCATCGGGAAAAGTTCGTCTCGAATAACGAGTACCCGAGCATTTTAGTGCTCGCTCATCTCTACCTATTAAGTATCTCCGCCTTCTCTTGGTCTCCAGTCACCGATGACCCATTTTCAGAATAAAGGGGTCCAACCTGTTGTGACCCATTTTTTTTGCATTGATATACTTAAAAAATTTCTTGGGATTTGTTTTGCTATCTTTAGCCACTTGTCTTTCATTTTGTATTTTGGCTGATTTGATTTCTTTTTTACAGATTTTGGTAAGTTTTTTGTAAGTATTGAAAGCCTCAGGTGACCCATCAGATTTATATTTTTTAAATGCCCTCTTTTTCTCTTTAATTGCCCTTTTAACTGTAGCTGTAAGCCACGCGGGGTGTAATATAAAATATAAAAACCCAGGATAGATTTGAATTTCTCCCATTTAACATTAGTATCTTCATTTGACAGAATCTGATCCCAGTCTATATCCAGTAGTGCAGCCCTGAATTTTTGGAAATTAGCCCTCTTAAAATTCAAAGTTTTCGATTTTTCCCACCTGTTTCTGTTTTTAAAGTTTAAGAGGAACATAATTATATTATGATCGCTGTTTGAATGTTCATAAAATGTCTCCCCTTCTCAGATGAAGAAGAGCCCTGACCCCAATTTATATTTGGAAAGTTAAAGTCTCCCATTGTCACAACGGCCCCCCCTGTGCAGCCCGCTCCATCTGTTTATATAGGTGACCCTCTATTTCCTCAGAGATGTTAGGGGGGCTATATATTACACCAAAAATAATTTTCTCAAAGCTCTCTTGGCTTTGAATTTCAACCCACAAAGTTTCAGCCTCCTCACACTCTTCTGAGACCACTGACTCATTCACAATCGCTTTTAAGTCTCTTCTGACATACAGACATACACCACCTCCCCTCCTATTTGCCCTGACTTTCCGAAAGAGTGTAAAACCTTGAATATTAACACCCCAAGCATGTGATGCATCAAGCCATGTCTCTGTTACACCAACAACATCTAACTGTTCCTCTAATATCAGAGCCTCAAGCTCGCCCATTTTGCCTGTGATACTTCTGGCATTTGTGAGCATACAATTTAATTTTCCACAGTTATTTGTCTGATTTAAAGTAAATTTACTGGTACATATATCCTCACCACCTTTCTGTAACTTGTGGATCTCCTTATCCACTGCCTTAGGCCCCCATACACCGCCCACCTCACCACCCACCAACATAACCTGCCCCCTCTCTGACCTGTCTACCTCTTTAGTGTCTTCCTTTTCCTCCTCCCCCGATCCTAGTTTAAATACTCCGCCACCCCTGCTAGGATCTTCTCCCCCAGTACAGTAGCCCCCCTTCCATTTAGGTGCAAGTTATCTGCGGAAAACAGCTTGTACCCCAATGAAAAGTGAGCCCAGTGCTCTAGGAACCCAAATCCCTCTGCTCTACACCAGGATCCTAGCCATGCATTTAACTCCCTGAGCTCCTGCTGTCTGCTCTGTGTAGCGCATGGCACAGGTAGAATTCCGGAGAATATTACCTTGGAGGTCCTTTCCTTAAGCTTTGAACCTAGTTCTTTAAAATTATTCTTCAGGCTCCTCCACCTACCATCTATTCTGTCATTGGTACCAACATGGACCACGACAGCTGGGTCATCCCCAGCCCCTCCCAGTAATTTATCCACCCTTTCCACCACATGCCGAACCCTGGCACCAGGGAGACAGCAAACCATTTGGTTAAGGCGGTCTTGGCGACAAATTATTCGATCCGTCTTCCTGATTATAGAGTCCCCTACAACCACTAGCTGCCTTGGCTTACCTGCACTCCCATCCACCCTACTACTAGCTGGTCTGCTCCCCCGGCTGTGAGGGAGAGCAGGATCCGCTAGGGCTGCCATTTCTGACACTGATGTCCTTACATCATTGCACAATTTTGCAATTTTGCTTGGATGTTCAGAGTTGGAATTGGCCTTCCTTTTCTTTGACCCCTTCCTATCCCCTCTATTTACAGTAACTCAGCTACCCACCTGGTCCAACTGGCTTACCTCTCCATCCTCCACTTCTACCCCGCTTATTGCTTGCTCAGTGAGCAGCATACTCCTCTCAAGATTGTCAATTGCTCGCAGCCGTGCAATATCTTCCTCCAGATCTCTAACACGAGCATGTTCTTTTTTTGTAATTTTTGAGGCAGGGTCTCTCCATAGAAGCCTGTGGGGGACATTTGTCATACGCTGGCTCCTCGTGCGCCAGCGTATGATTGCCCCGCCACTGCATATTCGCAGCGGCATACATCAAGAGGTGGAAGCTGTGCCCCATTTTATTCTATGCCAGACAGGGCCTGGTGTAGAAATAAATGCAGCCGGCTACTTAAAACTGACGTGGCACAGAGGTCCTTATAAATATGCCCCTGTGTCTCCATAGAAGCCTACTTTTTTTGCGGATGCAACCCACGGTCGAATACAGCTAAAGATGGTTGGAAGTCCTTGCACTTTATCAAAAAATAATGCAAGAACTTCTTATCATAGTATCATAGTATATAAGGCTGGAAGGAGACGCAAGTCCATCAAGTCCAACCTTTAAGAATTAAATAAATGTTTTATCCCCATAACCCGTGATATTTTTGCTCTCCAGAAAGGCATCCAGGCCTCTCTTGAACATGTACATAGAGTCCGCCATAACAACCTCCTGTGGCAAAGAGTTCCACAGTCTCACTGCTCTTACAGTAAAGAACCTTTGTCTATGTTGATGGTAAAATCGCCTCTCCTCTAGGCGTAGAGGATGCCCCCTTGTCCTGGTCACAGGCCTAGGTATAAAAAGATCTTTGGAGAGATCCTTGTACTGTCCGTTCAGGTATTTGTACATTGTAATGAGGTCTCCCCTCAGCCGTTTTTTTTCTAAACTGAATAATCCCCAATTTTTTAATCTGTCAGTGTATTCTAGTTCCCCCATTCCCCTAATAATCCTGGTTGCTCTCTTCTGCACCCGTTCCAGCTCTACTATATCCTTTTTATACACTGGTGCCCAAAACTGTACACAATATTCCATGTGTGGTCTGACCAGGGATTTGTATAAGGGCAAAACTATGTCTTTATCATGAGAATCTATTCCTCTCTTGAAACATCCCATTATTTTATTTGCTTTAGCAGCAGCCGCCTGGCTCTGGTCACTAAAATTAAGTTTACCATCCACCAATACCCCCAAGTCCTTTTCAGCTCCAGTTTTACTAAGTAATTGACCGTTTAGAACATAATTATACTTTTTGTTTCCATGGCCCAAGTGCATAACTTTACATTTATCTACATTAAATCTCATCAACCATTTCTCTGCCCATCCCTCAAGCTTCCACAAATCCCTCTGTAATGCTAAACTATCGACCTCAGTATTTATTACTTTACACAGCTTAGTATCATCTGCAAATATTGAAACTTGACTGTGTAAACCCACTACAAGGTCATTAATAAAAATATTAAAAAGAAGTGGCCCCAATACTGACCCCTGTGGCACTCCACTGGTAACATCAACCCAATCTGAGAATGTGCCATTAATGACCACCCTCTGTTTTCTATCACTAAGCCAATTACTTACCCAAATACACAGATTTTCTCCTATTCCCAGCAGTCTCATTTTATATACCAACCTTTTATGTGGCACGGTGTCGAATGCCTTTGAAAAATCCAGATATACAACATCTACAGCGTCCCCCAGATCCAGTCTTGAACTTACCTCCTCGTAGAAACCAATCAGATTAGTCTGACAGGACCAATCTCTCATAAATCCATGCTGACGCTGGGTTATAAGGTTGTGCACAGTGAGATACTCCAGGATAGCATCTCTAATAAACCCCTCAAATATTTTCCCCACCACAGCAGTTAGACTCACGGGTCTGTAGTTCCCAGGATCACTATTTGATCTGCAGTGCGTCACTGTGTTAAGTGTTACAATGGAGGTATTGCAGTCCAGCTGGCAGTCATGTTAATAGTTCCAGCTAACTTTGGCAAAACGGGGCAAAACGAAATACAACAGCTGAGGAGGGGGGATTTGCAACTACATTGCATTTACATTTGAGTTTACAAAACACAATGTTAACCCACTATGAGTGTTAAAATTATGTTAACATAATATACACATTAGTGCTATATTAATGGATGCACAACATGGTACTAACATTGCATTTGTAAACAAAAATGTTAGCAAAAATATACAGATGGTATCTAACAAAATACCAAAATAGACTTCCTGTCTATAAGATCTAACCAGCACGTGATCCCGTGTCCTCTATCTAATATCCACTATTTTTATGCTTATCCCATCCTTTTAGCTTTTGATAATTAAGATGAACCATTTGAGGTCATAGTTAGTGGTGTATTTACGGCTTTTAAAGGGCCAGGATATAATTCTACACCTCTTGGTTTTTGCTTTTATTATTTATTTTTATTTTGTTTTATTTTTGTTCTTGTTTTGCTATAAATTACATTTCTGAAATTTTCTGTAATAAATAAATCTCTAAACCAACTTAAAATGGGTTGAATATTTATTTCCACACAATTTAGGGGTTTAGTGTTGTGCCAAATACTATGTCCATACAACCTTAAATATACACAGCAAGTCTGAAAACCTTCCCATTGAAAGCTGCAGTGCATGTAGAAGATGCAATTGTTATGGCTGACCGGAGTGTAGATATACAGTATGTTACCTACCTGAGTGTATCCATACACAGTCAGAATTTGAGTAATGGGAACAGTAGTTACAGATAAAATATCTCCAATAAAACCAGCAATGTTTTCATCTCCTGTACAGTGATAATTAGGAAAAGTAGCTCCCGATCCTGATAATATTTGTAGGACACTTTTTACTGCTTTGTTAGCACTGGAACAAGCATCATAAACATGAAATCCCAAAGTCAGGTTGGGGAAAATGTTGTGATTTTTATTCACTTCTTCAATGGCAAATTGGAAGTTTAAAAAGTATTTATAATATAATAAAGATGGTCTGAAAGTACAAAAAACATAAGGCAAAATAAACTTAATAAAAGAGAAGTAATTTTTTAAAGGAAACCTACCACTTAGAATGGCAGGGGTAAGCTGTAAGTACCGAGCACCAGCTCAGGGTGAGCTGGTGTTGGTACTTACTTTCGTTAGTGTTATAAACCGCGGTATCGCGGTTTTAACACTTTTTAAACTCTAGACCAGAACAGGCTTCGGCGCTGCGTGCGCGCCTACATAGGAAATAGCGGAGATGTTGCGAACGCACGGTCGCGGTTTATAGCACTAACAAAAGTAAGTACCGGCACCAGCTCACCCTGAGCTGGTGCGCGGTACTTACAGCTTACCCCTGCCATTCTAAGTGGTAGGTTTCCTTTAAGTCTTATTTGCATTAGGAGGGAATTGCACAAAACTGGATGTTCTCAACATAACGCGGGGATCCTGTATCTGCCCCTCTTCCTCCTCCTAAATCTATTACAAATGGTTATTAAACTAATCTCTTGCCACTTGATTTAGTACCTCGCCACCATCTCGGATTTGACCTGGCTTGTTTGGCTTAGCTTGAATGTCTGTTTTTTGTTGTTTGTCCCTCTGTGTTGTTCTGTTGTTTGTTTTAGACCACCTACTCAGAATATGGATTGCTTTCTAGCTTTCTGTATACTTGTCACGTCTGCGCCTGCTGTCTCCTCTTTCCATGCTGGTAGGATTAGGAGACACTGGGGGTCATTTACTAAGGCCCCGATTCGCGTTTTCCCGACATGTTACCCGAATATTTCCGATTTGCGATTCTCCCTGAATTGCCCTGGGATTTTGGCGCACGCGATCGGATTGTGGCGCATCAGCACTGGCATACACGCGACATCAGCACTGGCAAGCACGTGTGGACGAACGAAAAAGCAACGGATTCGGAAAAACCACCGCATTTTTTTAAAAAAATGTGTCGCGGAGCTTGCACTTACCTTCACTAGGAATAGGCCGGTGAACTTGAGTGCGTTTCGATGCTCTTCAGCGCAGCAGCGCCACCTGGTGGACATCGGAGGAACTGTCTTAATGAATCCCGGTCGGACCCGAATCCACCGCAGAGAACGCGCCGCTGGATCGCGAATGGACCAGGTAAGTAAATCTGCCCCACTGAGTCTGTCATCATACTGCATTCTGAGCTAGGCTTTATGGCTGTCTGACCTGATGCCTGCCACACCCCTCACTGATTCTGTCTTGCAAGTGTTAAAACTGTGGACCTGTAATTGCTTGCTCCTTCCACCTGTGGCAGGGCTAAGTTTCTTTGTAAGTGTCCTGTTTAGCCTTGACTCCTTGCTGTGTTCACTAGCTTATCTTGTATCCTATGGTTTCTGATTGATTTCTTGCCTGTGTCTCAACTTCTCTATTTGGATTGTGATTTGGTTATTGTTATTTCCCGCTGCTGCCAACTCGGATTGTGTACCTTGCCTTATTGTGTTTGTGTGTCTGTATTGTTACATGTTTGCATCTTACCCAGGGAGGGAACGTTGCCCAGTTATTGGCAATAAGTAGGTAGGGACAGATTGGGGGACTCAGTATCATGGCTCACTGTCCCTGTTTGTGTCCTGCCATTACAATCCTGACATAAAATCCAGCTGTAAACATACATCCATGGAGTCCATGGAAACTGCGGTTAGCCAGATTCTGGTTCAGATGGTTCAGAACCTAGCTGAACACATGCACCAACAAGAACAGTTCCCCCATTCATTTCAGGTTAGTCAGTGTTAGAACCCAAAGCCAAGTTACCAGAGTTTATAAGTGGTGATTTAACCTTAGAGAAAGCTGTAAGTTGTAGTTCTGTTTAATGCCCCCCTCATTGGGTAACTGCGCCCAAACAGTGTGCATGATTATTTCCCTTATTCTTGGGGATACTCAGGAATAAGAGTTTTCTATGGTTCCACAAACTCCTGTTGTAGATTTGTCCAGATTTATTATTCTCAATTCTGGGTCCGCTGTATGACAAATCTGATAAGGCCACATATGATGAAAATCAGTTAACATTAGAGATGAGCGAGCACTAAAATGCTCGGGTACTCGTTATTCGAGACGAACTTTTCCCGATGCTCGAGTGCTCGTCTCGAATAACGAACCCCATTGAAGTCAATGGGAGACTCGAGCATTTTTCAAGGGGACCAAGGCTCTGCACAGGGAAGCTTGGCCAAACACCTGGGAACCTCAGAAAAGGATGGAAACACCACGGAAATGGACAGGAAACAGCAGGGGCAGCATGCATGGATGCCTCTGAGGCTGCTTAATCGCACCATTATGCCAAAATTATGGGCAACAGCATGGCCATGACAGAGTGACAGAATGAAGCTAGATAGCATCTAAAACATCCAATAATTGACCCTGACACTATAGGGGACGGCATGCAGAGGCAGCGGCAGCAGGCTAGAGAGTGGCATGGCTACATACCCTAAATGGACTCAGGCTTCAAACCAATGGGTGGCAGAGAGGAACCAAAGGAGGTGAGCAAGAAGCGCTCAAATAATATCGGTACATGATAAAAGTTTGCCAGTATATTTTGTGGATTACACAGCAGGGTGGTGACAAAGTTAACATGGAAGCCATAAAAACAACCCAAAATTCTGCCTGACACAGCTCGTTTGATAAGGGGACCATGTATGGAGGCAGTGAACTAGTAGTAGATTAAAGGTGCTGCAGTTAAAACTATGTTAGTTGGATCTTGGCATGGAGCTGGCGCTCCGCTGCCAGGCGAGCTTTCGCCAATCCAAGCCCCTGTCTCTAGGCTACTCCCCAAACAGCACTTCTAAGAACCTTTTGTATAAGATCAAGTGTAGTAGCGTTCTTATAAGTTTAGGATATGCCGGGTGAGGGGAATGTAAACAGATGCGCAAGAAGCGCTGAAATAATATCGGTAAATGATAAAAGTTTGCAAGTATATTTTGTGGATTACACAGCAGGGTGGCGACAAAGTTAAAAAGTTTGATGTGGAATGCCCTGTAATAGCTCTTGGGCGGTGTGCCTTTTATCGCCTAGGCTCAGCAGTTTGAGCACCGCCTGGTGTCGCTTAGCGACGGCACTGCTGCTGTGCCTAGAGCTACCGACTGATGGCGCCATGCCCACGGATGGTAATTCGGAGGAGGAGGAGGTGGAGGAGGGTTGGGAGGAGGTATAGTAGGCCTTTGAGACCTGGACCGAGGTAGGCCCCGCAATTCTCTGCGTCGGCAGTATATGACCAGCCCCAGGGTCAGACTCGGTCCCAGCCTGCACCAAGTTAAGTGTAGTAGCGTTCTTATAAGTTTGGGATATGGCGGGTGAGGGGAATGTAAACAGATGCGCAAGAAGCGCATGATGCGCATGGAGCTGGCGCTCCGCTGCCAGGCGAGCTTTCGCCAATCCAAGCCCCTGTCTCTAGACTACTCCCCAAACAGCACTTCTAACAACCTTTTGTATAAGATCAAGTGTAGTAGCGTTCTTATAAGTTTAGGATATGCCGGGTGAGGGGAATGTAAACAGATGCGCAAGAAGCGCTGAAATAATATTGGTAAATGATAAAAGTTTGCCAGTATATTTTGTGGATAACACAGCAGGGTGGCGACAAAGTTAACAACTTTTATGTGGAATCCATGAAAACAACCCAAATTTCTGCCTGACACACCTCGTTTGATAAAGGGACGATGTATGGAGGCAGCTATATGGACGACTTTTGGAGGTAGCAATGGAGACAACGTGTGGAGGCTGCTATGGAGACAATTTAATTTGGATAGTGCCTGTATGTGGCAGTCCCAAAAATTTTTCAAACCAGAGGAGCAGGTAGGTGGCCCTCCAGTAAAATGGAATAGATTGAGTGCCTGTATGTGGCAGTCCAAAAAAATTTTCAAACCAGAGGAGCAGGTAGGTGGCCCTCTAGAAAAATTGAATAGATTGAGTGCCTGTATGTGGCACTCCCAAAAATTGTTTAAAACAGAGGACCGGGTAGGTGGCCCTCCAGAAAAATTGAATAGATTGAGTGCCTGTATGTGGCACTCCCAAAAATTGTTTAAAACAGAGGACCGGGTAGGTGGCCCTCCAGAAAAATTAAATGCATAAAGTACTATAGCTAGAGCCAGTGGGCCCTGTCAAAAAATAGCCAGTTTCCTCTGCTTTACTGTACAAAGAGGAGGAGAAGGAGGAAAATGAGGAGGAGGAGGAGTGGATCAATTATTCAGGTTGAGCTTCCTTCACCTGGTGGAGATTGGAAATTATGAGAAATCAAGGCTTTATTCATCTTAATAAGCGTCAGCCTGTCAGCGCTGTCAGTCGACAGGCGTGTACGCTTATCGGTGATGATGCCACCAGCTGCACTGAAAACCCGCTCGGACAAGACGCTAGCAGCAGGGCAGGCAAGAACCTCCAAGGCATACAGCGCCAGTTCGGGCCACATGTCCAGCTTTGAAACCCAGTAGTTGTAGGGAGCTGTGTGATCATTTAGGACGATGGTATGGTCAGCTACATACTCCCTCACCATCTTTCTGTAAAGATCAGCCCTACTCTGCCGAGACTGGGGACAGGTGACAGTGTCTTGCTGGGGTGACATAAAGCTGGCAAAAGCCTTGTAAAGCTTACCCTTGCCAGTGCTGGACAAGCTGCCTGCTCGCCTACTCTCCCTCGCTACTTGTCCCGCAGAACTACGCACTCTGCCGCTAGCGCTGTCAGAAGGGAAATACTGTTTCAGCTTGTGCACCAGGGCCTGCTGGTATTCATGCATTCTCACACTCCTTTCCTCTGCAGGGATGAGAGTGGAAAGATTTTGCTTGTACCGTGGGTCCAGGAGAGTGAACACCCAGTAATCGGTGCTGGAATAAATTCTTTGAACGCGAGGGTCACGGGATAGGCAGCCTAGCATGAAATCTGCCATATGCGCCAGAGTACCAACGCGTAAGAATTCACTCCCCTCACTGGCCTGACTGTCCATTTCCTCCTCCTCCAACTCCTCCAACTCCTCTTCTCCTGCCCATACACGCTGAACAGTGAAGGACTCAACAATGGTCCCCTCTTGTGTCTCGCCAACATTCTCCTCCTCTTCCTCCTCCACCTCCACCTCCTCCGATATGCGCTGAGAAACAGACCTGAGGGTGCTTTGGCTATCAACAAGGGAATCTTCTTCCCCCGTCTCTTGTGACGAGCGCAAAGCTTCCGACTACATGCTGATCAGAGAGTTTTTCAACAGGCCAAGCAGCGGGATGGTGAGGCTGATGATGGCGGCATCGCCACTGACCATCTGTGTTGACTCCTCAAAGTTACTCAGCACCTGACATATATCAGACATCCACGTCCACTCCTCATTGTAGACTTGAGGAAGCTGACTGACCTGACTACCAGTTCTGGTGGAAGTTGACATCTGGCAGTCTACAATGGCTCGGCGCTGCTGGTAAACTCTGGATAACATGGTCAGTGTTGAATTCCACCTCGTGGGCACGTCGCACAACAGTCGGTGAGCGGGCAGTTGGAGGCGGCGCTGCGCTGCCCTGAGAGTGGCAGCATCTGTGCTGGACTTCCTGAAATGCGCACAGATGCGGCGCACCTTCGTGAGCAAATCAGACAGATTGGGGTATGTCTTGAGGAAACGCTGAACTATCAGATTTAACACATGGGCCAGGCATGGCACATGTGTCAGTCTGCCGAGTTGCAGAGCCGCCACCAGGTTACGGCCGTTGTCACACACAACCATGCCTGGCTTCAGGTTCAGCGGTGCCAGCCACAGATCAGTCTGTGCCGTGATGCCCTGTAATAGCTCTTGGGCGGTGTGCCTTTTATCGCCTAGGCTCAGCAGTTTGAGCACCGCCTGCTGTCGCTTAGCGACGGCACTGCTGCTGTGCCTAGAGCTACCGACTGATGGCGCCGTGCCCACGGATGGTAGTTCGGAGGAGGAGGTGGAGGAGGGGTGGGAGGAGGAGGAGGCATAGTAGGCCTGAAACACCTGGACCGAGGTAGGCCCCGCAATCCTCGGCGTCGGCAGTATATGACCAGCCGCAGGGTCAGACTCGCTCCCAGCCTCCACCAAGTTAACCCAATGTGCCGTCAGCGATACATAGTGGCCCTGCCCGGCAGCACTCGTCCACGTGTCCGTGGTCAGGTGGACCTTGTCAGAAACGGCGTTGGTCAGGGCACGGATGATTGTCTGACACGTGCTGGTGCAGGGCTGGGACGGCACATCGGGAAAAGTAGTGGCGGCTGGGGACCGAATACCGAGGGGCGGCCGCCGCCATGAGGTTGCGAAAGGCCTCGGTCTCTACTAGCCTATAGGGCAGCATCTCCAGGCTAAGCAATCTGGAGATGTACACATTAAGGGCTTGGGCGTGCGGGTGGGTTGCACTATATTTGCGTTTCCGCTCCAGCGTCTGGGGTATGGAGAGCTGAACGCTGGTGGATGCTGTGGAGGATCGTGGAGGCGACGATGGGGTTTTTGTGGCAGGGTCCTGGGCAGGGGGCTGACTATCAGCTGAAACAGGGGAAGGAGCAGTGGTGTGCACGGCCGGAGGTGAACGGGCTTGTTGCCACTGAGTGGGGTGTTTAGCATTCATATGCCTGCGCATACTGGTGGTAGTTAAGCTAGTAGTGGTGGAACCCCTGCTGAGCCTGGTTTGGCAAATGTTGCACACCACAGTCCGTCGTTCATCCGGTGTTTCCTTAAAGAACCTCCAGACTTCTGAAGATCTAGCCCTCGCCGCAAGAGCCCTCGCCACGGGAGCTTCACTAGTTGACACATTTGGCGCTGATGCACCAGCTCTGGCCCTGCCTCTCCGTCTGGCCCCACCACTGCCTCTTCCAACCTGTTCTGGTCGAGGACTCTCCTCCGTCTCAGAAGCACTGTGTTCACCCGGCCTCTCAACCCAGCTTGGGTCTGTCACCTCATCATCCTCCGATCCCTCAGTCTGCTCCCCCCTCGGACTTCCTGCCCTGACAACAACTTCCCCACTGTCTGACAACCGTGTCTCCTCATCGTCGGACACCTCTTTACACACTTCCACTACGTCAAGAAGGTCATCATCACCCACAGACTGTGACTGGTGGAAAACCTGGGCATCGGAAAATTGCTCAGCAGCAACCGGACAAGTGGTTTGTGACTGTGGGAAGGGTCCAGAAAACAGTTCCTCAGAGTATGCCGGTTCAAATGCCAAATTTTCCTGGGAGGGGGCAGACTGGGGGGGGAGGAGGCTGAGGTGCAGGAGCTGGAGGAGTGGCGATTTCGGTGACATGGGTGGACTGCGTGGAAGACTGACTGGTGGACAAATTGCTCGAAGCATTGTCAGCAATCCACGACATCACCTGTTCGCACTGTTCTGGCCTCAACAGTGCTCTACCACGAGTCCCAGTAACTTCAGACATGAACCTAGGGAGTGTAGCTCTGCGGCGTTCCCCTGCTCCCTCATAAGCAGGTGGTGTCTCACCCCGGCCAGGACCACGGCCTCTGACCCCTGCAGTAGTTGGATGCCCACGTCCCTGCCCTCGTCCTCTACCCCTAGCCCTCGGGTTAAACATTTTTAAAATGAGAGTTATAGCTTTAATTTTTTTTTTACTTTTTTTTGTGTTTTTTTTTTTTTTTTTGTGTTTTTGAGTTTTTAAAACCAAACGATGCTATCCTATTGCTATGGCTATTTTCTAGCCAAGTATGAAAGCACACTACTATGCCAGATGAGATGACGCTGAGTTATTAAACAAAATAAACGTAAAATAATAAAGGACAAATGGCAGACTGTGCCTAATTGAAATCCAACCCCTACTAAATTTTCCCACTTCGGTCTTTGCAATGGATATGTGCGTCACTAAGCGCAAAACACAGCGGTCGCAAGTCTCACTACAAATTGCTCACAATTGGCTAGTAGATGCACTGCAGCAAGTACAGCCACCAGCAGATCAACCAGAAATCAAATATATAACGCTACTGTAGGCGTAAGTAAGCCGTTTGGATTCTCCCATGGCTATTTTCTAGCCAAGTATGAAGGCACACTACTATGCCAGATGAGATGACGCTGAGTTATTAAACAAAATAAACGTAAAATAAAAAAGGACAAATGGCAGACTGTGCCTAATTGAAATCCAACCCCTACTAAATTTTCCCACTTCGGTCTTTGCAATGGATATGTGCGTCACTAAGCGCAAAACACAGCGGTCGCAAGTCTCACTACAAATTGCTCACAATTGGCTAGTAGATGCACTGCAGCAAGTACAGCCACCAGCAGATCAACCAGAAATCAAATATATAACGCTACTGTAGGCGTAAGTAAGCCGTTTGGAATCTCCTATGGCTATTTTCTAGCCAAGTATGAAAGCACACTACTATGCCAGATGAGATGACGCTGAGTTATTAAACAAAATAAACGTAAAATAAAAAAGGACAAATGGCAGACTGTGCCTAATTGAAATCCAACCCCTACTAAATTTTCCCACTTCGGTCTTTGCAATGGATATGTGCGTCACTAAGCGCAAAACACAGCGGTCGCAAGTCTCACTACAAATTGCTCACAATTGGCTAGTAGATGCACTGCAGCAAGTACAGCCACCAGCAGATCAACCAGAAATCAAATATATATAACGCTACTGTAGGCGTAAGTAAGCCGTTTGGATTCTCCTATGGCTATTTTCTAGCCAAGTATGAAAGCACACTACTATGCCAGATGAGATGACGCTGAGTTATTAAACAAAATAAACGTAAAATAAAAAAGGACAAATGGCAGACTGTGCCTAATTGAAATCCAACCCCTACTAAATTTTCCCACTTCGGTCTTTGCAATGGATATGTGCGTCACTAAGCGCAAAACACAGCGGTCGCAAGTCTCACTACAAATTGCTCACAATTGGCTAGTAGATGCACTGCAGCAAGTACAGCCACCAGCAGATCAACCAGAAATCAAATATATAACGCTACTGTAGGCGTAAGTAAGCCGTTTGGATTCTCCTATGGCTATTTTCTAGCCAAGTATGAAAGCACACTACTATGCCAGATGAGATGACGCTGAGTTATTAAACAAAATAAACGTAAAATAAAAAAGGACAAATGGCAGACTGTGCCTAATTGAAATCCAACCCCTACTAAATTTTCCCACTTTGGTGTTTGAGGTGGATATGTGTGCCACTAAGAGCTAAACACAACGGTAGCAAGTCCCCCTGCTAATTCCTCACAAAATGGTACTAGATGCAAATAAAAAAAAAAAAAAGTATAACGTTATTGTAGCCCTAAGAAGGGCTGTTGGGTTCTTGTAGAATCACTCCTGCCTAACACTATTCTAATAGAACAGCCTAACGCTTTCCCTGACCAGCAGCAGCTCTCTCCCTAGCGGCATCCAGACACAGAATGATCCGAGCAGCGCGGGCAGCGGCTAGTCTATCCCAGGGTCACCTGATCTGGCCAGCCAACCACTGCTATCGACGTGTAAGGGTACCACGTCATGCTGGGTGGAGTGCAGAGTCTCCTGGCTTGTGATTGGCTCTGTTTCTGGCCGCCAAAAAGCAAAACGGCGGGAGCTGCCATTTTCTCGAGCGGGCGAAGTATTCGTCCGAGCAACGAGCAGTTTCGAGTACGCTAATGCTCGAACGAGCATCAAGCTCGGACGAGCATGTTCGCTCATCTCTAGTTAACATCCTTACATCAGGGTGATTGGCCAGATGAGGACAACTGGACTAAGTTTAGGAATTGGTATGTGATCTATCTAGGCCTTGATCATGATCTAGGTCTAGGTCTGTCTGTAACTTTGAGAAATTGTCATTTTCAGATCATTATCACATCTATTATGTTACGATTTGGTATGTGCCGCTGGTATTGCATCACACGTGTTGATATAACTTATGTCTTTTTACATTTTTAAAATTTATATATTTTGTATATTTTTTTCAACTTTCAATATTTTAATTGTAATTTATATATTGTTTCTATGGGACCGTGTTTATGTTTTTTAATAGCATCTTTTTCATTTAGAAGTTGAAGATATGATAAGCACAGAATTCATATCAGGTTTTAATAATGTTCTCATCTAAAATCCAGTACTGGCTTTGTTCACATTGTGCAAGCTGAACTAGAGCAGGATGAATTGCACCATACGACCATCAGTTTTTCTACTAAAGAAGTCTGAACACTTCAAAATTTGTTAATTTTAAATCTCTATTACTTCTTAAAGGGAACCTATCATAACAAATTGGCCTAATAAACCACTACTAGTGTATTGTCAAGTAGCTTAACACCTTCTAGATTTGTTTCTTTCATGGTCCAGTGTGGTGTCATCATCCATAAAATCAACTTTGAAGTCAGCTGTAAATTGGTTGTAGAGAGTCAAGGAGGCAGAGAGTTTAACACTGAAGTCAACTCTAAATGCCTCCTCCTCTGTGATTGACATTGTGCATCAGACTTCGGGAGATCTGGTTACTGATGTCTCTGTATGCAGAACCTTCAATTACAGTGAACGTGACATTATGAGGAAGAGAGAGCTTGACTTCAGTTTTAAAATCTCCACCTCCTTGACTTTATACAACCATTTTACATCTCACTTCAAATTAGATTTTTTGATTGATGATACCACACTGTGTCATAAGAGAGACATGATCTGGAAGGTGTTCGGCTGTTAAGCAACCTAGAGGTAGTGGATTATTGGGTCAATTTTGGATGACAGCTTCCCTTTAAGCCTTGTTGTATAGATATATGTGCCATATTGCATATTGTATACTAAAATAAAATTTCATGCATACTATATTTTATGTGGTTATACAACTCTTACTCTGTGTTAAATATATTAAAAAAAATTCTTAAAGACAATAATTTTATATCTAATTAGATTATTATCTATTGGTGCTAGCTTTTTCTAACAAGTTTTCGCATATACAAGTATTTTTTGTAGCCGTTTTTTTGTTACACAGTTGTTGGCTGTGGCACAGTAGACATTGTAGTGAGTATTAGTGTGAGATCAAACCTGCGGATGAGTAAATAGTGCTAATAATTTACCCTTTGATGACTTACCCAGAACACATCATTTTTTTATGTGTCTTTGTTGTAAATTCATCCATAAGGAAATGTACAGTAAATATTCCTCCAATTATAATGTCTCCATGTTTATAATACTTAAAGTCTTCAATGGCGGCTTTCAAGTTCAGGCTACAGGCAGGTGAAGACATCGTAGACCGTGTCCGGCTCAGGATGATCACACCCATTGTTGCCAGATAACTGCTTATTTTGAACATTTTTATTCTCATGAAGAACAGAACACGTGTCCTCGTTTACACAGTACGTTATACAGACTCCCAGATATACAGAAATCATCTCCATCAGTGTCTGAATATGCTGCATCTCAGACATTATATATCCTTAA
Organism: Engystomops pustulosus; assembly: GCF_040894005.1. Lineage (NCBI taxonomy): Eukaryota > Metazoa > Chordata > Amphibia > Anura > Leptodactylidae > Engystomops > Engystomops pustulosus. Next base: position 293,737,406 of record NC_092411.1, on the reverse strand, counting down.
GCAGAATTCATTTAAGAGAATCTGTAATTAAGTTGCTCTAATCTTATACTAACCAGATGCCTCCAGTCTATGAATATAAACTGTACTGTACTGCATAACCCTGTAATTTTTTTTATCTGTTTTTTAATTTCATTTTATGACATTTTTAATGACAAACAGTAATGGCTATTGTGGAATAAGAGGGCAGAATTACCATCCCCATTTTATCTTGCGCAAGGCATGATAAGAAGCCACCACATACAATGGAATTAAAAATAGAATTTCACCTCAACAATCTGTTGAGATAAGGGGAGTAAAGCCTCTCACCCAGTAGTAAGTACTACAATAAGCAATAAGCTTCCTCTGGGGGGAGTCCCCCCGAAACACGTGTCGGGGCTGGCTGGTGTGGTGTCCTATTTACTGGTATGATTTATCCCATTGTTTTCTATGTATGAAATCTGTTGTTATTAATATAATACAATTAAATTTAGAGTGATTAGGTCTGTTCTGTTGGAATATGCTTTGTACCATATTTATACTTTGGGTTAATTAGTGATATGGATTATAACACACACCTTTTTAATTTTGTTGGCTTTCTTTGCCAATGGCTACATTATAATCATGTTTTGTGAACTAAATAAAGATTTAAATTTGAATTATGCTTTTTGGTGTAAAAAATTCTTTTCTGACTTATAAACTTTTGGTTATCATGTGTGCACATAGTAAGAAAAAGACAGACACAAGTTCTTTTTTAGTCTTAGCTCATGCTCTTATCTCGTCATGTGGAGAAACAGAACTGAACTAACTTTTAGTTCCTGATGCACAACTTTTTATTTTCATACAAAGAGGCGTGTTTACATACATTAAAATCATTACAATTGGTGATAGCTAAGCATATATGTCTGGCCTCCGCCCCCTGCTGATTGGTCCTCAAAACTATGTCTCAGTTGCTATGCCAGGGGAATTTCCAATCATTATTGTCTACAGGAAATCGACCGTTGGTCCGGATGCCGGTGCTATTCTTGAGAAACATCTGCTTTTGATCATAAGACTTGAGTTTCGCTGACAAAGCTATATATCTGGTTAAAACTGGTTTAAGGGAAAAGCTCCATATTGCACAATATGCAGAGTACAAAGATATATATATATATATATATATATGTATATATATATATATATATATATATATATATATATATATATATTGTGAGAAAGTAAGGGGTATTGTGTGGGAAAACCGCTATCTGTCTTACAGGCAGATAAAATGCAGGTGGTAAAAGACCTGGATTTGTCTGCAGTAACCCAAGGGTTAATGCAGACATATAGTAGCTAACATGGACACATTGGTAATGTCCGTACTGGGCCTGCTTATTATGGAGTAGGGGTAGGCTGGTAGTGGGACTCTTACTCCACCCAGGCTTCGGTCCTGGGCTTTTGTATAGCCCACAGGTGCGGGTGACAGGCCTCGTTAGAGCCTGATTTAGTCTGCAGGCCAGAAGCAGTAGGAGAGGCACTACCTGGACAGCTGAAGGCTGAACCGAGTTCACACAGCAAAGGTAACTGAGTGCCTCCTGAGATTCTGCTGGCCAAGAGCGTGTGCCAGGCAGCCTGTTACCCATTTAGCTAGGACCTGATATTGTGTTAGGCAGTGCCTAGCCGGGCAGGGTTTATTTTTGGTATTTTGTATGTGCCTAAGCCAAGGCTGAATTTGTGTTTTGTCAAGGAAGTGTGAATAAACACTTGACTTATGGAATTAAACCCTGCGTGTGTCCCTGCTTCCTGCACTGCTACAAAGCATCTACCAGAGCAATTCCCCACACATGGTGGAGGATGCGGGCAAAGTGCAGTGAAATACACACTAGTTGCATGTCCTGGATGTCAACAGCGCTGAAGCTGCAAGCCACAGCCATGGAAGAGTTAATAAAGCAGCTTGTCCAGTCCAATGTGCAGGCCAACAGGCAGCAGCAGAAAAGGCATGAGGAGGCTATGGCGGCTCAGCAGCAGGCTATTGGGGCTCAGCAGTAGGCCAACATGCAGCAGCAGGAAAGGTATAAGAGGACAATTGCTGTGCAGTAACAAGCCAACTTGCAGCAACGGCAAAGGCATGAGGAGCCAGGTCATATTGCCCCAATTCCTCAGAGCCCATGGACTGCAGTTCTGCCAGAAGGGTTACTCTCTGTGCGGCTCCAGTCTATACAGCTACTAGCCCCGACTCTGCTGATGAGCGCCACCTGTGTCAGGTGACTGTGGCAGGGCATCCAGCGTTGGCCCATCTGGACTCAGGTAGTCGGGTAACCTTGATTAATGGGTCCCTCATAGACCGCAAGACAGTCACAGGGCGCACAATTGGTTTCCTGTGCATCCATGGGGACGTAAAGGACTACCCCACCACAGTTATTAACTTCCAGACCTCTTGTGGAGAGACACTACATGAGGCCGCGGTTGTCATGAACTTGCCCCATGACCTTATCTTGGGACGGGACTTCCCCATGTTCTGGACTTTATGGCGGGGAAAAAAAGAGTTGGGCGGACATTCTCCTGTGTCGTCTGGTCAGGTCTCAGAACCTGAGCCTGATGACCTACACTCTGGGGTTCCTGCCATAGGGGTGACCACCACAGAAGAAGAGGATAGTGTAATGTCTCCCCTAGATGTTATGGCAGGCGAAACGGAGGAGGTAGTGACAGGGCCATAGTTGTTAGATCTGGAGCTGTGCCGTGACAACTTTGGTACTGCACAACTCAAGGACCCCACTCTGGTCCGCGCCAAAGAAAACGTAGTTGAGATTAATGGAGTACCTAAACACCCAGGTGCGGAAAAGTTGTTTCCTAGAATGATGGTTAATCAAGAATTGTTGTACCGAATTGATAAGGTGCACGGTGAAACACGGGAGCAGTTAATGGTACCTCAGCCATATCATCAGATGGTATTAGACCTTGCCCATAAGCATGTGATGGGAGGGCACCTAGGTACCACAAAAACACTGGAACACATCTTGCAGCGTTTTTATTGGCCGGGAGTGTACAATAGGGTAAAAAGGTATTGTGAAACTTGCCCTGAGTGTCAATTGCATGCTCCCATGGTACACTTTCAAAGTCCATTGGTACCTCTGCCCATTATTGAGGTACCCTTTGAAAGGGTTGCTATGGATTTGGTTGGTCCACTGGTTAAATCCTCTCGGGGGCATCACCATATCTTGGTAGTCATGGACTATGCTACCCGATATCCTGAGGCCATCCCACTACGGCACACCTCTGTGAAACTAATTGCTAAGGAATTGTTTGCCATGTTTTGCCGGGTGGGACTGCCCAATTAGATCCTCACAGATCAGGGGACCCCTTTTATGTCAAAGGTAACCAAGGAGCTATGTCGGCTCTTTAATATTAAACAGTTACGCACCTCTGTGTAGCATCCTCAGACAGATGGATTGGTGGAACGGTTCAACAAAACTCTAAAGAGTATGCTAAAAAAGGTGGTGAACAAGGATGGGAAGGACTGGGATGTACTGTTGCCATATTTAATGTTCGCCATCCGAGAAGTCCCACAAGCCTCTCCTGGTTTTTAACCGTTTGAGTTAGTGTATGGCAGACATCCCAGGGGTCTCCTGGACATAGCCAAGGAGACATGGGAACAAGAGCCCACCCCCCACAAAAATGTAATAGACCATATCTCAGATATGCAGGACAGGACAGGGCAGGGTGGTCATGCCCATAGTCAAGGAGCATATGGAGGAGACACAAAGAACCCAAAGCCGGGTTTATAACAGGTCAGCAAAAGTAAGGACCTTTAATCCCGGTGATCGTGTGTTGGTGCTAGTCCCCACTGTGGAAAGTAAGTTTCTCGCTAAGTGGCAAGGACCATATGAGGTGCTAGAGAAGGTAGGAGAGGTAAATTACAGGATTCGTCAGCCCGGATGGAGAAAACCCGAGCAGACTTATCATGTAAATCTGTTAAAGGCCTGGAAAGACAGAGAGAGTCTGCATACAGAGATGGTTCTGGCTAGTCCACCTCTTGCGATACCCTCACAGGCTACAGATAAGCCTGTAGCAGATACAGAAGTGCGAATAGCAGATACCCTTACCATAGGGCAAAAGCGAGAAGCTAGAGAGTTTGTTGCAAGAAATACAGATGTGTTCTCAGAGTTGCCAGGCTACACATCTGTAATTAAACATGATATTGTCACTGAGCCAGGAGTAAAGGTAAGATCAAGGCCGTACCGAGTCCCTGAGGCTCATAGACAAGCCATTTCAGAAGGAGGTTCAGAAGATGCTGAAGCTAGAGGTTATTGAGGAGTCCAAAAGTGAGTGGGCCAGTCTAATTGTTCGAATCCCCATACCCTATGGGACGTTGCAATTTTGCAACGATTTTAGAAAATTTAATGAGGTGTCTAAGTTCGATGCCTATCCAATGCCACGGGTTGACGAGCTTATTGAGAGACTAGGGGGAGCTCGGTACTTAACCACCCTGGATATAAATAAAGGCTATTGGCAGGCACCCCTGACAGATAGGGCTAAAGTAAAGACAGCCTTTATCACCCCTGAGGGCCTTTTTCACTATATTGTGTTACCGTTCAGGCTTCATGGGGCCCCTGCCACCTTCCAACGGTTAATGAACATAGTGTTAAAGCCACATAGGAGATACCCTTCAGCCTATCTGGATGATATCATCATCTTCAGCCATGACTGGGAGAGTAACTTGGCCAAGGTACAGGCCGTTGTTAACTCTCTAAGGGCAGCGGGCCTGACCGCAAACCCCCAGAAGTGTGCGCTGGGAATGGAGGAGACACATTATTTGGGGTATGTGATCGGTCGAGGTATAGTTAAACCTCAGGTCAACAAGATCGACGCTATACAGGGTTGGCCTCAACCAGTGAGCACAAAACAAGTCAGGGCATTCCTGGGCATTGTCGGGTACTACAGACGGTTTATTCCAAACTTTGCCACAGTATCCGCTCCCCGACAGACCTGCTGAAAGGTAAAAGGCCGGTCATGGTGCGGTGGAATGAACAAGCAGAAGGTGCTTTTCAGGCATTAAAGTCTGCGCCAAACTTCAAGAGAGAGTTTATTGTGCAGACAGATCCGTCATATGTAGGGCTGGGAGCTGTCCTGTCTCAGGAGGTGAATGGAGAAGAACACCCCATTACCTACCTGAGCAGGAAGCTCATGCCAGCAGAGAAAAATTACAGTATCGTAGAGAAGGAATGTCTGGCGATAAAGTGGGCATTAGAGTCCCTACGGTACTACTTGCTGGAACGACAGCTGACTGTCCACTCTCCTCTCACATAGATGAGTAGAACTAAAGAGAAGAATGCCAGGGTCACTAGGTGGTTCTTGTCCCTCCAAAATTTCAGTTTCACGGTGGAGCACAGAGCCGGGAATCTACAGGGCAATGCGGATGCCTTGTCCTGGACACATTGCTTAATGTCAGGAGTTCGCCCCGGTGGGTCTGAACTGAGGGGGAGGGTATGTGAGAAAGTAAGAGGTGTTGTGTGGGAAAACCGCTATCTGTCTTAAAGGCAGATAAAATGCATGTGGTAAAAGCCCTGGATTTGTCTGCAGTAACCCAAGGGTTGCAGAATTTACATGTATACAATCATAAAGCATGTAAACATTATAAACATATAATCATTATCTCGACCCTCACATTATTGCACACTATTCACTGACAGCAGCAACTTTATGACTTTTATGGGGCTGAAAACTATACAGATACAGGACCTTCACGATTTTGCTGGATTATTCAGTATATGTTAATAATCCTGTCTAAACTTTGAAAGTAAAAGTATCCAAACTGTTTGATTGGCTACTTCAGAAGATCATAAATATATTGTCTATGCATCTGTGATAATACAGTATACAATGCCGGATTTCCAATGGTAGGATTTGTATATTATGGAGGACTCAAAGTGGCCCATGAATAGAATGGCATAACTTGGTGCCACTCACGTCTCCATAGCTGTTCCTAATGTTTGGTGAAATATTTTATCTTGGAAAGAAAAAACATTATGCTTCAACATGAATTCCAATCCTTTTATTAGAAAATCTGACTGTTCCAGTCGTATCTTATCAACTGCATCAAGACAGTGGGGCAGATTTACTTACCCGGTCCATTCGCGATCCAGCGGCGCGTTCTCTGCAGTGGATTCGGGTCCGGCCGGGATTCACTAAGGTAGTTCCTCCGACGTCCACCAGGTGGCGCTGCTGCGCTGAAGTCCGTCGAGGCCCACTGGAATGCCCTGAAATTCACCGGCCTATACCTAGTGAAGGTAAGTGCATTTTTTTCGAATCCATCGGGTTTTCGTTCGGCCACGCCCCCCGATTTCGGTTGCGTGGATGCTGGTGCCGATGCGCCAAAATCCGATCGCGTGCGCCAAAAAACCCAGGGGGCAATACAGGGAAAATCAGCGCAAATCGGAAATATTCGGGTAACACGTCGGGAAACCGCGAATCAGGCCCTTAGTAAATGACCCCTAGTGTCTGACTGCTCTTAAGCCCAGTGTATGGGAGATGTTCGAGTATAACGCAGGTACATTTACAGGCAAAAACAAATATTCTGATTCCCACTCGATTGTTTCTAATTCATCGATTAAATGGGCTGAACCTCTCAGATATGAGTGCAGTTCTTTTACAAGTGGCTGTAGATGTAGATCCAGCCTATTCCTGAGATTATTGGGCAACCTGGGCTTTTTTTCATCTTTATGAATTTTTGTAAAAAGTAAGTGTAGAGAGCCTGTAAAGGGTTCCTTTATTGGGGAGGTAACATGTTTAGAACTGGCTCCAGACCATGGCAACAAACAGAATCAATAGTATAAGCAAGGTGCCCAGAATTACATAAGACTTAACTTTTAATTAGTATACAATAAAAAGCCGTTCTTTATACCTAGTGATTAGGTGAACGCTTGCCTATGCTGGACGAGCCACTGCCCGATTTCCAGCCTGTAGTTAGGGCCAGCATACATAGCCCACTCTGGAATAGCAAGCTTATCAGTACTTGACTTATCTATTGTTTATATCCCCTGATGAGTGCAATTTAACCCTTGCACGAAACGCATAGGGATTTCACGTTAATACCTGTCTGAGCTCTAGGGCATAATAGCCTTTGCAGGGGCAGACACGGGACCGCCCTTGTAAGGGCTGGGAGCAATTGAAGGGGTCCAGGAGTGAATAGGGTTAACTAGGCGCCAACTGGATCGGACATCCCGTAATCCTGACATTCCTGGATGAAGATTGGTGAGATCTACCCCATTTATACCTCCTCCCCTACTGTCCCTAGAATATACCCAAGGTTGATGGTTGGCTTATTGTTACCCATGTATGCTCATAGACCCGTTTCATACGGACTGATAGGACACATTGGTGTCCATTTTGGTGTGTTTTTTTCACTAGGTCTGTTTTATACTTATGTTTTTCTACCTTAGTCGCAGACACAGTTGTGGCTTTTTATTGTATACTAATTAAAAGTTAAGTCTTATGTAATTCTGGGCACCTTGCTTATACTACTTTATGAATTTTTGGTAGATGGTAAAAGAATGCTAGTTGAGGGTGATCCATTAATATAATTTTTTTTCTGATTATTGATTATTTCTTTTCATTGAATGCTTCCTTGATCATGTTATTATATCGAATTTTTCACATTTCGGTTGGGTCTTTGGTCAAAAGTTTTTAATATACAAATATTTAACAGATTTTAAAATCTGTTAAAATGTATGCTTCCTGGAGGTATTTATCACGATCTTGTATGACGATACTTCCCCCTTTGTCGGCTGACCAGATGATTATATTGTAATCTTCTTATAAGTTCTTAAGGGAAATAACTCATACACATAAGAAAGTAATCACGAAAAACCACTTCAAGAAGGTTGACAGTAATGGATATCTAGATCATAAGAGTGCACACTGTAGTAATGTACCATTCAGCCAATTTGCTTCCATCCAAAAAAATTGTACTCTCGACAAAGATTATAAGGATTAAGAATTTGTTGAGAAAAGCTTTCCAAAAAGTCTAGTAAAAAAGTATTATCAGGGGAATATGATTAGAAAAGAACAAGTCACTGTGGAAAACAAGAAAGAGAAAAGAGAAGTAGACTCCAAGAAGTTTTAATATAACTTCATCACAACTTTTGATAAAGGCAATGCAACAATAAGAAAAACCTTACAATACCATTGGCACATACTGTTACAAGATCCTATACTTAAAAAGTTCATCTTAACACAACCTAAAATCCAGTATAGGAAGGCAAGACCCATCAAAAACATTCTAGCACCTAGTAGAATAAAAGAGATACAATCGAGTGACATTTTTGAAAAGTTAAAGTGACACACTCAGTCACAGCACAAAATCCTTTTGTGTGCTGTCAGTGTAGGTTAGAAACTAGCCATATCAATCATCTTTTGTGGTTGCTGTCTGATTTCTTCTGCAAGTTTTGTTCTATTTAAAAAAAAAAAAACACACAAAAAAAATTTACAGTTTATATTTCTGTTTTGTGTATACAATAGACTTTAATTTTGAAAATGTTGAACCCGAGGGCTAGGGGTGGAGGACAAGGGCGTGGGCGTCCAATTACTGCAGGGGTCAGAGGCCGTGGTCCTGGGTGGGGTGAGACACCACCTGCTGATGAGGGAGCATCGGAACGCCGCAGAGCTACACTCCCTAGATTCATGTCTCAAGTTACTGGGACTCGTGGCAGAGCACTGTTGAGGCCAGAACAGTGCGAACAGGTGATGTCGTGGATTGCGGACAATGCTTCTAGCCAATTGTCCACCAGTCAGTCTTCCATGCAGTCCACCCATGTCACCAAAATCAGCACTCCTCCAGCTCCTCCACCTCAGCCTCCTTCCCCCCCAGTCTGCCCCCTCCCAGGAAAATTTGGCATTTGAGCCGGCCAGGGGCGGACTGGGAATTTAAAATGGCCCTGGAAAAAACTGTAAAAGTGGCCCCATTCTGTGGGTGGGGTCAAAACAAGTAGGCGTGGCCTTGTGATGTGGGTGGAGTTACTAAACTCCATACAAACTGTTAATAGATGGTCTAAATCAACAAGTACACCGCAGAGAAAAAGACTCATACTGCCTCCTTGTAAAGGAATAACACTTTTATTTTAAAAGCATACAACTTAATACTGCCATATATGTACACTAAAAACATACTACAATACCTTCTTCAATAAACAAGAATGTAACTACTATAATACTACTGCCCCTAAGTAAAATATATTGTAATACTGCCCCCCTATGTACAAGAATATAACTCCTATAATACTGCCCCCTATGTACAAGAATATAACTCCTATAATACTGCCCCCTATGTCCAAGACTATAACTACCATAATACTGCCCCCTATGTACAGGAATATAACTACTATAATACTGCCCCCTATGTACAAGAATATAACTACTATAATACTGCCCCCCTATGTACAGGAATATAACTACTATAATACTGCCCTCTATGTACAAGAATGTAACTACTATAATACTGCCCCCTATGTACAAGAATATTACTACTATAATACTGCCCCCTATGTACAGGAATATAACTACTATAATACTGCCCCCTATGTACAGGAATATAACTACTATAATACTGCCCCCTATGAACAGGAATATAACTACTATAATACTGCCCCCTATGTGCAAGAATATAACTACTATAATACTGCCCCCTATGTACAGGAATATAACTACTATAATACTGCCCCCTATGTACAGGAATATAACTACTATAATACTGCCCCCTATGTACAAGAATATAACTACTATAATACTGCCTCCTATGTACAAGAATATAACTACTATAATACTGCCCCCTATGTACAGGAATATAACTACTATAATACTGCCCCCTATGTACAAGAATATCACTACTATAATACTGCCCCCTATGTACGAGAATATAACTCCTATACTACTGCCCCCTATGTACAAGAATATAACTACAACAACACTGCCCCCTATGTACAGGAATATAACTACTATAATACTGCCCCCTATGTACAAGAATATAACTACTACAACACTGCCCCCTATGTACAGGAATATAGCTACTATTGGTAGTAGCCAGCACCCCCCAGTACAATACAACCTGCCAGCCCACAGCCCCAGTATACAGCCCATAACCCCAGTATACAGCCCGCCAGCCCATAGCCCCAGTATACAGCCCCTGCCCCAGTATACAGCCAGCCAGCCCATAGCCCCAGTATACAGCCCTTGCCCCAGTATACAGCGTGCCAGCCCATAGCCCCAGTATACAGCCTGCCAGCCCATAGCCCCAGTATACAGCCTGCCAGCCCATAGCCCCAGTATACAGCCTGCCAGCCCATAGCCCCAGCATACAGCCTGCCAGCCCACAGCCCCAGTATACAGCCTGCCAGCCCATAGCCCCAATATACAGCCTTCAAGCCCACAGCCCCAGTATACAGCCTGCCAGCCCATAGCCCCAGTATACAGCCTGCTAGCCCATAGCCCCAGTATACAGCCTGCCAGCCCATAGCCCCAGTATACAGCCTGCCAGCCCATAGCCCCAGTATACAGCCCCTGCCCCAGTATACAGCCTGCTCCCCTGCTTGATCCCAGTCCGGCCACGGTGACAGCTCCGTACGGTCCGGCGTCGCACAGACCATGACGTCATCCACTTGCCGTTGTGTGTGACAACAGCCGTAACCTAGTGGCGGCTCTGCAGCTCGGCAGACTGACACATGTGCAATGTCTGGCCCATGTGTTAAATTTCATTGTTCAGCAGTACCTCAAGACATACCCCAATCTGTCTGATTTGCTCACGAAGGTGCGCCATGTTATCCAGAGTTTACCAGCAGCGCAGAGCGATTGTAGACTGCCAGATGTCAACTTCCACCAGAACTGGTAGTCAGGTCAGTCAGCTTCCTCAAGTCTACAATGAGGAGTGGACGTGGATGTCTGATATCTGTCAGGTGCTGAGTAACTTTGAGGAGTCAACACAGATGGTCAGTGGCAATGCCACCATCATCAGCCTCGCCATCCCGCTGCTTGGCCTGTTGAAAAACTCTCTGGTCAGCATGAAGTCAGAAGCTTTGCGCTCGTCACAAGAGACGGGGGAAGAAGATTCCCTTGTTGATAGTCAAAGCACCCTCCGGTCTGTTTCTCAGCGCGTATCGGAGGAGGATGAGGAAGAAGAGGAGGAGAATGTTGGTGAATGTTGCTCAGTCCTTCACTATTCAGCGTGTATGGGCAGAAGAAGAGGAGTTGGAGGAGGAGGAAATGGAGAGTCAGGCCAGTGAGGGGAGTGAATTGTTGCGCGTTGGGACTCTGGCGCATATGGCAGATTTCATGCTAGGCTGCCTATCCTGTGACCCTCGCATTCAAAGAATTTATTCCAGCACCGATTACTGGGTATTCACTCTCCTGGACCCACGGTACAAGCAAAATCTTTCCACTCTCGTCCCTGGAGAGGAAAGGAGTGTGAGAATGCATGAATACCAGCAGGCCCTGGTGCACAAGCTGAAACAGTATTTCCCTTCTGACAGCGCAAGCGGTAGAGGGCGTACTTCTACGGGACAAGAAGCGAGGGAGAGTAGGCAGGCAGGCAGCTTGTGCAGCACTGGCAGGGGTACGCTTTACAAGGCCTTTGCCAGTTTTATGTCACCCCGGCAAGACACTGTCACCTGTCCCCAGTCTCGGCAGAGTAGGGCTGATCTTTACAGAAAGATGGTGAGGGAGTACATAGCTGACCATACCATTGTCCTAAATGATCAAACAGCTCCCTACAACTACTGGGTTTCAAAGCTGGTCATGTGGCCCGAACTGGCGCTGTACGCCTTGGAGGTTCTTGCCTGCCCTGCCGCTACCGTGTTGTCAGAGCGGGTTTTCAGTGCAGCTGGTGGCATCATCACCGATAAGCGTACACGTCTGTCGACTGATAGCGCTGACAGGCTGACGCTTATCAAGATGAATCAAGCATGGATTTCTCATAATTTCCATTCTCCACCAGGTGAAAGCAGCTCAACCTGAATAATTATCATGTATGCACCTCTTCCTCATTCTCCTCCTTCTCCTCCTCTTTGTACACTAAAGCAGAGGCAACTGGCTATTTTTTTCCTGGGCCAACTGGCTCTAGCTATAGTACTCTATGAATTTAATTTTTCTGGATGGCCACCTACCCGGTCCTCTGTTTTAAACAATTTTCGGGAGTGCCACATGCAGGTACACTATGTATTTAATTTTTCTGGAGGGCCACCTACCCAACCCTCTGTTTTGAAAAGTTTTTCGGACTGCCACATACAGGCACTATCCAAATTTAATTGTTTCCATAGCAGCCTCTACACGTCGTCTTTATAGCTGCCTCCACACGTTGTTTCCATTGCTGCCTCCACACGTTGTCTCCATTGCTACCTCCACACGTCGTCTCCATAGCTGCCTCCAAAAGTCGTCCACATAGCTACCTCCATACATCGTCCCCTTAGCCAACGAGCTGTGTACGTCAAAATTTAGGGTTGTTTTAACGGCTTCCACATCAAACTTGTTAACTTTGTCGCCACCCTACTGTGTTATCCAAAAAATATACGCCAAACTTTTATCATTTACCGATATTATTCCAGCGCTGTTTGCGCATCTATTTACGTTCCCCTCCCCTGCCATAACCAGGCCAATTACTTATAAGAACAGTACTACACTTGACCTTATACAAAAGGTTCTTAGAAGTGCCGTTTGTAGCCCCCGCCTGCTTTGAAAATTATAATTTTTTCAAAGTAAACGCTTCTGGCCCCCAGGCCAATTTTGGGTGGGGCGGAGCCGAGAGGCGGGGTCTTGGACCGGGGAAAGCTCGCCTGGCAGTGGACCGCCAGCTCCATCCCAAGATCCAACTAACATCGTTTGAACTGCAGCAACCTTCAACCCACAACCTATAACCTTTTACCTCTAAAATCTATCTTTTCACTCCTCTTTTCTCACCTCCTTACGTTCACCTCAGGTGCCATAAACGTCCCCATTGCCTCAACACGTCGTCTCCATAGCTGCCTCCAGACGCCGTCTCCATAGCTGCCTCCACACGCCGTCTCCATAGCTGCCTCCACACGCCGTCTCCATAGCTGCCTCCACACGCTGTCTCCATAGCTACCTCCACACGCCGTCTCCATAGCTGCCTCCACACGTTGTCTCCATAGCTGCCTCCACACGTTGTCTCCATAGCAGACTCCACACATCGTCTCCATAACTGCCTCCACACATTGGGGGATATTTATCAGGACCTCTGCGCACCGCCACTGGCGCAGAGGCCCTGAAATAATCGCAAATGCTAGCTTATTTCTAGCTTTTGCGATTATTTTCCCCAATCCGCCACTTTCACGCCAGTGGGGCGTGAAGGGGCATGAAGGGGGAGGGGGCGCGGCCGGCCGTGCGGGGGGCATGGCCGGTTGGGAGTGGGCCGCTGCGGGCGTTACTGTCCCCGCGCCTGCGCACTCGCTGCTCCCGGCGACTTTTCATGGCGTAGATTAAACGCTGCTGTAAATGAGGCCCACTGTGTAATTTTTGGGGAAACAGGGTATTGTGTAGCTAAGGTGTATTAATGGCCTAGACACAGGAGGTCACGCAGCTCCATCAGCAGTAGGTGTACTGTCAGACATGGACTAGGAATTTTTGGGCCCATGATTGGCAAATTTTGTGCCCCCCCCCCCTTTCCCAGGCACATTGATTTCCCAAGCTCTAATGCCCACTTTCCCCCAATTTATTTTGACAGATGCAGCAGAGCCTAATAATACACACCTCAGCTGCAGCAGAACCTCATTATGCACATCTCATGTGCTGCAAACCTCATAATTTACATCTCATCCGCCATGGAAACTCTTAATACATACCCCAGCTGCTACAGATCCTCATTATACATACCTCAGCTGGCATAGAACCTCATAATACACACCTCAGATGCTGCAGAACCACATAGTAAATACCTAATCTGCTGCAGAATCTCATTGTACACACCTCAGCTGCTGAACCTCATAAAACATACCTCAGCTCACACAGAAACATATACAGAACCTTATCTGCTGTGCAACCTTGTTATACACACCTCAGCTGGCCTAGGACCTCATAATACACACCTTAGATGCTGCAGAACCCCATAGTATATACCTAATCCGATGCAGAATCTCATTATACACACCTCAGCTGCTGAACATGAAACATACCTCAGTGCCTTACAGAGAAGGGAGGCAGTCGTTTAGACTGCTGTCTCTGCAGCCAAGAGGTGTGTAGCAGCTCAAAGTATACCTGCACAGCTGGAGAGGGGTAAGTCTCAGCCTCATAAGTCACCCGACATCACTGTGAGCATGGCGAAAAGTCGGAGAAAAAAGTGTACCAACAAGTATTTTAAAGTTCACAAGGATATGCTGGCACCTTATTTGAAGAGGGTTTTTAACAAATTTTTGACAACAGGGACTATCCCCTCAGAAATGCTCCAGGCATTGGTGATTACCTTACTCAGACCTGGGAAATCGGTTGACACCCCATCAAATTTTCATCCAATTTATTTACAGAACTCGGACTTCTAATTGTAAGCCAAATTGTTGGCTTCCAGGCTGGTGGACATGCTTCCATAGACAGTAGATCCCGATCAGGTGGGATGTATTAGGCGGCACCAGTGATATCTCCTTCTCAATGATGCTGTGGCCTTTCCTTTCTGTATTGGACTTTGGATCCTACACACCAGGACCCTGAGCTGCGTGCATCACCCAATTTAATAACTGGTAATTTTTTCATATCGCCTTCTCACCTCACCTTGGAGGTGGAGAAGGCGCTTCTCCGGGTTCATTGGGGTCACTTTTAGCTAATGTTGGAAGCTTTTGGCTTGGAAGGCCCCTTTCCTCAGGAAATCATGGCAAACTACTCTCTCCCTTCTGCCCCGGATTTATAACTCTGTGTGATGTCCCACTCATTTGGGATCACAAATGGAACAAGGCAAGGCTGCCCCCTCTCTCTGATGATTTTTGGTTAGTAATGGAACTTCATGCACAAGCTGTTCCTCAAGCTTCAGAGATAAAGGGTGTTACCATTAGCGAAAGGCAGCACCGTATAGGGCTCTTTGCAAACGATGTAGTGCTGATAATGTCAGAGCTGCAAAAATCCCTAGCGGGCGAATTCTCTAAACTAAGTGAGCTGATTATATAGGGGGTTTTGATGCTAAATATGTAAAATTTCATTCAAAACAGTATTTATCCCCAAAATAGTAAATTCTGAAAATACGGAAAATCGATAATCTATTTGTAAGCCGCGTGACATCAAAATAAATTATCCAGACATTTCAAAAATGTGGAAAATGTAAAGTAGACTTATGGGAAATGTTATTCAGCAACTTATTTAGGTGGTAAATCTATCTGCCTGAAAACGCAATGATTTTGAATTTCAAAATTGGCAAATTTTTCAAAAAATTCATAATTTTTTCCTTTTTTTTTTGTAAATACACGCAAAACTTATCAGCCAAAATTTACCACTAAAATGAAGTACAAGATGTGAGGAAAAAAAATCTAGGAATCGCTTTGATAAGTAACAGAGTTCAAAAGTTATAACCATATACAGAGACGCAGGTCAGAATCCAAAAAATGGGACTGAGCCCTAAAGTGTAACTGTCATTTCAAAAAACTTGTGATATGTTGTAGGGCAGGTAATTTTAAGCTATTTTGCAATTGGATTAGTTACCCAAATCTTGCTCCTTCCTTTTGTATTCTGCAGGCTTCCTCTAGATGTCAGTAATCTCTGACATTCTGGGGGTCATTTACTAAGGGCCCGAATTGCGTTTTTCCAACGGGTTATCCGAATATTTCCGATTTGCGACGATTTTCCCTGAATTCCCCCGGGATTTTGACGCACACGATCGGATTGTGACGCATCAGCGCCGCCATGCACGTGACGGAAATCGGGGGGCGTGGCCGTAAATTTAATTTAAGCAATTTTACCATCTCAGGAGCCAAACCTAAATTCAATGCTAGAGATGTATGGCCATTTATTGGCCAGTAGTTCAATAGCTAGTGCAAACAAGACCAGGGGTAAAGGGCATCCCCGCCTTGTTCCCCTTGAGATGTGCACGTGGGTAGAGCGAAAGACTTTAATGCAGATTATTCAGTATCGCCAAAAAATGCGGACCAAACCAGTATTTTAGTGAGCACATATCTGACCCTTACCCTCCTACCCTTTCCATCCCAGCCCGACTCCATCAATGATATAATGTCTATAGCTTGTCGCATCTGATGTTTTCGTGTTAAGGACTCCTTATATTGCTTTTTCCTTCTCGATCCCACCATGATCAAAAATTTCCTCATGGACACCTTATGGGAACACCTGGGAACACTATGATCGCCTGCATGGCAATCTCTAAGGTGTCTCCATACCGCAGAGATTTCTACCGCACCATCTGCACTGACATCCGACAAGTGTCTTCTAATGCAAGTTTTTAAACTGTTTGTACTGCACCCAATGTAATCTAAACAACAAGAAATACATTGGATTTGGTACACTACAAAGTTTGTGTTACAATTAATAAATAGATTTATTTCATATTGTGCAGCTATTGAGTTGGAGGAAAAGATTTTACTCGGAGCCACAACTGAGTAACATTTGCATCATTCAGCTCCACATTTAAAAAACCTTTGGTGCTAAGCCCGGTGGTTTTTATTTTTTTGATTTGAAACTAACTGTGTGAGAACAAATTGCTCAACCTGGGAGGTTTTTTAGCCACACATCTAACATTTTTCTCAACTATTTCTGATAGTGATGAATCTGTTTATAGTATGGGTACATTTTTATATATTATTTTCTCAATTTCTTTGCATTGAATACTGTTAACAGTGGGAAAAAAACTATGAGAGAAATATGTTTTTTGGGAGTCTGATCACAATTTCTTTTGGGTATATGCAGCAAATTTGATCGTGGAATTCTATATACAATATGAGTGGCTCTATTTAGCATCCACTCAAGGTTATTGTATATTTGCCAGTTTGTTGCAAACTTTTTTTTCTTCCACTTCATAGGTGGCAGAGGTGGAACAATTCCTTTCATTGCGAATCAATTCGCCTGTTGGAATACTTTTAATCACGTGGCGAGGGTGACAGGAACTAGCTAAAATGATCGATTTGGACGCAGTAGGTTTTTCACAAGGGGAAATTTGTGCAATGGAAGTGCCAGTTAGTTTAATATCCCAAAAATTTGTATTGGTTCTCTGAATGTCAAGGGTAAACTTTAAATTAATATTGTTAGAATTTAAGTATTGGGTAAATTTTTCAGGATTAAATGGCGTCCCTTCCCATATCAGGAGCTGTCTTAAAGAGGACATGTCAGTATAATTGGGACCCTAAACCATCTACACGTCCGTATGGGCCTGTGATTTAGGTTCCCTTATTGAAATATATAAAAGCTGTGTGTGACTACAAAAAAAAACAATTATTTATACTCACCTAGATGTAAGTCTGATGAGGCACATCGGACTCCTCAGGAGATCCCTTGCCGGTGCCCCCTCTCATGTTGCGAGAGGTGAAGACGGGACAGTATCCCAGCCTCACTGCACCTATGGCACTTGCGGAGTGAAGCCAGGGTGCACAGCCCTTCACTAGCTGCAACATGCAGGAGCTGGGGGCTCAGGAGGAAGATAAGTATAAATGTTTTTTTTAGACCACCGTGTAGGGGGCGGTTTGGTTGATTTGGGACACCAAACCACTGGTCAGTACGATCCGGTTGGTGATATAGTGTCCCTGATCTCATTAACAGGTTCCCTCTAAAATATTTCTGATAAATTGCCAAAAACTACAAATGAGATGTAGCTAAATGTACAATAAAGTGGAAAACGATTTAAAGGTAGATATATAAAGGGTAAAGTACAATCATGTTCCAAACAGTCAATTACTGTTGGTGGATGGTAAACTTAATTTTTGTAACCAGTGCCAGACATCTGATGCTAAAGCAATAGAATTATGGGATGTATCAATAGAGGAATAGATTATCATAAGGAAAAAGTTTTGTCCTGGTCACTGGTCAGACAACACATGGAATATTGTACACACTTGGGGGAGACCTCATTACAATGTACAAATATCTGAATGGGCAGCACAGGGAACTCGTTAGGTTGTAGAGAGATAAACAAAGACTTATCCTTTGAATATGAATAATAATATGAATAAGATTTTCAGGTTTTTTATTTTGAAGAAAAAAGGGGAGTAAATGAACATGTTAAGGTAGTAGAGCCGAGTTTAGTAAATTCTAGTTGTGGGTTCAGCCATAGGATACGTTTCTCTGGGTTGGACATTCCCTGATTTGTGTAACTTTTTTCATGGTTGCTGCTAATTTAATGAACAATAACAATTTCTCTGAGAAATTCTCTGTTATAAAACAGAGGTCGCAGTAACTTTTTCAAGGCAGAGTAAAAATACTCCTCTAGGTATTTTGGAGAAGTACTTTTAGCCGACAAGGAGTACACACCATAGAAACACATATGTTATTGTCCGAGGGCTTGTCCCTGTACGCTAGTGTTGCGTTTGTAAATGCAGTGCTAGTGGAATGTGTGACGGAACCCTTACGGATCACATGTTTTAGCTGAAACACTTATGTGATCGCACAAAGGCCCTCCCGATTCCGCTTGACTTGAGTTTCTAAACACAAGTCAAGTGGAATGAGTAAAAGCAGCCTAAATTGTATGAGCTTTACCCTGTAACCATATAACCGATAGTGATGCAATAGTAAACATGGGCAGGCAGGCTATCCTTGTCATTAATGGCTCTCGCTTTTTCTACTTTTTTTTTTTACACCTGGTTCTACTTAATTTCGTGTGGAGCAGGGGAGCATGTGCTGCTGGAGTCAGTGTGGCACATTTACTAAGAACAGTGCAGTCTGTACTATGTGCAGTGTCCTGTGTAGTGTGCAGGGGGCACCGGGTACCGGATTTTTGGTGCATGTTCTTCATGAATCTGGTGCCCTTTGTACTTCCTTGACGCAGTGCACCACCTTTTTGGTGCACCTTTAACATGGGCGTGAAACACATTTCTGTTAGACTCTGCATAATAAATCTGGCGTCTAGTTCAGTGCAGAAATTTGCGTCGTGTGAAGAGTAGTACAGCTGCGCCACAATACGCAAGCGTGCAACACTAATGTGGCGCAGACACTACTTAAATACCTGCGCAAGCAGTTTGCACCTAATAGAACGTGCAAAGTCCGACAGAAAACTGGCACATTTCCCTTACACAAATGCATGGACATGTATCCAATATGCTTATACATATATGAAGTGACATGTGTACAAAATACATGCATAAGATATTTTGACGTGTGTTCTCCACATTGTACATGTCATACATGTCAGTCACTTGTAAGGGAGGATGGTACATATTACATGCTAGATGAATGACAGGACACAGGGCTCTGGGGCTAACCAGATGGAGTTCTTAATCTTCTATTGCAATGCATTGGCCTCTGTGCCCTGCAATCCTGTCATCAGAGCTGGCAGTGCCCCTGGTGACGAGGAGAGCAGCTGAGGGAGCTTCATCAAAACTAATTGTTGCTCCTCTGCCTCTGTAGAAGCAGGACAATGGACACAGCTCTGTACAAGTGGCCTTTACCCCGATCTCCAGTATATCACCTCCCATGGCTGGAGGGACATGACAGGGGAAACTTGTGTGGGGGAGGGTAGGAACGAAGGCAGCTAGTGCCATACAGCAGCGTGGAGCAAGGTTTGGTTGGGCTGGAGAACAGTACCGGGCCAGGTGATAGTAGCAGGATGGGAGCTGGCAAATGGCATTTTTCTACCTTGTTCTGCAGAATTTTAGAGCAGGAGAGCGTGTGTGGCTGAAGTCTGGCAGCCGCACAAACTGATGAGACACGTGCAGACTCGTGTGCACTCAGACAATAACAAAGCCCCTTACAAGCTGCTTAATACGTGCAGCATGAAAAGAGCTTTGTTATTGGTCTGGTGGACACTGCATCATGTGCTGAGCCAGTCTGCTTATCCAGTACTTTACAGGGGATAATTGCCAAGCGTATTTTTACACATGGCAATTATTCTGGAGAGTAATGGCACCTTATCATGTGTCTATGGCACTTGGTGAGGCGTTAATGCGACTTCTGGTATAAAACAAAACATATATATATATTTAGCTGTATTCCTGATAAAAGCTTTATTATGCAGCGTATACAGATTATTATAAAGCTTTGGTTACAATTTTGCAAACATTATTTGATGACCTTACCGAGCAGGGCAGATTTCTTATTTGTTTCAGGTCTAAACAAGATGATAAAACATTTAGGGAAAAACACGCAACCTAAAAGTCCAGTACTGGAGGCCAGGACAGCGAATATCTCCACGGCCACAGTGTATTTCCCTCTGGTGCTCAGATAAGCCGGGATCATAGTGATCCAGACACTGCAGAACAGCAGCATGCTGAAGGTGATGTACTTGGCCTCATTAAAACTGTCCGGTAATGTCCTCACCATGAAAGCCAGAACAAAGCTCACAGAGGCCAGGAGACTCAAATATCCCAATACTAAATAAAAGCCAAAAACAGAACCTTCATTACAGCAAATGATGATCCTTCCCTGATAAGACTTAGTGTCCAGGTCCTGGAAGGGAGGAGAGACTGATAACCAGACAGCACAGATAGCAACTTGGATAGATAAACCCAACAACACTATGGAGTTGGGAAGCTTCATAACCACCATTTTTCTCCAGGAACTTCCAGGTTTGGTGGATTTAAAGGCAACAAAGACCAAAAGAGTCTTGGCAAGGAGTGAGGAGATGGCTACAGAGAAGAGGATTCCAAAACTGGTTTCCCGAAGTCTGCAAGTTACATTACTTGGACGGCCAAGGAACCAGAAGACTGAGAGGTAACTGAGAAAGATTGAGATCAAGAGGAGGTAACTCAGGTTCCGGTTATTAGCTTTAACAATGGGGGTGTCCCGATAAATTATAAATATTGCAAATATCATACTAGTGACAAAACAACCAAAAACTGTCAGAAATGAAAATATAGATGCGATTGTGTCATTTTGGAAAGAAAGGAATTCAATGATTTTTGCCTCACATTGGTCTTTCTTCTCATTTGGCCATTCATGACTCGGACATTTAATACAGGTTTCAGAGTCTGAAAGGAAAAAAAACAGACATTCATATCTTTTTGCATTGTGAAAATATTTTTGGTCAAAATTACTTAGCATTTGCAGCCAATGGGCCATGGTTGGACAGAAGTATAATAAGCCCTGTGAAGAAAACATGAATCAATAAGAAACTCAATGTCTCGGTAAGGAGTACTCTTACTTCCCGACCCTAGTCACATGCCTCTCACCCAGTCAATCCAGTACCCTACTGTCAGGATTTGGGATGTCTGGATCCACTGGACCACTTCAGGAGGTGGTACTAGCCAACACCTGGGACCGGAGTCTAAGTGACACCTGGTCTTCACCAGAACCTGCCGCAAAGTGGGATGGACTTGCTGCAGCAGGGTACCACCAGATCGTTCCACAGGTGTGACTAGCCCGCGTTGCTAGCCAAGGTCTAAGTACCTTAATGGTAGACAGTCTCGTGGTCGGGTCCAGGCACAGGGTCAGGGCAGGCGCCAGAGATGCAGGTTCAAGTCCAATCCGGGGTCAGCAACGGGAGGTCCTGGCAGATGGGAAAGGGAACACAAGCACAAGGGACACAGGGAAGGTCCGTGACAAAGTCCACGGCCACGTGAGTCCACGGGCAGCTGGGTATCGGCAATGGCATCAGGAGACCAGCGGGTTTAAGGCGTGATGAATTACGAGCACAGGAGGTGCAGGAACCCACAAAATCCTGCACGTCTTGGATCAGATCCGGCCACCAGTAGTAGCGGGAAATGAGCGCAATGGGGTGCAGCAGCCCAAAATGCCCTGCCACACGAGAGAAATGTCCCCAAGTCAAAATCTTCTTCCGAAGAGCAGGTCAGATATAAGTCTTGCCAGGTGGGAGCTGCCGGAGATCCACTGGAGCATCCACAAGAGGAGACTGGTTCTTCCCCAATAACATCAGAGGCATGAGAGAGAGCATCAGCTTTAATGTTCTTTTCAGCTGGACGAAAATGGATCAAAAAATTAAAATGTGAAAAGAAAAGCGACCAGCGGGCTTGTCTGAAGGTACAGGAGATTCTTGTGGTCAGAATATACGCTGACCGGGTGATGAACTCCTTCCAGAAGATAGCGCCACTCCTCCTAGGCAAGTGTATTAGCCAGGCATTCCCGATCTCCTATGGAGTAATTCCTCTCAGCTGCAGAGAATGTTTTAGAAAATAAACCACAGGAAAGCGTTCGACCTTTGGGCCCTTTCTGAGTGAGCACAGCTCCAGCACCTACCAAGGAGGCATCAACCTCACGCTGAAACGGTTTCTCTAAATCTGGCCGTGTCAGTACAGGAGCAGAGGCAAAGACATACTTCAGTTTTGAGAGTGCTCCCTCAGCCACCGGAGGCCAGAGTCTGGGATCAGCGGCTTTTCTAGTTAAGGCCACTATGGGAGATATGAGGGAAGAGAAATGAGGAATGAATTGCCGGTAATAATTTGCAAATCCCAGAAATCTCTGTATGATGCAAAGTCCTACTGGGCAAGGCCACTGGAGTACTGCAGACAACTTGGTTGGATCCATCTGTAGGCCTTTATCGGAGATTATGTATCTGAGAAACGGAAGGCTCTTCTGATGGAAGTGGCACTTCTCCAGTTTGAGATGATTGGCCTTTAGGCACCCAAGTACTTGTAGTACGTGGACTTGGGTGCTCCAGATCAGTAGAGAACACCAAGATGTCATCTAAGTAGACTTCGACACAGGTGTTTAGCAGGTCTCTGAAGATATCATTAACAAATTCCTGAAATGCAGCAGGCGCATTGCATAGTCCAAAGGGCATGACCAGGTACTGAAAGAGTCCTTCTCGGGTGTTAAAGGCGGTCTTCGATATAAATTCAATAAAAAAGATTTAAACAAAAAAAAGGCGGTCTTCCACTCATCGCCCTCCCAGATGCGGATAAGGTTATATGCCCCTCATATATTCCATATAGTCCAATTTAGAGAAGACCTTAGCACCACGGAGGCAGTCAAAGAGTTCCGTGATCAAGGGCAGCGGATACCGGTTCCGTACTGAGTCTTATTGAGTCCCTATAGTCAATGCAGGGGTGGCGAGATCCATCTTTCTTGGCCTCAAAGAAGACACCCGGCACATGCAGGAGAAGAGGATTTGCTGAAGACATAAGCATAGTACAGATAAGCAGCGGGAAGACCCTCCAGAGACTTGAGAGACGTGGTGGAGGGCATAGTAGAGACTGGATGGAGAGCCAGGAGACAGCGAGACTGGCATTCTGGACCCCAATGAGGAACCTCCCCAGTCTGCCAGTTGAGTAAAGGTGCGTGTCGCTGCAACCACGAAAGTCCCAATAGGACGGAGGATGTGGAACGGGGAAGTACATAGAAGGACAGTCTCTCCTTATCCAAGGCACCAACTTGCAAACACAGTGGTTCAGTGCGATACTGGACTGGATCAGAGAGAATCTGGCCACTGATTGAAGATATGACCAGGGGCTTCTCAAGGCGGATCACTGGGATGTGATGCTGCAAGACCAGGGCAGCATCCAGAAAGTTTCCTGCAGACCTAGAGTCCAAGTAGGCACACACTTAGAACTGGCTACCGGTACCAACACTGAGGAGCACGGGAAAGACCGGACGTGGAGAAGCTTTGCACAAACCCAGGGACGCTTCTCCCAAGAACCCTAGGTCTTGGCGTTTCCCGAACGTTTGGGGACGAACAGGATACGACCCAATGAAGTGCTCTGGACTGGCGCATTATAGACAGAGGTTCCCCTGACGTCTACTAGAATTCTCTTGGGAGGAGAGTTTGGCTTCATCCATCTGCGTAGGCTCTTTTGCAGATGTTACGGCCGGAGGCTGGAGTGGCCTTTGGAAAGAAGGAGCCAGGTGAGGTAGACGCTGTGCACTGCCTTCTGGTTGCTCGTGACAAGGCTCCTCGGTACGCTCCCTGAACCGCACATCAATCCAAGTGGCCAAGATGATGAGACCACTCAGGGTAGACAGGGCTGCATCACCAGGTTGGTTCCGAGGCCAGGGTCTGGAACTGGACAGCCTATTCTCCCACAGAAGAGTTTTCCTGGCACAGATTCAGTAGCGCAGTCTGTGCAGGTTCCTCGAACATGCATCATAACTCAAGTCACAGAAGCAGCCTCAGGAACCTGTTGCGGTTGCTGGGTAGCTGGCAGCTGTGGCAGCATGGCGTTGACCTGTCCCAGCTGTTCACATTGTGTGGCAATCTGCCTGGATTTCTGGACTACGAAAGTGGAAAGATCAGGCCGGCCAGGAAGTGGAACCTCGGCGGGATCCATGACCGGATCTTACTGTCAGGAATCGGGATGTGTGGATCCACTGGACCACTGTGGGAGGTGGTACTAGCCAACACCAGGGACCGGAGTCTAAGTGCACCTGGTCTTCACCAGAGCCGGCTACAAAGCAGGATGGACTTGCTGTGGCAGGGTACCACCAGGTTGTTCCACAGGTGCGACGGTGGTAGCTGAGGTCGAGGTACCTTAACGGTAGACAGTCTCATGGTCAGGTCCGGGCACAGGGTCAGGGCAGGCGGCAGAGATGAAGGGTCAAGTCCAATCCGGGGTCAGCAATGGGAGGTCCATGCAGATGGGAAAGGAAACATAGGCACACAGGACACAGGAACACAGCAACGCAGGAGCGCAGGAATGCAGCAACAGGAACTCTGGTAACACAGGAACACAAAGGATCTCTGGTAACACAGGAACACGGAGGGACTCTTGTAACACAGGAAAACACTGGAACGCAGGAATACACAGGAACGCAGGAATACACAGGAACGCAGGGATATTGCTGGGGAGCTTTTTCTAAGGCTGTGAGGCACAATGATCTGGCAGGGAGTCTAGGAAGAGGCAGGCTTAAGTAATTTTCTGAAAATGGCCAGCGCCAATTAACGGCACGCTGGCCCTCTAAATTTACTGAAGGCGGTGTGCCTGGGGCCTAGGATGCGAGGACGCTCATGCCGCGCTGCCAGAGTCGGCGTTGGATCGTGGCAAGGTAAGTGACTCGCCGGGGGACCGGGGCAGCGAAGAGGAGCACAGGTGCCCCTGCGACCCGGGAGATTGGGCGCGGGAGCACCCGTGACACCTGCGCTCTACTGTGGAGACCCAATCAGGCCAAAATAGCGCTGTCTACAGTTGGGAGCCTGTTCCTTCTGGAATAGATATATACCGGTTTACTTTTAGTCCCGCATGATGTCATAAGGCCTCTTATAGGTCATGTTTGATGTCCAGGGAGTTGCCTTGCAAGGTAGCTAAAAAAGGTGTGGTTTTCCTTTTCCCATCCTGAAAAACTTTTCATATTTTCCATGAATTCCACTACATGGTGGCCTTAATTGGCAGTCTCTGTAAGGAGAACTCTTACTTCCCAATCCTATGAAACTAACAGGCAGTTACCGGTGAGTCTGACAGTGAAAGTTCCACCTTCTTCCAATGCATTTATTCTGGCAAACTGGGATCTACAAAGGTGCAAAATCCAGGACAAATATGTGAAGGAATTACAAGTAAAGATGAGCAGGATTAGGTAGATAGGGAAGGTAGGTTGCAGATGTTATTGGAGGGGAAGAGCATTTGGGTTTGGTTTCCAGAACCGGGTCCACTCATCCCTAGTTAAAGTTTAAAATAATCCTATTCGCTTGGCAGTTGACTTGATGGCTGCATGTTTGACCATATATTTCACTGCTTGCAATGCAAATGGTGAGTGATGGGGAAAGGTGTAATGTCTATTTTACTACGCAGAAACTATTATGGTGCATTGAGTGAATCAATTTGCCAGTAATAGCTCAATGATTTTCATAAATCTATCATGTACCTGTTATATTGGAGAACTCTCCTTCTGAACATGGGACGCAGTCATAGCAGCAGGAGTGGATGGTTTCTCGAGGCTTTTTCCTGCTTCCAACTGAACAAATTTCTGAACAGCGAGACACCGGGACCTTAAACAAACAGAAAACAATTGTTTAATGAGGATCTCAGCTATTTTATTTAAGACTCAGATCTAAACATGCTCAACCTGTGCTCCCCCCATTAGTGAGAATGAACCCCATTCTCCAAATTGCTTTCTTTTCTTGAGATCATTAGAGGTCCCATTATTTGGAAACTCACTGATATAAATGACATGGAAGCAAAACCCTATTACATAAGTATATTACTTAAAGCTAAAGCATCCTTAAACCTCCGATACTGCAGGCATATACTGCCTTTTGCTCCGCCCAATGAGGAGACAATCCGGCCCATTCGCGATCCAGCGGCGCGTTCTCTGCACAGGATTCGGTTCCGGACGGGATTTATGAAGGTAGTTCCTCTGCCGTCCACCAGGTGGCGCTGCTGCGCTGAAAAGCATCTGAACGCGCCGGAATAAACCAGCCCGATTTCCGTCGCGCGCATGCCGGCGCCGATGCGCCACAATCCGATTGCGTGCGCCACAATCCCGGGGCAATTCAGGTACAATCGGCGCAAATCGGAAATATTCGGGTAACACGCCGGGAAAATTGCGAATCGGGCCCTTAGTAAATGACCCCCAATATTGTAAATCGCTATTGTAAATTGTTCTATGTAGAACAATTCACAGAGATGCTAGGGATCGCATACAGTTGCCGATGTATGAAGTATCGTAGGTATGAGGTATGCATTAGCTGGTGCGATCTCCCGCTTCATTAGTTACCTGCAATCTCCGGCTTGCAGTTCTTCTAGTGCACTGGCTGGAAGACCGCCGGCCACTGACTGTTAACTAAGGAAGCCTGAGATTGCACCAGCTAATGCATCCTTAGTTACCTGAAACCTCCGATACTGCCGGCATGTACTAACTGCGTATATCGGCAACTGAATGCGATTCCCGGCATCACCATGGCCCGCTCCAGCCTTCCTCTCTGCCCAATGATCCCCATCACCTCCATGGCTCACTCCAGCCTTTCACTCTGCCCAATGATCCCCGGCATCACCATGGCCCATTCCAGCCTTCCGCTCTACCCAATGATCCCCATCACCTCCATGGCTCGCTCCGCCCAATGAGTAGACGCACCACTCAAAGCAACCTTCGATAGCAGCGCTATTGAAACCCGGAAGTGGAATGCGCATGTGTGGGGTGCCGAGTGCCGCGTTCGTATCTACGGGTTCTGCCCCAATAGCCTCTGCAGTTAATTTACATATTAGGAAAATATAATTTTTAACAAGTTAGGTTCCAGGATTATTAAGTTACAGATAGGGGCAGAGGCAGCCGGAGGAATCGATCATCAGATCTACTTCTGATATTAGACTCCTTAGGGTAGGTTTCCTTTTAGTGATGTGCAAATATGAGAAAATAAAATAGGAAAAATAGCATTGAAACAGTACTGAAATGTAATTTATACTCTTCAGAAGATCCTTTGTTGGTGAAAAAGTGTCAAGATGCCTCCTGTATGGAGAAACTAGTGTCCTGCATTCTACACACACATCTTCACACAACGGAGCACTATGCGCTTGTGCTATGATTTCCCAGATTAAGTTCATTTCAACGGCTTGGTGATTGGTTGGGCCATTCTAGCAACTTTATTTTTTATTTCTGAGAGTTTCCTTGGCTGCGTGTCTGGGATCATTGTCTTGTTAAACCCTCATTTCATCTTTAGCTTTCGGGTGGACTGCAGAATATTTTTATCAAAAATGTCTTCGTACAATTATATGAAGTTTACTTGTGCCATATACTGCAAACCAGCCCCACAGCATGATGTCCCCACCTCAATGACTCAGTATTGGTATAATGTGGTGATATAAAATGACCATTGGCCTCCAAACATGGTGTGTATCATAGCATCCAAAGAGTTCAATTTTAATCTCTTCTGACCTGAATATGTTCCAGGTTTCACGGGTGTTGTTGAGCAAACTTTAAATGCACTTGAACATGATTTTTGTCCAGCAATGAAGTTTTGCATGGTGAATGTACATACAACCAATGGAGGATGATACAGGTGGCCGTGGACAACTCTACTTATAGAGATGACCTGGTTATGGCCGGTTTAAATTGAAATTATATTCTTTCCATGTCAGGATTATACCCCAAAGAGTGC
Source organism: Engystomops pustulosus (assembly GCF_040894005.1). Taxonomy (NCBI): domain Eukaryota; kingdom Metazoa; phylum Chordata; class Amphibia; order Anura; family Leptodactylidae; genus Engystomops; species Engystomops pustulosus. The sequence continues at coordinate 293,709,343 of NC_092411.1, read as the reverse complement.
TCACTGCAATGGATAGCAGTCAAGAAATTTTTTCGTAAACAATAACATCAATAAAGTTATGAAGGACCTGAGTGAGCTCACGGGTTTTAAACCCTAATGAGATGTTTCTTGTGTTGCACCTTGGTTATAAGACAGCTGTACTGTTACAAACCAAAAAAATATATAGGCTGTAACAATAAGGTCGGGATGGTGGAATATCTCATGAAATGCACATTGGATTGGAAAGCTAAAAATATACATGTTAAATATTCTTTAAAAAAATATATAAAATGATACCAAACCCTGTCTTCTTCCCCCACATCCCGGGGGTGGGGTGCAGTCAACTTTAAATCTTAAATGGGAATACAAATTTTTATTCAAATTTTGATTCACCAGAAAACAATTACATTGACTCAATCTACCATTCAATTCATTTTCATTGACGTATGGCAACGTAATCGCCGAAAATCAAAAGATTGCTCTAAAATGGGGTATCCTGAGAAATACACACATGATTGAAAAACATAAATATGTGACAAATATTTCTTAAAAATATATACAATGATACTAAAGTTGGCCCTGAATTTTCATCACCGGGTATGGGGGGGGGCTAATTCTTTATGTAGAAACTACATTTAGTGTAACCAAGGAACAATGATGTGGTATCTCACACAGCGAGGAGCTTGATTAACTGAAGTCTCTTCCCTCTAAATATGGGGAATTTTCTTGTCTACAAAGTTCTCAAATATAGAATGCTCTACATTTAGATTGCTTTACAAAAAATATTCAAAAAACATCTATTTTTGGATCTTTTTTAACCGTTTTGCACACATTTTTTGGGAATTACAATTCCATTTGTCACCAAAATTAAAAAGACCTAGGACACATCAATGTAATTTTTCAAGGGGAATCCAAATTTATTATAGAATGGGGATTCAATTTAAGATTTTTAAGTTAGTAGCGAACTGAGTTTGAATAGTCTTTGCATCCAATGTGTATTTTGTAAGATATTCCACCGTCCCATCCTTTTTGTTTCATCCTGAACACACAGGGGCCCACCAACAGAACAAGGCCAGGGCTCTATGTTTAACATTTCATAAAAATGGCAGCACTTCCAAAGCATTAATGGATAAACTGAGTGGAGTTTAATTTGCGTTTTGGTTGCGTTTTTATTGCGTTTTGAAACACATTTCAATAGCTGAGGAGAGGTGATTTGCTTAATTACATTACTGTTAACATTCGCATTTACAAATCACACCGTAAACTTGATTTTAACGCATGTGTTAACGTTTGTGTTTTGTTAATGCATTGTTAACACATGCGCTAACATCAGGTTTACACTGCATTATGTAAACACAATTGCTTACAGTTAACAGGAAATGTTTATAATTTATTAGATGGACATTTGTATTGTATTGCATTTTCAATACGTTCGAAATCGCAGCAGAAACGCGACAAAAACACCACGTGTGTCACTGACCTGAAGAAGAAGCTCTGAATACTACAGTATATGCAATTTTTTAATCAATCTATATTAATTGAGTAGCATTTTATATAAAATAATTAATCTCTGGGGAAGGGGAAATGTTTATAACTGATTAGATGGACATTTGTCTCATCTGCGCTTTCTATGTCTCTAGGAATCAATGTATGTGCAGAATTGTCATAACAACTTAAAAATAAAATTGCATTGGTAAATCTAGTGTAGAGGGGAAGCGCATCCACCTGCACACACACCTTTCCAAAATAAAGCGTGGAAAGTAAAACTGCTAAAAGTAACACAACAATTTAATGCAAGTAAAGCACAAAAGTTCTGAAACCTCGTGGCGTTTTTGGTGCGTTTTTTCCATTGCGTTTTTGCAGTCTTGTAAAATGCATCCGTTTTGCATATTAGGTTTTTAAATGTGTCTTTGTATAAAGTGTCTAAACTTGGTGTTTTCTACCTTCCATTTTTTTTTGTCTGTGTTTTTTGAGGCGCATTTTCATTGCCTTTTTCAAATTGGTTGCGTTTTTGAAACGCATGTGATTACTTGCACAAACAGCTCGGAGAAGACGACTGCGTTTTTAGAAATTCCAAGAGACAAAGCTGCATACAATTAACGCACATAAGGCATTGCATTTTTAAAAATGAAAACATTTGAAAAACTCCACGTGTGTCACCGCCTTAGACGTAACAATTGTAAAAAAAAAATTTCCAGGGAAGGTGAAACTAAAAGAATGATTTTCAAATTTGTTCCTAGTTAAGACAATTGCTATAAATAAATACTTTTGTATTGTGATAAATGTCACGAGTGCCCCTGCGACCCATGTCTCGGGTCTCAGGCGCACCTGTGTAACCCATGTAGCCCACTGCGCCACTCATCTCGCCCTTTTACAGCCGCGTCCCCGCCTCGGTTAAATTTAAAGGGCCAGCACAACAGGTGCTGGCCAGCCGCCTTTCCTGGTACGTTCCCAGCCCCTTCCTGTGTTCCCTGCTGGATATCTGTGCCTCACAGCCTTAGAAATAGCTTGTTCCCTTGTCCTTTGCATTTATAGTGATTTCCCATTGTGACCTTGATTCCGTTCCTGACTACTCTCCTTTGCTGCCTGCCTTGACCTGTTGTCTGTGTAACTTGCCTTGGTTGCCACTGCGGACAAAGTCGCACCTGTGGAACGAGCTGGTGGTACCATGCCATAGCAAGGCCAACCCGCCTTGCAGCGGGCTCTGGTGAAGACCGGGTACCACTTAGACTCCGGTCCCAGGTGTCAGCTTACGTCATTGTCCGCTGTGGTCCAGTGGGTCCACTACCCCTGGAGCCTGATAGTAAGAACCGGCCATGGATCCCACTAAGGTTCCGCTTCCAGAATTGGGTGATCTTACCACCATTGTGGTACAGCAGTCTCAACAGATTGTTGTGCAAGGACAGCTACTTGGACAAGTCACCTGCACCCTGTTAGCTACTCAGCTCCAGTGTCCAATACCTCCTGTATCACCTGTTACTACAGCTGCAATTTCTCCTGCTGAGATTGGGGAATAAGAACAAAAGGAATACGGACAGGGAAAACCATATAAAGTGCATGTACACAAATGCCAGAAGCCTCACAAACAAAATGGAGGAACTGGAACTATTGATGTTGGAGCAGAAATATGATATAGTGGGTATCAGCGAGACATGGCTGGACAGTAGCTATGACTGGGCTGTTACTATAGATGGTTATAGTCTTTTTAGAAAGGATCGTATAAATAAAAAAGGGGGAGGGGTTTGTTTACATGTGAATTCTTGCCTCAAGCCTGTCTTGCGAGATGACATCAGTAACGCAAATGCAAATGTGGAGTCCCTATGCGTGGAGATAAGGGGAGGGAAAAAGAATAATAACATATTACTAGGGGTTTGTTTTAAGGCTCCAAATATAATGGAGGCAGCAGAGGAAATGCTGATAAATGAAATGAATGTGGCTTCAAAGCATGGTGAAGTACTTATCATGGGGGACTTCAATTACCCAGATATTGACTGGGGGGCAGAAACATTCAGGTCCTTCAAAGGCAGCAGGTTCTTGTCAACAACAGAAGACAATTACCTGTCGCAACTAGTCCTGGAGCCAACAAGAGGGGGGCACTGCTGGACCTTATCCTAACCAACAGACCTGATAGGGTATCAAAACTACAGGTTGGGGGGAACCTGGGGAATAGTGATCATAATATCATTGATTTTGTTCTACGGTTTACTAAGAACGTTAGGGAAGGGGCAACCAACACTCTAAACTTCAGGAGGGCAAATTTTCAGCAACTAAGGGAAGACCTTAAAGGCATAGACTGGGATAATGTTCTCAAAGACAAAAGTCCCCCCCAAAAATGGGACTTTTTCTCATATATTCTGAAAAAGTCATGTGAGAAACACATACCTTATGGGAAAAAGCATAAGAGGAACAAGAAACAGCCAATGTGGCTAACTAGTCTTGTGAGGAAAGCAATAAGCGAGAAAGATAAGGCGTTTAAGGTGCTAAAACGTGAAGGTAGCGATGAGGCATTACAGGATTATAGAGAGAAAAATAAATCCTGTAAAAAGCAGATAAAGGCTGCAAAAATGGAGACTGAGAGAAAAATTGCCAGAGAGAGCAAAAATAATCCCAAATTATTTTTTAAGTATATAAATGATAGAAGAAACTAAAAACAGAGAGTGTGGATCCCCTTAGAAATAACATGGGGGGTCATGGTGGAAGGAGATGAGGAAAGGGCCAATCTACTGAATGTCGCCTTCTCAACTGTCTTTACCCAGGAAAATCCCCACACAATGAGGAATAGTGTAAATTCTTTTTGGAATGTCAACAGTTTAATCCAGGAAGAGGTACGGCGCCGCCTCACAACCACTAAGATAGATAAATCACCGGGGCCAGATGGCATACACCCCCGGGTTCTGCATGAACTATGTACTGTGATAGACAGACAGTTATTTTTAATATTTGAAGATTCACTGAGGACTGGTTATGTTCCACAGGACTGGCGCATAGCAAATGTGGTACCAATATACAAGAAAGGATCAAAAAGCAATCCTGGAAACTACAGACCCGTGAGTCTAACTGCTGTGGTGGGGAAAATATTTGAGGGGTTTGTTAGAGATGCTATCCTGGAGCATCTCACTGTGCACAACCTTATAACCGAGTGTCAGCATGGGTTTATGAGAGATCGGTCCTGTCAGACTAATCTGATTGGTTTCTACGAGGAGGTAAGTTCAAGGCATTTGACACTGTGCCACATAAAAGGTTGTTATATAAAATGAGACTGCTGGGAATAGGAGAAAATCTGTGTATTTGGGTAAGTAATTGGCTTAGTGATAGAAAACAGAGGGTCGTCATTAATGGCACATACTCAGATTGGGTTGACGTTACCAGTGGAGTGCCACAGGGGTCAGTATTGGGGCCACTTCTTTTTAATATTTTTATTAATGACCTTGTAGTGGGTTTACACAGTCAAGTTTCAATATTTGCAGATGATACTAAGCTGTGTAAAGTAATAAATACTGAGGTCGATAGTTTAGCATTACAGGGATTTGTGGAAGCTTGAGGATTGGGCAGAGAAATGGTTGATGAGATTTAATGTAGATAAATGTAAAGTTATGCACTTGGGCCATGGAAACAAAAAGCATAATTACCAATTACTTGGTAAAACTGGAGCTGAAAAGGACTTGGGGGTATTGGTGGATGGTAAACTTAATTTTAGTGACCAGAACCAGGCGGCTGCTGCTAAAGCAAATAAAATTATGGGATGTATCAAGAGAGGAATAGATTCTCATGATAAAGACATAGTTTTGCCCTTATACAAATCCCTGGTCAGACCACACATGGAATATTGTGTACAGTTTGGGGCACCAGTGTATAAAAAGGATATAGTACAGCTGGAACAGGTGCAGAGGAGAGCAACCAGGATTATTAGGGGAATGGGGGGATTAGAATACAATGACAGATTACAAAATTTGGGATTATTCAGTTTAGGAAAAAGACGACTGAGGGGAGACCTCATTATAATGTACAAATACCTGAATGGGCAGTACAAGGATCTCTCCAAAGATCTTTTTATACCTAGGCCTGTGACCAGGACAAGGGGGCATCCTCTACGCCTAGAGGAGAGGCGATTTTACCATCAACATAGACAAAGGTTCTTTACTGTAAGAGCAGTGAGACTATGGAACGCTCTGCCGCAGGAGGTTGTTATGGCGGACTCTATGTACATGTTCAAGAGAGGCCTGGATGCCTTTCTGGAGAGAAAAAATATCATGGGTTATGGGGATAAAACATTTATTTAATTCTTAAAGGTTGGACTTGGGGGGGCGTGGCTAGACCCTGAGCCTGATGGACGCACATCGATAGAGCTCTGCAGCCCCGGTGCCTATTTTGCCCTTAAGGAGGGGACTTACCCTGGCCCCTAAAGTCAAAAAGACCCCCAGAAGGGGAGTGAAGTCCTCGGGACGGGTGGGCGAAACACCACTTACCTGCTTCTTCCTCCGCTCCTCCACCGCAGCCAGCACAGGACCACGTGCTGCCCGGAGACCCGATGGCCCGCTGAAGAACCAGCCGCAGCCTGTAGATTCCCTCACCATGGCCCCCACGCCTGCAGCGGGTAAGCGGGGATCCGCGGTAACCACCGCCACGCCGCCTCCACATGTAGCCCGCGGCGATCCGGCCAGGGCTCCTCAGGCCGCGCCGAGCCGCCATCTTGGCTCACAGCCAGACAGACAGCGCGGTTCTCCTGAGGCACAGCAGCGCCAGAATAAAGTGGCGCAGCAGCGCCAGAATAATGTGGCGCAGCGGCGCCAGAATAAAGTGGCGCTCCCGCAGATCTCTGACCAGGGAGATAGCCTGCGACACACTGGGGGGGTTGACATCCCTCCACCTAGAAAAGCCTACCCTGCCACATCTGCAGACCCCAGAAAAAGAATATGGCCCTATGGAAGAGGGTCAGGATGAAAATGAAGGGCAGGGGCGACATCCTGGGGGCCTCCCACTGAGATCCCCCCAACTCCCACAGCCAGGGGAATTTGTTCCTGGAACCCCGTTTGTCCCCAGGTCACAAGTGACGGAAGATGAGCTGGGTGCTACCCCCACTCTTGCCCGCTATGCTGCACCTTCCCCAGAGTGGGCATCATCGCCTGAGCACTTCAGTACAGACGCTATGTCAGATAAGAGACCATCGGCATCAGAACCGCTCTGGCACGCTCACCTCCAGAATCTGCCTACTAAAGAGGACTTTAAATCTTTAATTGCTGAAGTCAAAGAGGCGTTCAGATCCGAAATTTCAGAGGTACGACGTGATATTCAGTGTATGATGCAGAAAATTGACCACCTAGAAGCTGAACAGGCGGACTCAAGGCGTCAGATTTCACATACGCAACATGCCTTGCACTCCCAAGCGGTCACACTACAAGATATGGCCAGACACCTGGAAGACCTCGACAATAGAGGAAGGCGTAACAATATTAGGGTGAGGGGTCTATCAGAGGTGGAGGGTAAAGAAGATGTTCGTGCCACACTACAAGCAGTTTTCTCGACACTGCTGGGGGATCCGGAAACACAAGTAAAGCTTGATAGAGCTCATAGAGCATTGAGGCCTAAAGCAATGGGAGGAAACCCGCGGGACGTGATCTGTTGTGTGCATGACTTTGAATTAAAGGAGCGCCTCATATTTGCGGCGAGGAAGAAAAAGAATTTTGTCTTCAACGGGGACACCATACAGCTTTATCAGGATCTCTCTGGGATCACCCTTCAAAAGAGACGGATTTTGCGACCGCTGCTGGACATTTTACGTAAAAATGACATTTCCTATCGCTGGAATTTTCCTTTTGCCCTGTCGGCCACCAAAGATGGAGTAACGGCGACGCTCTCTGTGATGGAGGAGCTGCAGGAATTCTGCGACATTTGGAACATCCCGACTCCACGACTGGACAACTGGGGGGATCTCCCCCCTCAGTTGCGCCAAATGCAGAATAAGACCCAACTGCAACAGAAGAGGCGAAGGCCGCAACACTTGACTTTTTTTTTTTCCTTTATAAGGCTCTATTGCCACGTTTTCCCCCATTAGGTGGGTCTCTTCCGGATCCCGCCCTCTGGCCCTGACCTAGGGCTAACACAGGAGGTGGTGAATCCGGATCAGCTGACTATACTCCCCCATTTTAGGGGCAGACCGGCTGAGTAGACCTGCACTAGGGTCAGGAGGTTTCTCCTCTCTCTGGTTATAGTATTAGGAATTTATCCTTGTTTTCTTATTACTTTTTTTTACGTGTTTTTCTTTTTATCTGTCTTGACTGTTTGTCTTGTGGTGTGCAAGTTTTGTTCCCCCCTCGTCACCCTCCTTGTCGCCTTTCCTAGTCTCCCTGACGCCCTAGGCCTCTATACACAGACACCCTCCCTTACCCCCACACCAGAGCCTTACGAAAAAAGCTATACATTGCCTCTCCTACCCCCCCTCCCCCAGAGCTTGTCCAGTTGCGTCTTATTCAGGGGCGCCAACACATCTTGCCCAGGAGTATCGGCTAGCTAACTCAACATGGTTCAGCTTTTGACACTTAATGTAAAGGGGCTCAACTCAGCTCGCAAGCGACGACTTACGCTTAATGAGCTGAAGAGAAGTAGAGCAGATGTGGTGTTTTTGCAGGAGACACATTATGATGCTACGGTGAATTTTAATTTTGCTAAGCACCTTTACCCGGTATCTTATATGGCATCCACGGAGAACAAAAAAGCAGGAGTGGCGATCCTGTTCTCAACCTCGTGCCCCATAGTGCCTGAGACGGTGACTTCGGACCCCATGGGCCGCTTTATCGCCTGTGCTTTTATGCAATATATATGCCCCCAATTCATCACAGGTCCGCTTCATTACCAAAGTCCTGAATAAAATAGCCAGACTCCCACCGGCACCTTTACTGATAGGAGGGGACTTCAATGTAATTTTTTCAGAAAATATGGATCGACTGGCAATCGACCCCAACTCCACCACTAGGTCGCAGAGCACTATTTCAGCGGCTTTCCGTAGAGTCATCAGGAGGTTTGCTTTGTATGATTTATGGAGAGTGGGCAACACGGGTGACCGTTCATTTACCTTTTACTCTGCGCCACATGGCACCCATACCCGTATAGATTACTGGTTTGGAGATATCCAATTCTTGCGAATGATGCATACCGTAAAGGTGGGAGACATATCGTGGTCAGACCATGCGCCAGTTTTTCTGCAGCTTAGAGAGGGTCCCTCCACAACTAGGGCATGTCATTGGCGCTTAAATGAATCCCTTCTTAAGAAACTCCTGATCAAGGAGGAGCTAAATGGAGCATTACGGGAATATTTCCAGCTTAATGAGGATTCAATTCCCTCTATTCCTATGATATGGGAAGCTCATAAGGCAGTCTTCAGAGGTCATTGTATAGAACAGGGAACCAGATTGAAAAGAAATAGAGTCCATCTGGAAAAGGAACTGAGAAAGGAGATTGGTAAGCAGGAGGCAGCTTTGTTAGCTAAACCAACTAGGAGGAGACTCCAACAGCTAATTGAGGTTAGGGAGCAGTTGTGAGAGGTTCAGACCCAAGCGGTAGAGAAATTACTGGTGTTTACTAGGCAACGATATTATGAGCAAGCGAACAAGGACCATTCTCTCCTAGCGAGACAACTGAGGGAGAAGAGAGAACACCAGACTCCCCACATCATACGGGATTCCGGGGGGAATCTAATACATGACCCGAGAGCGATTGCCTCTCGCTTCCAAGAATTTTATGCTAAATTGTATTCCCTGCCAAATACCCTACCCCTAGATGAGGGCCTTAGAAAAACGTTGCTACTGGATTTTTTTAACTCTTGCTCCCTTCCTGGACTCCCCTCGGAGGCCATCGAGACGCTCAGCTTAGAATTAACAACGGATGAGATAGAGGAGGTGATCAAAGAAATGCCTAATGGGAAATCCCCGGGCCCAGATGGGCTCACATATCTTTACTATCAAACCTTCTCCCCTGTGTTGTTGCCACATATGACAAAAGTGTTTAATGCTTTCTTACAAGGTGAACCCATGCCTACAACTTTCACTCATTCTTATATCACCCTTATCCCCAAGCCTGGGAAAGATGCAACCGGTTGTGCTAATTACAGGCCGATTGCACTTTTGAACGCAGATTTGAAAATATTCACAAAACTACTGGCCAATCGCCTGATTCAGTGGATCCCTCAGGTAATCCATAAGGACCAGGTAGGCTTTGTACCTGGACGACAAGGTGGCGACAACACGAGGAGAACAATTGATCTCATTGATGTAGTTAATAAACAAAATGACCAGGCCCTGATTCTCAGTTTAGACGCTGAGAAGGCGTTTGATCGCCTCAGCTGGCCCTTTATGTTTCAAGTGCTAGAACACATTGGAATAAAAGGTCCCTTTCTCCAGGCTTTGAGGGGGTTGTATTTAAATCCTACAGCGGAAATTAAGCTTCCACATGCGTCCTCCCCACCTCTGCGGATCAAGAATGGTACACTTCAGGGATGCCCACTTTCTCCTCTCCTGTTTATATTTTGCATTGAACCCTTGGCCTCCATTATCCGTCAGGACCCTAATATCCATGGTGTTATGGTTAGAGACAAGGAATTCAAATTGTCGTTGTTCGCAGATGATATCTTACTCCCCATCACTCAACCTCTAATCTCCCTACCCAACCTACAGGCGAGGTTACAGCAGTATGGCCGTCTTTCTGGCTATAAAGTGAACACTTCAAAGACGGAGGCCTTGCCTCTCAATCTTACCCAACCGCTGGTAGACCAATTGAAGGCCACATTCAGGTATAATTGGAAAGCAGACGCTATTAAGTATCTGGGGATACTTCTGACCCCCTCTTACAATACACTGTATGGGCAGAATTTCCCTGGCAGTTTTCGGGAAATAAGGACCCTGCTTGATAATTGGAACAGTCTCCCCCTCTCCCTCTTTGGCAGGATAGCAGCGGTTAAAATGACTATCTTACCTAAGCTGCTTTATCTTTTTGAAACCCTACCAGTGACAGTGCCGCTGGGTGCTCTGAGGTCCCTGCAAGCATCAATATTACACTTTATCCGGGCGAAAAAGAGACACAGAATCTCCAGGTCTGTTCTACTCTCTCACAAATCTAGGGGCGGCCTATCGGTGCCGGATATAACCAGATACTACTGGGCAACACATTTGAGGCGTATTCCAGCATGGTCCACCTTACTGGCATTCTCTAAGTGGATGGAGATAGAGAAACTGTGGTTGGCCCCTTTCCATCCTAACTCTTACCTTTGGCCTAAAGAGGCGCCTGCCTGCCTGATCCCCAACTAGGCCCTATTTCATTCACGATTAAGTTATGGAGGGCCTGTCTGGCCAGGTTCCCACTGGTGTCTCAGTGTTCTCCTATGCAATCTTTCTTACACACTCCCCTCATGCAACAAGCCGGGGCTGGGCAGGAAATTAAACCCTGGCATGAGAAGGGTTTGTTTAGATTTGCAGACATTGTGGATTACCGAGATAGGAAGATTTTGCCCTTTGCTGCCCTACAGGATAAATTCCATCTCCCGCATGCTGCCAATTTTCACTACATCCGAATTAGGCACTTTTTACAATCCATGGACAGTGCTGAGACAGTTTTGGAACCCACTATGTTCGAGCACATTTGCAAAACTGCTACCCAGACTTCTTGCCTTATATCAGATATCTACATGATACTACTCCATCCCAGCCCAGACGAACCCATCGCACACCCGTACATGGCCAAGTGGGAGAGCATAGTAGGGGGACCAATATCTCAAGACACATGGCGGCTAAGACCTCCTTGTGTGCCACACATAAGGAGAACCAGTACAAACTGATGATGCAGTGGTATCATACCCCATCCTTGCTGCACAGACTATTTCCGGATACGCCAGATACTTGCTGGCGATGTGGCACAGTTGGAGGTACTCTTCAACATATCTTCTGGACGTGCCCATTAGTGCAGCCTTTTTGGCAGGAGGTAAAGACTCTCCTTCGGGAGGTCGTAGCGGTGGATATCCCACTCTCCCCATTATTTGACTTGCTGAATGTTTCTCCACACCCCATGGCCAAGGCGACCACAAAACTGAGCTTGCACATACTCACAGCTGTGAGGTGCCCCTCCCGAATGGACCTTCTCTCTAGGGTAAGGGAAACTCACAGTATGGAATATCTGACTGCCTCCCTGAATAATCGTATCCCACTGTTTGACAAAACCTGGGAATGTTGGGACCGCTACTGGATAGAAGAACGAGCAGGAGGAGGAGAGTGACATGGCCATCCCTTTAGTTTCTACCCAAGTGTTAATTGTTGTCATAGTGAGTATGTATGACTGTCTTTTGTTTGTACCCTTTTCCCCAACCCCTCTGGACCGGTTAGGCATAGTGTTGATGCCGTCTTTGGTATTTGTTTTACTATTGTAAACATATTATACTGTTAGATTTCACATTTTGATACGCAAATGGAAGATTTAAACTGTTGATATCCTTTGGGGAAAAAGATTTCTTTCTTTTCTTTCAGTTGTTTTACTATTGAAAAACTTCAATGTGAAATATGTACGTGATAATTTGTCTGTTATATATTTTTGAAAAATGATAATAAAAATACAATTATATAAAAAAAAAAGGTTGGACTTGATGGACTTGCGTCTTTTTCCAGCCTTATATACTATGATACTATGAACTCAGGCTGCATCTTTCCATGCCCTCCAAATATGAAGGTGAGGCCAAAATATGCAGGTGCTTCATTACTCAGTGCTCTCTACATATCAAACTGATGTCTACACAGTTGGCCACAGAGCGGGCTTAGGTGGCTTTTGTGATCAGTCTTCTTTCCGGTAAAGCCCTGGCATGAGCTATTCCCCTCTGGGACAGGAACGATCCACTCACAGCTACTCTCACTGTGTTCCTTGCTGAATTCTGGTCTGTCTTTGAGGAACCTGCCCAGCATCTTCAGCTGAAGGCGCACAGCAGAACCTGCGCCAAGGGGACTCATCCGTTGGTGATTTTGTGGTTCAGTTCCATACTCTGGCCTCTGAGCTGGCCTGGAACAAAGCAGCCCTGATTGCAACCTCTAAAAAGGGAGTTTCTGGACAAGTTAAAGATGTGATGTCTACACGAGACCTGCCGTCTACCCTGAGTGGTCTCTTCTCTCTGGCCACTCAGATTGATATCTGGTTTTCTGAGCGTTCTGAGGAGCAACGTCTGGAACCGCTGCAAACCAGGACCCGACGTTTGCACCACCTGGCTCTTGTCTTCAAAAGACCATGTCCTGTTTGTCCACAGTGTCGGCGATACTCCCGCACCTAGGATTCTTGTTAGAAGCGTACCTAGGTGAGAGCAAAGCTTCACCTTGTCTGAATTTTCCTGTTCTTCTCAGTTTTGGAACAGGAAACCCAGTTCAAATTGGAATCTGGCTCTGCAAGGAATTTCGTGGATGCTACCTTGGTCTCCCAGCATCACTTTCCTGTGGTTTCGCCTATAAAAGCCGCTGGTTATCTCTGCCGTCAGTGGACAGATTCTCCATGACCCAGTCCAGTATCGTGCGGAGCCTCTGCCTCTGCAAATAGGGGCATGATAGATTGTCATTTTATGTGCTCTCCAGCTCTACGTCCCCAGTGCTCTTGGGCCTCCCGTGGTTGCAGCAACACGCTCCGGAGGTGCTATTCTAACTGTCTTATGGCTCCCCATCCTAAGCCCGCCATGTCTTCTCCGGACTCCTCCAAGCAGCTGACGGGTCTTCCCGCTTCTTATAAGGACTATGATGATGTTTTTTTCTGAAAAGCAAGTGTAGATTTTTCCACCACACCATCCCTATGACTGTCCCAGTGACCTGCTGCTGGGTACATCTCCTCCACGAGGTTGGGTGTACTCATTATCTGTGCCTGAAATGTCGGCCTACATCAGAATTTGCAGACAGCATTCATCCTTAAGTCTTCTTCCCCTGCCAGTGCTGGATTCTTCTTTGTGGCCAAGAAGGATGGTTCCCTCCGTCCATGCATCGACTACTGCAGTCTCAATAAAGTCACTACCCTTTGCCTCTCATTATTGAACTTTTTGATCGAATACAGGGTGCCAAGGTTAACACCAAGCCAGACCTACGGGGGGCGGGGCATATTACCTCATCCGCATCGGCGAGGAATGGAGGACAGCCTTCAATACCCGTGACGGACATTTTGAGTATCTTGTAATGCCCATTGGACTCTGCAATGCTCCAGCAGTATTCCAGGAATTTGTTAACAATATCTTCCAAGACTTGATCTTCCCTTGTATCGTTGTCTACTTGGACGATATTCTGGTGTTTTCTCCTGATCCGCAGTCTCATCGGGTCCACCTCCGGCAAGTTCTCAGGTGCCAAAGGGCCAATCGCTTGCATGCCAAGCCTGACAAATGCCATATTCAGCAGAGTAGCCTTCTGTTCCTGGGATACATTATTTCTGACAAAGCACAACTATCCTTCCAAGCTGTCTGCTATGCTCTATACAGAGATTTCTGGGTTCCGCTAATTATTACCAGTAATTTATTCCAGTCAGAGGGAAGCGGTTCTTTTTTGTTGACTGGAAGGGGTTTGGGACGGAAGAGAGGCTTTGGGAGCCAGAATACAATATTCTGGATCGTAGTGTTCTTCAGAGGTTCCTTCATGCCAAGAAGAGGGGAAGGTCGAAGGAGGGCGGGGCTTCTGGTGAAAACGGGTACCACTTAGACTCCGGTACCAGGTCATCGTCTGCGCTGGTCCAGTGGGTCCACTATCCCCTGGAGCCTGACAATAAATTGAACTCCCCAATTGGATACCCCAATAATGCTACCATTAATGTTTTCTATCTATTTTATGTGTTTTCTGTTTAAAATTCTTTTTTAACATATTTGAAATAATTTTTTTTAAATAAATTGAATTTCATTAACCCTTGGGTGTCTTATATGTAATTTTTTTTTTAATTCTTTATTTATATAACAGTTTTTTAACAATAAGTGAAGTAGAGCAAACATATAGACAAGACAAGAAAGCAAATAGGTGGCATGACCGCAGAGTCGCGGTCTGGCTTAGATTTTCTATATGTGATTATTTGATTGCTCATTCATGTCTGACAGATGTTGGATAGTGAAACCACAATGGAAAAACATACAGGCGGTGGATGTTAGGACTCATTGCAGTCTGTGCTGTTTTGGTTAATGGACACGATTCATCTTGTGGATGTGACCTTCACTGTGCTGGATGGTCTACCTGAGCACTTTCAATAATACATCATTTATTAAGCTTAAAAATAGATAAACAGAATCATCTTCATTTAATAAATTATTTTAGCATAAGATTTTCCGCATTATCAGTTTTATTACTTTTTCAATATTTCACTGTTGATTATTCTCATTATTGTCTGCGTCAGCTACTTCCTCAGTCCACGCCAATAGGTTAAGATGTTTTCCTGTTTCACCTGTCCGGCAGTCTTAACTGGGCTCTAGTGACTGGCTTATCTGATCTCTGTCACACGCTCTCCTCCTGCACCCTGCCTTTCTCTAGCAAGGGTTAGCTCTATGTGTCTGTGATTACCTGCTCGTTTCAGGGCCGATCCTCTCTATAAGTATTCACCACTCACTCCATAGGGCGCTGGTCACATTCTTGTCTGGCTTTCTTCCCACTACCTCTGTTTGATTATTCTGTTGATCTTCTGGTATTTGACCTCTCACTTAAACCTCTTACTAGCCTTTGGATCTATATTTTGTCATTGTTTGCTCCTGCAGTTGCTGACCCGGTTGTCTCCACTTTGTCTTGTTATGCTTTATATTTATTTGTTCTGTGTGTGCACCGAAACCTAAGGAGAGACTGTCTTCTAGTTGTCCCTAGTCATTAGGACTCAGCGAAGCAATAGGCAGGTGATAGCTGTGAGGGGGGATTAGCTTGGGGTCTCTGTCTTGTTTGTCTTCCTTCTCCAAGTCCAAGTTCCCCTTACAAGTAACTGTAGCTTGTATTACTTACCTCCCCAGTTCCTTTCCATATTATCCCTTTGTGATCCACATGAAGTTGTTCTCCATCTACAGCCGATGGTGTAAAGTTTCCAATATGAAGATAATGTACATTTATATTTCTTTCATAGAACCAGTTTATTATCTGATATGTGTGGACAGACTCTCCGTTTTCATCAAAATAAGGAGCAGAATCCATGGAGTCTTGTGAATGCCTCATCAGCCTGAGGTAGTGATGTAACTGGGAAAATGAAATATATCATTAAAGGAAACCTACTATCAACAAGCCACCTATTAATGTAGATCTGATGGTAGGTACCTAGTGACCCACTAAGCTCTAATCTATCATTACCTAATCCTATAATGCTAAACTTTATCTGCCTAACAAGCACATTTTCTGGAGAGGCTATTGGGGCCTGGAGTAGGCTTTCCAGGGAGTGGGAGCAAAGTCTATTCCATGCCCCAGTAGCCTCACAGTGTACTCCTCACACTCCCCCCACTGTTTCTGGTTGCATTGAAGCTCTTCCCAAGTGCAGCAGCTCCGACGTGCACACATATAGTGGCATCATAGATGTTTCTAGCCATCTTCTTACTGTCCACTATCTCCCTAAATTTTCACTCCTCTTCAGGACCAATAGGAACCAGGGCAGAAACAGAAGTACTTGAGTACTAATTGAGGATCTGAGGTGAGAAACAAAGAAGTTAGAAGGAAACCGGACACCTCAATCTGATACAACGTGAGGGGATATTAACCTAGACAGGAGGACAAATTGGGTCATCTAGGACAAATCTTCCACCACTAACCAGATAATATTAGAGGCCACAGATACAGGAAGGTCTTTGATAAAGTCCATTGCAATATGCTGCCAAGGTTGGTCAGAAACCGGAAGCAGCAGTAGAAGGCCGGGAGGTTTGTCTGGTCACAGCTGTGAAGAGCAGATACATAGTCCTTCACATCTTCATTCAACACAGGCCAATTACAATAACGAGAGAATAACTCCACAGTTATAGCAGCCGTTATGAGGCCCACATTGTTAGGGGGTCTCGTCCCGTCATTTGCCCTGACACTAAAGAATGGAGTCTACAGTATTTACATATTATGCTGCACATTGTACACCAAAGTACAAATTTAAACGAAATTTAAACAAAATGTATTAGATAGTTTGAACTATTGCAATTACGGGGATTTTCCCACGAAAGAAAATTCTCAAATCTCAATCCTCTAGTGATATTATTACAATAAAGATAATTTTAACCCCTTTATTAGTAATTTTACTTTTTTAATGCTGTTTTAGCTCCTATCATTCTCTCGGCTGTGCAGTGCAAAATCCCAGCGTGTGGATGGGGACTCTCTAGCAGACACATTATGATCCATCTAGTTCTGTGCGGTGACAATGTGGTTACATCATCAGGGTACAGGTGTAAATACTCTTTCATCTGGCTTCTAAAATTGTACTAACACACTGGGGGTCATTTACTAAGGGCCCGATTCGCGTTTTCCCGACGTGTTACCCGAATATTTCCGATTGGCGCCGATTGTTCCTGAATTGCCCCGAGATTTTGGTGCACCCGATCGGATTGTGGCGCATCGACGCCGGCATGCGCGCGACGGAAATGGGGGGGCGTGGCCGAACGAAAACCCGACGTATTTGGAAAAACCGCCGCATTTAAAAACCGAAAATGTGTTGCTTGGGAAGCGCTTACCTTCACTTGGTCCAGCTCGGTGTATTCCGGCGCGTTCAGATGCTTTTCAGCGCAGCAGCACCACCTGGTGGACGGCGGAGGAACTACCTTCATAAATCCCGGCCGGACCCGAATCCAGCGCAAAGAACGCGCCGAATGCAGTGCAATGAATGCAGAAATAGAAAGTTGGGACATATGGCTTATCTCGTCCTACAATAAGATAAGATAATCCTTTATTAGTCCCACAGTGGGGAAATTCACAGTGTTATACCAGCAGAGAGGGTACAGAGAGTTAAGTACAAACTATGACAACAATAATATTAGGGATAAATGAACAAAAAGAAAAGGGGGATAAAAAGACAAAAAAGAGACAAGCAATGATCGGCAGTTTGATGTTTAGTCTGTGGATGGGACTTGCAGGGACTGGTTAGGTGGGGGGTGCAGGTTACTTCAGTTTGATCCTTGTTTGTGTCACGGTTACACCCGCGATCCTCAGTACGGATTGAGGGTGTACCCGTGCCTGCTGCCGCGGTCCCCGCTCCCCCAGCTCTCACTTACCTCTCCAGGCTCCGGCCTGCACTCTTGCTCCCAGCGTGTAGGCCTCATGCTTCTTCCTTGCAGTCGCGTGCTCCTGCCACTAGAGGGGGCGCGCGCGGACTTCTCCCAGCCTTAAAGGGCCAGCGTCCTCCTTATTGGCTCTGGCATTCCTGGCTCGGCTATATAGCCTGGCGACTCCCAGCATCCCCTGCCGGATCTTCAGTTCACTCTTCTGAGGAGAAAGCCTTTTTGAGCGTTTCCAGACGCCTCTGTGGATTCTGTGATTCTGTGTTCCTAGTTTCCTGTGTTCCCTTGTTCTGTGTTATGCCTTCCCGTGGTCCTGCCTGCCTGCCTTCCCGTGGTCCTGCCTGCCTGCCTTCCCGTGGTCCTGCCTGCCTTCCCGTGGTCCTGCCTGCCCGCCTTGCCGTGGTCCTGCCTGCCTTCCCGTGGTCCTGCCTGCCTTCCCATGGTCCCCGTGTCCCTACCTTGGCTGCCACCGTGGGCCTAGTCGCACCCGTGGAGCGACCTGGTGACTCCCCGCCGCAGCAAGACCATCCCGCTTTGCGGCGGGCTCTGGCGAAGACCAGGAGTTCACTTAGACTTCTCTCCCGGGTGCGGCTAAGGTTGTTATCTCCCGCGGTGGTCCAGGGAGTCCACTTACTTAGTCCTAAGGGACTATTCCCCATAGACTGTGACAGTTTGTTGAACAGCCTGATGGCAGCGGGGAGGAATGACTTACGATAACGCTCCCTTTCACATTTGGGGTGAAGCAGTCGATCACTGAAGGTCTCCCCAATGCCACCACAGTCTCATGCAAGGGATGGGAGCTATTCTCCAGAATAGACTTCAACTTACACAGTGTCCTCCTCTCAGCTACCACCTGCACTGTGTCAAAAGGACCCCCCAGGACAGAACTGGCTTTCCTAATCAGTTTGTCCAGTCTGCTCCTCTTCCTCGCTGAGATGCTGCTTCCCCAACAGACTACACCAAAGAAGATGGCTGGTGCCACTACAGAGCTGAAGAAGGTGTTAAGAAGAGCCCCCCGCACTCCGAATGCCCTCAGCCTCCTCAGCAGGTGTAGCCTGCTCTGACCCTTCCTGTGAAGTGCGTTTATGTTCTCTGCCCACTCCAGTTTATTGTTGAGGAGGACACCCAAGTACTTATAGGACTTCACTGCCTCAATGTCTGTCCCATGGATAACCACCGGTTGAGAAGGAGGACTGTGCTTACGAAAGTCCACCACCATCTCCTTGGTCTTCACAGCATCCTAAGGTGGTTTCGCTGGCACCAGTCCACAAATTTCCGTATCAGTTCTTTATATCAGGCCTACTATTGCAGAGTCATCAGAGAACTTCTGGAGGTAGCAGCTACATGAATTGTACCTGAAGTCTGCTGTGTACAATGTGAAGAGGATGGGAGCTAGAACTGTACCTTGAGGTGCACCTGTACTACTCATCACAGTATCCGACACACAGTCCTGGGCTCTCACATATTGAGGTCGGTTTGCATCAATATCAATAGTATCAACGTTTAAGTATATAAACCCTCAACGCATCATTACGATCTCTACATATCCATTTATTGTCACCAAGTTATTGTTTTCTTGGTTGTTTCTTCATTTTATCCTTCACTGTATTGTTTTATTGATAATCCTTGTGACAACTATGCAAAGAAGAAACGACATCTCATTTCTTTGTAAAGCATTTTTATTTATACTTATGTGTAACAATATCCTTGGAAAAAATCAATAAAAATTAATGTTAAAAAAAAGCTCAAAAGTAGTGCAAATGAAACATGATATGAAGTCCATGTAGCTGGAGGAGAGAACGTCCCCACACGTATCGCTGCATATTTACAGCTTCCTCAGGGATATCAAAATACCAAACTAAGTAGTCTATATATATATATATATATATATATATATATATATATATATATATATATATATATATCAAGCACATTTCTCAACAAATGAGCTCTATATTCTACAGAACCATAAAAAAGCTATATAAAAGCGGTATCCCCATAATCGTGGTGACCCATAGAATAAAGATAAAATTATTTTTATTGTATGGTGTACGGCCAAAAAAAAGCTAAAAGTTTTAAACCAGAATTAATAATTTTCTTATTCCCACCAACTAAGAGTTAATAAAATCTCATCCATTAGCTATTTAACCCCCCCCCTAAATAATGTCCGGCTCTCATACTGGACATTTTATAGCCTGTAAAATACGACAATGCAGATCTGCTGGAGGGAAAGTGGGTATTTAAAATTGTGGAGTTTTTCATCATTTAATCCATTGCGATTTTTTATTTATTTTTTTATTTTTAAAAGTTGGTTTTTCATACATTCAGGGGTGTAGTTTCAATATTGGGGAAATTTATGGGGTCACTTGAAAACTGAGCAGGTGCCTGTAAATACAGTCGGTCCCCGGATTACGTACAGGATAGGTTCTGCAGGTTTGTTCTTAAGGCCAGAGTTTTGAATTGCTGCTCTTTTTGGTCAACGCCACAATAGGAGATACAAGGGAGAAGAAATGTGGAATGAACTGCCGGTAGTAGTTAGCAGAGCCCAGGAATCTCTGGATAGCATGAAGTCCTACTGGACGAGGCCACTGAAGTACAGCAGACAACATAAGGGATCCATCTATAGTCCCTTGTCAAAGCTGATGTATCCGAGGAAAAGTAGATTATTCTGATGAAATTGGCAATTCTCTAGCTTGGCATATAAGGGATTGGCCCTTAGGCATCTGAGAACTTGCTGTACATGGGCCTGATGGGACTCAATGTCCAAAGGGCATAACAAGGTACTCATAGTGCCCATCTTGAGTATCGAAGGCGGTCTTCTATTCATTGCCTTCACGGATGCGGATGAGGAGAAATCTTGAAATCTTGGCACCAAGCAGACGATCAAAAAGTTCAGTGATCAGAGGAAGTGGGTAGCGGTTTTTCACTGTAACTTTATTAAGGCCGCGACAATCAATGCATGGATGGAGGGAGCCATCCTTCTTGGCCACAAAGAAGAATCCACCAATGGCCAAGGAGGAGGATTTGCATATAAAGCCCTTTTGCAGATTGTCCTTCACATAGGCAAACATAGCTGCGGTTTCAGGTACAGATAAGGGGTACACCCAACCCAGTGGCGTAGACGTGCCCGGCATCAAGTCTTTTGGGCAGTCATAGGGGCGGCGAAGCAGCAGAGTTTCCACTTGCGTCTCTGTAAAGACATCCATAAGGCAATGTATGAAGCAGGGATATCCACTAGTGGCTTGGTGGACACTGGAGAGAGCGTGGTGGCTACGGGATGAGGTGCCACCAAACAGCTAGATTGGCATTCTGGTCCCCAGCAAAGAACCTCACCAGTACGCCAATTGAGCACAGGAGCATGTTGTTGCAACATGGGAGATCAAGTAGAATGTCAGTCTCTCATTGGGAAAAGCCCCAACTTGCATGAAAAGAGGCTTGGTTGGATACTGGACCGAATTTCAGAAGATCTGCCCACTGACGGAAGAAATGACTAGTGGCTACTCTAGACGAACCACATGAAAATGAAGCTAGGAGACCAAGGCAGTTCTCATCAGGGCCAGAATCCAGGAAGGCTGAAGCTTAAACCTGGGTTTTCTGGGTTTCAAAGCTGAGGAGAACTGGGACATTTAGGTGTGAAGAAGCTTTGTTCTCACCTAGCGATGCTTCTCCCAAGAACCCTAGGTGCGTGCGTTTCCTGCACGCTGAGTGCGGGTAGGACAATTCTCAAGAAAGTGTTCCGAGATGGCACAATTGAGGCAGAGATTCTCTTGTCTTCATCTGGGACGTTCTTGAGGTGACAGACAAGCTTTATCCATCTGCATGGGCTCCTCTGCAGCAAACATGGAAGATGGCTGAGGTGGTCTTTGGGAAAGAGGAGCCAGACGGGGAGTCGTCAGGTCCTGACTTGTGCTTGTCCAAGACAAAACGCCCTGATTTCAATTCACAGGGCCGGCAAGGCTGCAGAGTTTTTGCTTGCTCCTCCGAAAAGACATCTGCAAAGTTCATGTATGAACCATGGAGACCCACTAGTGGCTTGGTGTACACTGGAGAGAGCGTGGTGGCTGCACGAAAGATGGCTGAGGTGGAAAACAGGAGCCAGACGAGGCAGTCTCCACAACACGCTTTGAAAACCACGAGTGGCCAGGGAGATGAGACCACTCAGAGAAGACGGCAGGTCTTGTGCAGACAAGGCATCTTTAATCTTTCCAGAAAGGCCTTTTCTTTAAAGGTAGCATTCCAGGCTAACTCAAAAAGCTAGGGTTCGGAACTGAGCTGCATTGTCACTGACAGATAAGTCCCCTTGGCACAAGTTCAGCGGGGCAATTTCGGCAGAAGACCGGGCTGTTTTCTCAATGAGGGACCGGAATTCAGCAAGGAAAACGGTGAGATTAGCAGTGACCGAGTTGTTCCTGTCCCAAAGTATCCCATGCCAGGGCTTTCCCGGAAAGAAGGTTGATCATAAAGGCCACTCTAGATGGTTCTGTGACAAACTGTGTAGGCATTTGTCCAATGGGCAAGGAGCACTGGGTGATATAGCTACTGCACAACTTGGCATCCCCGTCATAGTTGGAGGGCATGGAGAGTCTCAGCCTAGGTTCTACGGAAGGTAGATTAAGCAGTGTAGCTGGAGATGCCGCAGGAACTTGACCCTGCTGCTAAGAAGACAAAAGTTGTTGCATCACGGCGGTGATCTGTCCGAGGTGCTGGCCCTGAACAGCAATCTGTCAGTCTTACTGTCAGGATCAGAGGTAGTGGACCAATGGTACCACTGCGAGCAATGACGTAAGCCGACACCTGGGAGCAGAATCTAAGTTGCACCAGAGCACACCACAAAGAGGGTTGGATTTGGTGCGGCAGGATACCACCAGGTCGCTCCACAGGCTCGACTTTGCTCACTATGGTGGCCAAGGCGAAGTAAAAAGTCGTTGAGAAGGTTCATGGTGGTTAGCATTACAGCCTTGCAGCGCTTGGGGACCTGTTTCAAGTCCCAGGGATCACATCTACAAAGAGTTTGTATGTTCTCTCCGTGTTTGCATTGGTTTCCTCCCATACTCCAAAACATACTGGTAGGTTGATTAGATTGTGAGCCCCATTGTGTAACCCTACTATTATCTCTTATATTATCTGACTAGACTCTCCCTGGTGAGAGGTCTGTGTGCTAGGTAATCAGCCTGACCCAGACCCTGTGTCTCACAACTGCGGACTCCTACATGGAGGAATTTTTAATAACACATTTACAAAAATATATTGTCATTACAGTAAACCAAAAAGTTCCCTCTCAGCATTCAACCCTCTAGGGACAAGAGTGTCAAACTCATATATATATTGGTACAAAAAAAGAGACATTCATTATTTTTATACCATCTCTGGAGATATGCATTAACTGCTGGTCTATAGGGAGTTGCGGTAGTGCCCCCGTTGCTTTCATCTCTCTGATTAAAACTCATATTTATATCGGGACTCCATACGGGACAATTTTGCGATGTAGTCTCCACCCCTCTAATCTTTTTCAACAGAACAAATTATATAGTACTGATTCCTTTGGGATTCTGCCCATGTGCTTTCTTTAATCGTGCTGTGAGTGTGTGTTGTTCAAATCTATCAACTATATCATTTATATGTTCGCTTATTCTTTGTTTTAAAGTTCTACATGTACGTCCTAAATATTGTTTGCCGCATGGGCACTTACTGAGATATATGCCTGACATTGTGTTACAAGTGATGAGCTCCACAATAGAAAGCTTTTCCTCAGAAAATTGTGGCCTTATAGTTTGCACTTCCTCGGACTCTCAGACTAATATCCAACCTTCAAAGTTTCATACATGCTCTTTTTTTTATTATAGAAAGTTTCATAAATACATACAATCGACCCCTCTTGGGTGTCTAATAAGATATACAAAGTTTGACATCCAATACATAAAACAATAATCAAAAGAATTTCTTGTTCCTTCATTTTATCCCTTTACAACTCCCCCCCCCCCTCCCCCCCTCTCCCTTCCTTAAATTCTGCTCTGGTGTCTAAAACCCACTAATCATTTCACTCTGTTCTTTTAAGCTACATTATATTGAAGAAACCTTTTCTCCCTGCGAAAAAATACGGTTTATGATTGGCAGCCAGTTACGTTTCCACTTGATCTCATTTTCTTTTTTATATTTCCTATTTTTACTCAACCATTGAAAGTACAGATATTCCATCCATTTACTCCTGACTTGTATCATTGTCGGTATGTACATAGATAACCAATCCATCATAAGGACTCTCTTCACTGCTAATATCATCAGATTTATTAGTTCTTTCTTCTGTTTAGTGTATTTACAACTATAGTAGTGGAATATACAACGCCATACATCCAGTTTGATTGGTTCTCTCAAGATATAGCTTAAGTGTTGTTCCGCCATAACCCATACATTCGTCACTGCTGGACACTGCCATAAGCAATGAATTACTTTTGCATTGATCTCTCCGCATTTAGGACATTCGTTCTTATAACCTAAGATGCTTTTCCCATATGGGATATTGAATGCCCGGTAGGCCCTAATTCATATCTTCCATTGCATTTCCCTTAGCATTTCTGAGCCAGTCATACTCTGTAGATTCCTCCAGCCTTTCAGGATCCTATACTCTGCTTCATCCTCTGAAATACTATCCAATATGCCTCTGGACCATTTACTAGCCACTCTCCCCTTAAATGGGCTTTATTCCTCGGAAGAGATATTCTTTCTTATACTGGCAATTGAAGGATTGCCATCTTTTGCATCAAGAATTTTGCTGAATTGTGA
Organism: Engystomops pustulosus; assembly: GCF_040894005.1. Taxonomy (NCBI): domain Eukaryota; kingdom Metazoa; phylum Chordata; class Amphibia; order Anura; family Leptodactylidae; genus Engystomops; species Engystomops pustulosus. The sequence continues at coordinate 293,684,895 of NC_092411.1, read as the reverse complement.
CCAATTACCCTTCCCTAGTTTTCCATGCAGACCCTCCTCCTTAATCTTCCCTTTAATCTGCATATAATGTAGTAATTCTGAGTCCTCTAATCCATATTCCGTTTTAATTTGCTGAAATGTTTTTATTTCCCTTTTCCCGTTCTCCACTAAATCATGTATTTTAAATATACCCTTCCTTTCCCAAACACCAAGCCACCCCTTCTCTCCTTTCCATTTACACATACTGAGAAAATCACCCAGGGACAGATATCCCGATATGTCCGTTGGTAACTGATATTTTCTCCTCAGCGTTCTCCAAACGGCTCTTGTATCTCTTAGGAGGATAGAAGCTTTACCTGGCATCTTCAAGTTTACACTCTTTTCATGCAAAAACCTTCTAATGTAAATGGTTGGATCAACCCTTCTTCCAACTCCCGGTCTGCAAACTTGTTCTGTTTATTTACCCATTGTGCTGCAAACCTCATAATACAAGATATATTGTATGTTCTTAAATCAGGAAGTGACAGCCCACCTATACCTTGCGGCTTTTGCAAATGTTTAATGGATACTCTACTTCTCTTGTTCCTCCATAGAAATTTTTGGAACATAGCATTTAACTTATTTATATCCTTGTGTTTAAGTATTAAGGGGAGCGTCTGCATTGTATATAGCAACCTTGGAAAGATGACCATCTTAATTAAATTCTTCCTACCAAAAAGTGAGAGCGGGAGTTCCATCCATCTCTTTAAATCGTGCGCTATATTTTCAAACAACCATGTGTAATTCAACCCATACACTTTAGTGATATCTCGATCTAGCTTAATCCCTAAATACCTAAAATTATCCTTCACAATTTTTTTTTTTTTAACTTCTTTATTTATCATTTTCCAGATAAATACATATAAAGGGATAACAATTCTTTACATATTTTTTCAACATAGGTGTACAATAACTTCATCATAATGACTTATTATTACAACACTTTAATTGTACCCTGCCAGTCCTTGTTATTTTGTTAGTATGGGGAGGGTATTGACAGATGAGTAGAGTGATTTTGCGACTTGTTTCTTTGCTGCTTCTAGGTGTTATTTTCTAAGTTGCGGGGTTGAGGATTAGGTGGGAGTGTGAAGGTAAGGAGTGGGGGGGGACCAGGGTATTGTGGTGTTTGGAACATTAGTGAGGGGGGAGGGAGAGGTAGGGGGGGGGGGTTTGTAAAAATGATTATGCATTTATCTTAGATCGTAAGATAGCAGTTCTGGTTCAAACGACAATAACACAAAAAAGAAACAGTAAATACTAAACAACATAGCACTGATTGATTACAACACTTTTGCATTTTTATCATTCCTCTCTACTTAGGTAGTGTTTTACTTGTGCATATTAGAGATTAGGCTCCAAAATTGAGTCCGATGAGGGTTGTCTTTTGCGTTATATTCCTGGTTGCTAGTATGGTCGCTATATGGATCAATATTGATTTAACTCTTTCCTCTGAATTTTGACCAAGGTTCCCATATCTTAGAAAATTTGTTATGGGTTCTTAGTTCCCAGTGTGCTAGTTCTTCTAGCCTGAATAGGCTATCTACTCTGGTCAGCCACTCATTTATGCTAGGCGGGTCAGCTTGAAGCCATTTGGGTGGAATTGTCAATTTGGCTGTCTGCACTAGTAAGGTTGCTAGATGGTTTTTTTGCGGTCGCCATGTAGCATTTGGCAGCCATAACAAAACTGATTCTGGAGTTAATGGTATCTTTGAGTTAGTGATTTTATTGATAGTTGCCTCCACCTCTGACCAGTAAGGTCTTAGTGTAGGGCAGTACCAGTATATATGGGCCAATGTGGCTTTAGGAGCTTTGCATCTCCAACATGTGTCAGTTTGCATTAATACTTTTCCCTTTAGTGCAGCTGGAGTATTGTACCATCTAGTCATGATCTTAAAAGAGTTCTCCTGAATTTTCACACACCTGGAGAAACCATGCGAGTTGTTGTGTATCATTCTAATTTGTTTATCCGTTATTATTGTCCCTAAATCCTTTTGCCATTTGCCTATATAGGAGGGTTTAATTTCCTTCCCTTTGGACACTAGTGTGTTATAAAGGATCGAAATTGTTTTGGTTTGTGTGCTCTGCTGTAGTAACCAATTCTCGAGCCAAGTTGGATCTTTTAACAGTGTGTGTCTTTTATGGAGTTCTTTTTTAGTTGATATGATGTCAGCTTCATGTATAAAGTTGTGCTGTTTCCCTGTTAGCTTATACGTTTTTAATAAATCTTCTACTTTTAGTTTGAAAAAAGTGCATAGAGGTGTCTTCTTAAACTGATCCCATAACTCAAGGGTGGGTCTAGCTGTGGGTTTGAGGAGGTACGGTAGCAGATTTCATGGTAGTAGAGCAGGTGTTTTATTTAGACCTGCCATGTGTTCACTCACCCACTTAATTACCTTAATAGTTCCTCTAGTCAATATATTGGTGCATTGGCCTGGGGTGTTTATGTTCCATAGTTGGGCCATGGTTGTACTATTGAGTGATGCTAATTTAATTTCTGTACCCAGTGTTGAATATGCGGGGTTGAGGAGCTGGATCCATCTTTGTAGTTGGATTGCTCTGTAGTAGGAGATCGGATCTGGTAACCTAAAACCTCCTAAATTTCTTTTCTTTATTAACCTATCATATTTAATCCTTGATTTTTTTTCCTCCACAGGAAGCTAATGAATAGTGTTTTCAGTGAGTTGAAGAAAGAGATAGGCCATCTGTAATGTATATAGGAGGACTGGCATGATAAAGGATTTTAATAGATTGTTTCGGCCCATCCAGGAGACATATGGTATGTCTAGGGACTGCAGTTGAGTGTTAATCTGTTGTATGATTTTAGCGTGGTTTGCTTTAAAAAGATCCTTCCCTGACCTAGTTATTTGTATTCCTAAATAGGTAAGCTGATCTTCTCTCCACTGAAATTGTGTCGTCTTTTTGAGGAACTGCACTACCGATATGGGGACTGATATGTTCATAGCCTCCGATTTTGTGTAGTTAATTTTGAAATTGGAGACCTTGCCAAAGTCCTCAAACACTTCAATCACATGTTTAAAGGAGACCATAGGCTCCGTCAACATGAGCAAGAGGTCATCTGCGAAAGCCACATTAAGGTGGGTATTACCTCCTATTTCAAGGCCCTTAATCTTCGGATGCTGTCTGAGTGCCTGTAGCACTTCCATTACCAAAACGAATAGTGTAGGGGAAAGGGGGCAGCCTTGGCGTGTGCCATTTTTAATTCGAAAAGTGTTTGACATGGTACCATTTAGCCGGATTCTGGCACTTGGGGTGCTGTATAAGGACATTATTGCCTTTATGAATTTATTTGGGAAGCCAAATTTCTCAAGAGTTTGTGTCATATAGCTCCAGCTAACCCTGTCAAACGCCTTCTCGGCATCAGTGCCGAGAAGGACCAGGGGAGTTTTTGTTTCGAGGGCATAGTGGATAGCATTTATGACTCTGACTGAGTTATGGTTCCCTTCTCTTCCTGGTACAAAACCGGTTTGTTCTTTTTTTATTAGATCTGGGAGTAATTTACTCATTCTAGTTGCCATAATTTTGGCCCAAATTTTTAAGTCTACATTGAGTAGAGATATGGGTCTATAACTACCGCACAATTCGGGGTTTTTCCCGGCCTTGGGGATCACTGTAATTATAGCTTCTAGAGCTTGCTGGGGTAACTGTTGGCCCTCTAATAAGGAGTTACACCATTGTGTGATTTGTGGTACAAGAACATCTTTCATCTTTTTGTAATAACCCGTAGGGAAGCCATCAGGTCCTGGGCTTTTTCCTTGTGGCATGGAGGTAATAATATCAGTAACTTCTTTTTGTGTGACTGGTTCTGTTAAGGAGTTGCTCTGGTCTAGTGTCAAGAATGGTAAGTTTAGAGAGTTCAAAAAATCTGATTTTTTATTAGGTTGGTCTGGTGTATTTGCTGGATTTGGGTTGGGAAGATTATAAAGCTGTTCGTAGAATTGCCTCATTTCCTCAGCTATTTTTTTAGTATCAGTCTCTCTAGCCCCTCCTGATGTAGTGATAGCTTGTATGAAATTCTTTTCTTTTTCTTTGTGTAATAGCTGTGCCATTAATTTGTTGGCTTTATCTCCGTGGGCATAATATTTAAATTTAGCCCTTTGATAATTATTTTCTATTTTATGTTTAAGAGATCTACTACTTTCCTTCTCAGGAGCTTTAATTCCTCTCCCTCTTTAGTTTTCTCAGCCTGTTTGTTTTTTGCTTCCAGCTTAGCAATACCCCCTAGCAGTGCATTTAGGTCCTTTGTTCTTTTCTTTTTGACCCATGCTCCAAGTGCCATTAGTTCCCCTCTTATGTATACCTTGTGTGCTTCCCATGCAACTGGCAGGGATAATTCTGCTAGTTTTGGGTCTCTGAAATAGTTTCTAAGTTTTTCCTTTATGTCTAGAGCATCCTTTTCTGAGTCTAATAGTGTTTTGTTTAATCTCCACACGTTCGTTCTTTCTGGCAGGGTTTGAAAACTCAGTGTTAATGTGACTGGTGAATGGTCTGAGATTGTTATCTGACCCATTATTGAGCTCTTTATCATATTGACCATTGAGTTGTCTATTAATATGTAATCAAGACTTGTGTGTATTTGAATAGTAGGAGTAGTCTTTCTTAGATGCATTGCATATACGCCATGTGTCTATTAGGTTGAATTGTGTTAGTGATTTTCGTAAAGCGTTCAGCGCTTTCCCTGAGTGAGTAGATTTCCCGTTAGAAGAATCTATCAAAGGATTGAGGACTATGTTGAGGTCCCCACCTATTATCTTTAGACCATCTGTTATTGTGTTAATTTTTGTCAAGGTATCTTTTAGCCAGGTTATCTGGCCTGTATTTGGAGAGTAAAGTGCAATCAAGGAGACCGCTACATTCCCAACTTTCCCGTTTACCAGTAGAAATCTACCTTCTGGGTCACTCCATGTCAGTGTGTGTGTGAAGGGAACCCGTTTGTTTATTAGAATGTTTACCCCTCTAGCCGCTTTCTTACAGGTGCTGTGAAGTATGTGAGAATAGATTAGCCGGTAGTCTAGGTACTTTGTCTTGCTTCCAATGTGTCTCTTGTAGTATGCAAATGTCTGCGTTTTCCTTTTTGAGCAGTGTAAAAACTTGAGACCTCTTTTGAGGTGTGTTCATCCCTCGAACATTAAAAGTGGTAACTCGTATATCAGCCATTTCAACTATATTTGTATTGACCTAAGTTTCTCTATATAAAAGAAATGAACTTTGGCGCTACAGGAACCTTCTGCAGCTGCTTTTTTACAGCTTTAGAACTAACATTAGAGGCCTTAGCCTCATAATTCCTGTAGGAAGCCCAGGTTGTCGCCTTCATGGAACTAAAACTTTCTGCGAAGGCGGGGGCCCGGGGGGGGGGGGGATGGTACTGAACATGTTGATATCTGCCTGATCGGTGGTTACAACTCTGTCAACTCAAACAATGTACATATTCTATATTGGAGGCCCTTTCCTCAAGTCATCCTGTACAAAACAATTGTGACCACTCACATTCCCAACTAGTATATAGCAACAAGTAAAATGTACCATATAAATCTGTGAGTCCTAAACTGGTGGTCATTTTCTTGACATCTTGTAGGTGACTTGTGCTTGGATGGGATGCCAGTCTATTTATCTTTTTCTTCATTTTCGGTGACTTTGTTTTTCCTGCTGGGGTCCATTTCTCCACTGGTGGCAGCAAGGGTAGTTCTGTGTGCTGTTCCATGAGGGGCAGCCAGGATTGTATAGCCAGCGTTTCTATTTCCAGGATATCCCAGACCTTACTTAGATCTTCAGGAGTCTTGATAGTGCACCTTCTGCCTGCAGACTGAAAGGTAAGGCCGAAGGGAAAGAGCCACTTAAACAAAATGTTACTGTGCCTTAGATGATCTGTGAGAGGCTTAAGTAGCCTACGTTTATACAAGGTGGAAGGAGCTATGTCCTGAAATATAAAAATCTTCTGTTCCTCATAGATGATGTCTTTTTTCTCTCTTGCTGCTTTTAATATATCTGTTGCATCTCTGTAGCTTAGCAAGCCGCAGACAACATCTCTCGGCGGGTCAGAGCCTTTAGGTGGCGGTCGCAGGGAGTGGTGTATGCGCTCAATTGTGATGGAGTTAGCTCTTGCTGCAGTCACCAGATCACCAAAGAGCTCCTTCGCAGTGTCAGGCAGCCGGTCATGTGTGATTGTTTCGGGTAAGCCCCTTATCCTAATATTTTTCTGTCTGCTGCGGTTTTCCTGGTCCTCTATGAGGAGTAGGGCTGTATTCAGTGCATCCGACTGTTGTTTAAAGTTGCTTGCCATCGCAGCACTATGATCAATGATGGCTGCCTGAGTGTCTTTTAATGCTTCCACCCTCTGCCCTATTGCTCGTACCTCTTTATGGATGGCTCCTAGCTCTTCCATCACCGGTGACAGTGCTTGTGCCAAAAGCTCCTTCAGCATGGATCCGGGCAGCGGGACCTGTTCTGATGCTGAGGTCTCCTCCGTGCCGCTCTCTGCCTCTGAGTCGTCTTGCTGCTCCTCGCCTGCTTCTATCACGGCGGCCATTTTGCGAAGTTTCGCGGGTGGCGTGGTCAGCTTTTTGCGGAGGAATTTCTCCATATCCCCGTGTCCTTTCCTTCCTTTGGGTGTTTCTGGCCGTTCCTGCGCCCTTTCCTTTAGCAGTTTGCCCATTTTGGGGTGAATTAGGGTCGCTAATTAGTAAGCTTTAGAGTTGTAATGCGGGAGCTCTCAGCTACACGTCCGCCATTCATCTCAGTCAGGCTCCTTCACAATTTTTAACCCCCATTCCTTATTCCAAGACACATCTCCTCCCCTATCCAATAATAACACTTCTGTTTTGTGCATGTTAATTTTATATCCCGAAATCTCCTCATATCTTTTTAACAGATTAATCATCTTGTGTATATCACACTGTACATTGCCTATAAACAACAATAAGTCGTCAGCAAATAAAGTCATTGTAACTTCTTTGCCACCCAACTTTATCCCCATTACATTTGTGTCGTTGTGGATCTTCCTAGCTAGTGGTTCTAAAGTTAAATTAAATAATAGTGGTGAAAGGGGAAAGCCTTGGCGTGTACCTCTCCCTAATGAGAATTCTTGTGACATAACCCCCTGTGTTATAACTTGTGCTAGTGGTTTACTATACATCATTTCAATAGCCTTATAAAAATAACCACCTATCCCCATTTTAAGCATAACTTTCTTGAGCCAGGGCAAGGCCACACTATCGAATGCTTTTTCAGCATCGACTGAGATAATTGCTTTGTTGTTCTTTTCTGTTGGCCTTGCCCTGGCCCAGTCCAGTACCGCCATAACTGTGCGCACGTTTTTTACTCCATCGCGACCCTTCACAAAGCCGTTCTGGCAGGGATGGACTAATGCTGGAATTATCTCAGCTAGCCTGTTTGCCAAAATTCTAGTGTATATTTTCATATTTATATTTATCAGAGAAATAGGTCTATACGATCCTGGGTCTTTAGGGTCCCCTTTATTTTTTGGTATAATTTTAATATGGGCCAAATTGCCTGTCTTAAATTCTGCCCTCTCTAAAAAAAATTTTGTTGTACACCTTCGTTAACAGGGGAGCTAGTTGAGAATGCATCATTTTGTAAAAGTCCGAGGAATATCCGTCCGGCCCCGGCGCAAATGTCTGATTACTTTAATAACTTCGTCTAGCTGTATAGGGAGTGATAACTTTTCTTGTTGTTCGAGAGTTATTACCAGAGCCGGATCCTCATTGGCCGGATCCTTTATTGCTTAGGGGCCCCTGGCCTGGCACTCCAATAGCGCCAATGATTAAGATCCTGCTGGGGCCCACGGCGGGCATATCGGCAGTCGGGCAGGGGCCTCCGTATGTCCGGACCGGAAGCTCCTGCCTGTCACTGTATAGTGCTCAATGCACTATAGCTGGAGCGATGTGGCCGGAACACAACCCCGGCGCACATCGCTCCATGAACTAGGATGCGCGGCCGCGTGATGACGTCATCACGCGGCCGCGCACCCTTTTCTGTCCAGACGCGGCAAGAAGAAACAAGACGCGGGACCTGAGGTGAGTATAAGGTTTTATTTCTTTCCATAGAACAGCAGTAATGGATGGTGGCGGCCTAAATATTTAAAATAATTAATTGTGGTGGGGATGAATATTAAATAGTTAATTGTGGGTCTGGCAGCAGCATATCAACTAATTAAGGGGGGCATCAGCATATTAACCAATCAATTGGGGGGCATCAGCATATTAACCAATCAATTGGGGGGGCAGCAACATATTAACCAATCAATTGGAAGGGGGGGGCATCAGCATATTAACCAATCAATTGGGGGGGGGGGCAGCAACATATTAACCAATCAATTGGGGGGGGGGCATCGGCATATAAACCAATCAATTGGGGGGGCAGCAACATATTAACCAATCAATTGGAGGGGGGGGGGCAGCAACATATTAATTAATGAATTAAAGGGGCAGCAGCATATTAACTATTTATTTGGGGGGCAGCCACATATTATCTAAATAATTCTGGGAGGGACAGCATATTAAATAATTACTTGAGGGGTCAGCCTCTAAAATTCATGTGGCACCCCAGTATATTAGAAAGGGCCATAAATAGAGAAATTAATTCATTAAATGGATCAATGTATAAATTAAGTCATGGGGGAACCATTTATTGTGTAATTGGGAGGTGACATATAATTTGGGGTGCAGTATTACTCCGGGTCTGTAGTAAAGTAATATATGCAGGGAACACAGGTTTTATTATGGGTTATATTTGGGGGGCATATTTCTGTTATCCAGGTGACAATATACTGTGAGTAACTGTGGTATTTTTAGGTGCACAGTGTGGGGTATGTGCTGTCGGGAGCTGGAGACATCTGGTGGAAGATTCTTCAGCCATAAGTTACGTCGATTCTGGCCCTGAAGGAGAAGACATGTCACCTGTGAGATACTAGATGCCACTTCTACCAGTGTCAGATCAGTATTGTACTCACTGACTAACCTTCTAGTGTGAGACAGCTCTCAGCTTGTACTGTACATGTCCTGCTATATTCCTAGTGTCCATAGTGAGCCAGCATTGGGGTGTGGTGTTATTGTCATCAGTTATTGTTATGGTTTTATCTTATTGATAATGTTGGTGCTGTGACTTCACTGTAATACCCCCTGTTCTGTGACATCTGTGTGTGTATATTAAAACCCTGTGCTGTGACATCACTGTGTGTGTATTAACACTGGTCAGGGGTACAGTGTGGGGGGTATATGTGTGGGTACAGTGTGAACAGTTGTGGTGTGAGGAGTATATATGATATATATTGAGGTACAGTGTGAACAGTTGTGGTGTGAGTATATATGGGAGGGACAGTGCGGTCAGTTGTCAAGTGAGGGGTATATATGATATATGTGGGGGCACAGTGTGGTCAGTTGTGATGTGAGTGGTATATATGATATATGTGGGGGCACAGTGTGGTCAGTTGTGGTGTGAGGGGTATATACGATATATGTGGGGGCACAGTGTGGTCAGTTGTGATGTGAGTGGTATATATGATATATGTGGGGGTACAGTGTGGACAGTTGTGGTGTGAGGGGTATATATGATATATGTGGGGTACAGTGTGGTCAGTTGCGGTGTGAGGGGTATATATGATATATGTGGGGTACAGTGTGGTCAGTGTAGTGTGAGGGGTATATATGATATATGTGGGGTACAGTGTGGTCAGTTGTGGTGTGAGGGGTATATATGATATATGTGAGGGTACAGTGTGGTCAGTTGTGATGTGAGTGGTATATATGATATATGTGGGGGCACAGTGTGGTTAGGTGAGGTGGGAGGGGTATATATGATATATGTGGGGGCACAGTGTGGTTAGGTGAGGTGGGAGGGGTATATATGTGGGGGCACAGTGTGGTTGTTGTGTATGTGAGGGTCAGGTGTGAGGAGTATATAGGATGATGCCGACCATGTCTGTTTTATAAACCCGCAGAGAGTCAAGGATGGAAGAAGTCTCCTGGAAGATCAGACAGGAGGGAGGAGACAACATCAGGGACATCACCTGTAAGTGATTGGAGGACACTGCGGCCTCTGTGCAGGACCGGTATCTACTACTTTATGGTCACTATATGGTGGTACATACTGGTCTGTGTGTGTAGATTATCATTTACTATTGTAGTCATTATGTAGTGGTAATAATCATGATTTAGTGCTATAATTTGGGCCTTGTACAGAGGTGTCATTAGTGACATTGCCCTGTGCACGGTGGTGTTTGTATAATAACATTATGGCGGTAAAGTTCATCAGTAAATGGAGTTGGTAAATTATTGGTAATACTGGTCATGTTGTGGTAATCCTACGGGTCAGTTTCGAGGGATCCTTTGTAAATTGTAGCGCTATTGCTTGGAATTTTGGAATTATGTTAGTTCTTTTGGTAACAGTATTGTGGTGTCATTATTCAGTAATAATATGTTGGTAGTATTTTTTAGTTTGTCATGGACCAAAATTGGAAATCGTTTAGTAAAAGTATGAATTTATCTAAAACTAAAGATACCATTGGGGGACATTAATCATAGTCTGTTAGACTGTTTTGAGCGTCTTTTAGCGCAAAAATTTGGCGCATCTTGTTAATTTGGGGTATCTATGCGCCATTTTCTGGCGCACGGCAAAGTTCGGCACTTAGGGGGTCATTTACTAAGGGCCCGATTCGCGTTTTCCCGACGTGTTACGCAAATATTTCCGATTTGCGCCGAATTGCCCCGGGATTTTGGCGCACGCGATCGGATTGTGGCGCATCGGCGCTGGCATGCACGCGACGGAAATCGGGGGGCGTGGCCGAATGGTAACCCGACGGATTCGGAAAAACCGCCGCATTTAAAAAAAAAAAATGGTCGCACGGCCCATACTCACATGCACCACGATGAAGACGATAAACTCCCGGGCATCTCGGCGGACATCGGCGCAGCAGCGCCACCTGGTGGACATCGGGCGCAGGACCTTGATGAATCGCCGGAAGACCCGAACGCTCTTCAGAGAAGCCGCCGCTGGAACGCGAATGGACCGGGTAAGTAAATTTGCCCCTTAGTGTTTCTGAGTCCCTGCGCCTTATCTGACATAGTGAGCGTCTGCTATACATATGTTTGCACGGGATCTATCACAAATTAGGCGCACAAAATGCACCTACTCTGAGCAGGTACACTTCCAAAAAAAATCACTTTACATTACTAAAAACATAATTTTTAGGTTCCAAAATGAAGAATTCCCTCTATGCAACATGGAAAATACTTCGGAGCAGGATAAAATGTAACATTGTCTATGGGATCATCTCTGGGAGTGATTACTGTCTATGGGATCATCTCTGGGAGTGATTATTGTCTATGGGATCATCTCTGGGAGTGATTATTGTCTATGGGACCATCTCTGGGAGTGATTATTGTCTATGGGATCATCTCTGGGAGTGATTATTGTCTATGGGATCATCTCTGGGAGTGATTATTGTCTATGGGATCATCTCTGGGAGTGATTATTGTCTATGGGATCATCTCTGGGAGTGATTATTGTCTATGGGATCATCTCTGGGAGTGATTATCGTCTATGGGATCATCTCTGGGAGTGATTATCGTCTATGGGATCATCTCTGGGAGTGATCATTGTCTATGGGATCATCTCTGGGAGTGATCATTGTCTATGGGATCATCTCTGGGAGTGATTATTGTCTATGGGATCATCTCTGGGAGTGATCATTGTCTATGGGATCATCTCTGGGAGTGATTATTGTCTATGGGATCATCTCTGGGAGTGATTATTGTCTATGGGATCATCTCTGGGAGTGATTATTGTCTATGGGATCATCTCTGGGAGTGATTATTGTCTATGGGATCATCTCTGGGAGTGATTATTGTCTATGGGATCATCTCTGGGAGTGATTATTGTCTATGGGATCATCTCTGGGAGTGATTATTGTCTATGGGATCATCTCTGGGAGTGATTATTGTCTATGGGATCATCTCTGGGAGTGATTATTGTCTATGGGATCATCTCTGGGAGTGATTATCGTCTATGGGATCATCTCTGGGAGTGATTATCGTCTATGGGATCATCTCTGGGAGTGATCATTGTCTATGGGATCATCTCTGGGAGTGATCATTGTCTATGGGATCATCTCTGGGAGTGATTATTGTCTATGGGATCATCTCTGGGAGTGATCATTGTCTATGGGATCATCTCTGGGAGTGATTATTGTCTATGGGATCATCTCTGGGAGTGATTATTGTCTATGGGATCATCTCTGGGAGTGATCATTGTCTATGGGATCATCTCTGGGAGTGATTATTGTCTCTGGGATCATCTCTGGGAGTGATCATTGTCTATAGGATCATCTCTGGGAGTGATTATTGTCTCTGGGATCATCTCTGGGAGTGATTATTGTCTATAGGACCATCTCTGGGAGTGATTATTGTCTATGGGATCATCTCTGGGAGTGATTATTGTCTATGGGATCATCTCTGGGAGTGATTATTGTCTCTGGGATCATCTCTGGGAGTGATTATTGTCTCTGGGATCATCTCTGGGAGTGATTATTGTCTATGGGATCATCTCTGGGAGTGATTATTGTCTATGGGATCATCTCTGGGAGTGATTATTGTCTATGGGATCATCTCTGGGAGTGATCATTGTCTATGGGATCATCTCTGGGAGTGATTATTGTCTATGGGATGATCTCTGGGAGTGATTATTGTCTATGGGATCATCTCTGGGAGTGATTATTGTCTATGGGATCATCTCTGGGAGTGATTATTGTCTATGGGATCATCTCTGGGAGTGATTATTGTCTATGGGATCATCTCTGGGAGTGATTATTATCTATGGGATCATCTCTGGGAGTGATTATTGTCTATGGGATCATCTCTGGGAGTGATTATTGTCTATGGGATCATCTCTGGGAGTGATCATTGTCTATGGGATCATCTCTGGGAGTGATTATTGTCTATGGGATCATCTCTGGGAGTGATTATTGTCTATGGGATCATCTCTGGGAGTGATTATTGTCTATGGGATCATCTCTGGGAGTGATTATTGTCTATGGGATCATCTCTGGGAGTGATCATTGTCTATGGGATCATCTCTGGGAGTGATTATTGTCTATGGGATCATCTCTGGGAGTGATTATTGTCTATGGGATCATCTCTGGGAGTGATTATTGTCTATGGGATCATCTCTGGGAGTGATTATTGTCTATGGGGTCATCTCTGGGAGTGATTATTGTCTATGGGATCATCTCTGGGAGTGATTATTGTCTATGGGATCATCTCTGGGAGTGATTATCGTCTATGGGATCATCTCTGGGAGTGATTATCGTCTATGGGATCATCTCTGGGAGTGATCATTGTCTATGGGATCATCTCTGGGAGTGATCATTGTCTATGGGATCATCTCTGGGAGTGATTATTGTCTATGGGATCATCTCTGGGAGTGATCATTGTCTATGGGATCATCTCTGGGAGTGATTATTGTCTATGGGATCATCTCTGGGAGTGATTATTGTCTATGGGATCATCTCTGGGAGTGATTATTGTCTATGGGATCATCTCTGGGAGTGATTATTGTCTATGGGATCATCTCTGGGAGTGATTATTGTCTATGGGATCATCTCTGGGAGTGATTATTGTCTATGGGATCATCTCTGGGAGTGATTATTGTCTATGGGATCATCTCTGGGAGTGATTATCGTCTATGGGATCATCTCTGGGAGTGATTATCGTCTATGGGATCATCTCTGGGAGTGATCATTGTCTATGGGATCATCTCTGGGAGTGATCATTGTCTATGGGATCATCTCTGGGAGTGATTATTGTCTATGGGATCATCTCTGGGAGTGATCATTGTCTATGGGATCATCTCTGGGAGTGATTATTGTCTATGGGATCATCTCTGGGAGTGATTATTGTCTATGGGATCATCTCTGGGAGTGATTATTGTCTATGGGATCATCTCTGGGAGTGATTATTGTCTATGGGATCATCTCTGGGAGTGATTATTGTCTATGGGATCATCTCTGGGAGTGATTATTGTCTATGGGATCATCTCTGGGAGTGATTATTGTCTATGGGATCATCTCTGGGAGTGATTATTGTCTATGGGATCATCTCTGGGAGTGATTATTGTCTATGGGATCATCTCTGGGAGTGATTATCGTCTATGGGATCATCTCTGGGAGTGATTATCGTCTATGGGATCATCTCTGGGAGTGATCATTGTCTATGGGATCATCTCTGGGAGTGATCATTGTCTATGGGATCATCTCTGGGAGTGATTATTGTCTATGGGATCATCTCTGGGAGTGATCATTGTCTATGGGATCATCTCTGGGAGTGATTATTGTCTATGGGATCATCTCTGGGAGTGATTATTGTCTATGGGATCATCTCTGGGAGTGATCATTGTCTATGGGATCATCTCTGGGAGTGATTATTGTCTCTGGGATCATCTCTGGGAGTGATCATTGTCTATAGGATCATCTCTGGGAGTGATTATTGTCTCTGGGATCATCTCTGGGAGTGATTATTGTCTATAGGACCATCTCTGGGAGTGATTATTGTCTATGGGATCATCTCTGGGAGTGATTATTGTCTATGGGATCATCTCTGGGAGTGATTATTGTCTCTGGGATCATCTCTGGGAGTGATTATTGTCTCTGGGATCATCTCTGGGAGTGATTATTGTCTATGGGATCATCTCTGGGAGTGATTATTGTCTATGGGATCATCTCTGGGAGTGATTATTGTCTATGGGATCATCTCTGGGAGTGATCATTGTCTATGGGATCATCTCTGGGAGTGATTATTGTCTATGGGATGATCTCTGGGAGTGATTATTGTCTATGGGATCATCTCTGGGAGTGATTATTGTCTATGGGATCATCTCTGGGAGTGATTATTGTCTATGGGATCATCTCTGGGAGTGATTATTGTCTATGGGATCATCTCTGGGAGTGATTATTATCTATGGGATCATCTCTGGGAGTGATTATTGTCTATGGGATCATCTCTGGGAGTGATTATTGTCTATGGGATCATCTCTGGGAGTGATTATTGTCTATGGGATCATCTCTGGGAGTGATTATTGTCTATGGGGTCATCTCTGGGAGTGATTATTGTCTATGGGATCATCTCTGGGAGTGATCATTGTCTATGGGATCATCTCTGGGAGTGATTATTATCTATGGGATCATCTCTGGGAGTGATTATTGTCTATGGGATCATCTCTGGGAGTGATTATTGTCTATGGGATCATCTCTGGGAGTGATTATTGTCTATGGGATCATCTCTGGGAGTGATCATTGTCTATGGGATCATCTCTGGGAGTGATTATTGTCTATGGGATCATCTCTGGGAGTGATTATTGTCTATGGGATCATCTCTGGGAGTGATTATTGTCTATGGGATCATCTCTGGGAGTGATTATTGTCTATGGGATCATCTCTGGGAGTGATTATTGTCTATGGGATCATCTCTGGGAGTGATTAGTGTCTATGGGATCATCTCTGGGAGTGATTAGTGTCTATGGGATCATCTCTGGGAGTGATTATTGTCTATGGGATCATCTCTGGGAGTGATTATTGTCTATGGGATCATCTCTGGGAGTGATTATTGTCTATGGGATCATCTCTGGGAGTGATTATTGTCTATGGGATCATCTCTGGGAGTGATTATTGTCTTATTGTACAGATCGGAGAATATTATCAGTCTCCATTTACTGTAAATTATAATAAAAAAGGAAAAGACTCATTTCAGCAAGAATTTTTTTTTTTTCCATCTCTGTAACTTTTAGTCCCTGCAGTTACATCACAATGATGGGTTTTGTGCAGAGATGACGCCCTGAACGTTCTGTCACATTTTCTCAGTCTCCTTTCATTATTAGTCACAAATGAGATCTAACAATTTGAGACAAATTTAGGCTCAAACGAAACGGACATGAGACAAATCCAACATGCATTTACTAAAGCAGAACTAGATCCATTATAGATCAGGAGCCAAAAAGAAGAGCAAACCAGGCGCAAAAATAGGCGAACCTGAGACCCACTATGATTAATGTCCCCCATTGTTTCTAATATCTCTAGAGCTTTGAAACTGTGTAACTATGTGATATCTTTTTACATATATTGTTGTGGGAGGGGGCCCCGCATTGCCTGCCGAGCTGGGGGGGCCCCATCCTAAATGAGGTGCTCCATACCGCTGGGACCCTTAATCTGGCCCTGGTTATTACATTCAGTTCCACCTCTTCCAGAAAATGATCCATCTGTTGTTCATCCTCCCTCCTTTCTTGATATAGTTTACCATAATACTCTGCCATTATCTGGTTTATCCTGTTCCTGTCACTTCTCCTTTACCATCTCGAATTGTATCTATATAATCTCTCCCTCTTTCCTTTTTTATGAGATTAGACAGAATTTTCCCTGTTTTGTTGCCATTATTAAACAGATTTCTCTCCTTAGCTCTCTGGAACTTCTTCTGAGTCCGATCTATATGATGTTCTAATAACTCTTTTTTTTCAAACATTATTTTGCGATTGCCAGTATTGGGAGCTGCCCTGAAGGCTAGCATTGCTTCTCTATACTCTTTTTCTAGATCTTTTTGTTTTGTTCCCTCTTTTTTCCTTACTGCTGCCACATATGATCTGATTTTTCCCCTAATCACTGTTTTGGCAGCTTCCCAATATAAAATTGGTTCTGCTTTTTGTTCTACATTCTCCTGGCAATAATTTTCCCACTCTTTTATCAGCATTTGTTTAAATTCTTTATCACCACTAACCCCCCAGGGAAATTTCCAAAGCCCCCATCCTTGTTTCCATCCCGGAAACTTCAATGACAGTTGTATGGGTGCATGGTCAGATATCACAATATTTGTTATTTCTGTATGTAGAATTTCTTTCCCCAAAGAGGCAGTAACAAGCAAGTAATCTCTTGTTTCACCCTCTTGTAGACTGTAAGCTCTTGTGTCACCCCCTCATCCTCATAGACTGTAAGCTCTTGTGTCACCCCTCATCCTCATAGACTGTAAGCTATTGTGTCCTCCCCTCATCCTCATAGACTGTAAGCTCTTGTGTCACCCCCTCATCCTCATAGACTGTAAGCTCTTGTGCCACCCCCTTTATCCTCATAGACTGTAAGCTCTTGTGTCACCCCCCTCATCCTCATAGACTGTAAGCTCTTGTGTCACCCCCTCATCCTCATAGAATGTAAGCTCTTGTGTCACCCCCCATCCTCATAGACTGTAAGCTCTTGTGTCTCCCCTCATCCTCATAGACTGTAAGCTCTTGTGTCACCCCTCATCCTCATAGACTTTAAGCTCTTGTGTCCCCCCTCATCCTCATAGACTGTAAGCTCTTGTGTCACCCCTTCATCCTCATAGACTGTAAACTCTTGTATCACCTCCTCATCCTCATAGACTGTAAGCTCTTGTGTCAACCCCTCATCCTCATAGACTGTAGGCTCTTGTGTCACCCCCTCATCCTCATAGAATGTAAGCTCTTGTGTCACCTCCTCATCCTCATAGACTGTAAGCTCTTGTGTCACCCCCTCATCCTCATAGACTGTAAGCTCTTGTGCCCCCCTCATCCTCATAGACTGTAAGCTCTTGTGTCACCCCCTCATCCTCATAGACTGTAAGCTCTTGTGTCACCCCTCATCCTCATAGACTGTAAGCTCTTGTGTCACTCCCTCATCCTCATAGACTGTAAGCTCTTGTGTCACCCCCTCATCCTCATTAACTGTAAGCTCTTGTGTTGCTCCCTCATCCTCATAGACTGTAAGCTCTTGTGTCACCCCCTCATCCTCATAGACTGTAAGCTCTTGTGTCACTCCCTCATCCTTATAGACTGTAAGCTCTTGTGTCACTCCCTCATCCTCATAGACTGTAAGCTCTTGTGTCACTCCCTCATCCTCATAGACTGTAAGCTCTTGTGTCACCCCTCATCCTCATAGACTGTAAGTTCTTGTGTCACTCCCTCATCCTCATAGACTGTAAGCTCTTGTGTCACCCCCTCATCCTCATTTACTGTAAGCTCTTGTGTTGCTCCCTCATCCTCATAGACTGTAAGCTCTTGTGTCACTCCCTCATCCTCATAGACTGTAAGCTCTTGTGTCACTCCCTCATCCTCATAGACTGTAAGCTCTTGTGTCACTCCCTCATCCTCATAGACTGTAAGCTCTTGTGTCACCTCCTCATCCTCATAGACTGTAAGCTCTTGTGTCACCCCCTCCTCCTCATAGACTGTAAGCTCTTGTGTCCTCCCTCATCCTCATAGACTGTAAGCTCTTGTGTCACCCCCTCATCCTCATAGACTTTAAGCTCTTGTGTCACCCTCTTGTAGACTGTAAGCTCTTGTGTCACCCCCTTCTTCCTCATAGACTGTAAACTCTTGTGTCACCTCCTCATCCTCATAGACTGTAAGCTCTTGTGTCACCCCCTTATCCTCATAGACTGTAAGCTCTTGTGTCACCCCCTCATCCTCATAGAATGTAAGCTCTTGTGTCACCCCCTCATCCTCATAGACTGTAAGCTCTTGTGTCACCCCCTCATCCTCATAGAATGTAAGCTCTTGTGTCACCCCCTCATCCTCATAGACTGTAAGCTCTTGTGTCACCCCCTCATCCTCATAGACTGTAAGCTCTTGTGTCACCCCCTCATCCTCATAGACTGTAAGCTCTTGTGTTACCCCCCATCATCATAGACTGTAAGCTCTTGTGTCACCCCATTATCCTCATAGACTGTAAGCTCTTGTGTCACCCCCTCATCCTCATAGACTGTAAGCTCTTGTGTCACTCCCTCATCCTCATAGACTGTAAGCTCTTGTGTCACTCCCTCATCCTCATAGACTGTAAGCTCTTGTGTCACTCCCTCATCCTCATAGACTGTAAGCTTTTGTGTCTCCCCCTCATCCTCATAGACTGTAAGCTCTTGTGTCACTCCCTTATCCTCATAGACTGTAAGCTCTTGTGTCACCCCATTATCCTCATAGACTGTAAGCTCTTGTGTCACCCCCTCATCCTCATAGACTGTAAGCTCTTGTGTCACTCCCTCATCCTCATAGACTGTAAGCTCTTGTGTCACTCCCTCATCCTCATAGACTGTAAGCTCTTGTGTCACTCCCTCATCCTCATAGACTGTAAGCTCTTGTGTCACTCCCTCATCCTCATAGACTGTAAGCTTTTGTGTCTCCCCCTCATCCTCATAGACTGTAAGCTCTTGTGTCACTCCCTTATCCTCATAGACTGTAAGCTCTTGTGTCACTCCCTCATCCTCATAGACTGTAAGCTCTTGTGTCACTCCCTAATCCTCATAGACTGTAAGCTTTTGTGTCTCCCCCTCATCCTCATAGACTGTAAGCTCTTGTGTCATCCCCTCATCCTCATAGACTGTAAGCTCTTGTGTCAACCCTCATGCTCATAGACTGTAAGCTCTTGTGTCACCCCCTCATCCTCATAGACTGTAAGCTCTTGTGTCACCCCCTCATCTTCATAGACTGTAAGCTCTTGTGTCACTCCTTCATCCTCATAGACTGTAAGCTCTTGTGTCACCCCCTCATCCTCATAGACTGTAAGCTCTTGTGTCACCCCCTCATCCTCATTTACTGTAAGCTCTTGTGTCACTCCCTCATCCTCATAGACTGTAAGCTCTTGTGTCACCCCTCATCCTCATAGACTGTAAGCTCTTGTGTCACTCCCTCATCCTCATAGACTGTAAGCTCTTGTGTCACCCCCTCATCCTCATTAACTGTAAGCTCTTGTGTTGCTCCCTCATCCTCATAGACTGTAAGCTCTTGTGTCACTCCCTCATCCTTATAGACTGTAAGCTCTTGTGTCACTCCCTCATCCTCAGAGACTGTAAGCTCTTGTGTCACTCCCTCATCCTCATAGACTGTAAGCTCTTGTGTCACCCCTCATCCTCATAGACTGTAAGTTCTTGTGTCACTCCCTCATCCTCATAGACTGTAAGCTCTTGTGTCACCCCCTCATCCTCATTTACTGTAAGCTCTTGTGTTGCTCCCTCATCCTCATAGACTGTAAGCTCTTGTGTTGCTCCCTCATCCTCATAGACTGTAAGCTCTTGTGTCACTCCCTCATCCTCATAGACTGTAAGCTCTTGTGTCACTCCCTCATCCTCATAGACTGTAAGCTCTTGTGTCACCTCCTCATCCTCATAGACTGTAAGCTCTTGTGTCACCCCCTCCTCCTCATAGACTGTAAGCTCTTGTGTCCTCCCTCATCCTCATAGACTGTAAGCTCTTGTGTCACCCCCTCATCCTCATAGACTTTAAGCTCTTGTGTCACCCTCTTGTAGACTGTAAGCTCTTCTGTCACCCCCTTCTTCCTCATAGACTGTAAACTCTTGTGTCACCTCCTCATCCTCATAGACTGTAAGCTCTTGTGTCACCCCCTTATCCTCATAGACTGTAAGCTCTTGTGTCACCCCCTCATCCTCATAGAATGTAAGCTCTTGTGTCACCCCCTCATCCTCATAGACTGTAAGCTCTTGTGTCACCCCCTCATCCTCATAGAATGTAAGCTCTTGTGTCACCCCCTCATCCTCATAGACTGTAAGCTCTTGTGTCACCCCCTCATCCTCATAGACTGTAAGCTCTTGTGTCACCCCCTCATCCTCATAGACTGTAAGCTCTTGTGTCACCCCCTCATCCTCATAGACTGTAAGCTCTTGTGTTACCCCCCATCATCATAGACTGTAAGCTCTTGTGTCACCCCCTCATCCTCATAGACTGTAAGCTCTTGTGTCACCCCCTCATCCTCATTGACTGTAAGCTCTTGTGTTACCCCCCATCATCATAGACTGTAAGCTCTTGTGTCACCCCCTCATCCTCATAGACTGTAAGCTCTTGTGTCACCCCCTCATCCTCATAGACTGTAAGCTCTTGTGTCACCCCCTCATCCTCATAGACTGTAAGCTCTTGTGTCACCCCCTCATCCTCATAGACTGTAAGCTCTTGTGTCACCCCCTCATCCTCATAGACTGTAAGCTCTTGTGTTACCCCCCATCATCATAGACTGTAAGCTCTTGTGTCACCCCATTATCCTCATAGACTGTAAGCTCTTGTGTCACCCCCTCATCCTCATAGACTGTAAGCTCTTGTGTCACTCCCTTATCCTCATAGACTGTAAGCTCTTGTGTCACTCCCTCATCCTCATAGACTGTAAGCTCTTGTGTCACTCCCTAATCCTCATAGACTGTAAGCTTTTGTGTCTCCCCCTCATCCTCATAGACTGTAAGCTCTTGTGTCATCCCCTCATCATCATAGACTGTAAGCTCTTGTGTCAACCCTCATGCTCATAGACTGTAAGCTCTTGTGTCACCCCCTCATCTTCATAGACTGTAAGCTCTTGTGTCACTCCTTCATCCTCATAGACTGTAAGCTCTTGTGTCACCCCCTCATCCTCATAGACTGTAAGCTCTTGTGTCACCCCCTCATCCTCATTTACTGTAAGCTCTTGTGTCACTCCCTCATCCTCATAGACTGTAAGCTCTTGTGTCACTCACTCATCCTCATAGACTGTAAGCTCTTGTGTCACTCACTCATCCTCATAGACTGTAAGCTCTTGTGTCACTCACTCATCCTCATAGACTGTAAGCTCTTGTCACTCACTCATCCCCATAGATTGTAAGCTCTTGTGTCACCCCCTCACCCTCATAGACTGTAAGCTCTTGTGTCACCCCCTCATCCTCATTTACTGTAAGCTCTTGTGTCACTCCCTCATCCTCATAGACTGTAAGCTCTTGTGTCCCCCCCTCATCCTCATAGACTGTAAGCTCTTGTGTCACCCCCTCATCCTCATAGACTGTAAGCTTGTGTCACCCCCTCATCCTCATTTACTGTAAGCTCTTGTGTCACTCCCTCATCCTCATAGACTGTAAGCTCTTATGTCACTCACTCATCCTCATAGACTTTAAGCTTTTGTGTCACTCCCTTATCCTCATAGACTGTAAGCTCTTGTGTCCCCCCTTATCCTCATAGATTGTAAGCTCTTGTGTCACCCCTCATGCTCATAGACTGTAAGCTCTTGTGTCACCCCGTCATCCTCATAGACTGTAAGCTTTTGTGTCACCCCCTCATCCTCATTTACTGTAAGCTCTTGTGTCACTCCCTCATCCTCATAGACTGTAAGCTCTTGTGTCACTCCCTCATCCTCATAGACTGTAAGCTCTTGTGTCACTCCCTCATCCTCATAGACTGTAAGCTCTTGTGTCACCCCTCATGCTCATAGTCTGTAAGCTCTTTTGTCACCCCCTCATCCTCATAGACTGTAAGCTCTTGTGTCCCCCCTCATCTTCATGGACTGTAAGCACTTGTGTCACCCCCTCATCCTCATAGACTGTAAGCTCTTGTGTCACCCCCTCATCCTCATAGACTGTAAGCTCTTGTGTCACTCCCTCATCCTCATAGACTGTAAGCTCTTGTGTCACTCCCTCATCCTCATGGACTGTAAGCTCTTGTGTCACTCCCTCATCCTCATAGACTGTAAGCTCTTGTGTCACCCCCTCATCCTCATAGACTGTAAGCTCTTGTGTCCCCCCTCATCCTCATAGACTGTAAGCTCTTGTGTCACCCCCTCATCCTCATAGACTGTAAGCTCTTGTATCACCCCTCATCCTCATACACTGTAAGCTCTTGTGTCCCCCCTCATCCTCATAGACTGTAAGCTCTTTTGTCACCCCTCATGCTCATAGACTGTAAGCTCTTGTGTCACTCCCTCATCCTCATAGACTGTAAGGTCTTGTGTCACCCCTCATCCTCATAGACTGTAAGCTCTTGTGTCACCCCCTCATCCTCATAGACTGTAAGCTCTTGTGTCACCCCCTCATCCTCATAGACTGTAAGTTATTGTGTCACCCCTCATGCTCATAGACTGTAAGCTCTTGTGTCACCCCCTAATCCTCATAGACTGTAAGCTCTTGTGTCACCCCCTCATCCTCATAGACTGTAAGTTATTGTGTCACCCCTCATGCTCATAGACTGTAAGCTCTTGTGTCACCCCCTCATCCTCATAGACTGTAAGCTCTTGTGTCACCTCCTCATCCTCATAGACTGTAAGCTCTTGTGTCCCCCTCATCCTCATAGACTGTAAGCTCTTGTGTCACCCCCTAATCCTCATAGACTGTAAGCTCTTGTGTCACCCCTCATGCTCATAGACTGTAAGCTCTTGTGTCACCCCCTCATCCTCATAGACTGTAAGCTCTTGTGTCCCCCTCATCCTCATAGACTGTAAGCTCATGTGTCACCCCCTAATCCTCATAGACTGTAAGCTCTTGTGTCACCCCTCATCCTCATAGACTGTAAGCTCTTGTGTCACCCCCTCATCCTCATAGACTGTAAGCTCTTGTGTCACCCCCTCATCCTCATAGACTGTAAGCTCCTGTGTCCCCCTCATCCTCATAGACTGTAAGCTCTTGTGTCACCCCCTAATCCTCATAGACTGTAAGCTCTTGTGTCACCCCTCATGCTCATAGACTGTAAGCTCTTGTGTCACCCCCTCATCCTCATAGACTGTAAGCTTTTGTGTCACCCCCTCATCCTCATTTACTGTAAGCTCTTGTGTCACTCCCTCATCCTCATAGACTGTAAGCTCTTGTGTCACTCCCTCATCCTCATAGACTGTAAGCTCTTGTGTCACTCCCTCATCCTCATAGACTGTAAGCTCTTGTGTCACCCCTCATGCTCATAGTCTGTAAGCTCTTTTGTCACCCCCTCATCCTCATAGACTGTAAGCTCTTGTGTCCCCCCTCATCTTCATGGACTGTAAGCACTTGTGTCACCCCCTCATCCTCATAGACTGTAAGCTCTTGTGTCACCCCCTCATCCTCATAGACTGTAAGCTCTTGTGTCACTCCCTCATCCTCATAGACTGTAAGCTCTTGTGTCACTCCCTCATCCTCATGGACTGTAAGCTCTTGTGTCACTCCCTCATCCTCATAGACTGTAAGCTCTTGTGTCACCCCCTCATCCTCATAGACTGTAAGCTCTTGTGTCACCCCCTCATCCTCATAGACTGTAAGCTCTTGTATCACCCCTCATCCTCATACACTGTAAGCTCTTGTGTCCCCCCTCATCCTCATAGACTGTAAGCTCTTGTGTCACCCCTCATGCTCATAGACTGTAAGCTCTTGTGTCACTCCCTCATCCTCATAGACTGTAAGGTCTTGTGTCACCCCTCATCCTCATAGACTGTAAGCTCTTGTGTCACCCCCTCATCCTCATAGACTGTAAGTTATTGTGTCACCCCTCATGCTCATAGACTGTAAGCTCTTGTGTCACCCCCTAATCCTCATAGACTGTAAGCTCTTGTGTCACCCCCTCATCCTCATAGACTGTAAGTTATTGTGTCACCCCTCATGCTCATAGACTGTAAGCTCTTGTGTCACCCCCTCATCCTCATAGACTGTAAGCTCTTGTGTCACCTCCTCATCCTCATAGACTGTAAGCTCTTGTGTCCCCCTCATCCTCATAGACTGTAAGCTCTTGTGTCACCCCCTAATCCTCATAGACTGTAAGCTCTTGTGTCACCCCTCATGCTCATAGACTGTAAGCTCTTGTGTCACCCCCTTATCCTCATAGACTGTAAGCTCTTGTGTCACCCCCTTATCCTCATAGACTGTAAGCTCTTGTGTCACCCCCTCATCCTCATAGACTGTAAGCTCTTGTGTCACCCCCTCATCCTCATAGACTGTAAGCTCTTGTGTCCCCCTCATCCTCATAGACTGTAAGCTCTTGTGTCACCCCCTAATCCTCATAGACTGTAAGCTCTTGTGTCACCCCTCATGCTCATAGACTGTAAGCTCTTGTGTCACCCCCTCATCCTCATAGACTGTAAGCTTTTGTGTCACCCCCTCATCCTCATTTACTGTAAGCTCTTGTGTCACTCCCTCATCCTCATAGACTGTAAGCTCTTGTGTCACTCCCTCATCCTCATAGACTGTAAGCTCTTGTGTCACTCCCTCATCCTCATAGACTGTAAGCTCTTGTGTCACCCCTCATGCTCATAGTCTGTAAGCTCTTTTGTCACCCCCTCATCCTCATAGACTGTAAGCTCTTGTGTCCCCCCTCATCTTCATGGACTGTAAGCACTTGTGTCACCCCCTCATCCTCATAGACTGTAAGCTCTTGTGTCACCCCCTCATCCTCATAGACTGTAAGCTCTTGTGTCACTCCCTCATCCTCATAGACTGTAAGCTCTTGTGTCACTCCCTCATCCTCATGGACTGTAAGCTCTTGTGTCACTCCCTCATCCTCATAGACTGTAAGCTCTTGTGTCACCCCCTCATCCTCATAGACTGTAAGCTCTTGTGTCCCCCCTCATCCTCATAGACTGTAAGCTCTTGTGTCACCCCCTCATCCTCATAGACTGTAAGCTCTTGTATCACCCCTCATCCTCATACACTGTAAGCTCTTGTGTCCCCCCTCATCCTCATAGACTGTAAGCTCTTGTGTCACCCCTCATGCTCATAGACTGTAAGCTCTTGTGTCACTCCCTCATCCTCATAGACTGTAAGGTCTTGTGTCACCCCTCATCCTCATAGACTGTAAGCTCTTGTGTCACCCCCTCATCCTCATAGACTGTAAGTTATTGTGTCACCCCTCATGCTCATAGACTGTAAGCTCTTGTGTCACCCCCTAATCCTCATAGACTGTAAGCTCTTGTGTCACCCCCTCATCCTCATAGACTGTAAGTTATTGTGTCACCCCTCATGCTCATAGACTGTAAGCTCTTGTGTCACCCCCTCATCCTCATAGACTGTAAGCTCTTGTGTCACCTCCTCATCCTCATAGACTGTAAGCTCTTGTGTCCCCCTCATCCTCATAGACTGTAAGCTCTTGTGTCACCCCCTAATCCTCATAGACTGTAAGCTCTTGTGTCACCCCTCATGCTCATAGACTGTAAGCTCTTGTGTCACCCCCTTATCCTCATAGACTGTAAGCTCTTGTGTCACCCCCTCATCCTCATAGACTGTAAGCTCTTGTGTCACCCCCTCATCCTCATAGACTGTAAGCTCTTGTGTCCCCCTCATCCTCATAGACTGTAAGCTCTTGTGTCACCCCCTAATCCTCATAGACTGTAAGCTCTTGTGTCACCCCTCATGCTCATAGACTGTAAGCTCTTGTGTCACCCCCTTATCCTCATAGACTGTAAGCTCTTGTGTCACCCCCTCATCCTCATAGACTGTAAGCTCTTGTGTCACCCCCTCATCCTCATAGACTGTAAGCTCTTGTGTCCCCCTCATCCTCATAGACTGTAAGCTCTTGTGTCACCCCCTAATCCTCATAGACTGTAAGCTCTTGTGTCACCCCTCATGCTCATAGACTGTAAGCTCTTGTGTCACCCCCTCATCCTCATAGACTGTAAGCTCTTGTGATCAGGGCCCTCACTCCTATTGTTCCATATGACTGTTTGTACTCTGTAATGTAATATTATATTTGTATTTGTCCCCTATTATTTATAAAGCACAGAATATGATGGAAGATTATTATAATAAATTAGTTCATATACCAAATCTCTAAAAGCCTGTAAAATCCAGCTTCTTCTTTTATTTTTGCTTTTACTTCTAATGGTGAGAGTTATTTTAGAGCCTAGACTAGGTGCCCGTGTGTACACTATGGGTGGTTTATTAGGAAGTAATGATCCAATATTGTTGTCTTCCTGTAGAAAATGCCACTGATTAACGATAATTCTCTCAATTTGTTTGTATCTTACATTAAAAGGTAAAACCATTTTTATCTCAATAGTTTCTTCTTTTTCTAATATGGACACTGTGGGTCTCATTTACTAAGGGTCCTGCGGCCGCACTTTGGTCGGATATTCCGTCGATTTTCGATGCGCGCTGCATCACGTCGGGGATTGTGTCGCACAAGATCGAATTTTGCTACATCGGCACTGGCTTGCATGCGACACAAATCGGGGGGCGGGCCGTCGGTCGATCCGACGTATTCGGACTAAGCACGGGATTTAACATTTCAAATTGTGTTGCAAGACACGCACTTACAAGCACCGGGAAGAAGAAGGTGAACTCCGGCGGATCTCTGCAGGGAAGCGACACATGCAGGATCTCGGGTGCACGATCTTCATGAATCGCGGCAGATGTGGATTCCGGCAGATAACGCACCTCTGGGATCGCACAGGGACCAGGTAAGTAAATGTGCCCCTGTGTCTGCTTGTTAATTTTCTTTAAAAAAAAAAAGAAATCTTAATTTCTAACCCCTTGCGGAGAATCTAAAAGAATTTTTTCCGGATACTTTTTAATCTAAAACTGTCTTGTTAAATCCTTAGCTTCGTACAGTTCTGTCGTAATCTCTGGAATTGTCCATAAGAAATATTAAGTAGCCATTGGGGTAAATGGCAACTGTCAAATAAAATAAATCCATTCCTGGCAGTTGGTTTATGGTAAGAACCACAAATAAGTTTGTCTTCATTTGACCCAATTTTCTATCTTGGTTTTGCTAATGGTTAGATTAGGTTTGAGATTAAACTCTTCCAAATCTAAATTTTGTATAAACTCTGATAGTTCTTCCTCTGAATGATCCCAAATAAATAATATATCCTCAATTTAATGCCGCCAGAGGACCAGGCCTGTGCTTATCTTGGGAATGATATGGTGGTGTATTCCCAATATGCCATGAATAATTTGGTGTAGCCGGGCATGATCCCGGTCCCCATGGCGGTCCCAAAACCCTGGAGAAAATATTCTCTATCAAATTAGAAATATTTATGTGTTAAAATATAGTTAATACCCTCCAATATAAAATTCAGCTCTGCTGTTATAAGAGTAGAGTCCTTCACGAGATGATATTGCTTTGCCTCAAGCTCCTTCTTATGTTCTACACATGTGTACAGGGAACTTACATCTAGTGTTCTCAAAGCCCAATGTTTTTTTCAATGAATAGTCTCTAATGTTTGTACAATTGCCATGGTAACTTGTATATAATTGAATGTTTTTTTTCACATAAGGTTGTAGATACTGATATATATATTGGAACAAATTGTAAGTCAATGAACCGATCCTGATAACTATGGGATGGCCGGGGGGATTATTGCTGTTCTTCTATACTTTTGGGATACAGTAGAAGATGGGAATCCTATAATGCTGACCCAATTTAAAGGATATTTATACCTTCTAATTCTCTACCAAATTTTTCAGTTGGAAACCAACATTTTGTATGTTCTAGGATCAGTCAATTGTTTCAAATATTCCACCTGATATTTATCAGTATCTAAAATAACTATTCCACCCCCTTATTATCAGCAGCGGGAATAGTGAGTGATAAGTCTTCTTGTAATTCTTTCATACTTCTAATTTCTTGTCGGGTAAGATTTGATCTACTTGATCTACTATCTTTAACCCCTTTACCGATGCATGACGTAGTAGTATGTAGTATGTGGGGGTCGGCAGCCTGTGAGCAAACACTTACCTGTAACAACCGCGATCAGTGATAACCGATCGCTCGCCAACGGCAAAGCTTCTGGCGGCAGTAAAGAGACTGCAGGGCGTGGGCACAGCCATCTTGGCAATTTATTACACAGAAAACAAGCCATCACACAGTTTTTATATGGAAAAATAAGTTAAAGATTTTTGAAGGTGGGGAGTGAAAAATTTTAATGAAAAAAAAAAAAATGGCCTGGTCGTTAAGGATTTTTGATAAAATGTTTTTTTCAGACACAAGTTTCTGATATATTTTTTCCCACATATGTGCTAAATGTATGTAACTTGTGAGAAGTGGGATATTTCAAACCTTTGTTTAATATGAAATGTGAGACTGTGATGACGTGGCTGAACTCAAATTATAAAAATGCTAAATAATTAATTACATCCTCTTGTTTATTTTACCCTGAATGTCTTCTCCCTCCACCTTCAAATCCTCTTTTTTTGGGGGGGTGTCCCCCTGGCATCTGTGGTTTCCCCTACGCTGCTTCCTTTTGGGTAAACACTGTTATCACATTGGATTGTGTGATTTTTCCCTCTAATATCTCTTTATCTTCATACGCACTAATGGAGCCAGTATCCTGATTCATTTCTTGATCTCTAGTCTCCATTTTCTTTTTTTGTCTATTACAATTTTTGGATTTTCTTCAAATTGTTCCCTTTTTCTAACTTCTCTAACCCCTTACAAATAATGGTCCACTTTTATTAAAGCCCCTGCACCAGATTTTTGTCTGACTTTGCACATTCCTTTCAGTGCAAACTGCTTGCACGCTGTCACGGGTGCTCCCGCAACTCATATCACAAGTTGCGGGTTCACCCATGCCCCTCTTTACCCTCTGGTGCGGCGCCGGCAACACTTACCTGTCCTCATTTCTGTCTCAGCTCCGCGGCTGTACAAGCCCGACGTTCCCGACTTCCAGGGCGTGCGCTGGCTCGCAAGGATTTAAAGGGCCATCGCACTGCTGATTGGTGCTCCCAGAATCCCTTATATACCAGCCTCTTCCTACACACCCGCCTGATCTTCTTGCCTAGTGCCATTGAAAAAGCTTGTTCCCTGATGCCCTGCATTCCTAGTGTGATTTCCAGTTGTGACCCTGGTTCCATATTTGACTTTGATCCTGTTTCGCCTGCCCTGACCTGTTGCTTCGTTCCCAACACTGATTCCGTGCTGCGAGTCCTGGCCTCCGTCCTGTCCCCAACTACGATTCTGCTTAACGTCTACCACGCCTTGGCTACCACCATGGACAAAGTCGCACCTGTGAAACAACCTGGTGCTACCACAATGCAACAAGTCCAACCCACTTTGCAGTGGGCTCTAGTTAAAACCACCTGCCACTTAGATTCCGGTCCCAGGTGTTGGCTTACATCATCGTCTGCAGTGGTCCAGTGGATCCACAACCCCTGGAGCCTGACACACACCCTTTGTTAAAGTTGCAACAAAATAAAAATGGGGCACACTGTAGGAGCAGTGCAGGGGGTGCCAGATTAATGAAAAAAACGTGACACAATTCATGCATCTGGTCCACTCTTTCTCTGTATAATCAATTTACTAATTTCTAGGGATTGTTGGATGGAGCAAATTTTTCCAGAGCAAATCAACTCCTTCCCACCTGTAGATCTTCTGCTGGGTATTTTGTAATTTGTAAACCTTAGGTACACTTTTGGATGCAATATACTGCCCTAAAGCTTTAATTTCCCTGTGTTGTCTAATCTTTTTGTAACATAAATTTTCTTATTCCTTAAAAATCTCTGATAATTTAAAGTATAACTGTAAAGTTGACAAATAATATTTTTCGCACAGATGGAAAGAACCTTTACCGACAATATTTGTATCATGCTTCTGGCTTCTTCATCTCCTGTAATAACGGACTAATACATATTTGAGGCTATCTGCAATATCCTTTCAGCTTTTCCTGAAGTGGGCGGGACTTCCGGGTTGTGACATCAGCTAAAGGCATTGGGGTTCATTTACTAAGGGCCCGATTCGCATTTTCCCGACGTGTTACCCGAATATTTCCGATTTGCGCCGATTTCCCTTGAATTGCCCCGGGATTTTGGTGCACGCGATCGGATTGTGGCGCATCGGCGCTGGTATGCACGCGACGGAAATCGGGGGGCGTGGCCAAACAAAAACCCGACGGATTCGGAAAAACTGCCGCATTTTAAAAAAAATATCTGTCGCGGAGCTTGCACTTACCTTCACTCAGCCCGGCTCAGTGAACTCCAGTGCGTTCCGATGCTTTTCAGCGCAGCAGCGCCACCTGGTGGACAGCGGAGGAACTACCTTAATGAATCCCGGCCGGACCCGAATCCAGCGCAGAGAACGCACCGCTGGATCGCGAATGGGCCGGGTAAGTAAATCGGCCCCATTGAGTCCAATAGCACTCAGAGCATTCAGGTGAACGTTTTTGTTACCCCTCCCAACAACATCCCCCCACCCTCCTCTCCTCAGTTTGGCTATGGATTCCCATTGAAACCAAACAAACAAAGACAGGGCAAGGTAATTCCATCTTTTAGCTGGCAAATGGCTGAAGATAGCTAATGGGTGTAAATGAGAGAATTGCTTATTTTAGCTTATTGCAAAGCTGTGCAAAAGTTTTTATACTTTACTGTACTTTAACATTTCTTCCATTTATGTCTTTACTTATTGTCTCTTCAAACACAAAATTTTCTATCTTTTTTTGTTTTTCTGCTAAACATTTCCACATATCTATATTAAGGGTTATTATGATATTCTGTGCTCGACACACAAAAAAGAATACTGGAAAGATGTATATGTTGCACCAGATTTCCGTATTTACCCTTTTGAGATGAACTCTTGATAGACCATGTGTCACTTGGTACAGATAAAATATATTAACCCCTTCCAGACATGTAATAGTGAATAGTGAATTTAATAAGTGCATTTTTTTAAGCAGATCGGTCGCCATGACAGCCTTGGGTATTCTGAAGACCAGAGGCTGTCTCTTTTTACCCTTTCATTGCAATGTAAAATTAGCACATTGCAGAAAATAAGAAGGAAATTCCCCATATACTGCCATACTGTAGTAGTTGTCGATCAGACAACCTAGGGTTAATGTAACCCTGGGGGGGTCTGAAAAATAGTATAAATAAAAATTAAAACAAGTTTTAAAAAAATTATAAAAAAACCTAAAAATTCAAATCACACATTAGGTATTAAAGTGTCTGAAAATGCCTGATCTATCAAAATAGATTTCACTGCATTTAAACCTGTAAGGGAAAATAGCGCCAAAAGTTGAAAATGGCACTTTTTTGCCATTTATAAAAAAATATAGAAAATTCAATAAAAACTGATCAAAAGGTCGTACAGTCCTAAAAATGGTATCATTGAAAACATCATCAAAAGTCGCAAAACAATTACACCACCCAAAGCTACCCACCCAAAATTAAACTAAAGTATGAAAAAATTATTAGCACCAGAACATGGCAAAATATTTCTTTTTTTTGTGCAGGTTTAATTTTTTGTAAATGTATGAAAACATTATAAAACCCCCCTGATCGTACCAACCCAAATAATAAATTAGACATGTGATTTGGGCCGTACAGTGAAATCCTTAAAATCCAAGCCCACACGAAAACGGAGCAAATGCGTTTTTTTCACCAATGTTACTGCATTTGGAATTTTTTGATCGCTTCCCAGTACATGGCCTGGAATATTATATACCATCCCTATGAAGTGCAATTTGTTACGCATAAAACAAGCAATGACACAGCTCTGTACATGGAAAAATAAAAAAGTTATAGATTTTTGAAAGTGGGGAATGAAAAATGAAAACACAAAAACGAAAAAGAGCTGCAGTATAAAGGGTCTAAAGAACTAAATCAGGCACCTCATTACTCAAATTTGGACATGGTATTTTATTCAATGAAATATCATAAAAATAAAACCTTCATGTATACAGACAAGCTACATATCGTATATACCGGAGTATAAGCCGAGACCCCTCATTTTAACACAAATAACTGGGAAAACCTATTGACTTGAGTATAAGCCGAAGGTGGGAAATGCATTGGTCACAGCCTCCCCAGTATATAGCCAGCCCCCTGTAGTATATAGCCTGCCAGCCCCCTGTACTATATAGCCAGCCCCCTGTAGTATATAGCCAGCAAGCCCCCTGTACTATATAGCCAGCCTCCTGTAGTATATAGCCTGACAGCCCCTGGAGTATATAGCCAGCAAGCACCCTGTACTATATAGCTATCCCCCTGTAGTACATAGCCTGTCGGACCCCTGTAGTATATAGCCTGCCAGACCCCTGTAGTATATAGCCTGCCAGCCCCCTGTAGTATATAGCCTGCCAGACCCCTGTAGTATATAGCCTGCCAGCCCCTTGAGCATACAGCCTGCAAAAAAAAAGTGTACTCACCTTCCGGCGCGCCCACCCCCCCTTCCCATCCCTGGCAGGTCCTCTTCTATCGATTGATGATCCGGTATCTTCTCTGTGTCCCCGCGCTGTCCGTCGCAGTGATCGTGATGACAGCCGCTCGCTGATATCACACTGTGTGCCGATGCCGGCGCACATATTAGAACGGCAGGGGGCAGCTAATGTCACGATCCCTGCAACGGACAGCGCGGGGACACAGAGAAGATACCGGAGCATCAATCGATTGAAGAGGACCTGAAGAGGATGGGGTGTCGGAAGGTGAGTACATGTTTTTTTTTTCTTGACACGAGTATAAGCTGAGTTAGGGTTTTTCAGCACATTTTTTGTGTTACAAAACTCGGCTTATACTCGAGTATATACGGTAGATAAAAAAAATTGGCACCACTACAAGAATGTATATATATAGTGTAACATAGGTTCTATATAACACTATATTTACTATGTTAAAAGATGTTAGGCCAAATGATACATTGTGCCACCAATATTACTAATACAAAGATGTCTAAGAGAATATAATGATGTGTAATCTCTAATAACATATGTATTGTTAGGTTATGTCCATACTGACACCACTTTGATGCTAAAACATAATAATGACCAGGCCGGGATGTATAGGAATTCTGGTGCTCCATAGGACTAAGGCTCCTGGGCCCAGGCTGTTTTATTTATAATAATGCTGGGACACCGGCAACAGCTGACTCAACACACGCCGGACGACCTCGATCTCAACAACAGTGGAACGTAGCGGTGATACTCAGCGTTCCCCAACATGTGATGTGCTAAAGATGGCTATACCATATGAAGAAACTATTTGTGAGTATATAACCAGCTAAAAATGTTGTTTTAATGGGAAGATGGAAGGAGCCAAATACAGGACTATTCTGGAAGAAAACCTGGTGGAGTCTGCAAAAGACCTGAACTGGGACAGAGATTTATCTTCTAACAAGACAATGATCCCAAACATAAAACAAAGCTACAATGGAAGGTTCACAAATAAACGTATCCAGGTGTTAGAATGGCCAAGTCACATCCAGACCTGAATCCAATGGAGAATCTATGGAAAGAGCTGAAAACTGCTGTTCACAAACGCTCCCCATCCAACCTCACTTTCTGTCTCTCTATGTGCAAAACTGTTATAGTCCTGATACCCAAAGCGACTTGCAGCTGTAATCACAGCAAAAGGAGGCGATAAGTATTAACTTAAGGGCGTGTAATAATATTGCAACCCCCCCCTTTCAGTTTTTTTTTTTACAAAACAATTCACAATTGTGTCCCAATTATCGTTGATTATTCACCAAAAAAATTTCAATTTTATATCTTTATTTTTAAAGCCTGATATGTGCCAATAGGTAAAAAAAAAGTTCAAGGGGGTCAAACACTTTCACAAGGCTGTGCAGAGAACGCGCCGCTGGATCGCGAATGGACCGGGTAAGTAAATCTGCCCCTATGTGTCCAAAAAAGCAATAACGAAGAGTTATAACGAAGAAATAACCAAATGATAATATATACAGCCAGAAACCCCAATAGATGGTATATAAAGCATGTATCCCACCCATAGATAGTATATGCAGCCAGAAACCCCCAATAGATGGTATATACAGCATGTATCCCACCCATAGATAGTATATACAGCCAGAAACCCCAATAGATGGTATATAAAGCATGTATCCCACCCATAGATAGTATATGCAGCCAGAAACCCCCAATAGATGGTATATACAGCATGTATCCCACCCATAGATAGTATATACAGCCAGAAACCCCAATAGATGGTATATAAAGCATGTATCCCACCCATAGATAGTATATGCAGCCAGAAACCCCCAATAGATGGTATATACAGCATGTATCCCACCCATAGATAGTATATACAGCCAGAAACCCCAATAGATGGTATATAAAGCATGTATCCCACCCATAGATAGTATATGCAGCCAGAAACCCCCAATAGATGGTATATACAGCATGTATCCCACCCATAGATAGTATATACAGCCAGAAACCCACAATAGATGGTATATACAGCATGTATCCCACCCATAGATAGTATATACAGCCAGAAACCCACAATAGATGGTATATACAGCATGTATCCCACCCATAGATAGTATATACAGCCAGAAACCCACAATAGATGGTATATACAGCACATATCCCACCCATAGATAGTATATACAGCCAGAAACCCACAATAGATGGTATATACAGCATGTATCCCACCCATAGATAGTATATACAGCCAGAAACCCCCAAAGATGGTATATACAGCATGTATCCCACCCATAGAAAGTATATGCAGCCAGAAACCCCCAAAGATGGTATATACAGCATGTATCCCACCCATAGATAGTATATACAGCATGTATCCCACCCATAGATGGTATATACAGCATGTATCCCACCAATAGATAGTATATACAGCCAGAAACCCACAATAGATGGTATATACAGCATGTATCCCACCCATAGATAGTATAACAACCAGAAACCCCAATAGATGGTATGTACAGCATGTATCCCACCCATAGATAAAATATACAGCATGTATCCCACCCATAGATAGTATATACAGCATGTATCCCACCCATAGATAGTATACTGTATACAGCCAGACAAACTCATAGTTAGTATATACACATAAACAAACCGGTTCAGCCCAAACACTGAACCCGATCTTCTGGAAGAAATTATGTTAGTGGGTCCAGCCCGGCAAGGATTGTCATGGACCTAATTAAAGTACAGTGCACTCAACACTAGCACCAGGTTTATGGTGTTACCTTTTTATATTTTTTTTTAAATAGTTGGCAAATTACCATATATTCTTGAGTACAAGGCTCATCGTCACCCTGCATCTCCGGCTTCCTGGGAGTGCAAGCAGAAGTGCATCTATGTGTCCATGTGCAGGGAGAAGATGAGCCGTGAGAAGTAGAGGTCACCCCCTGATAACGGCAGAGGGGGCGGAGGCCGGATCCAAGATAGCAGCACCCATGCTGTGCCATGTGATAAGATATGAGTAAGGGGTTAATGAAAAAAACATCATTTTTGGCAACCTTCTGCAGTATTTATTTACCGCAATCACTATGCACGTATGCCAATGGCTCGCATTTATTGTACAGATTGTTACGGATGTGGCAGTGCCAAATTTGTGTGAGTTTTTTGTGTTTTAATGAGTCCTTTGTGGAAAGCTGGGTTCACTTTTTCATTTTTTAGGTAAAATATTACAATACTGATGTACAGTGTCAGTCCGGACAGAATATGGATCCTTGATCCTGACCTCAGAGTTGCCATAGGAAGGATCAGATCCCCTGATAAGTGCAATGTGGGTCTGATTGGATAGGGGAAAGAGGGAGAATCCCCTTACATGTTCCTGTCATGCTACACATTGGGTTGTAAGCAGTTAATACCTGTGATCAGAGTTACCTCTCATTGTGGGTGCTGGAGGAGCGTGTCAGATAAGATAAAACATGTGAGCCGGTGTCATAAACTAGGAAGTCACCTCCCATGTGCTGCCGTGAAGTACTATTATATCCTGCATCAGGAAGGGGTTAATATATATTCTTTTGTGCCATTTGGAGGTCATCTATTATAGCATGGGAATATATGATGGTTATATACTGTATTTCTCCCAAATAATTTCCTACATATACAGTGTAGATATAGGTATGTGAAGCTTGTTAAATAATACAAAAAACTTTGGGGCACATTTACTTACTCGGTCCTGTCGCGATCCAGCGGTGCGTTCTCCGACGCTGATTCGAGTCCGGCCGGTAGTGCGCCCGATGTCCACAAGGTGTCACTGCTGCGCTGAAGTCCGCTGGAGTTCACGATTCTATCCTGGGTTCAGGTAAGTGCGCGTCAAGCGACACTTTTTTTAAAAAAATACGGCGTTTTTTCCGAATCCGTCGGGTTTTCCTACGGTTACGCCCCCGATTTCCGTCGCATTCATGCCGGCGCCGATGCGGCACAATCCAACCGTGTGCGCCAAAAACCCGGGGAAATTCAGGAAAA
This sequence comes from Engystomops pustulosus, assembly GCF_040894005.1. Classification (NCBI taxonomy): domain Eukaryota; kingdom Metazoa; phylum Chordata; class Amphibia; order Anura; family Leptodactylidae; genus Engystomops; species Engystomops pustulosus. Next base: position 293,648,003 of record NC_092411.1, on the reverse strand, counting down.
TCGGCGCAAATTGGTAACATTCGGATAACCCGATGGAAAAACGTGATTCGGGCCCTTAGTAAATGACCCCCAATGTGTTACCTTTTTCATTTGATGTTTTAATCTCGCCACAATGGACTGCTTTGGATATTTATCACTGAGAGATAAGAACATTTCATGTAGAGCAAGGGCCATGACTTCCACACTGTGATACAGTCTAGGAGTTACCCCGACAGACAGGTAATATCTAAGTCTCGGCACAGCAAAGTGCATGGTCATATTGGCCTCCCTTCTTATGTTGTATGATAAGAAGGAATCATTATTATTATATCCAAATAATATTTCGAAGTTTGAAACCAGGTTTCCATCTCTATAGTTGTCGGGTAAAAGGAAGTGATGTTTTGCAAATTCTTCGACCCCAGGAGTAGGTGATGAGAAATATCCTACAGCTAAACTTCCATTAAATTCTGTGAATTGATGTTCTACAATGGGGGCACTGGAGGCCCAAGGAGGAGGCAGAATGAATGTCATGTTATAATAACATGTAGGATACCAGTCATGTAAATAAAAATGTAGATTCTCAGTAAAAGGTCCACATAGTACAACCACACCAACTCCGGAATTCTTTATAGTGTCTGGAATCCTGTTATATTTATTAGGAATTGGTTCCTTTAATTTCATAGTGAAGGCGACACAGATCCCGTATTCTTCCATATATTTTATTAGTACTTGTAGCTCTTTTTCTCCGGCGTCATCATCTGTTACTAAAATCCCGACCCAGGTCCATCCAAAGTGATGTAACAGTTTGGTTACTGCCATATTGTATACATGGTTGTTATGTACTGTCCGAAAAACACGTGGATAGAGGAGTCTATCAGTCAGGGAATAGTCTGTAGCTCCATTGTTGATCTGTAAAACAGGAAAGGCAAAATATTGGACGGATCTTTTATTTTTAATATTTTCAGGATAACAAGTATTTGTGTTTGAGTGCACCTGTCAGAGGCTCCATACCGAGTCACTATGCATAGAAGACCTAGATAACCACAGCCCGAAAAGGAATGTAACACAGACAAGGTACCACCTTAAATGCTGTAGGGTGCAGAATATGCATCTCAGAAAAAAGGAAATCTACCATCAAAATCCATCACGATAAACCTGACACTTACTAATAGATCCAAACACCATGACTGTGGTATCTTCTTTTATTTGTATCCATGGCCTCCTTCCTGCTAGTATCTACTTCAGACTAATTAGCAGTCGTGGGCTTGCCCCAAAATCAGCACCAACACAGGCACAGGTCCCATTGTCCGGATTAGCAGCATGGCCGCTCAGCTTGCTATGGAGAAGCCATTGCCTTGCAGGTCATGGCACACATCCGCTCATATGGATTTCCCCTTAGTCTCCGTCTGTCCTCTGTTTTAACTCCATTAGTCTGAGGCCCTAGTTTCTGGACTACCTTTGCCTTTTGTCTTTGTTTGTCATACTTTCTACTTGGCTGTATCCACATATTATCATTTCTATAAAGTTCAGGCAGATCTTTTGCTGCTGTGCAGGCCTTGTGTGGGGGTGTTTCTGTGACCCAGTATAGACAGGTATATGTCTGAACCTGTCTGCTTTGCTTTTCACATTAGTATTTAACTGTTTTTACTGTTGCCTTTGTTTTCCCATTACTTTGGGGATATCCTGGAGATGATGTCTGATGATGTCAAATTCCCATGTCTTGCTGAATCATTTAAACCCTTTTGAAGTAAATTGAGCATCATTGTCAGAGAAAATAGTATCAGGAATGCTATACGTGGCAAAAAGGGCCTTGAGTGCTTGTATCCTGTGCATAGCCCACTTCCCATAAGTTGGAGAAATAGTCCTCTTTGATCAGGTATTCTTTGTCATTTAATGTGAAGAGGAATGTGCCTATATTTGTCCATGACTAGAGATGAGCGAGCACTAAAATGCTCGAGTGCTCGTTACTTGAGTCGAACTTTTTCCAATGCTCGAGTGCTCGTTTCGAATAACGAACCCCATTGAAGTCAATGGGAGACTTGAGCATTTTTCAAGGGGACCAAGGCTCTGCACAGGGAAGCTTGGCCAAAAACCTGGAAACCTCAGAAAATGATGGACAGGAAATGGACAGGAAACAGCAGGTGACCGAGTGAGGCGAGATAGCATCTAAAACACCCAATAATTGACCCTGACACTATAGGGGACGACATGCGGAGGCAGCGGCAGGCTAGAGAGTGGCATGGCGCATACCCCAAATGGACTCAGGCTTCAAACCAATTTTAAAAATTCCTTTTGGCGAGGATAACGTGTAGCATTGTACGTATCAGTATTTGGCCTGGTTATGACGGCAGAGAGGAACCAAAAGAGGTGAGCAAGAAGCGCTGAAATGATTTCCTATGTGAACAAAAGGTTGACGGTATATTTAGTCGATAACACAGCATGGTGGCGACATAGTGAACAAGTTCCATAACGTATCTGGTGAAACACCCGAAAAATGAGCCTGACACAGCTCGTTTGCTAAGGGGACGACATGTGGAGGCAGCTATGGAAACGACTTTTGGAGGCAGCTATGGAGACGGCGTCTGGAGGCTGCTAGGAGACGACGTGTGAAGGCTGCTATGGAGACTACGGGTGGAGACAGCTATGGAAACGGCGTGTGGAGGCAGCTATGGAGACGATGTGTGGAGGCAGCTATCGAGAGGACGCGTGGAGGCATGTGGGGGGGGGGACGAGCACTCCATTATCAAAATGAGTGACCCATATAAAACACCAGAAAATCACAGCTGGTAAACCACCCGAAAATGTAGCCTGACACAGCTCGTTACTAAGGGGACGATGTGCTGTATTTCCTCTTGCGCTCCAGCATCTGGGGTATAGACATTTGAACACTGCGCATGAAGACACTGGTGGACGCTGTGGAGGATCGTGGAGGCGAAATGGACAGGAAACAGCAGGGGCAGTATGCATGGATGCCTCTAAGGCTTCCCAATCTTGGGATGGAGCTGGTGGTCGCCTGTCCAAGCCCCTGTCTCTCGGCTCCTCCCCACCCAAAATGGGCATGGGGGCCAAAAGCGTTTACTTTGAAAAAGCAGGCAGGGGCTACAAACAGCACTTCTAAGAACGTTTTGTATAAGATCAAGTGTAGTACTGTTCTTATAAGTAATTGGCCTGGTTATGGAAGGGGAGGGGAACGTAAACAGATGCGCAAGTAGTGCTGAAATAATATCGATCGAAGACAAAAGTTTGGCGGTATATTTTGTGGATAACACAGCAGGGTGGTGACAAATTTAACGAGTTTGATGTAGAAGCCGTTAAAACAACCCAAAATTCTGGCTGACACAGCTCGTTTGATAAGGGGACGATGTATGGAGGCAGTAAAGTAGTAGTAGATTAAAGGTGCTGCAGTTAAAACGATGTTAATTGGATCTTGTGATGGAGCTGGCGGTCCGCTGCCAGGCGAGCTTTCGCCTGTTCCAGCCCCTGCCTCTCGGCTCCTCCCCACCCAAAATGGGCCTGTGGGCCAGAAGCGTTTACTTTGAAAAAATTATAATTTTCAAAGCAGGCGGGGGCTACAAACAGCACTTCTAAAAACCTTTTATATAAGATCAAGTGTAGTACTGTTCTTATAAGTATTTGGCCTGGTTATGGCGGGGGAGCGGAACGTAAAGAATGCGCAAGTAGAGCTGAAATAATATCGATAAGTGATAAAAGTTTGGTAGAATATTTTGTGGATAACACAGAAGGGTGGCGACAAAGTTAACAAGTTTGATGTGGAAGTCGTTAAAACAACCCAAAATTTTGACGGCTCGTTTGAAAAGGGGACAATGTATGAAGGCAGCTATGTGGACCACTTTTGGAGGCAGCTATGGAGATGACGTGTAGAGGTAGCAATGGAGACAATGTGTGGGGGCTGCTATAAAGATGACGTGTAGAGTCTGCTATGGAGACAATTAAATTTGGATAGTGCCTGTATGTGGCAGTCCAAAAAAGTTTTCAAAACGGAGGACCGGGTAGGTGGTCCTCCAGAAAAATTAAATACGTAGAGTACTATAGCTAGAGCCAGTTGGCCCTGGCAAAAAATAGCCAGTTGCCTCTGCTTTAGTGTACAAAGAGGAGGAGAAGGAGGAGAATGAGGAGGAAGAGTGCATACATGAGAATTATTCAGGTTGAGCTGCTTTCACCTGGTGGAAAATGGAAATCGTGAGAAATCCAGGCTTGATTCATCTTGATAAGCATCAGCCTGTCAGGGCTGTCAGTCGACAGGCGTGTACGCTTATCGGTGATGATGCCACCAGCTGCACTGAAAACTGGCTCTGACAACACACTAGCGGCACGGCAGACAAGAACCTCCAAGGCGTACAGCACCAGTTCGGGCCACATGTCCAGCTTTGAAACCCAGTAGTTGTAGGGAGCTGTGTGATCATTTAGGACAATGGTATGGTCAGCTACGTACTCCCTCACCATCTTTCTGTAAAGATCAGCCCTACTCTGCCGAGACTGGGGACAGGTGACAGTGTCTTGCTGGGGTGACATAAAACTGGCAAAGGCCTTGTAAAGCTTACCCCTGCCAGTGCTGGACAAGCTGCCTGCTTGCCTACTCTACCTCGCTACTTGTCCCCCAGAAGTATGCCCTCTGCCGCTAGCGCTGTCAGAAGGGAAATACTGTTTCAGCTTGTGCACCAGGGCCTGCTGGTATTCATGCATTCTCACACTTCTTTCTTATGCAGGGATGAGAGTGGAAAGATTTTGCTTCTACCATGGGTCCAAGAGAGTGAATACCCAGTAATCGGTGCTGGAATACATTTTTTGAATGCGAGGGATAGGCAGCCTAGCATGAAATCTGCCATATGCACCAGAGTCCCAAAGCGCAAGAATTCACTCCCCTCACTGGTCTGACTCTCCATTTCCTCCTCCTCCAACTCCTTCTGCCCATACACGCTGAACAGTTAAGGACTGAGCAATGTTCCCCTCTTCTGTCTCGCCAACATTCTCCTCTTCTTCCTCCTCCACCTCCTCCGATACGCGCTGAGAAACAGACCGGAGGGTGCTCTGGCTAACAACAAGGGAATCTTCTTCCCCCGTCTCTTGTGAGAAGCGCAAAGCTTCCGACTTCATGCTGACCAGAGAGTTTTTCAACAGGCCAAGCAGCGGGATGGTGAGGCTGATGATGGCGGCATCGCCACTGACCATCTGCGTTGACTCCTCAAAGTTACTCAGCACCTGACAGATATCAGACATCCACGTCCACTCCTCATTGTAGACTTGAGGAAGCTGACTGACCTGACTACCAGTTCTGGTGGAAGTTGATATCTGGCAGTCTACAATCGCTCTGCGCTGCTGGTAAACTCTGGATAACATGGTTAATGTTGAATTCCACCTCGTAGGCACGTCGCACAACAGTCGGTGAGCGGGCAGTTGGAGGCGGCGCTGCACTGCCCTGAGAGTTGCAGCATCTGTGCTGGACTTTCTGAAATGCACACAGATGCGGCGCACCTTTGTGAGCAAATCAGACAGATTGGGGTATGTCTTGAGCAACCGCTGAACAATGAGATATAACACATGGGCCAGACATGGCACATGTGTCAGTCTGCCAAGTTGCAGAGCCTCCACCAGGTTACGGCCGTTGTCACACACAACCATGCCTGGCTTCAGGTTCAGCGGTGCCAGCCACAGATCGGTCTGCGCCGTGATGCCCTGTAATAGCTCTTGGGCGGTGTGCCTTTTATTGCCTAGGCTCAGCAATTCAAGCACCGCCTTCTGTCGCTTAGCGGCAGCACTGCTGCTGCGTCTGGAGCTACCGACTGATGGCGCCATGCCTACGGATGGTAATTCGGAGGAGGAGATGGAGGAGTAGGCATAGTAGGCCTGAGAGACCGTTACCGAGGTAGGCCCCGAAATCCTTGGCGTCGGCAGTATATGAGCGGCACCAGTGTCAGACTCGGTCCCAGCCTCCAGCAAGTTAACCCAATGTGCCGTCAGCACTTGTCCACGTGTCCGTGGTTAGGTGGACCTTGTCAGAAACGGTGTCGGTCAGGGCACGGATGATGTTGTCTGACACGTGCTGGTGCAGGGCTAGGACGGCATATCGGGAAAGTAGTGGCGGCTGGGGAACGAATACCGAGGGGCGGCCACTGCCATGAGGTTGCGAAAGGCCTCAGTCTCTACCAGCCTATAGGGATGCATCTCCAGGCTGAGTAATTTGGAGATGTGCACGTTGAGAGCTTAGGTGTGCGGGTGGGTTGCACTGTATTTCCTCTTGCGCTCCAGCGTCTGGGGTATAGACAGCTGAATACTGCGCATGGAGACATTGGTGGACGCTGTGGAGGATCATGGAGGCGAAGGTGTGGTTTTCGCATGGGAGGTGCTTGTGCCGGGGTCCAAGGCGGGGGCTGACTAGCAGAGGCAGCAAATGACACAGGGGAAGGAGCAGTGGTGTGCCCGGCCGGTGGTGAACAGCCTTGATTCCATTGAGTGGGGTGTTTAGCATTCATATGCCTGCGCATATGATGGTGGTGGTTAAGCTAGTAGTGGTGGAACCCCTGCTGATCCTGGTGTGCACAGGTTGCACACCACAGTCCGTCGGTCATCCGTTGTTTCTTTAAAGAACCTCCAGACTTCAGAAAATCTAGCCCTCGCCACGGGAGCTTCACTACGTGAAACATTTGGCGCTGATGCACCAGCTCTGGCCCTGCCTCTCTGTCTGGCCCCACCACTGCCTCTTCCAACCTGTTCTCGTATAGGACTTGCCTCCGTCTCACAAGCACGGCCTATCAACCCAGCTTGGGTCTGTCACCTCATCATCCTTCGATCCCTCAATGTGCTCCCGCCTCGGACTTCCTGCCCCGACAACAACTTTACCACTGTCTGACAACCGTGTCTCCTCATCGTCTGACACCTCTTTATACACTTCTTCCACTATGTCAACAATGTCATCATGACCCACAGATTGCGACCGGTGAAAAACCTGGGCATCGGGAAAGAGCTCAGCAGCAATCTGACAAGTGGTTTGGAACTGTGGGAAGGGTCCAGGAAACAGTTCCTCAGAGTATGCCGGCTCACATGCCACATTTTCCTGGGAGGGGGCACGGGTCGCAGGCGCACACGTGTACCTCCGTGTGTCCCCAGAGCCTGCCTGCACAGGAACTCACCATTACCGGCGCCAGCAGCGGTCTCCATGATGCCCGCACTCAAGCGAGCGCACGACCTATGAGATGGGGACGCGCGCGCCGAAGCGCCCATTTTTACATTTCAAATGTCTGTATAATTTATTTTGATGTCACGTGGCTTACAAATCGAATATCGGTTTTCCGGATTTTCAGAAATGACTATTTTGGGGATAAATACCGTTTTGAATTAAATTTTACATATTTAGCATCAAAACCCCCTATATAATCAACACATTTTCAAATGTGCACACCTCAAACTATCAGAAACAGCTTTTAGGAAGATTGTTATCCCCTTAAGATCTTCATAGTAATTGAATCAAAATGGAGGTGAAATTTAGAATGATCAAATTGTGCCGGTTATAGGCTCATTTAGCCCTAAAATGTATACATTTCCAAAAGATAAAAAGAGAACACCATACAATTTGTTCTACAATTTCTCCAGAGTGAAGAGACCCCCCACATGTGGCCGGGACTTGTCTTATGGGGGCACAGCGAGGCTCAGAAGGGAAGGAGGAACCTGCAGCTGCCAGGATTTTAGTTTCCTCATTTGCCCCTTTTGTCGGCTATAAAATTGTTGCTTTTTCGTTATTGGGGCCATGTGATGGCATTTTTTTTTTTTGCGGGACGAGATGCTTTTTCCAGTGTTGCCATGTTAGGGTTGGTATCCCCTATTGTAGAAAATTTAAGAACTATTTTTTGCGGGCAGGAGTAGAAAAGTATCAATTCTGTACTGGATTTTTGACTTTTTTTTTTTTGGTGTTCGCCGTATAGCCTAATAATCATGTTATCTTTATTCTATGGGTTGATACGATTATGGGGAAACCATACATGAATATTTTTTTCTTACGTTTTACAAAATTTGTAAAACCCTAATGTGGGGAAAAATCTATAATTTTTGCATTGCCGTCTTCCAAGTGGCATAACATTTTTACTTTTTTGGCTATGGACCTGGTTGATGGCTTCATTTTTGCGGGACATGTTGTACTTTGCGCAGACAAAGTCGCACCTGAGGAACCGCCTGGTAGTACTTCGCAGCAACAAGTCCAAACTGCTTTGCCGCAGGCTCTTGTGAATGTCCATCTTGCTCAGCTTTGACCATACTTCCTTTCTTGGCCGTTTCATGTTATTCTGCTGGGTCATACATTGGACAGGTCTTGTGGTTATATTTGTGATGTACAACCAATTTGTCACACCTCTCTATAAAAGATGGATGGGCATGACGTTTCTTGTCTACATACTGCTTTATTTTCTGCTTGTTGTTGAAGTCTGCTGGTCTCACAGTAGATTCATCAGGAATGACGTGGCTGGTAACATCAGGAATACAGATACGAAGAGTTCTGTTGAATAGTAGGTGGGCAGGAGCAGCATTAGTAGTTGAATGAGGTGTACTCCTACGGTCATGGCCAAAAGTTTTGAGAATGATACAAATGTTAATTTTTACAAAGTTTACTGCATCAGGTTTTATAATGGCAATTTGGACAGGACTGGAGATCAATCTGTCATTATTAAGTAAGAATCACACCACTGGACACTTTAAAAGGAGGATGGTGCTTGGCATCATTGTTTCTCTTCTGTTAACCATGGTTATCTCTAAAGAAACACGTGCAGTCATCATTGCACTGCACAAAACTGTCCAAACAGGGAAGAGTATCGCAGCTAGAAAAATTGCACCTCAGTCACCAATCTATCGCATCATCAAGGAATTCAAGGAGAGAGGTTCCATTGTTGCCAAAAAGGCTCCAGGGCGCCCATAAAGGACCAGCAAGTGCAAGGACCGTCTCTTAAAAGTGTTTCAGCTTTGCTGGGGCTACCAGCACTGCAGAGCTTGCTCGGGAATGGCATTAGGCAGGTGTGAGTGCAACTGCACGCACTGTGAGGCGGAGACTCTTGGAGCAAGGCCTGGTGTCAGGGAGGGCAGCAAAGAAGCCACTTCTCTCCAGAAAACACATCAGGGACAGACTGATATTCTGCAAAAGGTACAGGTAGTGGAGTGCTGAGGACTGGGGTAAAGTCATTCTCTCACAGTCTTGCCCAAAACACATCCATGAATAAAGAATGGGACCAAAATGTCCTCCAAGAGCAACTTCTCCCAACCGTCCAAGAGAAGTTTGGTGATCAACAATGGCTTTTCCAGCATGATGGAGCACCTTGCCATAAAGCAAAGGTGAGAACTAAATTACTCAGGGAACAAAACATAGAGATTTTGGGTCCATGGCCTGGAAACTCCCCAGATCTTAATCCCCCAGAGGATCTTATGCCCCCAGAGGATAGAGCATAACTTGCTGATCGATGGGGTTCTCAAGGCTGCGCATGACCGTTCTTCACCATTAATCTCTTTGGAGCTGATGGATCGCGCGCTCCTTTTCCTGTGGATAGGGCATAACTTGTGTTTGTGGGAAAACCCCTTTAATAAAGAAAGGGGTCCGGCCTACCAAAATGAGAGAGCAGCAGAGGAGGATTATGGGAAGAAGAAGGATTAAAAGTTAGGAGTTAGTCAGTGGTCAGTCTGAAGCAAGATGGCCTAGAGGAGACAGGCAGAAGCAGAGGCCAAGTGAATTAGCACAGCTGGTAAAGTACAGTGCAGTTGAGGAGCACACAGAGGAGCATATTGAGGAGGATAGCTCACCAAGGTGGCCGGTGTCCCTACAGTTAACATTAAAGTACCAGTGTGAAGTCATTTCTTTGGAAGCCGCAATCATCCCAAGGCAAGTGACCTCCTCCCTTCATTCCCTGGGAGCCAGCCCTAGTCGGGAAGGGTTAAACATCTCGCTGACCCATAACACCTATCTCCCAGTGACCCAAATCAGCGATTATCCGACTGGCATCACAAACATTTCCTTACAAGTCCTTTCCCCCCTTTTCAGTGACCACAGTGGCGGCCCCTGGTGCCCTTATCAAGAGAGGACCTTGGCCTAAATGGAGCCACAGCTCACTTTTGGCGTGACGAACAGTATCAATGCCATTCCATGCGGGGACTTATTGAATAAGGCTGGCAGCCATGTTGTTGCCTACCACGTGGACAAATGAATGCCTCGTGTGCCAGAAAGAAGAATCCGGCATCTTGAAGCCTACAGCGTGCTGCAGCAGAGGCGTGCGGAGGTTGGAGCCAGGCATGCTCATCCCACTTGAGGTCCATAGACCTGAAGCAGCTGTTGCCACCAACTGTAAGTACCCTGCAGAGATGGCTATGGAGAAACAGCAATATCTTGTACAGTCAGTCAAGAGAGGCCTGCAGCACCGGCTGCTGCCCCAATTCTACCATTGACCATGCTGTACATATCAGGTGCTGCATGGCTGCCGCGATACACCAGCAAGCCATTGGAAAGTCAGGCTAGTTTATTTGGACTGTACCACATGTCAGAAGAACAAAAGGTCAATATACTGATTAGTCAACTTAATGGCGCAACGCAAAAAAAAGTCAAGTCCTGGCCTGACTCCGACAAAAAGACTGTAAAAGAAATCTTTATTAAATTGAAAGGCGCCTTTGACACCCATACAGCCGCAGAAATAAAGATGCAGAATGATAAGATGTTAACAGAGCAATTTGTGGAAGGCCTGCAAAGCCCAATTGCGCATGAAGTCCTGACAAAATCCAGACATGGACTTTGCCTAGTTTAAAGACCACGCCACCCGAGTACTGCGAGACAGCACCCCTGCTTATAGTGAGCCAGTAAAGCAGTAGTCTATCAAGTGTCACCTGGGGGCAGTAGCCTCCGTGCAAATATTGCCTGGTTCACATCGCCAGATTAAAGTTGAGGACCCCTCTGCAGATTTGAGGTTGCAGGTAAAGGAGTTAACCAAAAGCGTTGCTGCTTCGTCTAAAACTGTACAGCTTCTCTAAACTGGTACTACCACCGAGGAAATACAACTAGCTTCCAGTCCAGATGATCTTCCCCGGCATCGGCCATGGCGTAGACTGCCGCCACAGCGATTATCCTGCACTGGACGTCGTCCCACTGACCAGATGACCGATGTGCAGACGCTGTAAAAAGGTTGGTCACATTGAGAGGGGTCGTCCCTTAAATAGGGGCGGGCCGCGGGGAAGTGGACCAATCCCTGGGAGTAAGACAATCTGGTCCGACTAACTAGAGCAATAAATATATAGGAAGAAGACCATTGATAGCCAAGGTGATAGATGGTCTCCCTTTGACAGCCCTCCTTGATACCGGTTCACAGGTAACCATGATTCCATATGTTGTGTACCAGAGGTAAGGGACTGACAAAACTTCACCAGACGCCCAGATGGTGACCTGTCCGTGATAGCCAGTAATGGCCAGCCACCAAGGCAGGTGGGGTACAAAGAGGTTACCATTCAGGTGGGACGGGCAGAACTCAAATCTCAAGGTGTTGTAATTGTTGATGTGGAAAGAGGTGAAAGTAACCCTTCTGTAACTTTGGGAATGAATGTTATTGAAAACTGCTTGGGTGAGGTTTTGACTATGTTGAGGGATATGACCATGTCAACCCCAGAGAGAAAAAAATACCCACAGCAGGGAGATTAAGGCCCTGGATCAGCAGCAGCAGAAAGAGTTAACGGGAGGGGAGATTGGCAGTGTTAGGGTGAGTGACCGCAACCCCATCATACTCCCTCCCAGAAGTGAAATGCTCCTTTGGTGTAGAGCGGCAATAGGCATTAGGGGTCAAGACCGGCAGGGGCATTGTAAGTGTTAAAAGAGGGAGAGTCGCATCTTCGCATCTTGAATTGTGGGGAAAAGAAAGTGTCCACCTTAAGCAATAATGACATACAGGACCTAGTACCCTCCAGCAAACACTGGTAATAGCAACGGTTCTCCGGCACCTTTAATAGATTGGTAGCAACCGATGCAGGTGGGCATCGACACTAGAGATGAGCGAGCACTAAAATGCTCGGGTACTCGTTATTCGAGACGAACTTTTCCCGATGCTCGAGTGCTCGTCTCGAATAACGAGCCCCATTGAAGTTAATGGGAGACTCGAGCATTTTTCAAAGGGACCAAGGCTCTGCACAGGGAAGCTTGGCCAAACACCTGGGAACCTCAGAAAAGGATGGAAACACCACGGAAATGGACAGGAAACAGCATTATGCCAAAATGCCATTATGCCAAAATTCTGGGCAACAGCATGGCCATGACAGAGTGACCGAATGAGGCTAGATAGCATCTAAAACATGCAATAATTGACCCTGACACTATAGGGGACGGCATGCAGAGGCAGCGGCCGCAGTGGCAGGCTAGAGAGTGGCGACATACCCTAAATGGACTCAGGTTTCACCAAAGGAGGTGAGCAAGAAGCGCTGAAATGATTTCCTATGTGAACAAAAGGTTGACGGTATATTTAGTCGATAACACAGCATGGTGGCGACATAGTGAACAAGTTCCATAACGTATCTGGTGAAACGCCCGAAAAATGAACCTGACACAGCTCTTTTGATAAGGGGACGACATGTGGAGGCAGCCATGGAGACGACTTCCATGATTAAGAGTGACAGTATGGGGCATTCATATTGCGCTGCTATGATTGCAACTTCAGGTCTCCAGCATGGCGCGACAGATGGGCCGAGTTCCACTATGTATCTGGTGAAACACCTGAAAATTCTGCCTGACACAGCTCGTTTGATAAGGGGACCATGTATGGAGGCAGTGAACTAGTAGTAGATTAAAGGTGCTGCAGTTAAAACTATGTTAGTTGGATCTTGGGATGGAGCTGGCGCTCCGCTGCCAGGCGAGCTTTCACCAATCCAAGCCCCTGTCTCTCGGCTACTCCCCAAACAGCACTTCTAAGAACCATAGTAGGCCTTTGAGACCTGGACCGAGGTAGGCCCCGCAATCCTCGGCGTCGGCAGTATATGACCAGCCCCAGGGTCAGACTCGGTCCCAGCCTCCACCAAGTTAACCCAATGTGCCGTTAGCGATAAATAGTGGCCCTGCCCGGCAGCACTCATCCACTTGTCCGTTGTCAGGTGGACCTTGTCAGAAACGGCGTTGGTCAGGGCACGGATGACGTTGTCTGGCACATGCTTGTGCAGGGCTGGGATGGCACATCGGGAAAAAAAGTGGCGGCTGGGGACCGAATACCGAGGGGCGGCCGCCGCCATGAGGTTTCGAAAGGCATTGGTCTCTACTAGCCTATAGGGCAGCATCTCCAGGCTAAGCAGTTTGGAGATGTGGACGTTGAGGGCTTGGGCGTGTAGGTGGGTTGCACTATACTTCCTTTTGCGCTCCAGCATCTGGGGTATGGAGAGCTGAACGCTGGTGGATGCTATGGAGGATCGTGGAGGCGAAGATGGGGTTTTCACACGGGAGGTGTTTGGGCCGGGGTCCTGGGCAGGGGGCTGACTAGCAGATGAGACAGGGGAAGGAGCAGTGGTGTGCCCGGCCGGAGGTGAACGGGCTTGGTGCCATTGAGTGGGGTGTTTAGCATTCATATGCCTGCGCATACTGGTGGTAGTTAAGCTAGTAGTGGTGGAACCCCTGCTGATCCTGGTTTGGCACAGGTTGCACACCACAGTCCGTCGGTCATCCGGTGTTTCTTTAAAGAACCTCCAGACTTCTGAAAATCTAGCCCTCGCCACGGGAGCTTGACTACGTGAAACATTTGGCGCTGATGCACCAGCTCTGGCCCTGCCTCTCCGTCTGGCCCCACCACTGCCACTTCAAACCTGTTCTCTTCGAGGACTCGCCCCCGTCTCAGAAGCACTGTGTTCACCCGGCCTCTCAACCCAGCTTGGGTCTGTCACCTCATCATCCTCCGATCCCTCAGTCTGCTCCCCCCTCGGACTTCCTGCCCTGACAACAACTTCACCACTGTCTGACAACCGTGTCTCCTCATCATCCGACACCTCTTTACACACTTCTTCCACTACGTCAATAATGTCATCATCACCCACAGACTGCGACCGGTGGAAAACCTGCAGCTCAGCAGCAACCGGACAAGTGGTTTGTGACTGTGGGTAGGGTCCAGAAAACAGTTCCTCAGAGTATGCCGGTTCAAATGCCAAATTTTGCTGGGAGGGGGCAGACTGGGGGGAAGGAGGCTGAGGTGGAGGAGCTGGAGGAGTGCTGATTTTGGTGACATGGGTGGACTGCGTGGAAGACTGACTGGTGGACAAATGGCTAGAAGCATTGTCCGCAATCCACGACATCACCTGTTCGCACTGTTCTGGCCTCAACAGTGCTCTACCACGAGTCCCAGTAACTTGAGACATGATGAACCTAGGGAGTGTAGCTCTGCGGCGTTCCCCTGCTCCCTCATCAGCAGGTGGTGTCTCACCCCTCCCAGGACCACGGCCTCTGACCCCTGCAGTAAACAAAACAATGCTATCCTATTGCTATGGCTAGTTTCTAACCTACACTGACAGCACACAACTGGATTTTGTGCTGTGCCTGATGACTTTGAGATATAAAAAGAAATAAACATAAAAAAAAATAAATCAGCAGACTGTGCCTAATTCAAATCAAACCCCTAATAAATTGTCCCACTTCGCTGTTTGAGGTGGATATGTGTGTCACTAAGAGCTAAACACAAAGGTCGCAAGTCTCCCTGCAAATTACTCACAATATGGTACTAGCTGCACTACTAATGGCAGCAAGCCCAGCCACAAGCAAAACAAAAAAAAGTAAAATATAACGCTATTGTAGGCCTAAATAAGCAGTTGGGGTTCTCCTATGGCTATTTTCTAGCCTACACTGAAAGCACACTGCTTTGCCAGATTACTTAACGTTATTGTAGCCCTAAGAAGGGCTGTTGGGTTCTTGTAGAATCACTCCTGCCTAACACTATTGTAATAGAACACCCTAACGATTTCTCTGACCAGCAGCAGCTCTCTCCCTAGCGGCATCCAGACAGTGAATGATGCGAGCAGCGCGGGCAGGGGCTAGTCTATTCCAGGGTCACCTGATCAGGCCAGCCAACCACTTCTATTGTCCGAGCAACGAGCAGTTACAAGTACGTTAATGCTCGAACGAGCATCAAGCTCGGACGAGTGTGTTCGCTAATCTCTAATCAACACCTTTCCCCAGCATCAGAGGAATGGTGTGTACAAAGTCAAAAGGGTCTTTAGCAGGCACCCCTTAGACTTCGGTCAAGTGAAAGGCATCCAGCACAACATTCCTACAGGGGACCATCCACCAATCAAAGAAAGGTACCGTCCTGTGTCTCCTTCCCATTATCAGTGTGCTAAAGGTGTGCTTAGAGAGATGAGGCAAGCCAGGGTAATTAGGGACATCCATGGGCAGCTCCCATTGTGTTGGTGAGAAATAAAGAAGGTGCCATGCGTATGTGCGTAGATTACAGGAAAATTAATCAGATTACACGTAAGGATGCTTACCCATTACCATGCATAGGAGTTCCTTGCAGCGCTTAGGTCGGCTAAATTCTTCTCTACACTAGACTTCACCAGTGAGTACTGGCAGGTTCCTGTAGCTGAGGTGGACAAAGAGAAAAATGCCTTCCCTACTCCCATGGGACTCTGCGAGTTCAATTGTATGTGCAATGCACGAGAAACATGCAACCAGCGACTGATAGAATGTTGTCTTGGCCACAAAAACTTTGAAACAGTGCTGTTATACCTAAATGATGTGATTGTTTATTCCAGGACGTATGAAGAACACCTGCAGCATCTGGCGGAAGTCTTTGAAGCCCTCTCTAACTTTGGCTTAAAAATGAAGCCATAAAAATGCCATTTGCTGAAGCCCAAGGTACAGTACACCGGTCATGTTTTCAGTGCCGAGTGAATGGCAATAGGCCCATACAAGGTGACTGGTATCGAGGATTGGCAGAGACCAGCAACCATTAAATAGGTGCAGCAGTTCCTGAACCTAGTTGGCTATTACCAAAGGTTCATCAAGAACTTCAATAAGATGGCCGGGCCGCTTCAAAACCTCCTAGTAGGCCATACCAAGACTAAGGGTAATAGTCCTCCGTGGAATGACAGATTGGAAGAATCATTCCAAACCTGAAAAAAATAACTCACAGAAGAAGAAGTCTTGGTGTATCCAGATTAAGACCAGCCTTTCATCCTCCACACAGATGCTAGCAATACCGAGCTCGGAGCTGTATTGCCTCAAGAACAACAAGGAAAGGAGAAGGTGATCGCTTATGCAAGTAGGAAGCTTCACCCTACTGAGAGGAAACCTGCAAAGTACAGTTCCTTCAAGCTCGAGTTCTTAGCCATCGTGTTCACCATCTACACGGATAACAGTCCGCTGGCTCACCTGGATTCTGCTAAGCTGGGCGCTTTGGAACAGAGATGGATGGCCCACTTATCCAAATACAAGTTTGTGATCGAGTACTGGTCTGGTACCAGGAACATCAATGCAGATGCCTTGTCCCGTTTGCCAAACCCTCCTGAACCAGGAGAAGAATCAACTGATCTGTAAGAGATCGAGATGCCAGCATTTTATAATGGGGAAGGTTACCATTGTGCCATTGAATCCCTTGCCACACCATGATTGGGCTGAAACCCTACATTCTGATGCATAGGTAGATGCGCAGCAGCTGTGAAAGGAAAAAAAGAGGCTCTTTATGTTCAAACACAAATTGGTTAGACGAGCCATCATACCAAGCACCAATGAGCTAGTGTGGCAGATTGTGGTCCTGAGATGAGCCCATGGTCTTTGAGGTAGACCATAACCAAGCAGGCCACTTTGGATGAAAGAAGCTTGAGGTGGTGATTCGTGATAGCTTCTACTGGACGAGTATGAGACAGTCCATTGAACATTGGTGCAGAGGGTGCGGCCCATGCAATCTGAGGAGGAAGAATCCTGACAATCAGAAGGCCCCTTCGCGGCCGATTTTGACAAAGCAACCTTTGGAGATAGTGGCATTAGATCATGTAAAGCTGATTCCCAGTCGCTCCGGATATACCGATGCCTTAACGATGGTAGACCACTACTCACGTTTCCTCGTGATAGTCCCAGTACGAGACCAAACAGCAAAAGACAGCTGCAAAGGCATTCCATTAGTATTTCTGCAGACCTCATGGTTACCCAGATCAGATAGAGGTCCAGCATTTGAAGCAGAAGTCTTCCAGGAGTTCTGTTCACTTTATGGGTGTAAGAAGATCAGGACAACACCATATCACCCCCAAGGGAATGGATTGTGTTAGAAGATGAATGATTTGGTGATCAACCTGCTACAGACTTTGTCATTGGAAGATAGAAATCAGTGGCCAGAAGAGCTTACAGATCTGGTGGAGATGTACAACCAAATCCCCACATGTTCCACAGGGTATGCTCTGGCCTATTTGATGCATGGTCATCTAGGTAAATTACAAGTTGACCAAGAAATGGGAGTGTTAACCCCTGAAACTATACATAACGTAGAAAATGTTGATTGGCATACTGTGAGGCAACTCCAATACCAGAAAGTACGGCAGTGTGTGGAACAGAGCCTTGCACAAGCTCGGCATTGTACCCTCCAATCATGAAAACATCAAAAGTTGTACTATTTCTAAAGATGGAGGCAAAACATGTACTACAGTGTCAAGGGATTATTTGAAGCTTTTTCCAATCCAGTTGTTTGGAGAAATCGATGAAGAGAAATCCTTCAGGAAGTGGAGCCTTAAAAAAAAAGGGTTCAAGCTGTGTTAGGCGAATTTACAAACTTTGACACAATGCTGTAGTAGTGCCAGTGATGTGTTTTCCGCAGCCATCCTTACCTGAAAACCCCTGGAACCATCCCAAGAAGATGAACAGCCTATGCCGGACTGTGAAGATGCACAACCCCAAGACTCAGAGAATGTGATTCCAGCTAGCAGCAAGCCTGCCAGGCCGGTGGTAAGTCAAAGAAGTAGTAGAAGATCTTCAGGCATTCCAGTATTGTGAAGATCCCAGCGCAGCACACAAAGTCAAACCCCTGTTCGCTATGCACATGCCTATTTATGATATAATTACAACATAGTAATGATTATTGAGTACTGTATTACAATTAGTGCTTTTTAGTTATTCACTATGTTTATTGGACTATAATATGTTTTCAACTGTTAAAGGACTGTGCCCTCAGCAGAGTGCGAAGGACTATGTCGTCCGCTGAGTGATTGTTGTGATTCTTGGAGCCCATAGTCTGCTCCTCAGGCTATGGAGGATCGAAAGAGACTCCACCATTTCAATAATAGTTAATCATTCACAAAAACGGCAGTACAACTTGTCTCCTCTACCAGCCACAACAGTATTTCTAAAACAGCTGGCACAGTAACAAAATATGGTCTGTGTGCTCTGCAATGTGCCCAGAGACCAAGTTAGGGAGTCGTCCACACCTCAGACCTAGACTTAGGTGCAGGCCAGAGATAAAGATGTTGAAAATATTACAAAATTGTACTATTGCCATGTATTCATGTGAATGTATTATTGACAATGTGAATGTACACTAAGCTACTAATACTCAGGATACTGCTGCAATAGGAAACAGGGTCGCTGGTATAGGCATGGGACTTACCGGGACCAAATATGGAACAGGGTATCAGTCCCAAGGCCTCAGTAGCTTCCTTGGCCTGTGGCAAACTGAGTCGGTTGTTTGGCTTTTATGACGGACAACCTCAAACCTAATACCCAGGGGTTCAACAACCGTAAAGAATCAGGGATAAAGTGTTGCCAGAAGCCACTCCCGATAGGATTCATGGATGCCTAACTGCTGGAAGGGATAATAGTTCCTTATGTGTCTTTAGGACGCAGGAACCACGTAAAGTGTTATTGTGCAGCAAGGATAACCTATACTACCTTACACAATTGCTAAAGTTTTATGCAAGGTTTTTATGCCACACCCTGGTGTTCCTCATGGTGATGTGTAAGATGCGTTTAGAAGCCATCCATAGGCTTTTGCATTATGCTGCCAATGCACAGTGTCCACCCTGAGATGATCTGAGTGCCCAATTTATGGAAGTGTATACGCCCGAAAGGCACAAATCGATAGACAAGTACCTGGTACACTTCAAATGGAGACTTCAGTTCCACCAGTACCTGCCCTATAAGAGGGCAAGGTATGGCGTGAAGATGTATAAGCTGTGTGAGAGTGCATCAGGGTACACTTATATATTCAGGGTATATGAAGGGAAGGACTCTAGAATAGTGCCCCAAGAATGCCCCCCTTCCTGGGAATGTCCGGAAAGATAGTCTGAGATTTGGTGGACAATTTTTATACTAGCACTAACCTGTTCAAGAGCCTCACTTCCAGACAAACTGCGGCATGCATTGCTGTTAGGCAATTGTCGTTGTCAAGGAGATATTAATCGTGAATGTATAAGATTGGCTTAACTATAGGGTAATTACAAACTTTGTTGAAATATATGGCATCTATTGAAGCGTCCAGGTCTCTTTACAACTTCCTGGAGATCCTTACAACCTGATAAACTCTGACCCGCAGAATGTTCTGTGGTGACCTCAAAAGCCATTTGGTCACCTCTCCTCTGCACCTACCCCCACCCCTGCATCTAGGGATTTGGAAACAAAGAACTATTAAACATTTCTGGACTCTCCCCCCTCATTAACACTTTGCCCAATCCTGAATGACACTCTGGACTAATTAATGAATGGGCGGTTCTGAAACCTGAACCAAACTGAGAAGATATAAAACAATATGAAATCCAAGAATTGGTGTTCACATTTTGGGGGCTGCTTGACAAGCTGAGTGCGTTCCTTATTTCTCCCACCTCCAGGGAATCAGGATTTACTTTAAGTTGTAAGTTTCTGTTATTTTTCTCCCTTTTTATTTTATAAGTGTTTTGCCGTGTTGTGTGTCCTTTTATTTTGTAATTCTTTAGTTTTTAACATCTTTTTTTATGCACTGATCAACTTTTTCTAATTAAAGATTTTCACTTTAATTTTGGTCCCTGTATGCTCTGCGAACTCATAGCCTTGTTAGATGTGGTTAGCTGTGTGACTGCTAGAGTGCCGAGTGTGCATGTCTAGTGGTGTGACAAGGTGACTGCCTGAGAAGGAAGAGTTGATGTAGAGCGGGATACTTATTGGTCCAGGTATAAATGCAATAAGTGGTGGCAGCGGGTCTGGTGCTGGAGCTGTATGAGGTGTGATTTATGAAAGTGAGCGCAAGTTTGAGTAGGCTAAATTAACCCGTACAGTTGCACCCCACGTCACGTGACGAGGCGGCGGCGCCCTCGCCGTGACAAATTGGTTGGCAGCGGTGGGATTAATTCATTTTTGTCAGAGCATTAAGTGTTAGGATTAAGCAACTAACCCCTGCACTTAAGGACTAGTGGAATCCTTGTGAGCAGTACCCTAGTTTTACACGGACCAAATCAGTGCTGCTCTAAGATACACGTGCAAACAGTTTCCCTTCCCCGTTTTTCTTTTCTATCTTTTATTTGGCAAAGGTTGCACTCAGTGATGGCAACCATCTACAAGAGACAGAGCAAGGAGGCTCTAGTCCACCTCTGTGAGCAGAGAGATTTCGACCCGGCTGACAAGTCCAAAGAGCTGCTGGTTTGTTCTTTGATGGAGCAAGATGCAGAGCAAGGATCTGGCACGGCTCAAGGGAGCCAAGATATGGACATTAATCCTGGGAGAGTTTCCCCTGAGGCTACCCACAGCAGGAGCCCTCAGGTAGGCATGGATGTGTCTCTACAAATGGCCCTACAGCAGCTAGGTGAATGTGATCCTAGCCTGCGCCTGCAGCTTATCCTTCAGTTTAATCAAGTGGCCGCAGAGCGAGAGAAGGATAGAGCAGCTGTAGCACGAGAGGAGAGAGCGGCCGCAGAGCGAGAGAAGGAGAGAGAGGCCGCAGAGCGAGAGAAGGAGAGAGAGGCCGCAGAGCGAGAGAAGGAGAGAGAGGCCGCAGAGCGAGAGAAGGAGAGAGCGGCTGCAGAGAGAGAGGAGAGAGCAGCTGCAGAGCGAGAGAAGGAGAGAGCGGCCGCAGAGCGAGAGAAGGAGAGAGCGGCTGCAGAGAGAGAGGAGAGAGCAGCTGCAGAGCGCCAAATGGCGTGTATTGAAAGGGGTATCAATTCTGTGCAACCCCAATCCCAGGATGTAGACCCCAAAAGACCTCGTCAAGAACGTTTTCCAGTACTGGACAAGAATGGGGACTTGGACATTTTTCTGCGGTCTTTTGAGAAGACCTGCAGACAATACCATCTGCCCCGTGAGCAGTGGGCACAGTATTTAAGCCCAGGGTCAAGAGGCAAAGCCCTGGAAATGTTTGCTGACCTTCCTCTTGAGCTTGATGAGGACTATGATGCTATAAAAGTGGCATTGATTAAAAAGTACAACTTAACTCCAGAGGTGTAAAAAGAAATTCAGGAGCGTAAAGCGAGAACCAACTGAGAGCTACTCTGATACAGTAGGCAACTTACGGACTACCTTTCTCCAGTGGACTCGAGGACTTTCTGTCAACAGCCGTGAGGACCTGGAGGATCTCTTGATAAAAGATCAGTTTCTGCACATTCGTCCTGTGCATGTACGACAGTTTGTTTGCGACAGGGAGCCTAAAACTACAGATGAAGCTGCGCAGATTGCAGACTCCTACACCGCCAACCGGATGCCTGAAGCCAAGAGGGAAACTTCCCCCCAAAGGTCCTCCAGCTGGAAGGAGAAACAAGCCAGGACAACATCACAGCCTTCTGTCTCCAAAGTGGGTGAGAACATTACACTAAGGGAGTCTATAAATCAGAGGGATATGCGCAAATGTTTTAATTCTAACAAAGTGGGTCATCTGAGGTCTGCGTGCTCAGACAGAGTGGCGACTATCTACTCTACAGCACCAGTAGTCATGCTGCTTTCTGGTGATATGGACAAGTTACAGCACCACATGCAGACTGTGATAGTGGGTGATAGAGTCACCCAGGGATTAAGAGACTCAGGGGCAAGTTATTCATTGGTTCGCCCTGAGGTTATAAACCCTGAGGACATCATTCCAGAAAAGACTTTGCCTGTGAAGGGGATAACCGGATCCCATCCAGGAGTGCCCGTTGCCAAGGTTTTTATGGACTGGGGTTCTGGTAGAGGTATCAGACAAGTGGGAGTGTCACAAGAATTGCCTGTGGATGTATTGTTGGGAAATGATTTGGGAAAAATGACAACTGTGTATGTGCCTGATGTACCACAATCATATGAGAAAATGGGCAGAAGCCCAAGGGGACTGATCTGGGAGGGAGGACAGGATTGCAAGAGCAAGGCTATGCCTGCACCAGAACCAGAGGTGTCCCAGTATGAGGAAGTTAAGAGGGAGGGGGTGGTGGGCCCCCAGAGATAACCCTGCAGTCAGCAGATATGATGAAGGGTGTGAGAGGCTGCCAAGATGGAGTCTCTGAATCTGCACCTCAAAGCTCTAAGGTCCTGAGTGTGGATCTGGTGGAGGCCATTACTCAAGGAGAGGTCCTAGAGCAGACCAGAGGTGTCAAGATGAGTAAGGCTCAGAGCATGAGCCACAAAGATGCCTCTACTCAGACCTGGGAGATGCAGTGTGTCTATGAGCCAAAGACAGCGTGTACACTAGAACCAGTGCTGAGAGAGGAGACTGGGGTTCACAGTGAAGTTGGGTTCCCAGTGATGAGTGTTTCCAGTGCAGTTTTGTGGAGCGATCAGGAAGTGAAGCAGGAGCATAGGGACTCTCAGGAGAGCGTTCAGTCAGTGGTCCAACCTAAGCTCTGTAGTATAAATGGTAAAGAGAGGGACCCCAATAGCTGTACAGAAATAAAACCAAAACACAATTTAATTGGGTACAGTAGTCCTACACTTAACTACATTGCTATTTCATCCAGCAGGGAGAGGGTTAAACGTTTCACACTTGGTAGAGGGGACAAAGAACTTAGTGTCTCTGCAGCACAAAGCCATAAAGTCAGAAGGGGGTCCCAGAACAGCAGTGTACCAGTGACCAGGGGAGATAGTACTCGGCCTTATACACAGGACAAAGGACCAGATGGTTGATGTGCCCAGGTAATCACATCTTATGGCAATGATTTTTATGGTAATGAACTTCTGCTATGTATTATTGGTAATTGGCTTGGGAAAATTTAAAATGGCATGGGTCATTTCAAATTTGCCCAATCTTGAAAGGGGGAGTTGTCAAGGAGATATTAATCGTGAATGTATAAGATGGGTTTAACTATAGGGTAATTACAAACTTTGTTGAAATATGTGGCATCTATTGAAGCGTCCAGGCCTCCTTTACAACATCTTGGAGATCCTTACAACCTGATAAACTCTGACCTGCAGAATGTTCTCTGGTGACCTCAAAAGCCATTTGGTCACCTCTCCTCTGCACCTACCCCCACCCCTGCATCTAGGGATTTGGAAACAAAGAACTATTAAACATTTCTGGACTCTCCCACCTCATTAACACTTTGCCCAATCCTGAATGACCCTCTGGACTAATTAATGAATGGGCGGTTCTGAAACCTGAACCAAACTGAGAAGATATAAAACAATATGAAATCCAGGAATTGGTGTTCACATTTTGGGGGCTGCTTGACAAGCTGAGTGTGTTCCTTATTTCTCCCACCTCCAGGGAATCAGGATTTACTTTAAGTTGTAAGTTTCTGTTATTTTTCTCCCTTTTTATTTTATAAGTGTTTTGCCGTGTTGTGTGTCATTTTATTTTGTAATTCTTTTGTTTTTAACATCTTTTTTTATGCACTGATCAACTTTTTCTAATTAAAGATTTTCACTTTAATTTTGGTCCCTGTATGCTCTGCGAACTCATAGCCTTGTGAGGTGTGGTTAGCTGTCTGACTGCTAGAGTTCTGAGTTTGCATGTCTAGTGGTGTGACAAGGTGACTGCTAGGGAGCTGAGTGTGCATGTCTAGTGGTGTGACAAGGTGACTGCTAGAGTGCTGAGTGTGCATGTCTAGTGGTGTGACAAGGTGACTGCCTGAGAGGGAAGAGTTGATGTAGAGTGGGATATTTATTGGTCTCGGTATAAAAGCAATAAGTGGTGGCAGCGGGTCTG
Organism: Engystomops pustulosus; assembly: GCF_040894005.1. Lineage (NCBI taxonomy): Eukaryota > Metazoa > Chordata > Amphibia > Anura > Leptodactylidae > Engystomops > Engystomops pustulosus. The sequence continues at coordinate 293,623,986 of NC_092411.1, read as the reverse complement.
GTGCTGGAGCTGTATGAGGTGTGATTTATCCTCAATTTGTGTCCTGAGTGAAAGGAGAGCGCAAAGTTGAGTAGGATACATTAACCCGTACAGTTGCACCCCACGTCACGTGACGAGGCGGCGGCGCCCTCGCCGTGACAGTCGTACTCAGGACAACCTGGATAAAGATGTTTGTGTTGCTTGTCTAAATTGGCATGAGTTGTGCACAGAGATGAGCGAGGACTAAAATACTCGAGTGCTCGTTACTCGGGTCGAACTTTTCCCCATGCTCGAGTGCTCGTCTCCATTGAAGTCAATGGGAGACTCAAGCATTTTTCACTGAAAGAACACATTGAAAGAACACTAAAGAAGAACACATTGCAGATGTTTGCAGATGTTTTCACTGAAAGAACACATTGAAAGAACACAGTGAAGAACACATTGCAGATGTTCGCGTACATCTGCTAACTTATCAGAAGACACGCGTGCCGAACGTTGTTCTTCACAATAGTATGTGAAGAACAATATGTGTGAAGAACACATTGCAGATGTTTCCATACATCTGCAATGTGTTCTTCACACATATTGTTCTTCACATACTATTGTGAAGAACACCGCTTGGCGCGCGTGTCTTCCGATAAGTTAGCAGATGTTCGGACCATCTGCAATGTGTTCTTCGCTGTTCTTTCAGCACCCGCTCCGCTCCTTCATGCCCGCTCTGCTCCTCCATGCCTGCTCCAGCCCCGCTCCTCCATGCCCGCTGCGTGATGCACTGTTCTTCACTGTCTTTTCTTAACCCTAGAATGCATGACGTTAGAAATATACATATTAGGCCCCCATGCACATAATGTAGAAAAACACACTTAAATAACTTTCACAATAAAATATGAATAGTGGACAACATTTTAATTATAAATTTTCACAGAAAACACCAAAAAATCTTTTTTTTTCCCCAAATTTCACTCAAAGACATAAAGACACAAAAATGCATAGAAATCTATAGCAAACTATCTATCTATATTAATCTTCCAAACAATTCTGTTCTTCGCAAACAGTTTCCTTACAAGTGGAACAATATCGCTCAGTTTTCCTCTCTATGTTTTTTGGACACATGAAACAACGCTTTCTCCTGGCTCTGGAATAATCTGAGACTGTACGCCACACCGTTTCATTGCTTCTTTAGTTTGCTTTGGCAAGTATTTCAATTCGCTTTGCTCTATCATGTGAGGCATTACAAGTTCCTGACAATTTACATTTTCCTAAATTATAGAATATTTACCGCCTCAAAAAGGTAACTGATCAGAGAAATGACACTACTAACATAAACTACAATGTCTCACGAGAAAACAGTCTCAAAATCACAAGAATATGTTAAAGCGTTGAAATGTTATTACCACAGGAAGAGACACTGGTAATTTTTTTTTTAAAAAAGGGCTGAACCTTAATGTACAAACAGGCTGCGTCCATGAGGGGTTAAAGGAAATCTACCATCAAATCAGGCATGATAAACCAGGGACACTTACTCATAGATCCAGGCACCGGGACTGTGGTAATCTTCTTATATTTCTTATCCATGACAAATCTTCCCTCTAAAACCTACATATAATTATGCTAATGAGTCTAAGGGGCTCTAGATGACATTACCAGAGCACCAATTCCGTTCCTGTTGCTCAACATTCGACAGGATGTCCCAGCCAGCACTCCTTGCAGGTGTAATGTAAGTTGTTCGCAACGCTCCCCGGTGTAAGGGAGCGATTAATCTGCAATTAGTAAGAAGTACAGTACAGAATGAAATGTCATTTTCTTAAAAGGACTGAAAATACTGAAATTGATTACCAAAGCTGCAATGTTATCTGTATTTTTAACAATTTTAATCCTAAATATTACATGCAGCGGGGGGTGTGACTAGCATTGGGGAATCCGCCTACAGTTGCCTACCGGATCAGCCGGGCTTTGCTGAGGGCTGCTGCAGAGAAGGAGGCTACTGCTCTGTCTGGACACAGAGGGCCTGCTATGACCAAAGGGTGAGTGGGGCCTGGCTGAGGGGGATCGCTGGCAGAATGGAGGTCCCGAGACCTGCCACATGTTGACCGCCGCCATCTTGGCAGCAAATCCTGACCCAGGGCAGTAAGCAATCTCTTTAATCCCATCAGTGTCTGATTGCACTGATCTGCTAAGGAACCCAGCAACACAGACACAGTGTCACTCTGCAGCATAGCATTATAAATAGCTACAGTTTTTATCCTGAAATACTGCTTCATTCCTGGCGGTGACCTTTATTCTGAAATATTGCAGCATCTTTAGTTACAGTTTGCACCCTCGGATACTGTCACATCGCTGTCTGCAGTTAGTATCCTGAAATATTGATGCATTGCTTGGACGGACACAGGAGAGACGTCTCGTACTCCGCAGCCACAACACTCCGTCCAAAATAAAGCTAAACCAGGAGCTAGCGGTACAGCAGTGTCAGCAGAGGCGGGTGAGGAGACTCTCACTGAATACGGTCACTCTGCAAGTTGCAGGTGCTATCAGCCATTGATGCCCGTAAGCTCACTTACACGCAAACTAGATGAGGACAGGGTGGACGTTAGATTTTGCAAATCTTGCCTTAGAAGGCTAAGAGAAAGGGTACAGCATACGGAAAAGGGGATTTTGCAGGAAGAGGACCGCACCATAATGTCCCCAGATCTCTCACCACCCTTAAACCAGACTCAGAGGCACTGTGCCATGCCGCAGCTTAAACTACTAACCTGGAATGTTAGAGGCATGAGCATCCCTAAAAAAACGGATCCGGGTAAACCAGATTAATAATCTCCACTCACCTATAATCTGTCTACAAGAAACAGACCTCATAACAACTAGGACTCATCTCCTAAATAAACGCTGGATTCAATGGGGGGCACACTCTTGTTACAGCTCAGCATCACAAGGTGTGTCCATGCTGGTTCATGGAATTGTGCAATGGGATTGTATTCCTGTTATAGCTCCTTCACAGGTCCCTATCCCGAATAGACTATATTGTAAGCTCAACAAACTTGATACCTTACATACAAGATATCCAATACCTCTCGTGGGTTGTCTCTGATCACGCCTCCTTAATGTGCACAGTAGGTTCCTGCTCTAATTTTTATAATGTATAAGGTGATGATTCAGACTTTCTGGCTCAGCCTGATAAATGCCGATGATGACGTTCCAGAACCTGATATCCTATCCTATCGCCCGATAACTCTGATCAACACCGACAATAAGCTTCTGGCCAAAATTTTGGCTGAGCGACTTAAGAAATGTATTAGGAGTGTGGTCCACATGGATCAAAGGGGATTTATGCCAGGGTGTTCCACAATGGACAATCTCAGGAGACTGTTTTTGAATCTTCAGTCGGTACCATCTAACCCGGGGGAATGCACTCTTAATGCTAGATGCGTCAAAAGCTTTTGACACTTTGGAATGGGACTACATTTGGTTAACTCTGGAAGCCATGGGTTTCGGTGATAGATTTATAGCATTGGTAAAATTATTATACAATGATGTATGCACGGATGTTAGTTAATGGGGAGATTTCAAGGGAGCTGAAATTGAGCAGAGGCTTTAGACAGGGTTGTCCATTATCGCCACTATTATTCGCTATTGCTTTAGAGCCCCTAGCTTGTAGAGTTCGTCTGTCGCAAGATATTCTAGGTTTTAGATACGGTGAGATTCATGAAAAAATATCATTATATGCAGACAACATCCTGCTTTTTTGTGGTTCATATGAAACCATTTCAAGAGTATTTACAGTTTTTTCTGAATTCGGGGAGCGATCTGGACTAATGATAAACTGGCAGAAGTCGGCCTGTCTCCCAATAGACCCGCTAGGTGGCTTTATTCCCAGGGATATAGAGATTATGGTACCGGATGGTTATATAGACTACCTGGGGATAAAAATTTCTGTGGATGTACTTAGATTCAATGAGCTTAATATCACACCGCTACTAGGACACATCAGAAAGAAAATTAAAATTTGGAAAAAACTACCTCTCAATCTGTTGGGTAGAATTGCCTTGATTAAAACGCAACTATTGCCAAAAATTTTATACACACTCTCCGCATCCCCTATCTGGATCCCTCAGAGGACTTTCAAGATAATAGAGAGTCTTTTTAGGGAATTGGTATGGAGGGGAAGACAACCACGTATCAAGCTGGTGGTCCTGATGCTCCCAATGGAAAAGGGAGGTTATGGACTTCCAGATTTGAAAATTTATTTTTTAATTGCACAACTAAAAATACTTGTGATATGGGACTCTTTACCTTTGGCGGATTCACACCCTAGGTTAGTATGGACTGATGAGGGTATGATGGAGTTGAATATATTAGAGATACTGGAGACAGGTAAATGGGATGGGCAAAACAAAAAGAAATCTCTTCCAACTCTTTTTCTTATGTCGCAGGTGTGGAGAGAGATAAAATCTCTTTGGACATTGGTAGACCTACTCACATTTACCCCTATATGGAAGAATTGAACCTGGGGGTCCTTGGGGTTTTCGCCCCACCTTGGATTGCAAGAGGGGTTATATATATTCACCAAATTATCAGGAATGGCAGAATTAAGCCCTTTTCTGTAATTCAAGAAGAATTTGGGATTACCCAGGTCTGCTACTTCGCCTATTTGCAATTGGCCCACTGGTGGTCCTTCTCTAATAAGGCAGTGATGGATTGGGATAGTTTGCCCCCGGTGATAAATATAATATGGGCCTCAATCAATAAAAAAATGAATAATAAAAAACTTTATAAAATGTTGCTGTTACAAAAACACCACAAATACGTTAATAGAGTGGCCGAAAAATGGGTGGAGGAAGTGGGAATTTTTGAGGATCAGGCGTGGTTCAAAACATGTAGAGATATCTGCAAAATACTTAAAATCCCGTCTCATCGTCTGGCCCAACTGTCCATTCTTCAAAGAACATATTATACACCCAAAAAAATTTCAAAGTTCTCTGGAGAGACGGTTTGTTGTAAAAGATGTGGTAAAGAAAAAACTGATGATGTGCATACCCTCTGGTTTTGCCCCTCTATTGAAAATTACTGGAAAGCAGTCATTAGGGTCATTGAGTGTTGCTGTGACTCTCAAATTCCGTTAGACTTCAAAGTTTGTGTGTTGGGCATCTGGCAAGGAGTCGAAGGCTCTGATAGGGGGAAATCCGTTGAAAAAAAGTTGCTGTTTCTTGCGAGATTTTGCATCATAAAAAAATGGTCCTCAGTAGATCCGCCCTCAATAGCTCTCTGGAAGCGCATAACCAATAAAACAATCCTGGCTGAAAGTCAGGGAAGGGGTTTAAAATTTAAAGCAACCCTCTTCAAGTCATGGTCTAAATGGCTTGATTCCTTTCTCTCAACAGAGGAGAGGAGGGTGTTGGGGTATCCAGCTGAATTGGTGTAGGTGGGTCATGGGTATCAGGAGAGAGAGAGCCCCATTCCCCCCTTTCTTTTTTTTTTTTTTTTCTTTTTTCTCTCGTTCCTTCTCTGTTATTTGGGAAGGGTTATTGTTTTATAAAAAACCACTAACTGTAACTGTAATTAAGTGCCAATTTGTAGGGGGTGGGCGTTAATGAATTTAAAAATCTGTATCTGCTTTGAGGGTTGTATAGGCTAGTGTGGGTGGGTGGTAGGGGGGGTTTAAAGATACTTCATGTTTTAACCCAGGCTGTAATGGTACCTTGTGAATTCTTGTATATGTACTTATGCTTTTAAGATCATTTTTTGTACCATATATCTTTTTTGTACAATAAAATAAATTTAAAGGAAGACGTTCCAGAACGATTATTAGCATTTATCCAGATACACCCACCTGATCTAGACCACCGGTTTGGTATAGGATACCATGAAGACCTATCTCCACACCTGTTTACAATTTGCAATCTCCCATGTTTAAAAGACATCTCAACGACAGCAATCAGAGCTAGTTGTACTATGTAAAAGTCTAGATCAGCAGTACATTTCAGATCCAATAGATCGGAGTTCGGAGCCAATAGAAGGCTGACAATAAAATGCTTCTTTATAAAGGAAAAAGCCTTTGAACTAGACAAATCAATTGACCAAATTATTGAAGTATATCGCACACCAACATTCCATGTCCCCGCACATTTTATCTATACGATCCTCTAGTGATACCTTGTTCTCTTCACATAGGGAAATAATATATAGGTTCAGGATCTGGACCTTTATCGGTCTACTTTTGTAGATGGAATCGCATACTCTACCCCTAGTAGTAGACTTCTCGTTAATGGGGAACTCTCTCCTGCTATTTAACTCCATAGTGGAACCCAGAAGGGATGTCCCTTGTCTCCTCTGCTGTTTGCTTTTGCAATTGAGGCATTAACCATTAAATTACAACAGGATTGAAGTTACATGGGAATTGCTGTGGGGTCTAAAGAGGAGCGGGTCAGCTTATATGCCAGTAACATGATCTTATTTCTGACTCACTTATTAATGAATTTGGAACTTTCTCGGGACTACAAGTGAATTGGTACAAATCTGTCTTTATGCCGCTAGTTCCCTGTCCTTGGGAGGTTCCGGACCACAAGGAAGGTCTTAAAATGGAATCATAAATTAAAGGGGTATTCCCGTTTCAGCAAATTAATGTTATTGTATGTATTATAAAAAGTTATACAACTCTTCAATATACTTTATGTATCAATTCCTCATGGTTTTCTAGATATCTGCTTGCTGTCATTCCATAGAAAGCTTTATTGTTTACTTTGAGGTCAATGACAGCAAGCAGAGATCTAGAAAACTGTGAGGAATTGATACAGAAAGTACCGTATATACTCGTGTATAACCCGAGTTTTTCAGCACAAAAAATGTGCTGAAAAACCTCATCTCGGCTTATACACGAGTCAATAATAATAAAAAAAATTTAATACTCACCCTCTGGCTCTCGGAACCTCGGCCGCGGCTCCCGGTCCTCGGCGGTGGCTCCTGGTCCTCGGCGGCGGTTCGTGGTCCGTGGCGGCAGCTCCCGATCCTCTGCGGCGGCTTCTCTCTTCTATCTTCACGTGCCGGCAGTCTCGTCTATGCGCCTTGCCGGCGGGCGCACAATAATCTGTAGCTGTGTCACCACTGATGACGTTATCAGCGGCGACACCGCCGCATCGCACTGTGCACCCGTCGGCAGGTCGCATGGACGCGACTGCCGGCACGTGAAGAGAGAAGACGCCGCAGAGGATCGGGAGCTGCCGCCGAGGACCAGGAGCCGCCGCCGCCGAGGACCGGGAGCCGCCACTAAGCATCAAAGGTGAGTATCGTCGGAGGGTGAGTATTAAGTTTATTTTTTTATTATTCGCTAGGCATACTGAGGGCAGGCTGTGTACTTTTTGGGGCAGGCTGTATACGTTTTGGGGCAGGCTGTATACTTTTTGGGGCAGGCTGTATAATTTTTGGGGCAGGCTGTATAATACATGGGGGCAGGCTGTATACTTCTTGGGGCAGGCTGTATACTTCATGGGGGCAGGCTGTATACTTCATGGGGGCAGGCTGATTGTATACTACTTGGGACAGGCTGCATACTACAGGGGCTGGCTGGTTGTATACTACAGGGGGCTAGCTCGCTGTATACTACACCCTTGGCTTATACTCAAGTCAATAGGTTTTCCCATTTTTTTGTGGTAAAATTAGGGGTCTCGGCTTATACTCGGGTCGGCTTATACTCGAGTATATACGGTATGTTGGGAAATTGTATAACTTTTTATAATACATACAATAACATTAATTTGCTGAAATGGGAATACCCCTTTAAATACACAGGTATGATGTTCACCAAACTACATCGAGAACACGTTACAGGCCCTCTGCTCTCCTATGTGAGAAAAAATACTGGAAAACACTGTTGTTATCGCCTCCGAGGCGGATTAACTTAGTGAAATTGATTATCTTCTGAAATGTTAATATGTTTTAGAACACGTGGCAGTCCTGATCCCAAAAAAGTTCTTTAAAGAGAACCTATAAAGGTAGATCGGGTGTTGTAAGGGTGGATGTAAGGGACGTGAGGAGAGCTCTTTTTAGAGCTAATCCTCACGTCCCCGCTAACTTTTGGGAAACTTTATTGACCTAATATATAAATTTCGTTATGCGGCTACTGGGGCGTGGAGTAGCCGGCACGAGGCTACACAGCGCTGCTACTCCACGCCCCAGTAGCCACATTACTCCTCCTACCCTGTTGCGTGCGCGCCCTCGTCCGTCATGATGGCTGAGCAGTTGCAGTTACGAGGCCGGAGCTACTGCGCATGCGCAGTAGCCGGCTTGTCGGACGAGGGTGCGCAGCTACGAGGAGCTGCGCGCCGCACACAACAGGGTAGGAGGAGTAATGTGGCTACTGGGGCGTGGAGTAGCCGCGCTGTGTAGCCTCGTGCCGGCTACTCCACGCCCCAGTAGCCGCATAACGAAATGTATATATTAGGTCAATAAAGTTTCCTAAAAGTTAGCGGGGACGTGAGGATTAGCTCACGTCCCTTACATCCACCAACCACCCGATCTACCTTTATAGGTAGATTCGTGGTGGTAGGTTCCCTTTAAAGAGCTTCACACGCTAACAGGGACATTTGAATGTGGCACATCAAGAGCAAAGTTGAGTCTATTTACCCAAAAGATGAGGAGATGAGGCAGGCATGGCACTGCCAGACTTTTACCAATATTATATGGCCGGCCAGATCAGATACCCCCGTCATTGGGTGCTGAACCAACCACTTCCTAATTCCGAGCATCACCTAATGTTATACCTGAACTTCTCCACATTATGTCCGGTACTAGAGTGCTACTGAGCGTTGTCTCAGATCCTATCGGGAGACAGGACAAGGTCAATCTCTCCCAAGAGAGACCAGCAGCTCTGCGTGCCAATACCCCATGGACTTCATCCAGACTGTTGCCCAAGCAACAACCTGCCCCTAACTGCTGGACCAGGGCTGATGTACACTTCGCAACTCTGGATCCACAGCCAACCAATCCAATGCCTAGTCTGCTTGCAGAGAGGAACTTTTCCTTCTTAGGTGATGCCTTGTTGGACTGTATTCCATTGTTTCTGTCTCCATGTGTGATCCCTGGTCTGCTGCCGCTAACACCAGTGCCTCCTTTTTACCATCTGCCTGGGGATAAATTCTCTCTGGTCCATAACAAGTATTGATGAGGCTTCTTCTTCTGGGCCGAGACACCGTGACATAACCTATTGCTAGGTCACACTACATACCAGCCACTCAGGTCCCAGGGAAAACAGCTACCCCCAAACTACGATCAGATCCTCGGTGAGATGAATGTTGCACTTACAATGCTGCTTGGAATAACACTGACCTGTGTATATCCATATAAGCCAAGGATATGAGCTGCTGGGACAGAGGTGGATGAGTGGTGGTCTCCAATGACCCCGGCCAGGGGGCCATGACCCTCACAGGAGTAGTTGGGCATCAGCTTATCTTGTCCAGACAGAAGATGTAGAATACATTTCACAGCAAATCTCATATCTGAACATGTCTCTAATAAATACATTCCCAGAGTAATATTGGGTAATATGTTTGGATTCTTGTTAATTTCTTCAATAACAAAAAGGAACACAATAACACCCATAATTCCTTCATAAGATGGCCTGTAAATATACAAATAATAAAATATTATAACTTAATCTTGTAAAATGAATCCCCTCCCTGTAAGACACCATACATGTCATTTGTAGTTGGAAGCCACTTATCACTTCTTAGTGTGTAGCTGAGGTGTAGTAATGGCCTAGGCACAGGAGGTCAGGCAGCTCCATCAGCAGTAGCTGGACTGTCAGGCAGGGTCACCACTAGGAATTTCTGAGCTCCTGCCTGGCAAATGAACCTCATAATACACACCTTATTAGCAGCACAAGCTTATAATACACACCTTATTAGCAGCACAAGCTTATAATACACACCTTATTAGCAGCACAACCTTATAATACACACCTTATTAGCAGCACAAGCTTATAATACACACCTCAGCTGCCACTGACCTCACCCTACACACTGCTCCAGAACCTAAAAATAATACACACCTCAGCTGCTCCAGAACCTCATAATGCACACCTCATATGCTGAAGAACATCACAATACACACCTCATCTGCTGCAAAACCTCAATATATATATAACTTATCTACTGCAGAACCTCATTATATACACCTCAGCTTCTGCATAACCTCATTAAAACACCTAAGTTGCCGCATTACCTCATAATGCACACCTCATCTGCTGCAAAAACCTCATTATACACATGACACATGCCGCTGGAACCTCTTCATACACACCTTATATGCTGCAAAACCTGAATACATACACTTCATCTGCTGCAGAACCTCATTATATACACCTCAGCTTCTGCATAACCTCCTTACACACACCTCAGTTGCCGCATTACCTCATAATGCACACCTCATATGCTGCAGAACATCACAATACACACCTCATCTGCTGCAAAACATCACAATACACACCTCATCTGCTGCAAAACCTGAATATATACACCGCGTCTGCTGCAGAACCTCATTATATACACCTCAGCTTCTGCTTAACCACATTATAAACACCTCAGTTGCCGCATTACCTCATAATGCACACCTCATCTACTGCAGAACACCAAACTCCTCATCTGCTTTAAAACCTGAACATATACACCTCATCTGCTGCAGAAACCTCATTATACATATGACAGTTGCTGCTGAACCTATTAATACACAACTTATATGCTGCAGAACATCAACATACACACCTCAGCTGCTGAATCTGCTACAAAACCTCATAACATACACCTCAGCTGCTGCAGAACCTCTTAGTTCATACCTCATCTGCTACAGAACCTTATTATACACATCTCAGCTGAGAGAACCTCATATTACATAGCCTCAGCATCTCATTATAAACACCTCAGCTGCTGCGGAACCTCATAATACACTTATGTGTTGCAGAACATCACAATACACACCTCAGTTGCACAAATCAGAATTAGACTCCCCGCAGCTCTTCCCTCTACCCCGCCTTCTACATGTTACCCAACTAGCTGCCCCTCACTCTGCACCTCCATACTTCCATCCCCACACCCATCTGCCCCCTCACTCTGCACCTCCATACTTCCATCCCCACACCCATCTGCCCCCTCACTCTGCACCTCCATACTTCCCTCCCCACACCCATCTGCCCCCTCACTCTGCACCTCCATACTTCCCTCCCCACACCCATCTGCCCCCTCACTCTGCACCTCCATACTTCCATCCCCACACCCATCTGCCCCCTCACTCTGCACCTCCATACTTCCATCCCCACACCCATCTGTCCCCTCACTCTGCACCTCCATACTTCCATCCCCACACACATCTGTCCGCTCACTCTGCACCTCCATACTTCCATCCCCACACACATCTGCCCCCTCACTCTGCACCTCCATTCTTCCCTCCCCACACCCATCTGCCTCCTCACTCTGCACCTCCATACTTCTCTCCCCACACCCATCTGCCCTAGTGAATTTGTGCTCCAGGAGCAGCAAACTTCGTTCCACATTGTAAATTGCCCAAAGCCTTGAAACTCGCACATTTATATCCAGAATCTAGGCTTCCAGATGAGCAATTTCCACACATCTCACACAACAATAAGCCCCTTGAACGTTTGTTCAAGGAAAGCAACATGGTGCAGGATGGACACTGTTGGGCAGATCGCATTTTCGTCAGACTTCCCAAAGTTTTCGTGACTTGCACCGCTGAGACAGGTATTTAGCACGGGATTGTGTCACACGCCATCAGAATTTGGCACAGCTGCGCTGGCTTTCATGCGACAGAAATCGGGTGGGGGACTGAGCGCGGGATTTAACATTCAAATTGTTTCGCAAGACAATGCACTCACATGCACCAAGAAGAAGGTGAATTCCGGCGGACCTGAGCAGCGAAGCGACACATGCAGGATATCGGGCGCATGATCTTAGTGAATCGCTGCACAGCGCATGATTGTCAGACATTCCGGTCGGGCAATGCACTGGGTGAACTCTGTCAAACTAAATGTGCCCCTTATGAAGAGTACTAGAGAAAATAAGGAAGAAAAGTAGAATTCAAAGAAAAAGAGAACCACAAAAATACAGTAGTTACTTCCTAACTCCCTCCATCTCAAAGGGGTTTTCCCACGAATCATGTTAGGCCCTATTCACAGTGTTGTGTTTAAGTTTCATTTACTTTGTGTTTTCATCGCATTTATGTTTAATTAGCATTTTACATGCAGTTTGCATAGTGTTTATGTGGCATTTGCAATTATTGTGATGTTTGCGCTAAGATTTGCACCTCGTTTACGCTTACACGTCTTTTGCTTCGCAATAATGTCTAATCTGGGACTCAGGCATTTCATAGCTAGTGTTCCCCGTATTTGCCTGGAGAATAAATCATAATTTGAAAATAGATATGAGATACAGTCATGGCCAAAAGTTTTGAGAATGACACAAATATTATATTGTCACATGATCTGTCGCCCTCTGGTTTGTCAGATGTTTATCACCTATAGAAATACAAGAGCAATCATATTATGGGGAACAAAAGCTTTTATTGTCAGTGAGGAGGAGTTACTGCAGCAAGTCAGTATCTGCAGTGTTGTCCCTTCTTCTTCAGGACCTCTGCAATTCTCCCTGGCAGCTCTCACTCATCTTCTGGACCAGATCCTGACTGATCGCCGTCTATTCCTGCACAATCACTGCTGCAGTTTGTCACAATTTGTTGGTTTTTGTTTGTCCACCCGTCTCCTGATGATTGACCACATGTTCTCAATGGGATAAGATCTGGGGAGTTTCCAGGCCATGGACCCAAAATCTCCATGTTTTGTTCCCTGAGTCAATTAGTTATCACTAGAGATGAGCGAGCACTAAAATGCTCGGGTACTCGTTATTCGAGACGAACTTTTCCCGATGCTCGAGTGCTCGTCTCGAATAACGAGCCCCATTGAAGTCAATGGGAGACTCGAGCATTTTTCAAGGGGACCAAGGCTCTGCACAGGGAAGCTTGGCCAAACACCTGGGAACCTCAGAAAAGGATGGAAACACCACGGAAATGGACAGGAAACAGCAGGGGCAGCATGCATGGATGCCTCTGAGGCTGCTTAATCGCACCATTATGCCAAAATTATGGGCAACAGCATGGCCATGACAGAGTGACCGAATGAGGCTAGATAGCATCTAAAACATGCAATAATTGACCCTGACACTATACGGGACGGCATGCAGAGGCAGCGGCAGCAGTGGCAGGCTAGAGAGTCTCATGGCGACATACCCTAAATGGACTCAGGTTTCACCAAAGGAGGTGAAATGATTTCCTATGTGAACAAAAGGTTGACGGTATATTTAGTCGATAACACAGCATGGTGGCGACATAGTGACCAAGTTCCATAACGTATCTGGTGAAACACCCGAAAAATGAGCCAGACACAGCTCTTTTGATAAGGGGACGACATGTGGAGGCAGCCATGGAGACAACTTCCATGATTAAGAGCGACAGTATGGGGCATTCATATTGCGCTGCTATGATTGCAACTTCAGGTCTCCAGCATGGCGGCGACAGATGGGCCGCGTTCCACTATGTATCTGGTGAAACACCTGAAAATTCTGCCTGACACAGCTCGTTTGATAAGGGGACGATGTATGGAGGCAGTGAACTAATAGTAGATTAAAGGTGCTGCAGTTAAAACTATGTTAGTTGGATCTTGAGATGGAGCTAGCGCTCCGCTGCCAGGCGAGCTTTCGCCAATCCAAGCCCCTGTCTCTAGGCTACTCCCCAAACAGCACTTCTAAGAACCTTTTGTATAAGATCAAGTGTAGTAGCGTTCTTATAAGTTTAGGATATGGCGGGTGAGGGGAATGTAAACAGATGCGCAAGAAGCGCTGAAATAATATTGGTAAATGATAAAAGTTTGCCAGTATATTTTGTGGATTACACAGCAGGGTGGCGACAAAGTTAACAAGTTTGATGTGGAAGCCACGAAAACAACCCAAAATTCTGCCCGACACAGCTCGTTTGATAAGGGGACCATGTATGGAGGCAGTGAACTAGTAGTAGATTAAAGGTGCTGCAGTTAAAACTATGTTAGTTGGATCTTGAGATGGAGCTGGCGCTCCGCAGCCAGGCGAGCTTTCGCCAATCCAAGCCCTTGTCTCTAGGCTACTCCCCAAACAGCACTTCTAAGAACCTTTTGTATAAGATCAAGTGTAGTAGCGTTCTTATAAGTTTAGGATATGGCGGGTGAGGGGAATGTAAACAGATGCGCAAGAAGCGCTGAAATAATATCCGTAAATGGTAAAAGTTTGGCAGTATATTTTGTGGATTACACAGCAGTGTAATCAACAGATGTGCAAGAAGCGCTGAAATAATATCGGTTAATCATAAAAGTTTGCCAGTATATTTTGTGGATAACACAGCAGGGTGGCGACAAAGTTAACAACTTTGATGTGGAATCCATGAAAACAACCCAAATTTCTGCCTGACACACCTCGTTTGATAAGGAGGTAGCAATGGAGACAACGTGTGGAGGCTGCTATGGAGACAATTTAATTTGGATAGTGACTGTATGTGGCAGTCCAAAAAAGTTTTCAAACCAGAGGAGCAGGTAGGTGGCCCTCCAGAAAAATGAAATAGATTGAGTGCCTGTATGTGGCAGTCCAAAAAAGTTTTCAAACCAGAGGAGCAGGTAGGTGGCCCTCCAGAAAAATTGAATAGATTGAGTGCCTGTATGTGGCAGTCCAAAAAAGTTTTCAAACCAGAGGAGCAGGTAGGTGGCCCTCCAGAAAAATTGAATAGATTGAGTGCCTGTATGTGGCAGTCCCAAAAATTGTTTAAAACAGAGGACCGGGTAGGTGGCCCTCCAGAAAAATTAAATGCATAAAGTACTATAGCTAGAGCCAGTGGGCCCTGTCAAAAAATAGCCAGTTTCCTCTGCTTTAGTGTACAAAGAGGAGGAGAAGGAGGAAAATGAGGAGGAGGAGTGCATAAATTATTCAGGTTGAGCTTCCTTCACCTGGTGGAGATTGGAAATTATGAGAAATCCAGGCTTTATTCATCTTAATAAGCGTCAGCCTGTCAGCGCTGTCAGTCGACAGGCGTGTACGCTTATCGGTGATGATGCCACCAGCTGCACTGAAAACCCGCTCGGACAACACGCTAGCGGCAGGGCAGGCAAGAACCTCCAAGGCGTACAGCGCCAGTTCGTGCCACATGTCCAGCTTTGAAACCCAGAAGTTGTAGGGAGCGGTGTGATCATTTAGGACGATGGTATGGTCAGCTACGTACTCCCTCACCATCTTTCTGTAAAGATAAGCCCTACTCTGCCGAGACTGGGGACAGGTGACAGTGTCTTGCTGGGGTGACATAAAGCTGGCAAAAGCCTTGTAAAGCGTACCCTTGCCAGTGCTGGACAAGCTGCCAGCTCGCCTACTCTCCCTCGCTACTTGTCCCGCAGAACTACGCACTCTGCCGCTAGCGCTGTCAGAAGGGAAATACTGTTTCAGCTTGTGCACCAGGGCCTGCTGGTATTCATGCATTCTCACACTCCTTTCCTCTCCAGGGATGAGAGTGGAAAGATTTTGCTTGTACCGCAGGAGAGTGAATACCCAGTAATCGGTGCTGGAATAAATTCTTTGAACGCGAGGGTCACGGGATAGGCAGCCTAGCATGAAATCTGCCATATGCGCCAGAGTCCCAACTCTCAAGAATTCACTCCCCTCACTGGCCTGACTGTCCATCTCCTCCTCCTCCAACTCCTCCAACTCCTCTTCTTCTGCCCATACACGCTGAACAGTGAAGGTCTGAGCAATGCTCCCCTCTTGTGTCTCGCCAACATTCTCCTCCTCTTCCTCCTCCACCTCCTCCGATATGCGCTGAGAAACAGACCTGAGGGTGCTTTGGCTATCAACAAGGGAATCTTCTTCCCCCGTCTCTTGTGACGAGCGCAAAGCTTCCGACTTCATGCTGATCAGAGAGTTTTTCAACAGGCCAAGCAGCGGGATGGTGAGGCATCGCCACTGACCATCTGTGTTGACTCCTCAAAGTTACTCAGCACCTGACAGATATCAGACATCCACGTCCACTCCTCATTGTAGACTTGAGGAAGCTGACTGACCTGACTACCAGTTCTGGTGGAAGTTGACATCTGGCAGTCTACAATTGCTCTGCGCTGCTGGTAAACTCTGGATAACATGGTTAATGTTGAATTCCACCTCGTGGGCACGTCGCACAACAGTCGGTGAGCGGGCAGTTGGAGGCGGCGCTGCGCTGCCCTGAGAGTGGCAGCATCTGTGCTGGACTTCCTGAAATGCGCACAGATGCGGTGGAGGAGGAGGTGGAGGAGGGGTGGGAGGAGGAGGAGGCATAGTAGGCCTGAAAGACCTGGACCAAGGTAGGCCCCGCAATCCTCGGCGTCGGCAGTATATGACCAGCCCCAGGGTCAGACTCGGTCCCAGCCTCCACCAAGTTAACCCAATGTGCCGTCAGCGATATATAGTGGCCCTGCCCGGCAGCACTCGTCCACGTGTCCGTGGTCAGGTGGACCTTGTCAGAAACGGCGTTGGTCAGGGCACGGATGATGTTGTCTGACACGTGCTGGTGCAGGGCTGGGACGGCACATCGGGAAAAGTAGTGGCGGCTGGGGACCGAATACCGAGGGGCGGCCGCCGCCATGAGGTTGCGAAAGGCCTCGGTCTCTACTAGCCTATAGGGCAGCATCTCCAGGCTAAGCAATCTGGAGATGTGGACATTAAGGGCTTGGGCATGCGGGTGGGTTGCACTATATTTCCGTTTCCGCTCCAGCGTCTGGGGTATGGAGAGCTGAACGCTGGTGGATGCTGTGGAGGATCGTGGAGGCGACGATGGGGTTTTTGTGCCAGGGTCCTGGGCAGGGGGCTGACTATCAGCTGACACAGGGGAAGGAGCAGTGGTGTGCACGGCCGGAGGTGAACGGGCTTGGTGCCACTGAGTGGGGTGTTTAGCATTCATATGCCTGCGCATACTGGTGGTAGTTAAGCTAGTAGTGGTGGAACCCCTGCTGATCCTGGTTTGGCAAAGGTTGCACATAGAGATGAGCGAGCACTAAAATGCTCGAGTGCTCGTTATTCGAGACGAACTTTTCCAGATGCTCGAGTGCTCGTCTCGAATAACGAGCCCCATTGAAGTCAATGGGAGACTCGAGCATTTTTCAAAGGGACCATGGTTCGGGAATAAAATGTGTTAATTAATTGAAAAAGAATGTCTTCTGATAAGTTAGCAGATGTATGCAAACATCTGCAATCTATTCTTCACTGTTCCGCGCTTATATTATCTCCCGACAAGTTAGCAGATGTGAAGAACAGTGAAGAATAGGATCATTTAAGTGAAAAACACAGTGAAGAATAGATTGCAGATGTTCGGCACATCTGCTTACTTGTCGGGAGATACGCTGTCTCCGTGCCCCGCTGTCTCCGTGCCCCGATGTCTCCGTGCCCCGCTCTCTCCGTGCCCCGCTCTCTCCGTGCCCCGCTGTCTCCGTGCCCCAATGTCTCCGTGCCCCGCTGTCTCCGTGCCCAGCTGTCTCCGTGCCCCGCTGTCTCCGTGCCCCGCTGTCTCCGTGCCCCGCTGTCTCCGTGCCCCGATGTCTCCGTGCCCCGATGTCTCCGTGCCCCGATGTCTCCGTGCCGCTGCCTGATGTCTCCGTGCTGCCGCTGCCCCATGTCTTCGTGCTGCCGCTGCCCCATGTCTCCGTGCTGCTCCCCGGTGTCTCTGTGCTGCTCCCCGGTGTCTCTGTGCTGCTCCTCGTTGTCTCTGTCCTGCTCACCGTGTTCTGCAATGTGTTCTTCACACATATATATTGTTCTTCACATACTATTTTGTTCGCACCGTTCCGCGCGTATCTCCCGACAAGTAAGCAGATGTGCCGAACATCTGTAATCTATTCTTCACTGTGTTTTTCACTTAAATGATCCTGTGTTCACTGTGTTCACTGTTTTTATTCTATTCTTCATTGTTCTTCACTGTGTTTTTTTAATTAAATGCTCGATCTCGAGCAGGGGAAATACTCGTCCGAGCAACGAGCCGTTTCGAGTACCTTAATACTCGAACGAGCATCAAGCTCGGACGAGTATACTCGCTCATCTCTAGTTGCACACCACAGTCCGTCGGTCATCCGGTGTTTCCTTAAAGAACCTCCAGACTTCTGAAAATCTAGCCCTCGCCACGGGAGCTTCACTACGTGACACATTTGGCGCTGATGCACCTGCTCTGGCCCTGCCTCTCCGTCCGGCCCCACCACTGCCTCTTCCAACCTGTTCTGGTCGAGGACTCTCCTCCGTCTCAGAAGCACTGTGTTCACCCGGCCTCTCAACCCAGCTTGGGTCTGTCACCTCATCATCCTCCGATCCCTCAGTCTGCTCCCCCCTCGGACTTCCTGCCCTGACAACAACTTCACCACTGTCTGACAACCGTGTCTCCTCATTGTTGGACACCTCTTTACACACTTCTTCCACTACGTCAAGAAGGTCATCATCACCCACAGACTGCGACTGGTGGAAAACCTGGGCATCGGAAAATTGCTCAGCAGCAACCGGACAAGTGGTTTGTGACTGTGGGAAGGGTCCAGAAAACAGTTCCTCAGAGTATGCCGGTTCAAATGCCAAATTTTCCTGGGAGGGGGCAGACTGGGGGGGAGGAGGCTGAGGTGCAGGAGCTGGAGGAGTGGCGATTTCGGTGACATGGGTGGACTGCGTGGAAGACTGACTGGTGGACAAATTGCTCGAAGCATTGTCGGCAATCCCCGACATCACCTGTTCGCACTGTTCTGGCCTCAACAGTGCTCTACCACGAGTCCCAGTAACTTCAGACATGAACCTAGGGAGTGTAGCTCTGCGGCGTTCCCCTGCTCCCTCATCAGCAGGTGGTGTCTCACCCCGCCCAGGACCACGGCCTCTGACCCCTGCAGTAGTTGGACGCCCACGTCCCCGCCCTCGTCCTCTACCCCTAGCCCTCGGGTTAAACATTTTGAAAATGAAAGTTTTTTAACTTTTTTTTGTGTTTTTTTGTGTTTTTTAGTTTTTAAAACCAAACGATGCTATCCTATTGCTATGGCTATTTTCTAGCCAAGTATGAAAGCACACTGCAATGCTAGATGAGATGACGCTGAGTTACGAAAAAACAAACGTAAAATAAAAAGTAAATGGCAGACTGTGCCTAATTGAATTAAACCCCTAATAAATTTTCCCACTTCGGTCTTTGCGATGGATATGTGCGTCACTAAGCGCTAAACACAACGGTCGCAAGTCTCACTACAAATTCCTCACAATATGGTAGTAGATGCACTGCAGCAAGGACAGCCACCAGCAGATCAACCAGAAATAAAATATATAACGCTATTGTAGGCCTAAGTAAGCCGTTTGGATTCTCCTATGGCTATTTTCTAGCCAAGTATGAAAGCACACTGCTATGCCAGATGAGATGACGCTGAGTTATGAAAAAATAAACGTAAAATAAAAAGTAAATTGCAGACTGTGCCTAATTGAAATCAAACCCCTAATAAATTGTCCCACTTTGGTGTTTGAGGTGGATATGTGTGTCACTAAGAGCTAAACACAACGGTAGCAAGTCCCCCTGCAAATTCCTCACAATATGGTACTAGCTGCACTACTAGTGCCAGCAAGCCCAGCCACAAGCAAATAAAAAAAAAATGTATAACGTTATTGTAGCCCTAAGAAGGGCTGTTGGGTTCTTGTAGAATCACTCCTGCCTAACACTATTCTAATATAACAGCCTAACGCTTTCCCTGACCAGCAGCAGCTCTCTCCCTAGCGGCATCCAGACACAGAATGATCCGAGCAGCGCGGGCAGGGGCTAGTCTATTCCAGGGTCACCTGATCTGGCCAGCCAACCACTGCTATCGACGTGTAAGGGTACCACGTCATGCTGGGTGGAGTGCAGAGTCTCCTGGCTTGTGATTGGCTCTGTTTCTGGCCGCCAAAAAGCAAAACGGCGGGAGCTGCCATTTTCTCGAGCAGGCGAAGTACTCGTCCAAACAACGAGCAGTTTCGAGTACGCTAATGCTCGAACGAGCATCAAGCTCGGACGAGTATGTTCGCTCATCTCTAGTTATCACCTTTGCTTTATGGCAGGTGCTCCATCATGCTGGAAAAGGCATTGTTGATCACCAACTGCTCTTGGACGGTTGGGAGAAGTGGCTCTTGGAGGACATTCTGGTCCCATTCTTTATTCACGGATGTGTTTAGACAATGGGGCAGATTTATCAAGCTGTCTGAAAGTCAGAATATTTCTAGTTGCCCATGGCAACTAATCACAGCTCCCCTTAAAAATATTCATGAGCACTGGTAAAATGAAAGCTGAGCTGTGATTGGTTGCCATGGGAAACTAGAAATATTCTGACTTATAGACAGCTTGATAAATCTGCCCCAATGACTTTCCCCCAGTCCTCAGCAGTCCAATCCCTGTACCTTTTGCAGAATATCAGTCTGTCCCTGATGGTTTCTGGAGAGAAGCGGCTTCTGTTCTGCCCTCCTGGACACCAGGCCTTGCTCCAAGAGTCTCCACAGTCTCACAGTGCGTGCAGATGCCTCACACCTGCCTGCTGCCATTCCTGAGCTCTGCACTGCTGGTAGCCCGATCCCCAAGCTGAAAAACTTGTAAGAGACGGTCCTGGCACTTACTGGTCCTTCTTGGGTGCCCCGTAGCCTTTTTGGTAAGAATGGAACCTCTCTCCTTGAATTCCTTGATGATGCGATAGATTGGTGACTGAGGTGCAATATTTGTAGCCGCGATACTCTTCCCTGTTAAGCCAGTTTTGTGCAGTGCAATGATGACTGCATGTGATTCTTTAGAGATAACCATGGTTAACAGAAGAGAAACAATGATGCCAATGCCTCCTTTTAAAGTGTCCAGTGGTGTGATTGTTACTTAATCATGACAGATTGATCTCCAGCCCTGTCCTCATCAGCCCCCGCACCTCTGTTACTGGAGCAATCACTGACACCATGGCAGCTGCTCCTTTTAAGGCAAAGGCCTGCAATGAAGTTGCAATGTGTTTTTGGGGAAAATGTTCATTTTCGAGGCAAATATTGACTTTGCAATTAATTGCTGTTAAACTGATCACTCTTTATAACATTCTGCAGTATATGCAAATTGCCTTTATAAAACCTGATGCAGGAGACTTTGTAAAAATTAACATTTGTATCATTCTCAAAACTTTTGGCCATGACTGTATACCCTTGCAGCTTAATAAAGGTATTTCACTGGCTTAATCCACCACGGGATCCACACAAGGTGTAAAGTTACTATTGTGTCTTCAACACTGAGTGAGGGATTTTTCTCTTACAATAAATGGTGACGCGTGGGCTTCAGTCTTCCAGCTGCACTATTTACTGACTAGACAAAAAAATCTCATACCGGTGGTATTATACCCCCAGTAAGCTTCCATGGATTTATCCGACAGCTTCAGATATTTGCTGGTGAAGCAAATCGGGTACAGGGTCAATTTTAAATTTTTTTTTCCAGTGTCCGATTATATGCAGTTTTTTGACACAAATAGAAAAGCTTCTTCAGGACTCTCTAGACTCCCAGCTTTCACTACAGCCGGTGCTAGCACTTTAAGGGCGATGCCACACATGGCATTTTGAAACCATTTTAGGTCCGTTTTTAAGCACTCCATTAAAAAACGCATCCGTTTTTGTCCAATTTTAAGTGCGCAAATTCAGAAAACCTGTCAAAAACAGATGCGTTTTCAAAAAACGCATGTGTTTTTAAAAACCGGATGCGTTTTTTTTACACATGCGTTTTTTAACGGATTGCTTAAAAATGGGCCAAAAATGGTTTCAAAACGCCATGTGTGGCATCACCCTTAGGCATAGGCTTAGCAGAACTCTCTCCTCGTGCGAATATTAATCTGGCAATTCGATCTTAAATAGTGGACATCATTTTGCCATCAGTTTTTGTTATTATACATTGTTTACCAGTTATTGGTTACACCCATGTGTGACACAGCTCTATGAAAGACATTACACATTGTACTATGGTTTTTTATTTTTTTTAAATATAGAATTGGGGATAATGGAAATGACACGACATAACAGCTCTCATGTCGTGGTCTGTGTATCTATGGTCTTTAATAAAATCTGTTTTTTAAAAAAAAGGAGAATAAGCAGTGCTTGGCTCATAAAAATACCATTCGGTGCTCGCCAATGAATATACTCAAGTATAAACCAACCCAAGTATAAGCCGAGACCCCTAATTTTAACACCAAAAACTTGGAAAACCTATTGACTTGATTGGCTCATGCCCCCAGTATTTAGCCAGAAGTATATAGCCCCTTGTCCCCAGTATATAGACACACAGCTCATGCCCTCAGTGTATGTACTGCCCTCAGTATGTAGCCTGCAGCCACTGCCTTCAGTATATAGCCTGCAGCCACTGACCCCCATTATATAGCCTGGAGCCCCTGCCCCCCAGTATAAAGCCTACAGCCCCTGCCCCCCAATATACAGACGGCAGCCCCTGCCCCCAGTGTACTGCCTGCAGCCCCTACCCCCTTGTATATAACATGCAGTCCCTGCCCCCCAGTATAAGGCCTGCAGCCCCTGCCCCAGGTATACGGCCTGCAGTTCCTGCCCCCCAGTATACAGCCAGAGGTCCCTGCCCCCCAGTACATAACCTGCAGCCCCTGCCCCCAGTATACAGCCTGCAGCCCCTGCCCCCAGTATACAGCCTGCAGTCCATGCCACCCATATACAGCCAGCCCTTTGCCCCCAAGTAAATAGCTTAGAGCCCCAGCCCCCAGTATACAGCCTGCAACCCCTACCCCCAGTATATAGCCTGCAGCCCCTGCCCCCCAGTATAAAGCCTGCAGCCACTGCCCCCCATTATACAGATGGCAGCCCCTGCTCCCCAGTATAAAGCCTGCCCCCCTTCCCCCCATTATAAACTGCAGCCCCTGCCACCAGTATATTGGTTGCAGCCAATGCTCCCAGTATATTGCCTACAGCCCCTAACCCCCTTATATAGCCTGCAGTCCCTGCACCCCAGTATAAAGCCTGCAGTCCCTGCCCCCCAGTATAAAACGTGCAGCCGCTGCCCGCCAGTATATAGCCTACAGCCCCTGTCCCCCAGTATATAGCCTATAGCCCTTGCCCCCCAGTATACATCTTGCAGCACGTGCCCCCAGTATTTAGCCTGCAGCCCCTGCCACCAGTATACAGCTACCCCTTTGCCCCCAAGTAAATAGCTTGCAGACCCTGCCCCCCGGTAAACAGCCTGCAAATCCTACCCCCAGTATATAGCCTGAAGCTCCTGCCCCCAGTATATAGCCTGCCAGTCCCTGCCCCTCCCAGTACATAGCCTCCAGCCCCTGTCCCTCAGTATATAGCCTGCAGCCCCTGGCCCCCAGTATGTAGCATGCAGCCCCTGCTCTCCCACTATATATCCTGCAGCCGCTATCAGTATACAGCTTGCAACCCATGCTCCCAATATATAGCCTGCAGCCCCTTGCCCCCCCAGTATGTAGCATGCAGCCCCTGCTCTCCCACTATATATCCTGCAGCCGCTATCAGTATACAGCTTGCAACCCATGCTCCCAATATATAGCCTGCAGTCCCTACCCCCCCCCAGTATATAGCCAGTATCCCCTGCCCCCAGTATACAGCTTGCAATCCCTGCTGCCAGTATATAGCTAGTATCCCCTGCTCCCAGTATATAGCCTGAAGCCCCTGCACCTAGTTTATAGCCTGCAGCCCCTGGCCTGCAGTATATAGCCTGAGGCCCCTGCCCCCAATATATAGCCTGAAACCTCTGGCCCCAATATGTAGCCAGTATCCCCTGCCCCCAATATACAGCTTGCAACCCCTGCTCCCAGTATATAGCCTGAAGCCCCCGCCCCTAGTATATAGCTTGCAGCCCTTGCCACCCAGTATATAGCATGCAGCCCCTGCCCCCCAGTATACAGCCTGCAGCCCCTGCCCCCCCCAGTATTCAGCTTGCAACCCCTGATCTCCCACTATATACCCTGCAGCCCCTGCTCTCAGTATATATCCTGCAGCCCCTGCCCCCAGTATATAGCCTGCAGCCCCTGCCTCCCAATGTATAGCATGTAGTCCCTGCCCCCTAGTATATAGCATGCAGCCCCTGGCCCCCGTATACAGCCTACAGCCCTTTCCCCCCAGTATACAGCCTGCAGCCCCTGCCACCAGTATACAGCCAGCCCTTTGCCCGTGTATGTCCTGCAGCCCCTGCCTCCCCCCCCCCCCCAGTATATAGAGAAGATGATGTTTGTTATAGTCACTGATTTTAAAATATTTGCAGTTCTTGGCCTTGCACCAGGACTTATGCCTAATTCATGGTTTGTACTCCTGTTTTCAGGCATACAAGCTGTCACGAACCCGACTCACCGGCGTTCACACACTGGGATAACTATTCTATGGAGTCCCATAATTTAGCCCTTAAGCTCCGCCCACTTCCACAAAATGGCGTCCTTACGCTAAATTTACTCCACAGAATTTCCGCCCCAGCCAGTCCACTGCCACCACCCACGAGTTACTTATGCAAAGAAGGCCGTAGGCACCTCAACCACACAGACAATGCACCCTGATGATAACTCAGCACATGCACTCACTACTTACACGATATTACAATTATAAATTCACACAGAACATGCAATCGCTTACTACATGGACTATGCTAATAATGACCTCTGGTAACGTGATTCCCTTCAGAGACTCAGATTCTTTAAGGCTACAAGCAGAGGCTTATTAAAAAGTTTTAATTTACATAGAAATGCAGTACACTCAAAGAATTAAATTGTCAGATAAAATGAAAAAAGGATTAAAACAATACACATACAATACTTACAAACAGTTATGGAAGAGCGAAACAAAAAATTCTTGCTAGTGGAATAGGAAGAAATTCTTTGGCCCGAGGACAGGGCATAAGCATCGATCCAGCCTCCTATTGTCATAGAGTCACCCAGACTGAACACTACTATGTGGCTGCTTCATTAATTTAAGCCCAGGTGATTTTTGACCCCCACCCCTGGCTGTGATGTCACTGTGAGGGGGATTTTTCTATCCCCCTCCCATCAGTGAGCTACTTTTTGGGTCTGGGTTTTTATCAGAACCCCATAACTTTTGATTGGGAGATGGCACAATTGTGCCATGGCTTCCAACCAAACGGGCATGTTATTCCCATTAACCCCATACCAAACTCGGGGTGTCTTAGCCTAATATCAGGGGTGTTCTGCTATTGACTGCCTTCCATTGCAGCTAATGTTCTGATTTTCGGACCAGGAGTGTGTCTAGACCCCATAACTGTCCTGTGTAACTTGGGACCTATAATTATGAATTATGTCCCAGTTATGGGCAGCTATGATATTCCCCTTTGTCTGAATTTGGAGGGAAAAACATGCAGTCTGTGGCTTCTTTTCATCCCCCACTAGCTAGACTAATCTGGCCGAAAGGTGTTAATTTTACCACTTAGGAAGACTATGCTTCTCTGATCAAACATAGACTCCCTGGGGTTTTATAACCACCCTGCCAGGCTCATCTTCTGGCTGGTCTTAAACAAATGGAGCCTAATGATTTATAACAGGCAGAATGAAACACAAAGAAAGAAAAAATATATATATATATAACAGACAAACTGTGGAGTAATATTATTATCACACCTCCCTCCAGAGATATGGCATGGGATTTTGATATTCTAATCAATATCCAAAGCCATTGTCCGCCGGCTCTCCCTGCCGTGACAACCCGTCCGCATTCCCATGTTCACTGCCCTTCTTGTGTTGAATGGTAAAGTCATATTGCTGTAGGCCTAGACTCCATCTCAGCAGCTTTCCGTTATCCCCAGATACCCGGTGAAGCCAACTGAGAGGGATGTGGTCCGTTACCACGGAGAACTTTCGGCCATATAAGTAGGGCTGTAGTTTCTGAAGGGCCCACACAATGGCAAGGCATTATTTTTCTATGGTGGCATAGGCCACCTCCCTGGGTAAGAGTTTCCTGCTTAGGTATAGGATGGGGTGCTCATCTCCCTCTGGGTTGACCTGGCCGAGTACCGCACCCAAGCCATAGGCGCTGGCGTCAGTCTGGACTACGAACTTGCGGCTGAAATCTGGACTCTGTAAGACTGGAGAGCTAGTCAGAGCCAATTTCAGAGCCGCCATGGACCGCTCACAATCGGCAGTCCAGCTGACTACCTGTGGTAGTTTCTTCTTTGTGAGGTCTGTGAGGGGTTTGGCCAGTGTACTGTAGTTAGGGACGAACTTACGGTAGTACCCAGCTGTTCCTAGAAATGACATCACCTGTTTCTTCGTTTTGGGGGTAGGCCAACTTGCAATGGCCTCTACTTTCCCTGGCTCGGGCTTAAGTGTCCCCCCACCTACCAGGTGTCCTAGGTATTGCACCTCAGACATGCCTATCTGACACTTCCCAGGCTTGATGGTGAGACCGGCTTCCCGGAGGCGCTTGAGCACCTGTGACAGGTGTGTCAAGTGCTCCTCCCAAGTCTGGCTAAACACTGCAATATCATCCAGGTATGCCACAGCAAACCCTTCAGACTTACTTAGCAGTTTGTTCACCAAGCGCTGGAATGTGGCAGGGGCATTCTTCATGCCAAAGGGCATGACTTTAAACTCATATAGTCCAAAGGGGGTGATGAAGGCGGACTTTTCCTGCGCCTCCACTGTCATGGGAATCTGCCAATACCCCCTACTTAAATCCATGATGGTGATATACTGGGCGCTGGCGAGTTGATCCAAAAGCTCATCTATGCGGGGCATTGGGTAAGCGTCAAAAACTGTGATGCTGTTCAGCTTCCTGTAGTCCACACAGAAGCATGTGGTCTTGTCCTTTTTGGGGACAAGCACCACAGGTGATGCCCACGCACTTTGAGACTCTTGGATCACCCCCAGTCCCAGCATTTCCTCCACCTCCCTCTTAATGTCAGCCCTTACTTCTGTAGAAACCCGATATGCACCCTGTCTGACTGGTGGGTGTTCCCCCGTGTCTACATGATGAGAGGCTAGTTTTACCTGGTTTACCGGTGAAAATGTCAAGGTATGGGTTGAGTGTCTCTCTCAGCTGGGATTTCTGAGATCCAGACAGCTGGGCGCTGACTATTGCATCCTCAATGGACCCTCCCTCCTGTGCGGATGCCACTAAGTCAGGCAAGGCCTCCCTTTCTCCCTCCTCTGGTATACTGCAAACTGGCAGGACGCACGTATCCCTATCATGATGAGCCTTGATCATGTTGACATGAAAAACCTTGTGCTTCTTGCGAACATGGTCGATCGTGACTACATAGTTCACGTCATTTAGGCGTTGATGAATGGGATACGGGCCTTCCCACGCAGCTTGGAGTTTGTTTTGAGTAGTGGGGATCAGGACCCACACCTTCTGGCCCACCTCATACACTCTCTCCCTGGCGTTCCTGTCATACCACCGTTTCTGGTCGGCCTGGGCTTGAGTCAGGTTCTCCTGCACCATCCCTGTCAATGCCTGCAGTCTGTCCCTGAACTTCAGAACATAGTCAACTACAGAGACCTCTGGTGACCCTAATTCTCCCTCCCATGACTCCTTCATGAGATCTAGTGGGCCCCGTACCTTCCTGCCATAGAGAAGCTCAAAGGGAGAGAATCCAGTCGATGCCTGCGGTACCTCTCTGTAAGCAAATAGCAGGTGTGGTAGATAACGATCCCAGTCCTTCCCATGGGTATCCGCAAACGTCCGGAGCATCTGTTTGAGGGTCCCATTAAACCGCTCGCAGAGTCCATTGGTCTGCGGGTGATAAGGACTGGCTACCAAGTGCTGCACCTGTATTTTCTTACAGAGGCACTGCATAAGGTGAGACATAAACTGGGTCCCCTGATCTGTGAGCATCTCTCTGGGGAACCCTACACGCGAGAATATAGTGAGGAGCGCATCTGCCACCTTGTCAGCCCGGATGGATGACAATGCCACGGCCTACGGGTAACGTGTGGCATAATCCACAACCGTCAGGATGAAGCGTTTACCTGAGCTGCTGGTGACATTCACAGGGCCTACAATGTCAACAGCAATTCTCTGGAAAGGCTCCTCAACTATGGGTAAAGGGATGAGGGGTGCTCGCTGTACCTGGCCGGCCTTCCCCACCCTTTGACATACTATACAGGAACGGCAATATTCTGCCACATCATTCCCCATATTGGGCCAACAGAAATTCTGCTTGAGTCGACTTTTGGTTTTACTTATCCCCAGATGGCCTGCTAGTGGTATCTCGTGGGCAACTCTCAAAAGCTGCTCCCGGAAAGGGCGAGGTACCACCAGTTGCCTATCAAGGGATACATCCTGCTGGGGGTCAGTGTGAAGGCTCTGTCTATACAGCCTACCCTGGTCCCAATGTAATACATTCCTTGTCCCCCTCCTCAGGGATCTGACCAGCCCTCTCACGTAGCTTGTGTAGACTCTCATCTGAGTGCAGGGCGTCCAGAAACTGGCGACGCTCTGACTCTGTACTGGTTAATAGTTTAACCCTTTGACTGGTCTCAGCCACTGGTGACAGGCTGTCAGTCTGCTCCTGTTCCTCTGTAACCCGGACAGCAGGAGGTTCACGACTCAGGCAACGGTGAGCTTCCTGAAGACTCCGACTGCGAGTTACGGCGGACACGGACACACCACACTCCAGTTTTTGGCGCAGAGCTGTGGGTGTTAACATACTACCACTCTTAGCCACATTATTAACACAGTTAAACTCTACATCATTACTATGTTCACATTCATGGTCTATGGCATTAGAAGCTAGGTTAGAAACAGGTAAATGGTTACTACACATTTCAACAATATCACATGATGCATCATCGTCACAGTCTACAGTAGGCGCAGTCCCAACAATATCAGATGTTAAAGGGTTTAACTCACGTGGGGCACCAGGGATGCCAGTGTCCTCATCGGCATCCTAGCTTACATATCTAGAGACCAGACGCCCCAGGTCGGTCCCCAGTAACACATTGGTGGGAATTTTGTCCGTTACACCCACGTCTGTCATCCCTCTCCCCGCCCCCCAATCCAGGTACACCCGGGCCATGGGCAATGCAGGGGTGAGGCCTCCAACTCCAGCAACTGTAAGAGTCCGTCCTGGGATGAGATCCTCCGGCTTGACAAGTGAGGGGTGCACAAGGGTCATCTCTGCACCAGTGTCCCTCAACCCCATTGTGACATTGTCACCCACAGTAACCTCCTGTAGGTTGTCACCAACCACCCGTTTACTCCCACCCACAAACAAAACAGATGGTGAAGACAATGTTGGTTTGGTCAAAGGGGTGGTCTTCCACTTCTCAGGGCATGTAATGCTGATGTGCCCCGATCTGTTGCAAACAAAACACCTGCGTTGGTCTCCCGCTGGCTTAAATGATGAAGAAGGGGATGCCCCAGAAGCTTTGTGGGAAACTGTAGAAGAGTTAACAGGGGGCTTACCCCCCTTCCATCCTGCAGCTGCAGGTTTCCGTGCCTCGGGCACTCTGCTGGCAGCAAACACATCTGCCAGCTGGGCAGCCTTTTCCAACGATTTTGGCTCCCGTTCTCGTATGAACTGTCGCACCTCCGCTGTACAGGTGTGAATAAATTGGTCCATGGCGATCAGGTCATCCATCTCCTTTAGAGTGGTCGCACCCCATCCTCTGGACCATTGTTTCACCAGGTTTAGCAGTTTCCTGGCAAACTCGGCATAGCTATCCGTATCTGTCCGCCTGACAGTACGGAAACGCTCCCTGTATACTTCTGGAGTGAGGTTAAAACGCTGTATCAGAGCCCTTTTGATAGCCTCATAATCGTGCTCCACAGAGGCAGGTAAGGCTACAAACGCCTCCAGTGCTTTGCCTTTAAGTCCAGGGCTAAGGTATCGGGCCCATTCAGCAGGCGGCAGTTGAAATTGCCTGCAGACCCTCTCAAATCCTTGCAAAAAGACATCCAGGTCCCCATCATTCTCCAGGACAGGAAAACAATCCAGGCGGGGCCTAAAAGAAACACTGTCCATGGACTCACTCTGTGATGATGGTGAAGTTCTTTGCTGTTGTTGGAGCTGTATCTGGGCCATCTGCAGCTCATGCTCCCGCTCTGCTTGGCGTTCAGCAAACTCACGTCTACGTTCCTCAGCCGCCCTCTCTGCTCGGGCAGCTTCCAGCGCTGTTTGGCGTTCAGCAAATTCACGCTCTGCTTGTCTCTCCAGTTCTTGCATCAACAGCTGTATCCTAAGGCTAGGATCACAGTCACCGATCTGCTGGAGAATTAGAGAAAAAGAAGTGTCCATACCGCTGGCGCTGCCATGCCCAGCCGGTTGCGAGACATCTCCTATCGGTTCCTCTGAGGCTGGAGGTCCCTGGTCCGGTTCCGCAGAAGGATGGGACTGCACATCAAACGCCACCAGCGCTTGAATTACCTCCGCCATGTTCTGGCCCGTTGTTATTAGCCCTCGTAGCAGTGGTCTCACTAAGCAAACAAAAGATAGAAAAGAAAAGAGGGGGAGGGGAACTGTTTTGCACGTATGTATATTGACTGACAAGTTTTGAGTGCACTGAGTCTCTTGCTTGTGGACTGTAGTATTAGGAATACTTCAGCCCTTAAGTGAAAGGGTTAATTGCTTAAACCAAACACTTAAAGCCTTAACAGTGTAATAAAAAATTATACACTATCCCACCAATCTGTCATGAACCCGACTCACCGGCGTTCACACACTGGGATAACTACTCTATGGAGTCCCAGAATTTAGCCCTTAAGCTCCGCCCACTTCCACAAAATGGCGTCCTTACACTAAATTTACTCCACAGAATTTCCGCCCCAGCCAGTCCACTGCCACCACCCACGAGTTACTTATGCAAAGAAGGCCGTAGGCACCTCAACCACACAGACAATGCACCCTGATGATAACTCAGCACATGCACTCACTACTTACACGATATTACAATAATAAATTCACAGAGAACATGCAATCGCTTACTACATGGACTATGCTAATAATGACCTCTGGTAACGTGATTCCCTTCAGAGACTCAGATTCTTTAAGGCTACAAGCAGAGGCTTATTAAAAAGTTTTAATTTACATAGAAATGCAGTACACTCAAAGAATTAAATTGTCAGATAAAATGAAAAAAGGATTAAAACAATACACATACAATACTTACAAACAGTTATGGAAGAGCGAAACAAAAAATTCTTGCTAGTGGAATAGGAAGAAATTCTTTGGCCCGAGGACAGGGCATAAGCATCGATCCAGCCTCCTATTGTCATAGAGTCACCCAGACTGAACACTACTATGTGGCTGCCTCATTAATTTAAGCCCAGGTGATTTTTGACCCCCACCCCTGGCTGTGATGTCACTGTGAGGGGGATTTTTCTATCCCCCTCCCATCAGTGAGCTACTTTTTGGGTCTGGGTTTTTATCAGAACACCATAACTTTTGATTGGGAGATGGCACAATTGTGCCATGGCTTCCAACCAAACGGGCATGTTATTCCCATTAACCCCATACCAAACTCGGGGTGTCTTAGCCTAATATCAGGGGTGTTCTGCTATTGGCTGCCTTCCATTGCAGCTAATGTTCTGATTTTCGGACCAGGAGTGTGTCTAGACCCCATAACTGTCCTGTGTAACTTGGGACCTATAATTATGAATTATGTCCCAGTTATGGGATATGTCTGAATTTGGAGGGAAAAACATGCAGTCTGTGGCTTCTTTTCATCCCCCACTAGCTAGACTACTCTGGCCGAAAGGTGTTAATTTTACCACTTAGGAAGACTATGCTTCTCTGATCAAACATAGACTCCCTGGGGTTTTATAACCACCCTGCCAGGCGCATCTTCTGGCTGGTCTTAAACAAATGGAGCCTAATGATTTATAACAGGCAGAATGAAACACAAAGAAAGAAAAAAAATATATATAACAGACAAACTGTGGAGGAGTAATATTATTATCACACAAGCCATGATAAATCCCCCCATTGTATAAAATTTTGGTCATAAGTATATGAGAAGGACATATAGTGGATAGTTTAACCTAAAAAATAAATGTAGCCCACCATTATTCATAAAATAATTTACGTTATTAGTGGCATTTGGACCTACAAACATACAATTAAAACTTTCGGAAGCTCCCCCACAGGTCCGCTGATGCAGTCCAGCCGGCAGTGAGAGCTCCGGATGCACCGTTTCCACACAGACAATGACGTCGATAAGAAACGAAAAAGGAAGAAAGACGCAATGAGGAATGATGTAAATGCTCTTTGGAATGTCAACAGTTTAACACAAAGGAACTAGTCCGTCCAGTCAAAAGAATGAGCATCTACTAAAAATGGATCCCCCCATTTTTTTAGGGAACAGTAGCCATCAGATTTATCTGTGGATACACCATTCTCTGGACCACTTGGTGGAACACCTGTCTGTTCAAGGACCATTCGATGGGCTGACAGGATTTCGGCTCAGCCAATCCGCAGTTACATTCAATACCCCCCTGAGATGGACTGCCGAGATGTTGAGGAGATTCTGTTCCGTCCATTGCACTCCATGTACATGTTCAACAGAGGCCTGGATGCCTTTCTATAGAGAAAAAGTATCATGGGTTATGGGGATAAAACATTTATTTCATTCTTAAAGGTTGGACTTGATGGACTTTTCACAGCCTTAAATACTATGATAATTTATGCGCCGGTTGGTGTGAACAAATATGTCACTGCCAGCCAGGCTGCACAGGAGCATCGGAAAGGTGAGTACATGGGCTGACAGGATTTTGGCTCAGCCAATCCGCAGTTACATTCAATACGACCCCCAGGGTCGGCTGCTGAGACGTTGAGGACATTCCGTTCCATCCATTGCATCAACAGGGAGCACTCCTTGGCAAGGGGTTGACTCCTTGTGCCTCCTTGCTTGTTGACATAAAACAAAACTGCTAGATTAGGTATCCAAAAGTATATAACAGGGTGGTAAGGGCAGAAAATAAACAAATTTACCCCCCGTTTAAACAATTAATGATAAGCAAAAATTTGTAAATCAGAGGGGCTGGCTGGTGTGGTGTCCTATTTAGTGGTATGACTTATCCCATTATTTTTCTATGTATTATTTTTTGTGTAATTAATATTTGACAACTATACTCTGAGTGCTTAGGTATGTCCTGTTAGAATATATTTTGTATTACAGTTCCTACAAATAGTAATAAACCCCCTGCAGATTTAGCAGGTTTGATAAGAAGCAAATAAGTTAGAGCCTTCAAACATCAAACAAAAGCTGGATTTATTAACAGATGCATAAATCTTACAAACCAAAAAGTTATGTTGCTTAGTTATATTTTAATAAATTTTAAACATAAAAGTGTGGGTCAATTATTATTCAACCCCTAGGTTTAATATTTTCTGGAATAACCCTTGTTTGCAATTACAGCTAATAATCGTCTTTTATAAGACCTGATCAGGCCGGCACAGATCTCTGGAGTTATCTTGGCCCACTCCTCCATGCAGATCTTCTCCAAGTTATCTAGGTTCTTTGGGTGTCTCATGTGGAGTTTAATCTTGAGCTCCTTTCACAAGTTTTCAATTGGGTTAAGGTCAGAAGACTGACTAGGCCACTGCAACACCTTGATTTTTTCCCTCTTGAACCAGGCCTTGGTTTTCTTGGCTGTGTGCTTTGGGTCGTTGTCTTGTTGGAAGATGAAATGACGACGCATCTTAAGATCCTTGATGGAGGAGTGGAGGCCAAAATCTTGGCCAAAATCTCCAAGTAGGCCGTGCTATCCAACTCCCCATGGATGCGGACCAGATGGCCGGGCCCCTTGGCTGAGAAGCAGCCCCACAGTATGATGCCGCCACCACCATGCTTGACTGTAGGGATGGTATTCTTGGGGTCGTATGCAGTGCCATCCAGTCTCCAAACGTCACGTGTGTGGTTGGCACCAAAGATCTCGATCTTGGTCTCATAAGACCAGAGAACCTTGAACCAGTCTGTCTCAGAGTCCTCCAAGTGATCATGAGCAAACTGTAAACGAGCCTTGACATGACGCTCTGAAAGTAAAGGTACCTTACGTGCTCGTCTGGAACGGAGACCATTGCGGTGGAGTACGTTACTTATGGTATTAACTGAAACCAATGTCCCCACTGCCATCAGATCTTCCCGGAGCTTCTTCCTTATTGTCCTTGGGTTAGCCGTGACTCTTCGGACAAGCCTGGCCTCGGCATGGGAGGCAACTTTCAAAGGCTGTCCAGGCCGTGGAAGGCTAACAGTAGTTCCATAAGCCTTCCACTTCCGGATGATGCTCTCAACAGTGGAGACAGGTAGGCTCAACTCCTTGGAAAGGGTTTTGTAGCCCTTGCCAGCCTTGTGACCCTTCACGAACTTGTTTCTAATGGCCTTGGAATGTTCCTTTGTCTTTCCCATGTTAACCATGTATGAGTGCTGTTCACAAGTTTGGGGAGGGTCTTGAATAGTCAGAAAAGACTGGAAAAACAGATATTTAATCCAAACATGTGAAGCTCATTGTTCTTTGTGCCTGAACTACTTCTTAATACTTTAGGGGAACCAAACAGAATTCTGGTGGTTTGAGGGGTTGAATAATAATTGACCCATACTTTTATGTTTAAAATTTATTAAAATTTAACTGAGCAACATAACATTTTGGTTTGTAAGATTTATGCATCTGTTAATAAATCCTGCTCTTGTTTGAAGTTTGAAAGCTCTAACTTATTTACTTCTTATCAAACCTGCTAAATCTGCAGGGGGTTGAATACTACTTGTAGGGTATATTTATACTTTGGGCTAATTGATAATAAGGATTATAACACACACCATTTTAATCTAGTTTTCCCTCTTTGCCAATGGCTACATTTTAATCATGTTTGGTGAATTCATGGTTTCATAGGTTATACGGTTGAAAAAAGACACTTGTCCATCAAGTTCAACCAAGGAAGGGTAGGGATTGGAATTAAATAAAGATTTGAAGTTAAATTATGTTTTTCGGTGCAATTTTTTTGGATTTCCAAAACTGCTAGATTGTCTGAACGTATCAGGACTTCTTGATTGAAGAGAAGATTCTGAAAATGAAGAAGTGTCAAACGAACCGGGAGCTTGGTCTTGGACTGAGACCACCTCTTCTTTACCCATTGGTCCCCATCGCAGCCCCAATTTGAGCATCCGATGTGAGAACTACTGGTTCCAAGAAACAGAAGGACTTTCCCTTTAGAGGATTTCTGGATTAGCAAATTAATTCCTGGATGGCTCCAATTGGAACAGTCAAAGGTTTATCTAGAAATTGAAGGCTTCTTGACCATTGAGACAGAATGGGGAATTGTAGTTTTCTCATATGGGCCTTCGCAGAGGGAACTGTGTCTATTGTAGACATGATCATCCTGAGGACCGTCATGGATTGTTGTACATGGGTGAAGAATCAGAAACCTGACTGGTCTCTTCAAACTCATTTTGCGAGGTGGCAGGAACTAGGGAGGACTTCTCTGTGTTGACAACAATACCATGCATTTCCAGAGTTTCTAAAACTAAGGCTAGGTCTTTCTTCATCAAATCTTCCGTCATGGAAATGAGGAGCCAATTGTCCAAGTAGGGTACCACATGGGTTCCTTGGAGCCTGAGGGCTGCTGCTACCTTCGTAAATACTCTGGGGGCAGAGCTGAGACCAAACGGAAGGCAAGTGAACTGATAGAGGTGGACTGATTTGTTCTGAAGAAAACCTACCTGGAGAAACTTCCTGTGATTTTGGAGGATTGGGATATGGAGATAGGCGCCTTTGAGATCTATTGACGTCATTAAGTAACCATCTGACACCAGAGGAAGAGCTGTCCTGATTGACCCCATCTTTTTCTTCAAGACAAATTAGCCTCCAGGAACTTCCTTGCTTTGGAACTGGAAAGCCTTTTTGGTGACAAGGGACAGGTTCTAGGGCCTGTCTGGAGGAAAAGTCTTCAATTCCAGAGAGAAGCCTCTTCTTATAAGAGAGTTGACCCAGGTATCTGAGGATGGGTGTGCCCACATGTGGGCAAACCGGGAAAGCCTTCCCACTATTTAAATATACTTGGTATCATGAGACCGCTTTCTTAGAGATCTATAATAGAGATCTTCTGAGGAAATTTATGGAGGCTTAGCTTTTCGCAGCTAGTTTAACAGCGCCCACATGAGAATCACAGCGGAATTCTGTTGTGTTGATGTTTAAAAAGAGGGATTTCATCTAGGATGCCTTTTCTTGATATACTGGGGGTCATTTACTAAGGGCCCGATTCGCGTTTTCCCGACGTGTTACCCAAATATTTCCGATTTGCGCCGATTTCCTCTGAATTGCCCCAGGATTTTGGCGCACGCGATCGGATTGTGGCGCATCGGCGCTGGCATGCACGCGATGGAAATCGGGAGGCGTGGCCAAACGAAAACCTGACGGATTCGGAAAAACCCAGGCATTTAAAAAAAAAAAAAGAGCTTGCACTTACCTTCACTAGGAATAGGCCGGTGAACTTGAGTGCGTTCCGATGCTCTTCAGCGCAGCAGCGCCACCTGGTGGACGTTGAAGGAACTGCCTTAATGAATTCCGGCCGGACCTGAATCCACCACAGAGAACACGCCGCTGGATTGCGAATGGACCGGGTAAGTAAACCTGCCCCACTGTCTTGTAAGTCGCGGCTCAATTAACAGAGTAGTGGAGTCAAATCCTCAAGGCCCTAGCCACTGAAATGAAAACCAAGGCTGCCTTATATATGTTTACAGCATGGTTGTAAGAACGCCTTATAAAGGAGTCCATTTTTCTTTCAATAGGATCCTTCAGAAGTTCTGATTCTACAGCAAGAAAAACAGAGTTCAATGATAACTTCGCCAGCATAGATTGACTTTAGGCAAAGATTTCCACTCAGACATAAGGTCAGAATCTAATTTGTAGACAGAGCTAAACCTGACACCAGGATTAGGATTCTTGTTCCTGTATGATAGGTGACTTTGTGGAACTTTCTCTCATCTCCCTACTGCATCTCTGTAGCTCTGCCACAGTGATCTTGGGGTTCTTCTTTACCGCTCTCACCAAGGCTCTTTTCCCACAATTGCTTTGGCTGGATGACCAAGTCGAGGAAGAGTTGTTGTCATCTCAGACTTCTTCCATTTAAAGGGCATTTGCCAGCAGGATAAAGGACTGTATAAAAATGAGCGTGGTGGGCTCCAGGCTCCATAGGTGTTAATGGAGCGAGAAGCTCCTCAGGCTTATTTGGATATAGTATTGCATCCTGTAGATGTCCTTTAAGGATAATTGAGCCCACTGTGCTCGTAGGAACCTTGAGTGCTGTAGAAAGTCTTTTGTAACCTAAAGAACTGCTCACTGGGCAGTTCTTTAGACCTCATAATTCTCATGTGCTCTGAAATGCACATCTGAGCTGTGAGGTCTTATATAGACAGGTCTGTGCCTTTCCTAATCAAGTCCAATAAGTTTAATTACTCAAATGTCAACAAGGTCAAGTTGACATTACTCAAAAGATCAAGTTCTAAGCTGTATAATAAGCTAAACACATGTAAAAAGCTATATGAATTACGAAAATGCATGTGCCATTTAGCAAAACTGAAAAATCTTTATTAATTCATATGTACAAATATTTACACCAGGCAAAGACAAAAGTAAAATGCTGTTATAAGGCAAAATAAATTAATTAATTAATAAATGCTGACTGCATTGCTCAAACAGGATAATGATCATGGCACATTATTGGTTACATTTAGTGTGTGGGATAGGTCTGTGTAGGAGGGTTGTTTGGTTGGCTCCACCCTGTGCCAAAATCTCTCCTTCAGGTCTTTTTAAGGAATTCTCTTTTATTTTTAATAGCTTTTT
This sequence comes from Engystomops pustulosus, assembly GCF_040894005.1. Taxonomy (NCBI): domain Eukaryota; kingdom Metazoa; phylum Chordata; class Amphibia; order Anura; family Leptodactylidae; genus Engystomops; species Engystomops pustulosus. Next base: position 293,586,181 of record NC_092411.1, on the reverse strand, counting down.
TTGGCTTTGTCTGATGTAAATATTTGTACATATTAACTGGTTCGCGACCGCCCGCCGTGTATTCACGGTGGCGGTCGGGTCCCGCTGCATGGAGAGGGCTCACGGGCTGAGCCCTCTCCATAGCCGATAAGTCTTTGCTCCATATTGCAGCAAAGACTTACTGGTAACACCCGCGATCAGTGCTAGCACCGATCGCGGGTCTTATCACAGCGATGGCTGCCGGCAGCCTCAAAAAGATAGCGGCGCATGGGCGCCGCCATCTTGCCTGGGATCGCTGCTCCCCGTGACGTCATCGGGGAGAGGCGATCCGTCTCCATGGTAGCCTCGCGTCTTCCGAAGACCCGAGGCTATTTCGTTTTAACCCCTTCATTACAATGTGCTGATAGCACATTGTAATGAAAAGGAGGAAAATCCCCATGATATGATAGGATCGATCAGACAACCTACGGTTAAAGTACCCTAGGGATTCTGAAAAATAGTAAAAAGAAAAATAAAAAGTAAAAAAAAAAAATATATAATAAAAAAACCTAAAAATTCAAATCAACCACCATTTCCTAGAACTGACATAAATATAAATAAACAGTAAAAATCATAAACACATTTGGTATTGACTCGTCCAAAAATGCCCAATCTATCAAAATATATTAACGTTTTTTCAATGCGTTTTACCCCGCAACGGAAAATAGCGCCCAAATTCAAAAATGGCACTTTTTTGCCTTTTTGAAAAATATAAAAAAAATCTATAAAAAGTGATCAAAAGGTCGTACAGTCCTAAAAATGATATCATTGAAAATATTATCAAATTTCACAAAAAAAAATTACACCACCCACAGCTCCATACACCAAAGTATAAAAAAGTTATTAGCGCCAGAATTTGGCAAAATCAAAAAAATAATTTTTGTACAGGAGGTTTTAATTTTTGTAAATGTATGAAAACATTATAAAACCTTTACAAATTTGTTATCACCTTAAAGTAGACATGTCATTTGGGGGCGCTCAGTGAAAAACGTAATATCCAAGCCCACAAGAAAATGGCGCGAATGCGTTTTTCACCATTTTCACTGAATTTGGAATTTTTTTTCCTGCTTCCCAGTACATGGCATGGAATATTTAATACCATCACTATGAAGTGCAATTTGTTACGCAAAAAACAGGCCGTCACACGTGTAAAATTACGTGTAAAATTTAAAAAAAAGTTATAGATTTTTGAAGGTGGGGAGTGAAAAATGGACATGAAAAAACAGGAAAGGGCCCAGGTCCTTAACCGGTTAATTAATAAAGATTTTTTAGTTTTGCTAAATGGCCCATCCTTTTTCTGTATTTCAATCAGTTTAATTAAGCACAGCTGGACTCCAATGAAGGAGTAGGACCATTTCAAGGAGGATCAGTAGTAAATGGACCGGATGTAAGTTACATATGACTGTCACAGCTAAGGGGATGAACATGTCAGTACCTGTCCAGCAACCGCGCAACCACAACCAGGCTTGGCGCTAGCTGTCAGACTTAGTAAGTGGTGGTGAACTCACCCTGTGAAGTCCCTGCCAGATAAGGCCCTGTCTAAAGCAGATGACCTGCCCTGGTAAGGGCGAACCCACTCTCAGGAACCTAACTGACGGACCCTGAGCGACCCTACAAGATGACAGGGAAAACTTACTTCGTCTGGCAGCTGCTGGATGGTGGAGCGGACAGGTAACCGGAGTATAGGTCTAACCAGGTATAGACCAGTGTTCACATTGGTACACAGAAACCGACACAAGACTGACACAGGAAGGTGGGGTCACACTAGGAAATAAACGATACTGAGGGACAAACAACAGATATAGACATACAAGCGGAGTCAAACTAACTGTGTCAAAACCACAAAGGCGGCAAAGGTATAGATCCGTATAGAAAATAGAATGGTCAATAGGAAAAGCAGAAGTCAATACATCGAATAGCAAGAACCGCAAGAGCACTAGATACACAGATAAGACTGAATAACAAGCAGCCAATGAAGGGCTGGGCATATATAAGGCATTAATGGACACTACCTCCAGCACTGACTGGCTCAGCTGTCCATCACTCAAACCGCAGCTGCAGATAAAACGAGTAGAAAGATACACCCAGCTTTCCCAGGATCAGAAATTCAGCTGTCAATCACAAGCAGCAATGGGTGTGGTTTTCCAGCAAGAAGCCTGAAACCTGATCCCATTAGAACAATTTGCGAGTTCTGACAGAACACTTATAACTAGAGATGGGCGAATTTAGCAAAATTCGATTTGACCAGTTTCGCCAAATTTTTCTAAAGAATGTGATCCGACCCGAATCGAATCATGATGAATCACGTTAAAAAAGCAGGCATTTCCTGGCTGAACAGAGCCTGTAGGATGTTGTATAACATTGTGCCATGCTTAAATATGCATAGAGAGCGTAGTTTTGTCTTCAAACAATGCTGTGTTTTAGTATGACACGCACATGACACTCTTCAATTCCATGGGCACTTACAGAAGTTCTGATTCTACAGAAGGAAAAACAGAGTTCAATGATAACTTCACCAGCATAGATTGACTTTAGGCAAAGATTTCCAGTCAGACATAAGGTCAGGATCTAGTTTGTAAACAGAGCTAAACCTGACCCAAGGATTAGGATTCTTGTTCCTGTATGATAGGAGACTTTGTGGAGCTTTCTCTTATCTCCCTACTCTTCAATTCCATGGGCACTTACAGAGGCCAACTAGACCAAATAAGTGAAGGTAACGTCTGTTACCTTCGACTGACCGGAGGGCCAAGATACCACTATAACATCAAAGAGTGCACTCTTTTTTACTCTGACATCAGATGATTCCATAGATGACAAAATAACCTGTTCTGTTAAACGCAGATACATGCAGAACCCCAAAAAGAGTAGGGAGGGTGTCGGAAGTAATTTTGCCCTTCTTTTCATCCGTCAGTGTCCGCTTTCAATCGCTCAATAATACATCAGTATTGCTAAAGCCAAAAACAAACAGGAGTTTGACAGATCTGACAGATGAAATGAAGGAGAAACCAAACATGGTGGCAACATCATAAAGTGGTGGAGGGTGAAAACAGTATTATGGAAAACACAGGGTGTTCCATGGAGACAGCGGTCAGTTGGCAGCCGCATGAGTAGGCTGCAGAGTGGCACAATGACAAATTCTTGAGCTGGCGGCAACATGGTAGGCCACAGTGTGGCACTATGACAAAGTGTGGACTTGGAAGCAGCAGGAGGTCAGAGAGTGCACAATTACAAATTCTGAAGGTGGCAGCAACATGGTAGGCCACAAAAGTAAGCAGCAGCATGAGGTCAGAGAGTGACACAATGACAAATTCTGGAGGTGGCAGCAGCAGCAGTGACATGAGGTCGGAGAGTGGCACAATAACATATTCTAGAGGTGGCAGCAGCAGCATAAGGTCAGAGAGTGGCACAATGACAAAATATGGAGGTGCACAATTGGCACCAACATGGTAGGCCACAGAGTGGCACAATGACAAAGTGTCAGTGGCAGCAGCAGTAGCATGAGGTCAGAAAGTGGCACAATGACAAAGTGTGGAGGCAGCAGCATTAGGTCAGAGAGTGGCACAATGACAAACGCTGGAGCTAGAAGCAGCATGAGGTCAGAGAGTGGCACAATGACAAACGCTGGAGCTAGAAGCAGCATGAGGTCAGAGAGTGGCACAAACACAAATTCTGGATCTGGCAGCAACAGGGAAGGCCACAGTGTGGCACAATGGCAAAGTGTGCAGGTGGCTGCAACCTGATAGGCCACAAAGTGGCACAATGACAAAGTGTGGAGGTGGCAGCAGCAGCATGAAGACAGAGAGTGGCACAATGACAAATTCAAGAAGCGGCAGCAGCATGAGGTCAGAGAGTGGCACAATCCTCCTCTACCTGGGGTGGTAGAGTGCTGTCCAAGTAGGCCACCACCTGCTGGTGAAGGGTCTGCTCCATGTCCTTCTGCTGGTGGCGGTTACCCTCCTCACTAGTTTGGTGAAGGAAGGACTGCTCATTAAGGACTCCATACTTAAGATGCCGCTGATGGAGCTGCTACTGCTCCTACCCCTTTTTTGACCGGTAGTGAGGGTCCAAGAGGCTGGAGAGCTAAAAGTCATTCCTATGCCAGATGTTGACTATTCGACTGTCACTAGTTAGGCAAAGCAGCATGCTGCGGGCCATCTGCGTAAGGGACTCTGAGGGAATCCCGGCCTCCATCTCCACACTATACTTCCGCGGTGCTTCTGGCTCATCTGCCTCGTCTTCTACTTCTTCCAGATGCTCCTGCTCCTTCTCTACTGTCACCTGATTAGAAAAACTCCTAATTTCACCAGACTCTGCTTGTGGTCCAATGTCCTCCTCCTCCTCCAGTTCAGCCTCCCACTGCACTCATGTGGCCATGAGATGTAGTCGCCACTTCTCCAGTGCCCTGACCAGATAGATTTTGCATCATCAGTTCCAGGACATGAAGCAGTGAAATGACGCTACTCATATTGTAGTCCTGGTGACTGACTAACAATGTGGCATCATCAAGGGGCCTGAGCAAACGGCAGATGTCACGCATGAGCTGTCAGTGTCTGACATCAAAGTTACACATCATCATCAAAAAATCATTAATGGCTTTTCTCTGTTTATACAGGCGGTATAACATATGGAGGCTGGAATTACAACGGGTGGAAACATCGTATATCAGCCGCTCTACTGCTGCAACTCGAGGAGGGTGTGCTTGGCTTTGTAAGAATGGCTCAAGTGTATGCACAGTTTCCTGGTCATTTTTAGAATTTCTTGCAGATGGGTGGAAGACTTCAGGAACCTGTTGACAACCAGATTTAACACGTGCGTCATGCAGGGAGCATGGACCATGATGTGAAATGATAGAGCAGCACTTACACTTGTGGAGGCTGAGGTGTTGGTAAAGAAGGAGGAGGCGAACATTGGCGCAGGAGCAGCAGTTTGAGAACGTGGAGGAGAAACCGGCATCTTTTGTTCAAGTTATTGGTGTCTGGGCACATTCACCCTGTGGGCCATAAAGGACATGTCCTGGCCCTGACCGTAGTTGCAGCTCCACACGTCTGCGCTGAGATGCACATTGGAGGAAAACCATAAGCTCCAGGACTGGCCCACCTTTTGTTCTACATATTCGTGAAGGGCTGGTACTGCCTTTTTGGAAAAGAAATTGCAGCTTGGTACTCTCCACCTTGGTTCAGCACAAGCCATTAGTTCTCTGAAGGGAGCAGAGTCCACGACTGGGAAAGGGGGGGGGGGGGGGCTGCAGTATCAACACCTTGGACAGGAGCAACGTCAGCTGCTGCACCTTAGAATGGCTGGACGCATACAGTTATCTCTTTGTAATCGCCTCCTTTGATGACTGCTGGCGCCAGGCGTAGCGAGAAGCAAGAGCATCTGGACCAGAAGATAATGTCAAAGACAAACAGCTCCCTTCAGCAGAGGCACTAAAGCCTTGACTGGCTGAAATAGCATGTACAGTGTTGGCCAAAAGTTAATTTTTACAAAGTCTACTGCATCAGGTTTTATAATGGCAATTTGCATATGCTCCAGAATGTTATAGAGTGATCAGCTTAACAGCAATTAATTGCAAAGTCAATATTTGCCTAGAAAATGAACTTTTTCCCCCAAAACACATTTCAACTTCATTGCAGGTCTGCCTTAAACCCTTAATGACATCCCTATCGGGATTCTACGGGTGTCATTAAGGGTACTTCTTCTGACGCGACACATTTCTACGGCGGCCAGTCAGAAGAAGATTTCGGGACATCGGGTTAGGTTTGTGATATCACAGCCCAGAATCGGCACAAACACCCGGGCTCGGAAAAACTCTGATCCCGGGTATTTAACCCCTTATAGCATGACCACTGCGTGTAAGTGTCCCGTGGATCGCCCCGTCCCCCACCCCCCGTTTGCTTACCGGGGGGATCCGTTCCCTCCTGTCGTGGCCCCAGGGTTTGGCAAGTGCCCCGAGACCGTCGGCTTCTCTCTCCGCTGGGTTCCGCCTCTTGGCATGCAGCATGCTTGGTTACTTACACTATACACTGCAAGTGTATTGCAGTGTAAAGGCTTGAACAAGTGATCGGATGAACGCTTTTTCAAGCCAAGAAGTAGAAAATAACTTAGCGCTCAGTGGCAGATATATCCGCCACAAAGCTGATGCTGGCTCAGCTCTGGATCGGAGCCGAACCAGCATCGGGGGGGCCTTTTTGGGGGGCGCCGATTGCCGCTATGGAAGTGCTGGCACAGTGCCAACCAATGCAAGTGCATAGGCTGACACTGCTGATACCCTGCAATCAATAAAAATGCCCATAAGCCCCATAACATATAAAGAGTCATTTAACCCAAAAAAGTCTAAATCATAACAAAAACCCCACATATATAGTATCACGCGTCTGTAACAACCCGTAGAATAAAAATCATTATTGAACCCGTACAATGAACGCCGTTAAAAAAAGCTGTTGAAAACCCACCAAAAATTATCAATTTTACCTATTAAATCTTACAAAAAATGCCATCAAAAGTGATCAAAAAAACATATGTACTCCAGAATGATATTGCTGCAAAGTACAACATGTCCCGCAAAAAACAAGCCATCAAACAGCTCCGTAGCCAAAAACGTAAAAAAAATGTTATGCCACTTGGAAGACGGCAATGCAAAAATGATAGATTTTTCCCCACATTACGGTTTTATTTGACAAATTTAGTAAAACATAGGAAAATATATTCAAGTCTGGTATCCCCGGAATCGTATCGACCCATAGAATGAAGATAACATGATTGTTAGGCTAAACGGTGAACACAAAAAAAAAAAGTCAAAAATCCAGTACAGAATTGATGCTTTTCTACTCCTGCCCTCAAAAATGAGTTCCTATATTTTCAACAATAGGTGATACCAACCCCAAAATGCCAAAACTGGAAAAAGCATCTAATCCCACAAAAAAAATGCTGTCACATGTCATGGCCCCAATAACTAAAAAGCAAAAATTTTATAGCCTACAAAATTGGCAAATGAGTAAACTAAAATCCTGGCAGCTGCAGGGCGCTCCTTTCCTTCTGTGCCTCGATGTGCGCTCATAACACAAGTAACGGCCGCATGTGGGGGGTCTCTGTACTCGGGAGAAATTGCAGAACAAATTAAATGGTGGGTTTTCTATTTTTATCTTTTGGAAATGTGTAAATTTTAGGGCTAAATGAATGTATAACCGGCACAATTTGACCATTCTAAATTTCACCTCCATTTTGATTCAATTACTATGAAGATCTCAAGGGGTTAACGATCTTTCTAAAAGCTGTTTCAGATAGTTTGAGGGGTGAAGATTTGAAAATGGGTTGATTATATAGGGGGGTTTTGATGCTAAATATGTAAAATTGCATTCAAAACAGTATTTATCCGCAAAAGAGTAAATTCTGAAAATACAGAAAATCGCTATTCGATTTGTAAGTCACGCGACATCAAAATAAATTATCCAGACATTTCAAAGATTATGAAAATGTAAAGAAGACAAATGGGAAATGTTTTTCAGCTGTTTATTTAGGTGGTAAATCTATCTAACTGAAAATTTAATGATTTCGGATTTCAAAAAAGGGAAATTTTTTTAAAAATGTATTATTTTTTCTTTTTTTGGTAAATAAACGCAAAGCTTATCAGCCAACATTTACCAATAAAATGAAGTACTGCATGTGGGGAAAAAACAAACAAACAATCTCAGAATCGCTTTGATAAGTAACAGTGTTCAAAAGTTATAACCATATAAATTGATGCAAGTCAGAATCCAAAAAATGGGGCTGAGCCTTAAGCTGTAAAATGGCTGCGTCCGTAAGGGGTTAAATAAAATAAAAGTCCCATAATCTCCCCAGTTACACATGAAATGCAAATAAAGTATATAAAACACAAAAAACTTACATATTTGGTAGTACCATGTCCATATTAATCTGTACAATAAATCTTAATCAATATTGAACCCGCTTGGTGAACGATGTAAAAAAAAAGAAAACAAAAAACTTCCCGTAATATACGATTTTTCATCAAACACCATCACAAAAAATTTTCTAAAATAGTGATCAAAAAAAGTTATGTTCCCTAATACGATACAACTGAGAAGAACAGCTCTTTTCACAACAAATAAGCCCTCAACCAGATCTGAAAACAGGAAAATACAGAGGTTATGGCTAGAGATGAGCGAGCACTAAAATGCTCGGGTACTCGTTATTCGAGACGAACTTTTCCCGATGCTCGAGTGCTCGTCTCGAATAACGAACCCCATTGAAGTCAATGGGAGACTCGAGCATTTTTCAAGGGGACCAAGGCTCTGCACAGGGAAGCTTGGCCAAACACCTGGGAACCTCAGAAAAGGATGGAAACACCACGGAAATGGACAGGAAACAGCAGGGGCAGCATGCATGGATGCCTCTGAGGCTGCTGAATCGCACCATTATGCCAAAATTATGGGCAACAGCATGGCCATGACAGAGTGACCGAATGAGGCTAGATAGCATCTAAAACATCCAATAAATGACCCTGACACTATAGGGGACGGCATGCAGAGGCAGCGGCAGCAGTGGCAGGCTAGAGAGTCTCATGGCGACATACCCTAAATGGACTCAGGTTTCACCAAAGGAGGTGAAATGATTTCCTATGTGAACAAAAGGTTGACGGTATATTTAGTCGATAACACAGCATGGTGTCGACATAGTGACCAAGTTCCATAACGTATCTGGTGAAACACCCGAAAAATGAGCCTGACACAGCTCTTTTGATAAGGGGACGACATGTGGAGGCAGCCATGGAGACGACTCCCATGATTAAGAGCGACAGTATGGGGCATCCAAATTGCGCTGCTATGATTGCAACTTCAGGTCTCCAGCATGGCGGCGACAGATGGGCCGCGTTCCACTATGTATCTGGCGAAACACCTGAAAATTCTGCCTGACATAGCTCGTTTGATAAGGGGACGATGTATGGAGGCAGTGAACTAGTAGTAGATTAAAGGTGCTGCAGTTAAAACTATGTTAGTTGGATCTTGAGATGGAGTTGGCGCTCCGCTGCCAGGCGAGCTTTCGCCAATCCAAGCCCCTGTCTCTAGACTACTCCCCAAACAGCACTTCTAAGAACCTTTTGTATAAGATCAAGTGTAGTAGCGTTCTTATAAGTTTAGGATATGGCGGGTGAGGGGAATGTAAACAGATGCGCAAGAAGCGCTGAAATAATATTGGTAAATGATAAAAGTTTGCCAGTATATTTTGTGGATTACACAGCAGGGTGGCGACAAAGTTAACAAGTTTGATGTGGAATCCATGAAAACAACCCAAAATTCTGCCTGACACAGTTCGTTTGATAAGGAGACCATGTATGGAGGCAGCTATATGGACGGACTTTTGGAGGCAGCTATGGCGATGACGTGTGGAGGTAGCAATGGAGACAACGTGTGGAGCCAGCTAAAAAGACGACATGTGGAGGCTGCTATGGAAACAATTTAATTTGGATAGTGCCTGTATGTGGCAGTCCAAAAAAGTTTTCAAACCAGAGGAGCAGGTAGGTGGTCCTCCAGAAAAATTAAATAAATTGAGTGCCTGTATGTGGCAGTCCAAAAAAGTTTTCAAACCAGAGGAGCAGGTAGGTGGCCCTCCAGAAAAATTAAATACATAGAGTACTACAGCTAGAGCCAGTTGGCCCTGGCAAAAAATAGCCAGTTTCCTATGCTTTAGTGTACAAAAAGGAGGAGAAGGAGGACAATGAGGAGGAGGAGTGCATACATTATTCAGGTTGAGCTTCTTTCACCTGTTGGAGAATGAAAATCCGGAGAAATCCAGGCTTTATTCATCTTGATAAGCGTCAGCCTGTCAGCGCTGTCAGTCGACAGGCGTGTACGCTTATCGGTGATGATGCCACCAGCTGAACTGAAAACCCGCTCGGACAACACGCTAGCGGCAGGGCAGGCAAGAACCTCCAAGGCGTACAGCGCCAGTTCGTGCCACATGTCCAGCTTTGAAACCCAGTAGTTGTAGGGAGCTGTGTGATCATTTAGGACGATGGTATGGTCAGCTACGTATGTATAGGAATATAACTACTATAATACTGCCCCCTATGTGCAAGAATATAACTACTATAATACTGCCCCCTATGTACAAGAATATAACTACTATAATATTGCCCCCTATGTACAAGAATATAACTACTACAATACTACATATTTACACAGAAGTGAACATGGAAAAAAAAAATCAGTATTTATCATATACAGCTACAGAAAACACAGGAGATCTTCACCTATTGCAACCAGTGATGTCTCCTCCGATTGTACTCGTTCCTCATCTTCTCCATTAGTTCCACTATCACCTTGTCTCTTCCTCCAGGTACACAGCTTTCCTGCAGAGTTTACCACACAGACGTCTTATGTTCTGCACTTTCCCATTGTCCCTTCTTCTGCTACCACCAATACTGTGCCCCAAATACTGTAATAGAGCCCCCTACAGTATTAGTACCACACAAATAGTGCCCCATAATGTAACACACTGTAATGGTAAGGGTAATTTATTTCTTCTTTCTCTCCTACCCCAGACATAGAATGAATGGCCCCAGCCTACCCCAGACATATAATAAATGCCCCCTGCCTACCCCAGACATAGAATGAATGCCCCTGCCTACCCCAGACATAGAATGAATGGCCCCAGCCTATCCCAGCCACAGAATGAATGGCCCCAGCCTACCCCAGACATAGAATGAATGGCCCCTGGCCACCCCAGACATAGAATTAATGGCCCCTGCCCAAACCAGACATAGAATGAATGCCCCCTGCCTGCCCCAGATATACAATAATGCCCCCACCATATAATTAATGCTCCCTGCCCGCCCCAGAGATATAATTAATGCCACTGCCAGCCCCAGATATACAATAATGCCCCCCAGACACATAAATAATGCCCCCTGCCAGCCCCAGATATAGAATAATGCCTCCCGCCATATAAATAATGCCCCCTGCCATATAAATTATGCCCCCTGCCAGCCCCAGATATAGAATAATGCCTCCTGCCATATAATTAATGCCCCCTGCAAGCCCCAGATACAGAATAATGTACCCCCCTGCCACAGACACATAAATAATGCCCCCTGCCAGCCCCAGATATATGAAGGGGAGCATTCTATAATTAATGCCCCCTGCGGGCCCCAGATACAGAATAATGCCCCCCCCCCCTGCCCCAGACACATAAATAATGCCCCCCGCCAGCCCCAGATATAGATTGCCCCCCGTCATATAATTAATGCCCCCTGCGGGCCCCAGATACAGAATAATGCCCCCCCCCCCTGCTCCAGACATGTAATTAATGTCCCCCTTTCTATAATTTAAAAAAAAAACACATAATACTCACCTCTTTGGCGCAGGTTTCTTCCGGTCCTCGGTGGCTTGGTGTAGAGGCGCGGGATAGTGACGTCACTGCTACGCGCCTCCACACCAAGCCGCGGAGCTGCAGGGATGGCCGGACAGCTGACGTCTGGTAGGTGTCAGCCTCCTCCACGCTACACAGGTCGCGCAATGACGTTGATTGTGCGACCTGTGTAGCTGCCTGTATACACAGACGCAGAAGCAGCGGTGCTGCGCTGCGTCTGTGTACTGATTAATAGTACCTGCATCGAACGATCGTACGATGCAGGTACTATACATTAAATCAAAAATTGTAAGGAGGGAGTGCGGACGGCCCGGATCAGCTCCGGACCAGCCCGCCGGGAAAATTCCCGGTGGGTACAATGGCCAGTCCGCCCCTGGGTGTGGGTGCTGATGAGGACAGGACTGGAGATCCATCTGTCATGATTAAGAATCAAACCACTGGACACTTTAAAAGGAGGATGGTGCTTGGCATCATTGTTTCTTTTCTGTTAACCATGGTTATCTCTAAAAAAACAAGTGCAGTCACGATTGCACTGCACAAAACTGGCCTAACAGGGAAGAGTATCGCAGCTAGAAAGATTGCACCTCAGTCAACAATCTATCGCATCATCAAGGAATTCATGGAGAGAGGTTCCATTGTTGCCAAAAAGGCTCCAGGGCGCCCAAGAAGGACCAGCAAGTGCCAGGACTGTCTCTTACAAGTTTTTCAGCTTAGGGATCGGGCTACCAGCAGTGCAGAGGTTGCTCAGGATTGACAGCAGGCAGGTGTGAGTGCATCTGCATGCACTGTGAGGCAGAGACTCTTGGAGCAAGGCCTGGTGTCCAGGAGGGCAGCAAAGAAACCACTTCCCTCCAGAAAAAAACATCAGGGACAGACTGATATTCTGCAAAAGGTATAGGGGGTGGACTGCTGAGGACTGGGGGAAAGTCATTTTCTCTGATGAATCCCCATTCTGATTGTTTGGAACATCTGGAAAACAGCTTGTTCGGAGAAGACAAGGTGAGCGATACCACCAGTCTTGTCTTATGACAACTGTAAAGCATCCTGCAACCAGCACTCTCACAGTCTTGCCTAAAAACACATCCATGAATAAAGAATGGGACCAGAATGTCCTCCAAGAGCAACTTCTCCCAACCGTCCAAGAGCAGTTTGGTGATCAACAATGCCTTTTCCAGCATGATGGAGCACCTTGCCATAAAGCAAAGGTCATAACTAAATGGCTAAGGGAACAAAACCTTGGCATTTAGGGATGCCTGTCAATCTGTGGAATAGCCTGCCTCAGGCGCTGGTCACAGCAGGGACAGCGGAGAGCTTCAAGAAGGGTCTAGATGCCTTTTTACACCTAAATAACATTGATTGTTATGTTATATAGAATTGTTTCCCCTAAATCCCTTCCTCATCCAATCCCTTCCCTTCCTTGGTTGAACTTGATGGACAAGTGTCTTTTTTCAACCGTATAAACTATGAAACTATGAAAACATAGAGATTTTTGGTCCATGGCCTGGAAACTCCCCAGATCTTAATCCCATTGAGAACTTGTGGTCAATCATCAAGAGACGGGTAGACAAACAAAAACCAACAAATTGTGACAAAATGCAAGCATTGATTGTGCGAGAATGGACGGCTATCAGTCAGGATTTGGTCCAGAAGTTGTTTGAGAGCTGCCAGGGAGAAATGCAGAGGTCCTGAAGAAGAAGGGTCAACACTGCAAATATTGACTTGCTGCAGTAACTCCTTCTAACTGTCAATAAAAGCTTTTGTTACTCATAATATGATTGCACTTGTGTTTCTGTATGTGATAAAAACATGTGACAAACCAGAGGGCAACAGATCATGTGAAAATAGAAGACTTGTGTCATTCTCAAAACTTATGGCCATGACTGTATGCCACAAGGTGCTGCAGCTGTTGCTGCCGCTGCAGGATGGACCACCACATCTTAGCCACGTTTCTCCCAGGCCATTGGATGGTGACGACGTTAGCTCTCTGACCACAGATTCTATATATACACACACTTGGCTCCTCTGATATCTTAACAAACAACTGTCACACCACCAAGTTGGTGATTTTACTACTAATGCCGCTGCCTTGCTGAGCCCCTGTGCCACTGCTTACTTGGACCTGCGAAGTGCATTCTGTACCTGCGGCCGATTGGCTTCCGTCCTCGCACTACTGCCACCCTGCTGACTCACGGCCACAGTAGCAAATTGCTACCTGCTTTGCTGCCTGATACGCAAGCTGACACTCTCTTCTCCCAACATGATGATGATACCCTTGCTTCACCCAGCTCCCAAATGCAATCGGCTACATCATCATCGATTTGTGTTTCCCTGTCACTGCTATTCCCCTCAACGGTCTCAGTATGCACAGCCTGATTACTTGCAAGTGCAACATAACCTCCCGTGCCACTCTCCACATCTTTACTTTCCCGCCTACTGCTTGAAGCAGCGGATAGCTGCCCCACCTCTTCACTGCCAATCAGCTGCTGACTCTCCTCAAAGACTTCATACTCACTGTATATTGGCACTGAGCCCAGACCACCTAGTAGATCTCTGGCTGTTGGAAATGAACAGGACAGAGGGTGGTTGAGGACAGGTGAGGGCTGCTGACCTGCTCCTGGGCCATGCCAACTAAGTGTTGTATCTGACAAACCTACGGACTCTAGGCTGGGGTCATCAGATGTTATTTGTGAGGAAGTGGATGACCACTGCTGTGATGTCCCCTTACTGTGCTACAACCTCTGCCTGCCCCTCCTGCCACCTTTCTGCCTGACAAGGTGGTTAGTCAACGTAGTCAACGTGTGGATTTGACATGTATTTATTGCTCTCAACTTTAGCAACAAAAAAAAAAAAATTTAAATTTGATACAGATACCCCAAAACGGACACTGTGGAATTGGAGCAAAAATCACTCCACAAACTATGTGGAGTTGACTCGTATTTCTTGCTGTCAACTTTAGCAACAAAAGACTATTGAATTTTGAGGTATACAAATACCCAAAAACGGACACCCTGGAATTGGAGGAAAAGTCACTCCAGCAACTACGTGGATTTTACACAGAGTTGTTGCTAGTAACTTCAGCAACAAAACAGAACTGCAATTCCGTTATACAGATCTCCCAAAACGGACACCCTGGGATTGAAGCAGAAGTCACTACAGAAACTATGTGGATTTTACACAGATTTCTTCCTATTCACTTCAGCAACAAAAAAGTACTGCAATTTGGTGTATGCAAATCCCCTGAGACAGACACCCTGGAATTGGAGCAGAAATCGCTACAGCACAGTACAGTACAAGCAGCTAGACACTACAGACAGAACTGAGAAATGCCGAGATTGAAAATGGCCATCTGTTTTTATAGGGCTGTGACATCACATAAGCCTGTCACTCGCTGATTGGCTTAAGGGTCTGTACATGTCATCAAGGGTGTTCCTTTCTTCTTCCTAGAGTTCTGTGCCCCATGTAAAACGCAGTGCTCGCACCCACTTTGATAATAAAGGAGTAAAGAAAAAACTTTGTTCCCACAAATCACCGTAATCTTCAGATATGTGACGTATCTAATTTTCCCTGAAATTCGGACTAAAACTTCTTTAGAATTGTTTCACCCATCTCTACTTATGACCATATGATATTTCCGTTTTTCTTGCTTAATAAATTTGTGAAAATGTCTAAATTTCATTTTTAGATATTTAGATTGAGTGCAGAATGTACATCAATGAGCAGCAAAAGAACTTGAACTTACCAATTGGCTGCAATGAAACAAAGAGTGAACAATTTAAAGGGGTCTGAATACTTTCCATACCCACTGTAACTATGTGAACATATCTTACTCTAACCATGTTATTGTTTTGTAAGGATTCAGACGAGTAAACTTCATACTGACATTCAGAATACCAAGTCTCCATCCCCTGATGTCCCCCTGGCCAATCACAGCCGTGGTTGGTTGTTTGGGGTGCTTGCCGAACAGCCAATACGGGAATATACCTGGGATTGGGAAGAACACAGCCAAAAGCCAAACCTAAAGCTACACTTTGGGTCCACTCTACCAGTGACCAAAACAGTATCCACCATAATTATAGAACAAAGATTTCTTACTGTAAAAGCACCAGAGAGAGTAGAATCTCTTCCATATGGTGGGTAAATCATTGAACAAGTGGTAGATTATTGGTTCCAAGCATGATTATCCATTTACAATTTCAGAAAAAATTCTAATTTCCATAATGTTTTTACATTTCATAAATAGTACAGATAAAATATACAACATTTAGAAATTTATTTTATAATAAAAAAGTAGTTTTCTCACTTTTTTCCTTCCCCTGTCCCTGCACTGATCAGTTTTGTACTCAAGTGTAATCACAGATTGATCACCTTACTGCTCCATCATATTGAGGTCTATGGAGAGATGGGAGTGAGTGTATTTTGTCTTTCCACAGAGCTGGATTATCAGGAAAGTTTTGATCACCATATAAGAGTCTAGAAGGAACGTGTCCCCTAACATGAGGCAACTGACCAGATGTCACCATATTATTACTGTCCTATCAATAATGTAACTATGAGAACATGACTTACTTTGTACATGATAATTTCTTGTAAGGATCCCGAAGATTAATTTCATCCATAAATACACAACACTGAGATACCAATGCCCCGATGATGATGTCTCCATCCTGGTAATATTTATCATGAACAGTTTTTGTTTCTCTAGCCTTAAGATTACAAACCGCTGCAGAATCCTCAGATATGGTCAGAGTCACCAATAACACAGTGATATAGAATATAACATTACAGCAGTGGGATGAAGCTCCAGGACTTATCAATATGTCCGTCACTATACAGGACTGGTGAGAGGAGGTGAGCAGGTAACACATGAGCTCAGAGACGGCAGCACACAGCAGCATCTGCAGGGGCATTGCCTCTCCTTATATACAATATAGCGCTGATAGGAGCACATCACATCACCCTGGACCTTCTCCCAGCAGATTGTGGCCTGAATTATCCTTACAGTAACAGGATTTCTTTTTATTTCTACAGAATTGATGTTTTTTTTATATATATTTCAATAAAGAAGTTGAATATTTCGAGCTGTCTCAAAAATAATGTGATCGGTCACAGGACATCAAGAATGGTCCCACACACCACATCCGATGGGAGGATAATATGCACTGTGCATCCAAGATTGCAAAATGATCACTAGGCTAACAATAGAACATTTACATGTAGATGCCATTGATAGGTTTATTAACCCCTTTTGGTCTAAGCCATTTTAGGGCCTTCGTACCAGGCCAGATTTTTACAATTTGCCCTTTGCCATTATAAGAGGTTATACCTTTGTGACACTAACATATCCAGGGGATTTATAGAAACATTTTGTGTTTAGTTATGAAAATAAAATGCAAATTTGGCAAAAATTTCTAAAAATTATTCATTTTCAAAGTTCTAAATTTTCTGCTTTTCAGCCAGAGAATCGTAGAACCCAAGTAACTTTATAACTAACATTTCCCAAATTCATCTTTATATCGGCACAGAGTTTTTATGCATCCCCTCTCTTTTCTGGGTTGTTACAAGGTTCAGAATTTTGGGTGTAATATTTCTCATTTTTATGAAAATCACCAAAACCCTCATTTAGAGGCACCTGCTCAGCTGTAAGTGACTTTCAGAGGCCTAAATAGCAGTAAAACCTCATAAAGCATGCCATTATAGAAATTCTGACCTTGAATGTGTGAAAAAAATCAACTTTAAGAAGTGTGTTAACCCTTTAGATGTCCATGCCCCCCCGATTTGTGCCACATGCAAGCCGGCGCCGATGTGCCACAATTCGATTGCGTAGGCCGAAAACCCAGGGCAATTCAGCGCAAAACGGAAAAAAAAAACACTGAAACAACGAAAATGCGCCCTTAGTAAATGTGCCCCAATGTGCTCTCTTTATTCTATGGGCCATCACTATTACGGCGATACCCCATTTATAGAACTTATTTATGGTTAACTTGTTTTGCAGAATATAGAACTCATTTTGTGAAAAATTTGCTTGTTTTTGCATCGCCATGCAACAATGGGCAGGACATTTATATTATTTAGTTTTAGAGCTATTTTTTGCGGAACAAGTTGCAATTTTTCTTGTTATCATGTCGGGTGAATGTTATTTTTTAAACACTTTTTATGCGCTATTTATGAGGTCAGATGTGAAAACTTCAGAACTTTTATGAATTAATTTTTACGGCGCTTTGTACGGGTTGTTACGGACGTTGTAATACCCTATATCAGTGGTGGCGAACCTATGGCACGGGTGCCAGAGGTGGCACTCAGAGCCATTTCTGTGGGCACTCAGGTTATCACCCCAGGACAGAGTTCACCAGACAGGAACAAATCCACCAAATCTCTCTGCAGTCCCAGGCAACTTTAGAGATGCTGCTCTAAGCGCTATTTTTAAGCGACACTTCATTGGCTGTTTGGAACTGCAGGAAAAGTGAGAAGGTGTGGACAGGGCTGCGGTATCTTTTTGAGGTCCCCCTGCTGAACTCTTTATTCTTCCTCTACAGAGAGACCCTGGAGAGAAGCTACAATGAGAGTCTGAATTTGCAAAGATGTGAAAGTACAGGTAGCAATACGTTACTGCTTAAAATGCCATGTTGGCACTTCACGGTAAATAAGTGGATTTTGGTTGTAGCTTGGGCACTCGGTCTCTAAAAGGTTCGCCATCACTGCCCTATATGTTGTAATTTTTTGGGTGATTTTCAATTTTTTATGATTTATTTTATTATTCCATGGAATGGGACTTCAGGGGACTTTTATTCTTTTTTAATAATTTTTTTATTGCACTTTTTTTTATCTTTCTTTATCTTCTTTTTATTGTTTAATTTTGTCCCAAGGTGGGACATCAACAAGTGATCATTTGTGTATTCTGCATAGGCTACTAATGTATTCTGCATAAGCTGAAAGCTGCACTGTTAGATCATGCAGAGTGCCCAATCCTAACAGGCTGCTACTGAAGACAGCCCTGGGGTCCTTATCGTTACTGCATCGCTATTCGTCTGTTTAACCATTGCGACCGGGACATCTATAGTGTTAAACAGACGGATAGCGATAGTCGCAATCCCGGCGGTTACTGCAGGATCTCGGCTACCGCCTACTCAGCTTCTGCGCCTGGGCGATTGCCATGAGGTAATTCTACGCCTATAACATAGAATTAAGTCAGGGTGCGGGAAGGGGTTAAAGAGCTATGTGTCCGCTCCGCAATGGTCAGCCAATGGAAGCTCCTATCCGATATGTAACCTCTGTAATAGAGGGCAAATGTAGTTGTACATGTTTCATTCTTTCCAACACGTTGCCACAGTCCTACTGTAGACAGAATCTTCTATACAAGTTCATGTTCTTGTTAATGTCTAGGGCAGATTTACCATTTTTTAGCCCCCAAGCAAAGTTTTGTCTGGGAGACTCCCTATGCAGGCTACTCTGAGTAAACCGTCTTGGCAGTCTGTAAAAGGCAGTTAAAAGCACAGAGAGGGAATGTGGTGAGAATTTCACTTATTTAACAACTGGTCAAGGAGAATTGGCAGAATCCCATAACTGTGTACCCCACCTCATGGGGCCCAAATGAATGGATTTGGATGTTTTATGGTTTAATCCCATTTAAACCCATTTTACTATAAAAGATCCAAACAGAATTTAAAGGAAACAGTTGAACCTTTAAGTTGAACCTCCTGATTTAGGTAATCCATGCATGATGACCAATGGTTTCTGAAAACGAGTTAGATTTTCCCTCTATCATCAGCATTTTGAAGGGATTTGATGAGACTTTTGAACGGTCATCCAGAGCCCCAGGCTTCTCGTTGCCAACTCAACAATTTTGCACTGGTGCACTGAAGTAGGGGGCTCCATAGGAGAGGGATTTTTTTCATTTTAAGAAGTGTGGTCTCCCAATGGCAGGATCCTATGACAGTTGTAGATGAAAGAGGAAAAGAGTTATCAGTTGTAGAGTTGTCATGGATGCACCCGCGGGCTTTGTCGCACCCGTGAAACGACCTGGTGGCACCCCGCCGCAGCAAGACCATCCCGCTTTGCGGCAGGCTCTGGTGAAGACCAGGTGCCACTTAGACTCCAATCCCAGGTGTCGGCTGGTACCCTCTACATCTCCCGCGGTGGTCCAGAGGGTCCCTCCTTCCCATAGAGACTTTTAGTTCTGTTGTCTGTGCACTGTTACAGCAAGATCCGGCCATGGACTCCACCAGGATCAGGGACTCTGCCAAGGATTCTTATCATTCGCTGGCTGTTTTTTCCAGAGTGGTTGCCCAGCAGTCACCTCCAAGCCACCAGCTCTCCTCCAAGGACCTCTCTGTTCCTGCCCTCTTGGGTCCTGTGTCAGCCCCTGCCTGCTTGCCTGCCGTGAGTTCCAGCTTATCCTTCCAAGATGCAATCCTGCTGTCATCCCGGGCGGCAACCGTGGGCCTAGTTGCACCCGTGGAACGACAATGGCACCCCGCCGCAGCAAGACTATAGCGCTTTGTGGCGGGACCAGGTGCCACTTAGACTGTGGTCCCAGGTGTTGGCTAGTAAACTCTACATCTCCCACGGTGGTTCAGAGGCTCCACCTGCTGGACATTTTATTGAGTGGAGGCTGCTGCTGGTCATTTTATTGAGTGGAGGCTACTGCTGGTCATTTTATTGAGTGGAGGCTGCTGCTGGTCATATTATTCAGTGGAGACAGCTGCTCATTTTATAAAGTGAAGGCTGGTGCTGGCGATTTTAGTGAGTGGAGGCCGGTGCTGGCGATTTTAGTGAGTGAAGGCCACTTCTGGACGATATAGTGAGTGGAGGCCGCTGCTGGGCAATATAGTGAGTGGAGGCCGCTGCTGGACAATATAGTGAGTGGAGGCCGCTACTGGACAATACAGTGAGTGGAGGCTGCTGGTTATTTTATTGAATGGAGGCTGCTGCTGGTTATTTTGAGTGGAGGCTGCTTCCAGTCATTTTATTGAGTGGAGGCTGCTGCTGGTGATTTTATTCAGTGCCGGACGCTACTGGACAATATAGTGAGTGGAGGCTGCTGCTGGACAATATAGTGAGTGGAGGCTGCTGCTGGACAATATAGTGAGTGGAGGCTGGCTGGACAATATAGTGAGTGGAGGCTGCTGCTGGACAATATAGTGAGTGGAGGCTGCTGCTGGTCATTTTATTCAGTGGAGGCTACTGCTGGTCATTTAATTGAGTGGAGAATGCTGCTGGACATTTTAGTGAGTGGAGGCTGCTGCTGGTCATTATATTGAGTGGAGGCTGCTGCTGGACACTAAAGTGAGTGGAGGCCGCTGCTGGACACTATATAGAATGGGGGTCGCTGCTGAACAATAAAGTAGGTGGAGGCCACTGCTGGACAATATAGTGAGTGGAGGCCGCTGCTGGACAATATAGTGAGTGGAGGCCGCTGCTGGATAATATAGTGAGTGGAGACAGCTGGTGGACAATATAGTGAGTGGAGACAGCTGGTGGACAATATAGTGAGTGGAGGCTGCTGCTGGTCATTTAAGTGAGTAGAGGCTGCTGCTGGTCATTTTACTGAGTGGAGGCTGCTGGTCATTTTTGCGAGTGAAGGCCACTGTTGGACAATATAGTGAGTGGAGGCCGCTGCTTTACAATATTTTGAGTGGAGGCCGCTGCTGGAAAATACAGTGAATGAGGCTACTGCTGGTCATTTTATTAAGTGGAGACTGCTGCTGGACATTTTACTGAGTGGAGGCTGCTGGTCATTATATTGAGTGGAGGCTGCTGCTGGTCATTATATTGAGTGGAGGCTGCTGCTTGTCATTATATTGAGTGGAGGCTACTGCTGGTCATTATATTGAGTGGAGGCTGCTGCTGGTCATTATATAGAGTGGAGGCTGCTGTTGGTCATTTTAGTGAGTGGAGGCCGCTGCTGGCCATTTTAGTGAGTGGAGGCCGCAGCTGGAAAATATAGTAAGTGGAGGCCGCTGTTGGACAATATAGTGAGTGGAGGCCGCTGCTGGACAATAGAGTGAGTGGAGGCTGCTGCTGGACAAGATAGTGAATGGAGGCTGCTGGTCATTTTAGTTTGCGGAGGCTGCTGCTGGTCATTTAATTGAGTAATGACTGCTGCTGGTCATTTTATTGAGTGAAGGCCGCTGCCGGACACTAAAGTGAGTGGAGGCCGCTGCAGGACACTATACAGAATGGATGTCACTGCTGAACAATAAAGTGGAGGCCACTGCTGGACAATATAGTGAGTGGAGGCTGCTGCTGGTCATTTTATTGAGTGGAGGCTGCTGCTGGTCATTTTATTGAGTGGAGGCTGCTGCTGGTCATTTTATTGAGTGGAGGCTGCTGCTGGTCATTTTATTGAGTGGAGGCCACTGCTGGACAATATAGTGAGTGGAGGCCGCTGCTTTACAATATTTTGAGTGGAGGCCGCTGCTGGAAAATACAGTGAAGGAGGCTACTGCTGGTCATTTTATTAAGTGGAGACTGCTGCTGGACATTTTACTGAGTGGAGGCTGCTGGTCATTATATTGAGTGGAGGCTGCTGCTGGTCATTATATTGAGTGGAGGCTGCTGCTTGTCTTTATATTGAGTGGAGGCTGCTTCTGGTCATTTTATTGAGTTGAGGCTGCTGCTGGTCATTTTATTGAGTGGAGGCCGCTGCAGGACAATATAGTGAGTGGAGGCCGCTGCTGGACAATATAGTGAGGGGAGGCCGCTGCTGGACAATATAGTGAGGGGAGGCCGCTGCTGGACAATATAGTGAGAGGAGGCCACTGCTGGACAATATAGTGAGTGGAGGCCGCTGCTGGACAATATAGTGAGTGGAGGCCGCTGCTGGACAATATAGTGAGTGGAGGCTGCTGCTGTACAATATAGTAAGTGGAGGCTGCTTCTGGTAATTTTATTGAGTGGGGGCTGCTGCTAGTTATTTTATTGAGTGGAGACTGCTGCTGGTCATTTTATTGAGAGGAGACTGCAGCTCGTCATTTTATTGAGTGGAGGCCACTGCTGGCCACTTTAGTGAGTGGAGGCCACTGCTGGACAATATAGTGAATGGAGGCCGCTGCTGGACAATATAGTTAGTGGAGGCCGCTGGTGGACAATATAATAAGTGGAGGCTGCTGCTGGACAATATAGTGAGTGGAGGCTGCTGCTGGACAATATAGTGAGTGGAGGCTGCTGCTTGTCATTTTAGTGAGTGGAGGCTGCTGCTGGTCATTTTATTGAGTGGAGGCCGCTGCTGGTCATTTTATTGAGTGGAGGCCGCTGCTGGACAATATAGTGAGTGGAAGCAGCTGGTGGACAATATAGTGAGTGGAGGCTGCTGCTGGAAACTATAGAGAGTGGAGGTCGATGCTGGACAATATAGTGAGTGGAGGCGACTGCTGGACAATATAGTGAGTGGAGGCTGCTGCTGGTCATTTTATTGAGTGGAGGCTGCTGCTGGTCATTTTATTGAGTGGAGGCTGCTGCTGGTCATTTTACTGAGTGCAGACTGCTGCTGGTCATTTAGTAGAGTGGAGGCTGCGGCTGGTGATTTTATTGAGTGGAGGCTGCTGCTGGATACTATAGAGAATGGAGGTCGCTGCTGAATAATAAAGTGAGTGGAGGCCACTGCTAGACAATATAGTGAGTGGAGGCCGCTGCTGGACAATATTGTGAGTGGAGGCTGCTGCTGGTCATATTAGTGAGTGGATGCTGCTCCTGTTGCTTTTATTGAGTGGCAGATGTTGCTGGTAATTTTATTGAGTGGAGGCTGCTGCTGGTCATTTTATTGAGTGGAGGCCGCTGCTGGACAATATAGTGAGTGGAAGCAGCTGGTGGACAATATAGTGAGTGGAGGCTGCTGCTGGAAACTATAGAGAGTGGAGGTCGATGCTGGACAATATAGTGAGTGGAGGCGACTGCTGGACAATATAGTGAGTGGAGGCTGCTGCTGGTCATTTTATTGAGTGGAGGCTGCTGCTGGTCATTTTATTGAGTGGAGGCTGCTGCTGGTCATTTTATTGAGTGGAGGCCGCTGCTAGACAATATAGTGAGTGGAAGCAGCTGGTGGACAATATAGTGAGTGGAGGCTGCTGCTGGTCATTTTATTGAGTGCAGACTGCTGCTGGTCATTTAGTAGAGTGGAGGCTGCGGCTGGTGATTTTATTGAGTGGAGGCTGCTGCTGGATACTATAGAGAATGGAGGTCGCTGCTGAATAATAAAGTGAGTGGAGGCCACTGCTAGACAATATAGTGAGTGGAGGCCGCTGCTGGACAATATTGTGAGTGGAGGCTGCTGCTGGTCATATTAGTGAGTGGATGCTGCTCCTGTTGCTTTTATTGAGTGGCAGCTGTTGCTGGTAATTTTATTGAGTGGAGGCTGCTGCTGGTCATTTTAGTGAGTGGAGACAGCTCATGGTCATTTTATTGAGTGGAGGCTGCTGCTGGTTATTTTATTGAGTGGAGGCTGCTTCCGGTCATTTTATTGAGTGGAGGCTGCTGCTGGTCATTTTATTGAGTTGAGGCTGCTGCTGGTGATTTTATTGAGTGGAGGCTGCGGCTGGTGATTTTATTCAGTGCCGGCTGCTGCTGGACACTATAGAGAATGGAGGTCGCTGCTGAACAATAAAGTGAGTGGAGGCCACTGCTGGTCAATATAGTGAGTGGAGGCCGCTGCTGGACAATATTGTGAGTGGAGGCTGCTGCTGGTGATTTTATTGCGTGGAGGCTGCTACTGGTCATTTTATTGAGTGGAGACTGCTGCTGGTGATTTTATTGAGTGGAGGCTGCTGCTGGACATATTATTGTGTGGATGCTGCTGCTGGTGATTTTATTGAGTGGAGGCTGTTGCTGGTAATTTTATTGAGAGTAGACTGCCTCTGGTCATTTATTGAGTGGAGGCTACCGATGGTCATTTTAGTGAGTGGAGGCTGCTGCTGGTTATTTTCTTGAGTGGAGACTGCTGCTGGTGATTTTAGTGAGTGGAGACTGCTGCTGGTCATTTTCTTGAGTGGAGACCGCTGCTGGACATTTTAGTGAGTGGAGACTGCTGCTGGTCATTTTATTGAGTGGAGGCTGCTGCTGGACACTATAGTGAGTGGAGGCTGCTGCTGGACACTATAGAGAATGGAGGTCGCTGATGAACAATAAAGTGAGTAGAGGTCACTGCTGTACAATATTGTGAGTGGAGGCTGCTGCTGGTCGTTTTATTGAGTGGAGGCCGCTGCAGGACAATATAGTGAGTGGAGGCCGCTGCTGGACAATATAGTGAGGGGAGGCCGCTGCTGGACAATATAGTGAGGGGAGGCCGCTGCTGGACAATATAGTGAGGGGAACCCAAGGCACAGGTAAGGACGGCACTCCGTGTGGTTGTGGTGCAAGAGGACTGGCGAGATGCACGCCAAGTAACATAGAAAGAGATATCCCAGCACTCACGATATGTTTCGTTGCGATAAATTTATTGAATCATACACACACAGACAGAACGCGTTTCGGCTTGCAAAGCCTTTGTCAACTGCTAAATGTACATGCTACAGACACTATTTATCTACGGTGTGAATAGGTCCCCTACTGTTGACGTCACATCCTCGGCAAATCCAGATCGAGGTGTGAAACCATCAGGAGGCGGTACTTCAAAAACATCATCATTTCACCAAACATTTCTATGGGTAAGAAGACAGAGTAATAGAAAAGAATAAACAACTCGTTTATACTAAAACAAAGTCACATCCTAGTTACATTAAAGTCACGATTTAACCCCTGTGGTTCCAGAGTGTTCAAAGTGTAAATCCAGAACGCTTCCCTGCGTAGCAGGAGTCGTTTCACACTACCTCCTCGTCTTGGGGAAAGATGATATTTTAGTGACCATAGACGTAGTAAGTCTCTATACGTCGATAGAGCATGACAAGGGCATTGAAGCCACAAGAAGGTTACTCTCGAGGGATCCTAGGCTTACATCTGAACAAAGAGAGTTTTTGATTGATATCCTTACAGTAGTTCTAAGGGATAATTATTTTTTATTCCAGGACAGTTTTTTCTTACAGAAATGCGGAACGGCCATGGGGTTGAACATGGCCCCGCCCTATGCAAACTGTTATATGGCGATGTTCGAGGAAGACTATGTTTATTCCCATCATTTGTATCAGAAATACGTTAAATTATGGCGTTGTTTTATCGATGATATTGTTTGCATATGGGCGGTGCCACGTGAGGCCCTTGATGAGTTTATCATCTTTCTTAACTCGATAAGAGAAGAATTGCAGTTCACTACTACCTCCGATTTGGTTCAAGTGAGTTTTCTTGACACATTATTGATGAAAGATGCTGGGGGTCTACTAACTACTGATTTATACCGCAAAGTGACAGATAGAAACAGGATTCTTCACTTTAGAAGTAATCACCCATATTCCACCAAAAAGTCTATACCTAAGTCTTAGTTTCAAAGGATAAATAGGATTGTGGTCGATCCAGAATTGAAAAAGGTTAGACTAAAAGAAATGGAACAGAGATTTAGACAACAGGGCTATCCTGATAGGGTTTTAGAACAAGCTAAATTGTCAATGGATGTACCTCGTAGCAGTAGAACCGATGTAGAGAAAAGGATTGTTTTCTCGCATCGCTTTCATCCTCTTAATTGGAGAGTTGACACGATTGTTAGAAAACATTGGAAACTTTTGGGGACTTCGTTTCCGGACGTAGAAGAATTTAAAAAACCCCCACTGATCTGCAATAAGAAAGAGCCTAATTTGCGCACGAAATTAGTTAAAGCAGATATTGGCAGTACATCGAGGGTTCCACGACAAACCTTTCTTGCTTCTAGAAAGAATGGCACATTTCCCTGTTTAAATTGTGCACAATGTTCCAACATAATGAGAGGTGACACATTTTATCATCCCCGTTCAGGTCATCCATTTAAAGTGAAAGGTTTCTTTACTTGTAATTCCACTAATGTGGTTTACCTGATCAGATGTCCTTGTGGTTATTTTTGTATTGGAGAGACGATGCAACAGATTTCTGAACGCATCGGTAAGCATAAATCTGCAATCCGATGCAAAGATATGTTCCAGCCTATTCCCTCTCACTTTCAGAAATGTGGGCATACCATTGCACAGCTTACGTTTATGGTAATCGAGAAAATTGAACAGCCGAGACGAGGAGGTAGTGTGCAACAACTCCTGCTATGCAGGGAAGCGTTCTGGATTTACACTTTGAACACTCTGGAACCACAGGGGTTAAATCGTGACTTTAATGTAACTAGGATGTGACTTTGTTTAATTTATAAACGAGTTGTTTATTCTTTTCTATTACTCTGTCTTCTTACCCAAAGAAACGTTTGGTGAAATGATGATGTTTTTGAAGTACCGCTTCCTGATGGTTTCACACCTCGATCTGGATTTGCCGAGGATGTGACGTCAACAGTAGGGGACCTATTCACACCTTAGATAAATAGTGTCTGTAGCATGTACATTTAGCAGTTGACAAAGGCTTTGCAAACCGAAACGCGTTCTGTCTGTGTGCGTATGATTCAATAAATTTATCGCAAAAAAACATATCGTGAGTGCTGGGATATCTCTTTCAATATAGTGAGGGGAGGCCGCTGCTGGACAATATAGTGAGTGGAGGCCGCTGCTGGACAATATAGTGCTTGGAGGCTGCTGCTGTACAATATAGTAAGTGGGGGCTGCTGCTGGTGATTTAATTGAGTGGAGGCCACTATTGGACACTAAAGAGAATGGATTTCGCTGCTGAACTATAAAGTGAGTGGAGGCCACTGCTGGACAATATTGTTAGTGGAGGCCACTGCTGGTCATTTTATTGAGTGGAGGCTGCTGCTGGTCATTTTATTGAGTGGAGACAGCTACTCATTTTGTTGAGTTAAGGCCCCTGCTGGCCATTTTAGTGAGTGGAGGCTGTTGCTGGACAATATAGTGAGTGGAGGCAGCAGGTGGACAATATAGTGAGTGGAGGCCAGTGCTGGACACTATAGTGAGTGGATGCCGCTGCTGGACATTATAGTGAGTGGAGGCCGCTGCTGGACAATATAGTGAGTGGGGACCGCTGCTGGACAATATAGTAAGTGATTCCCACTGCTGGACAATATTGTGAGTGGAGGCTGCTGCTGTTCATTTTATTGAGTGGAGGCTGCTTCCGGTGATTTTATTCAGTGCCGGCTGCTGCTGGACACTATAGAGAATGGAGGTCGCTGCTGAACAATAAAGTGAGTGGAAGCCACTGCTGGACAATATAGTGAGTGGAGGCCGCTGCTGGACAATATTGTGAGTGGAGGCCGCTGCTGGTGATTTTATTGAGTGGAGGCTGCTGCTGGACATATTATTGTGTGGATGCTGCTGCTGGTGATTTTATGGAGTGGAGGCTGTTGCTGGTAATTTTATTGAGTGTAGGCTGCCTCTGGTCATTTAAGTGGAGGCTACTGATGGTCATTTTAGTCAGTGGAGGCTGCTGCTGGTTATTTTCTTGAGTGGAGACCGCTGCTGGACATTTTAGTGAGTGGAGACTGCTGCTGGTTATTTTCTTGAGTGGAGAATGCTGCTGGTGATTTTAATGAGTGAAGGCTGCTGCTGTTCATTTTATTGACTGGAGGCTGCTGCTGGACACTATAGTGAGTGGAGGCTGCTGCTGGACACTATAGTGAGTGGAGGCCGCTGCTGGACACTATAGTGAGTGGAGGCCGCGGCTGGACACTATAGAGAATGGAGATCGCTGATGAACAACAAAGTGAGTGGAGGTCACTGCTGTACAATATTGTGAATGGAGGCTGCTTCTGGTCATTTTATTGAGTGGAGGCTGCTTCTGGTCATTTTATTGAGTGGAGGCTGCTTCTGGTCATTTTATTGAGTGGAGGCTGCTTCTGGTCATTTTATTGAGTGGAGGCCGCTGCAGGGCAATATAGTGAGTGGAGGCTGCTGCTGGACAATATAGTGAGGGGAGGCCGCTGCTGGACAATATAGTGAGGGGAGGCCGCTGCTGCACAATATAGTGAGTGGAGGCCACTGCTGGGCAATATTGGTAGTGGAGGCCACTGCTGGTCATTTTATTCCGTTTTTAAATGCGGCGTTTTTCCCCGAATCCGTTGGGTTTTCGTTCGGCCACGCCCCCCGATTTCCGTCGCGCGCAAATCGGAAATATTCAGGTAACACGTTGGGAAAACGTGAATCGGGCCCTTAGTAAATGACCCCCAATGTGACTATTGTTTTCACACAACTATAGTATTAATACTATAGGGCTCATTTACTAATGGTCTGAATCGCGTATTCAGTTATCCTGAATATTTCCAATTTGCGCTGAATTTCCCCGGGATTTTGGCGCACGTGATCGGATTGTAGCGCATCGGCACCAACTTTCACGGAACAGAAATTTTGGGGCATGGCCGTCGGAAAACCCGACTGATTCGGAAAAAATGCAGAGTTTTAAAAAAAAATTGTGTCACAGGAATAGCAGTCACATACACCAGGACAAAGAAGGTGAACTCCGGTGGACTTCAGTGTAGCAGTGACACCTGCTGGATATCTGGGGCACGACCTTAGTGAATCCCGGCAAGCTCCGAATCAACGTTGGACAATGCGCTGCAGGATCGCGAATGGACCGGATAAGTAAATGAGCCCCAATAAGTCAGTTGGCATTTAACCTTTTTGTTAGGCTTTGCAGCTATGTGGACAAGATTGTGTCGCATTTTTGCATTTGTGTCTGCATTGTGTTTGCATTTGTATTTGTCAAATCCTGACCGCAGGCTTTCGCCTCAAATCAGAGCTCCGTAATTGTGTGGCCTCAGACGGCAGGTATACCTTATGTAATATACATATAATTTATGTTTATGATTATGCCACCTAGGTGACGTGTCTTCAGACACATTTTCAGGCCTTGTTGCAAGGAGTGGATTAAAGGACCACATGTGAGAGTTTGGCCCTTAGACCCTTTCTGGGTGAGCACTGCTCCAGCTCCCACGGAGGATGCATCCACCTCAGGATGAAAGAGGTTCTCAGAGTCTGGCCTAGTGAGAACAAGAGCCGAGATAAAAGTGGATTTCAACCCGGAGAAGGCTTCTTCAGCCGCAGGGGGCCAGGCACAGGGATTTGCACCTTTCTTGGTAAGTGCCACGATGGGAGACACCAGAGTGGAAAAATACAGAATAAACTGACGATAATAGTTCGCAAAACCCAGCAACCTCTATGGCTCGTAGATCTTCTCGGCATGGCCACTGAAGAACTGCATACATTCGCAGGATCCATCTAGAGGCCTATGTAGGAGATAATGTAGCTGAGAAATGGTAGGCTGCATTGGTGAAAATGAAATTTTTCAAGCTTGGCGTAGAGATGATTAGCCTGAAGCCAGCCAAGAACTTGACGTACATGTGATTAATAGGTCTTGAGGTCTGGAGAATACACCAAGATGTTGTCCAGGTAGACCATAACACACGTACAGAAGGTCCCTAAAAATGTCATTCACAAACTCCTGAAAGACAGCTGGAGCATTACAGATTCCGAATGGCATCACTAAGTATTCAAAATGACCATCACAGGTGTTAAACGCCATCTTCCTTTTGTCTCCCTTGCAGATCGGAGCAAAGTTGCAGGTCCCATGAAGATACAGCTTGGAGAACACTTTGGAACCGTGCAGACTGTTGAATAGCTTTGTAATCAGCGACAGGGTGTAGCGTTTTTTAACAGTGACCTTGTTCAGCCCATGATAGTCTATGCAGGGACATAGAGAGCCATCCTTCTTAGTGACAAAAAAGAACCCTGCACCAGCCGGAGACGAGGACTTGCATATGAAACCTCTTTGCAGGTTCTCTTTGATGGACTCAGAAGCCATCTCAAGAACAGAGAGAGGGTAGACACGGCCTCAAGGAGGTGAGGTTCCAGGTAGAAGGTAAATTTTGCAATCAAAGGATCGATGCGGTGGCAAATTCTCTGCCTGTTTATTGGAAAAAACATCAGCAAAGTTAGCATGCTGGCTGACCCTCCAGGGACTTGGGAGATGCGGAAGAAGTCAGGACAGGTAAAGGTGTCACCATGTAGCGTGAGTGGCATTCTGATCCCAAATGCAGGACCTCCCCAGTCTTCCAGTGGAGAAGCGGGGCGTGAAGTTGCAGCAAGGAGATCCAGGAGAAGAGATGTGGAGTGTGGTAGAACATAGAAAAGCAGCCTGAGCTCCATTTTGAAGAGAGATGGGTTCAGTGCGCTACCGGATCGGACAAGATTTGTCCACTGACTGAAGATATGGCTAGGGGCTTCTCGAGAGGAACCACCGAAATGTGATGCCGGGAGACCAGAGCGGCATCCACAAAGTTCCCCTCAGAGCCAGAGTCCAAGAAAGCAGAAACTTGTATTGGAGTGCAAATACCTGAAACACAGATCGGAATTCAGCCAGGAATGCAGTCTTCCAGTGGAGAAGCGGGGCGTGAAGTTGCAGCAAGGAGATCCAGGAGAAGAGATGTGGAGTGTGGTAGAACATAGAAGAACAGCCTGAGCTCCATTTTGAAGAGAGATGGGTTCAGTGCGCTACCGGATCGGACAAGATTTGTCCACTGACTGAAGATATGGCTAGGGGCTTCTCGAGAGGAACCACCGAAATGTGATGCCGGGAGACCAGAGCGGCATCCACAAAGTTCCCCTCAGAGCCAGAGTCCAAGAAAGCAGAAACTTGTATTGGAGTGCAAATACCTGAAACACAGATCGGAATTCAGCCAGGAATGCAGTATGGGTTGCCGTGACTGCATCGCCTATGTAGACAGGCCGGAGTGACTGGAGAAGTCGCAGGAACTGTCTCAGGAGTAGTCACTGTAGCCTGATGTAGAGAGACAAGCAGCTGTTGCAGCACGGCGGTAACTTGGCCAAGCAGTTCTCCTTGCGAAGCAATTTGCTGGGACTGTTGGGTGACAACGCTTGAAAGATCAGCCGGATCTTACTGTCGGAATTCAGGTTATGAGAACCCCTGGGCCACTACGGGAGATGGTACTAGCCGACACCTGGGACAGGAATCTTAGTGGCACGTGGTCTTCACCTGAGCCAAGCGGGAAGGTCTCGCCACGGCGGGGTGCCTCCAGGTCATTCCGCAGGTGCGACTAGCCAGCGGCGGCATCCAAAGTAGAAGTACAGAAGTATAATCCAGGCGTGAGGTCACAGGCAGGTAGTCATGGCAGGTGGCAAAGATGCAGAGGTCAGAGGTCAGGTCCTAGGTCACAACAGGAGATCAACGAGAAACGGTAACAGCCAAGGTAATGAAACAGGAACAACAATGGAAGCTTTCTCTTATCGCTAATGAGCTCAAATGAGTCTAATAAGTCTTTATGGGAAACCTGGAAGTGCCAGCGCCAATCAGCGGTGCGCTGGAACTTTAAAACTTTGAGGACCGACGTGCGTGCGCCCTAGGGAGCGGGGACATGAGTGCTGCCTAGCCGGGACGGAAGCAGGAGCGCAGAGAAGTGAGTGCAGGCCGGAGGACGCAGCTCCACGGAGAGTGGCATAGATCGCAGGGGCACTCGTGACACGACATTTGCCAGCTACTAACGGCGGTTTCCTGAAGTTTGCAGCACCCCTGCAAGAACTCCTAAGGGGACTTCCTAAAGATGACCAATGCTCCAAAGCACCCATTGACTGCACAGCAGAACGAGAAGCTGCATTTCAGATGGTGAAGCAAAGGCTGACTGAGCCTCCGGTGCTAGGATATCCAGATTATAATCTGCCCTTTATACTCTACACCGATGCCAGCATACAGGGTTTAGGGGCTGTACTATCCGAGCTTCAGAATGGAACTGAAAGGGTCATAGCCTACACCAGCCATTCCCTCCGAGAACCGGAACAGAACGACTAGAATTACAGCTCGTTCAAGGTGAAGTTCCTGTCATTAGTCTGGGCTGTGACCAAAAAGTTCAAAGACTATACGGCTGCTTCCTTCTTCACCATCTTCACAGACAACAGCCCCTTGGCGCATCTGAACACCGCCCAGCATTGAGCACTAGAGCAGTGCAGGGCCTCCAGACTAGCCAATTTTAACTTCACCAATAAGTACCAACGACAAAGCCGATGCCTTGTCCTGTCTCTCTGACCAGTAGACTGGACCCTCCACAGATGCTCAGTGGGAAGATGTTGAGATGCCCGCGTTCTTTGCCCACCAAGGGACAGCATTTGAATCCCTATTGTTTCAAGAGCTATGTACCCTCTATGGCTGCAAGAAATTGAGGACGACGGCATATCACCCGCTAGTTAACGGACTCTGTGAGAAAATGACCCGGACCCTGATGCTGAGGACTCTGACCCCTGCAAAAAGGGCTGACTGGCTCAGAGCTTCTACCTGAGTATGTGTATCTCTACAACAATACCACTCATTGCTTTACCAGATACACTCCCTACTACATCCTGTTCAGGAGACATGGTCATCTCCCCGCTGATATTACCTTGGACATGGAAACCCTGACTCCCAATCTCTGCTACCATCCCACCAGTAAATTAGATGGGCGATGGGAGCACAAGCCTTATCCAGTTAGGGACAGTCTCTCCCCTGAAGTCTACGAGATTTCACACTGGGTACACATGAACAGGCTAAAGAGATGTCTGCGTTCCTTCACCCCTGTGTCAAGACCTCTGTTCCCAGCACACAGTCCAAGAGACCCTCTGTGTTCACCAACCGCCAGTTTTGTTGACCTTGTGACTGTACTTCAGTTTTGTGTGCTTGTCTCCACACCAGTAAGATCCAGCCCGGAGAGGCTACCATCCCTGCAGCAGTCCCCAATACTGCTGCCCATGGAGGATATTCCAGTTCCTGAGCCTGTTACACCATTGCACCCGAGTCACCTGCAACTTTAGCTCCAGTGCCTAACAACAAGACAGTGATTTTCTCCCAACAGGCACTAAAGAGATATCAATGGGAAATAAGAGGAAAGGCACCTGCATACCTGCAGCAGTACCAGCTTTCCCAGCACAAGGGTCGTAACCCTAAGCAGGGACATTTCTCAGACCCTGAGATCCTAACCCCTTTTGTAGACTCAGACACTGAGTAACTCCCTGATGGATGTAAATATGACCATTTTGATTTTTTTCTCCCAGTTGGGCTGAGCCCACATACCCTTATTGAACCAGAGACTCTCCTGGACTCTACTATATTTATTAATTAGCCAGAGACATTGCTTGACTTCTCCCCAGTTGTGCTATGGAAGCATCTCTCTCTGCTGCCTGCAGAGTAACAATTGCTGCTTCAAAGGACTGTGTCCCTCACATTAGGAGATCCTTTGTATATACAAAAATAGGAAATGGACTCTACTTTTTTTTTGCTACTAAAAATAGCCATGCTGTTATGTAACGTCTCAAGCACTGTACACATTGGGATATCTTTTGCAACTATAGTAACAATGATATATGTCAGTTTGCATTTAACCTTTTTTAGGCTTTGCAGCTTTAAGGACAACACTGTGTTGGACGGTCTTTTTTGTATTTGTCAAATCCTGACCACAGGCTTTAGCCTAAAATCAGAGCTCTGTATTTGTGTGGCCTCTGTAAACCGCTGGTTTTTAGGGGACCTAGGGTGTCTAAACAGTGACATCTAGACGTCGCAAACTAGGGTAAGATCGTCAGATGGTAGGTATACTGGAGCACATCTGCTTACCCGTCCCGTCGCGATCCCCGAGGTGTGTTGTCTGACGAGGATTCGGAGCTGCCGCAATTCACTAAGATTGTGCTTCCAATTTCTTGCATGTGTCGCTTCGCCGCTCAGGTCCGCCGGAGTTCACCTTTTTCTTCCCAGTGCATGTAAGTGCTTGGCTTGCGACACAACTTTGAATGTTAAATCTTAGTCCGAATCAGTCGGGTTGTCTGACGGCCACGCCCCACAATTTGTGTTGCATGAAAGTTGGCGCGATTGCACCAAAATCCTATCACGAGCGCCAAAAACCAAAGCTGAATGCAGCACAAAACGGAAAAAGGCAGAAAACACAGCGAAAATGCCCCTTAGTAAATGTGCTCCATACTGTGTATAACATGTGCTGCATGTACCATATATGTTTATGATTATGCCACCTTGGTGATGTGTCTTCAGACAAATTTCAGGCCTTGGTGCAAGGAATGGATTACAGGACATGGCACCACATCTTTCCTAAGAAAACAATTGGTTTAAGGGCATTAGCTACCAACAGTATAATCTGCACTTATGTTACTTAGTACAACACCAACACAGTTGCCTGTAGCCAGGACCGTGGACATCCTCCTACACTGCACATTACCAGCACTTACTCCAAAGTGCACGTTATTACCTGCAACCCTACATTCTGTAGTGTGCATGGACCATCTGGAAGGTATCTGGCCAGCTTTAGCCTACACTCCCATCCGGTCCATAGCTTAGCCGTGGGATTATTTTTTCAATTACCAAGGGGGTATGCAACACCCCTGCCAATGCATAGGTAAGGGGGTAGTTGCGAATAGCGCCCTCTCCATGTCAGGATCTATCTGGTGACCCTGATCAACTCATCCAGAGCATAATGCTAGGAGAACTTGGTGTAATTGCAGCGGTAGATACTGCCTGGAAAGGTAACAGTTACCTGGTGAATGTAATTAACCAACATCTGCAAAGGGTTTGTATGTTCTCTCCATGCTTGTATGGGTTTCCTCCCACACTGATCAGATTGTGAGACCCATTGGGGACAGGGACTGATAACAAATTTAGTGGGTGGTTTGGGTAGTCATGGGCACCCTAGAAGGCTTGGAACCTGAGCTACCATGTACCATGATAGTCAGTCATATAGAATAAATCAGGCAATACCTTTTTGAAACTAACTACACTTAGCCTCAAAGATATGGCCTGATTTCTTCACTTTTCTTATATATTAATCAGAGGTGTAACTACAGTGGTAGCAGCCATAGCAACTGCTGTGGGGCCCATAATGTCAGTGAATATGCTGTAGGTATGTATTTGTTATGTTTATATGCTCTAAATATATATGATATTTGATATATATATATATATATATATGCTGTATGTCTGTGTGTATGGTGTGTATACACTTTATGTATGTATGTATGTATATATATCTATATATGCTGTGTATATACTATATGCATATTTTTAAGGGGTAATTGGGGCCCCATTCAGAAGTTGACTATGGGGCCCTCTCCTAGTCACACCACTGATTATAATCCACCTGTATAAATCATTTCATCTCTAAAGTTTATTTTTTACTTGATTTAGTGATGAGCCGATTAATGGTTAATAGTTTCACAGTGACCTATGATATGGAGTTGGTTACATTGTCTAGGTATAGAGCGTACATACTGTATACTATATGATACTGATAGAGGTATAGAGCATACATACTGTATACTATATGATACTGATAGAGGTATAGAGCGTACATACTGTATACTATATGATACTGATAGAGGTATAGAGCGTACATACTGTATACTATATGATACTGATAGAGGTATACAGGGTACATACTGTATACTATATGATGCTGATAGAGGTATACAGGGTACATACTGTATACTATATGATGCTGATAAACTTTCAGTACATTTCTTTCATGTTACAGACGAGAAAATACAACCTGGATTTACCAGAATAGATGAGAAGTTTCTGGTCTGTAAATAAGTAAAAGTTTCCTGGTGTCTCTGGAGTCTGTGATGTGGAGAGAATCCGGATCTGCCCTGTAATTATGATTCTGTATGAGGGATGTGACGGGGGAATTGTACACGGGGCGGAGATGTGACTGAGATGTGAGGAGGGGGCCGCGCCGCTCCTCTGGTTATTTCTTACTATGACTTTGATTCTTTGTGCTGTGTAATTATGTCTCCAGGTAACTGCTGGATGTATTACACATCTATCCATGTAGTGAGGAGGGGGGGGGGGGGGCGGGGGGAGCACCACAGCCGGGAGCGCAGCCGCATCTCTCATCTGCTTATACAATGTCACCTCCAATACAGAGAATAATACAAGAAACTCAATGTATAATACAATAACACATGTGCCGGACTCTATAGGATATAATACAATGTATAATATAATAACACATGTGCCGGACTCTATAGGATATAATACAATGTATAATATAATAACACATGTGCCGGACTCTATAGGATATAATACAATGTATAATATAATAACACATGTGCCGGACTCTATAGGATATAATACAATGTATAATATAATAACACATGTGCCGGACTCTATAGGGTATAATACAATGTATAATATAATAACACATGTGCCCGGACTCTATAGGATATAATACAATGTATAATATAATAACACATGTGCTGGACTCTATAGGATATAATACAATGTATAATATAATAACACATGTGCCCGGACTCTATAGGATATAATACAATGTATAATATAATAACACATGTGCCCGGACTCTATAGGATATAATACAATGTATAATATAATAACACATGTGCCAGACTCTATAGGATATAATACAATGTATAATACAATAACACATGTGCCCGGACTCTATAGGATATAATACAATGTATAATATAATAACACATGTGCCGGACTCTATAGGATATAATACAATGTATAATATAATAACACATGTGCCCGGACTCTATAGGATATAATACAGTGTATAATACAATAACACATGTGCCGGACTCTAT
Organism: Engystomops pustulosus; assembly: GCF_040894005.1. NCBI lineage: Eukaryota > Metazoa > Chordata > Amphibia > Anura > Leptodactylidae > Engystomops > Engystomops pustulosus. Next base: position 293,549,213 of record NC_092411.1, on the reverse strand, counting down.
AGGATATAATACAGTGTATAATATAATAACACATGTGCCCGGACTCTATAGGATATAATACAATGTATAATATAATAACACATGTGCCGGACTCTATAGGATATAATACAATGTATAATATAATAACACATGTGCCCAGACTCTATAGGATATAATACAATGTATAATATAATAACACATGTGCCCGGACTCTATAGGATATAATACAATGTATAATACAATAACACATGTGCCCGGACTCTATAGGATATAATACAATGTATAATATAATAACACATGTGCCCGGACTCTATAGGATATAATACAATGTATAATACAATAACACATGTGCCACACTCTATAGGATATAATACAATGTATAATATAATAACACATGTGCCACACTCTATAGGATATAATACAATGTATAATATAATAACACATGTGCCGGACTCTATAGGGTATAATACAATGTATAATACAATAACACATGTGCCCGGACTCTATAGGATATAATACAATGTATAATATAATAACACATGTGCCCAGACTCTATAGGATATAATACAATGTATAATATAATAACACATGTGCCCGGACTCTATAGGATATAATACAATGTATAATATAATAACACATGTGCCCGGACTCTATAGGATATAATACAATGTATAATATAATAACACATGTGCCCGGACTCTATAGGATATAATACAATGTATAATATAATAACACATGTGCCCGGACTCTATAGGATATAATATAATGTATAATATAATAACACATGTGCCGGACTCTATAGGATATAATACAATGTATAATATAATAACACATGTGCCGGACTCTATAGGATATAATACAATGTATAATATAATAACACATGTGCCGGACTCTATAGGATATAATTAGAGATGAGCGAACATACTCGTCCGAGCTTGATGCTCGTTCGAGCATTAGCGTACTCTAAACTGCTCGTTGCTCGGACGAATACTTCGCCCGCTCGAGAAAATGGCAGCTCCCGCCGTTTTGCTTTTTGGCGGCCAGAAACAGAGCCAATCACAAGCCAGGAGACTCTGCACTCCACCCAGCATGACGTGGTACCCTTACACGTCGATAGCAGTGGTTGGCTGGCCAGATCAGGTGACCCTCGGATAGACTAGCCGCTGCCCGCGCTGCTCGGATCATTCTGTGTCTGGATGCCGCTAGGGAGAGAGCTGCTGCTGGTCAGGGATAGCGTTAGGGTGTTCTATTAGAATAGTGTTAGGCAGGAGTGATTCTACAAGAACCCAACAGCCCTTCTTAGGGCTACAATAACGTTATACTTTTTTATTTTTTGTTTGCTTGTGGCTGGGCTTGCTGGCACTAGTAGTGCAGCTAGTACCATATTGTGAGGAATTTGCAGGGGGACTTGCTACCGTTGTGTTTAGCTCTTAGTGACACACATATCCACCTCAAACACCAAAGTGGGAAAATTTATTAGGGGTTTGATTTCAATTAGGCACAGTCTGCCAGTTTCTTTTTATTTTACGTTTATTTTTTCATAACTCAGCGTCATCTCATCAGTGTGCTTTCATACTTGGCTAGAAAATAGCCAAAGGAGAATCCAAACGGCTTACTTACGCCTACAATAGCGTTATATATATTTTATTTCTGGTTGATCTGCTGGTGGCTGTCCTTGCTGCAGTGCATATACTAGCCAATTGTGAGGAATTTGGAGTGAGACTTGCGACCGCTGTGTTTAGCGCTTAGTGACGCACATATCCATCGCAAAGACCGAAGTGGGAAAATTTATTAGGGGTTGGATTTCAATTAGGCACAGTCTGCCATTTCCTTTTTATTTTACGTTTATTTTTTCATAACTCAGCGTCATCTCATCAGTGTGCTTTCATACTTGGCTAGAAAATAGCCATAGCAATAGGATAGCATTGTTTGGTTTTAAAAACTAAAAAACACCAAAAAAAACTAAAAAACACAAAAAAACACAAAAAAAAGTTAAAAAAAAAATTAAAGTTATATAACTTTCATTTTCAAAATGTTTAACCCGAGGGCTAGGGGTAGAGGACGAGGACGAGGGCGGGGACGTGGGCGTCCATCTACTGCAGGGGTCAGAGGCCGTGGTCCTGGGTGGGGTGAGACACCACCTGCTGATGAGGGAGCAGGGGAACGCCGCAGAGCTACACTCCCTAGGTTCATGTCTGAAATTACTGGGACTCGTGGTAGAGCACTGTTGAGGCCAGAACAGTGCGAACAGGTGATGTCGTGGATTGCCGACAATGCTTCGAGCAATTTGTCCACCAGTCAGTCTTCCACGCAGTCCACCCATGTCACCGAAATCGGCACTCCTCCAGCTCCTGCACCTCAGCCTCCTCCCCCCCAGTCTGCCCCCTCCCAGGAAAATTTGGCATTTGAACCGGCATACTCTGAGGAACTGTTTTCTGGACCCTTCCCACAGTCACAAACCACTTGTCCGGTTGCTGCTGAGCAATTTTCCGATGCCCAGGTTTTCCACCAGTCGCAGTCTGTGGGTGATGATGACCTTCTTGACGTAGTGGAAGAAGTGTGTAAAGAGGTGTCCGACGATGAGGAGACACGGATTTCAGACAGTGGTGAAGTTGTTGTCAGGGCAGGAAGTCCGAGGGGGGAGCAGACTGAGGGATCGGAGGATGATGAGGTGACAGACCCAAGCTGGGTTGAGAGGCCGGGTGAACACAGTGCTTCTGAGACGGAGGAGAGTCCTATAGCAGAACAGGTTGGAAGAGGCAGTGGTGGGGCCAGACGGAGAGGCAGGGCCAGAGCAGGTGCATCAGCGCCAAATGTGTCACGTAGTGAAGTTCCCGTGGCGAGGTCTCCCGCGGCGAGGGCTAGATTTTCAGAAGTCTGGAGGTTCTTTAAGGAAACACCGTATGACGGACGGACTGTGGTGTGCAACCTTTGCCAAACCAGGATCAGCAGGGGTTCCACCACTACTAGCTTAACTACCACCAGTATGCGCAGGCATATGAATGCTAAACACCCGAATCAGTGGCACCAAGCCCGTTCACCTCCGGCCGTGCACACCACTGCTCCTTCCCCTGATAGTCAGCCCCCTGCCCAGGACCCTGCCACAAAAACCCCATCGTCGCCTCCACGATCCTCCACAGCATCCACCAGCGTTCAGCTCTCCATACCCCAGACGCTGGAGCGGAAAAGAAAATATAGTGCAACCCACCCGCACGCCCAAGCCCTTAATGTCCACATCTCCAGATTGCTTAGCCTGGAGATGCTGCCCTATAGGCTAGTAGAGACCGAGGCCTTTCGCAACCTCATGGTGGCGGCCGCCCCTCGGTATTCGGTCCCCAGCCGCCACTACTTTTCCCGATGTGCCGTCCCAGCCCTGCACCAACACGTGTCAGAGAACATCATCCGTGCCCTGACCAACGCCGTTTCTGACAAGGTCCACCTGACCACGGACACGTGGACGAGTGCTGCCGGGCAGGGCCACTATATATCGCTGACGGCACATTGGGTTAACTTGGTGGAGGCTGGGACCGAGTCTGACCCTGGGGCTGGTCATATACTGCCGACGCCGAGGATTGCGGTCTCAAAGGCCTACTATGCCTCCTCCTCCTCCCACCCCTCCTCCACCTCCTCCTCCGAACTACCATCCGTGGGCATGGCGCCATCAGTCGCTAGCTCTAGGCACAGCAGCAGTGCCGTCGCTAAGCGACAGCAGGCGGTGCTCAAACTGCTGAGCCTAGGCGATAAAAGGCACACCGCCCAAGAACTATTACAGGGTATCACGGCGCAGACTGATCTGTGGCTGGCACCGCTGAACCTGAAGCCAGGCATGGTTGTGTGTGACAACGGCCGTAACCTGGTGGCGGCTCTGCAACTCGGCAGACTGACACATGTGCCATGCCTGGCCCATGTGTTAAATCTGATAGTTCAGCGTTTCCTCAAGACATACCCCAATCTGTCAGATTTGCTCACGAAGGTGCGTCGCATCTGTGCGCATTTCAGGAAGTCCAGCACAGATGCTGCCACTCTCAGGGCAGCGCAGCGCCGCCTCCAACTGCCCGCTCACCGACTGTTGTGCGACGTGCCCACGAGGTGGAATTCAACATTAACCATGTTATCCAGAGTTTACCAGCAGCGCAGAGCGATTGTAGACTGCCAGATGTCAACTTCCACCAGAACTGGTAGTCAGGTCAGTCAGCTTCCTCAAGTCTACAATGAGGAGTGGACGTGGATGTTTGATATCTGTCAGGTGCTGAGTAACTTTGAGGAGTCTACACAGATGGTCAGTGGCGATGCCGCCATCATCAGCCTCACCATCCCGCTGCTTGGCCTGTTGAAAAACTCTCTGATCAGCATGAAGTCGGAAGCTTTGCGCTTGTCACAAGAGACGGGGAAAGAAGATTCCCTTGTTGATAGCCAAAGCACCCTCAGGTCTGTTTTTCAGCGCATATCGGAGGAGGTGGAGGAGGATGAGGAGGAAGAGGAGGAGAATGTTGGCGAGACACAAGAGGGGAGCATTGCTCAGACCTTCACTGTTCAGCGTGTATGGGCAGAAGAAGAGGAGTTGGAGGAGTTGGAGGAGGAGGAAATGGGCAGTCAGGCCAGTGAGGGGAGTGAATTCTTGCGCGTTGGGACTCTGGTGCATATGGCAGATTTCATGCTAGGCTGCCTATCCCGTGACCCTCGCGTTCAAAGAATTTATTCCAGCACCGATTACTGGGTATTCACTCTCCTGGACCCACGGTACAAGCAAAATCTTTCCACTCTCATCCCTGGAGAGGAAAGGAGTGTGAGAATGCATGAATACCAGCAGGCCCTGGTGCACAAGCTGAAACAGTATTTCCCTTCTGACAGCGCTAGCGGCAGAGTGCGTAGTTCTGCGGGACAAGTAGCGAGGGAGAGTAGGCGAGCAGGCAGCTTGTCCAGCACTGGCAAGGGTACGCTTTACAAGGCTTTTGCCAGCTTTATGTCACCCCAGCAAGACACTGTCACCTGTCCCCAGTCTCGGCAGAGTAGGGCTGATCTTTACAGAAAGATGGTGAGGGAGTACGTAGCTGACCATACCATCGTCCTAAATGATCACACAGCTCCCTACAACTACTGGGTTTCAAAGCTGGACATGTGGCACGAACTGGCGCTGTACGCCTTGGAGGTTCTTGCCTGCCCTGCCGCTAGCGTCTTGTCCGAGCGGGTTTTCAGTGCAGCTGGTGGCATCATCACCGATAAGCGTACACGCCTGTCAACTGACAGCGCTGACAGGCTGACGCTTATTAAGATGAATAAAGCCTGGATTTCTCATAATTTCCAATCTCCACCAGGTGAAGGAAGCTCAACCTGAATAATTTATGCACTCCTCCTCATTTTCCTCCTTCTCCTCCTCTTTGTACACTAAAGCAGAGGAAACTGGCTATTTTTTGACAGGGCCCACTGGCTCTAGCTATAGTACTTTATGCATTTAATTTTTCTGGAGGGCCACCTACCCGGTCCTCTGTTTTAAAAATTTTTGGGAGTGCCACATACAGGCACTCAATCTATTAAATTTTTCTGGAGGGCCACCTACCTGCTCCTCTGGTTTGAAAACTTTTTTGGACTGCCACATACAGGCACTCAATCTATTCCATTTTTCTGGAGGGCCACCTACCTGCTCCTCTGGTTTGAAAACTTTTTTGGACTGCCACATACAGGCACTCAATCTATTTCATTTTTCTGGAGGGCCACCTACCTGCTCCTCTGGTTTGAAAACTTTTTTGGACTGCCACATACAGGCACTCAATCTATTCCATTTTCTGGAGGGCCACCTACCTGTTCCTCTGGTTTGAAAACTTTTTTGGACTGCCACATACAGGCACTCAATCTATTTCATTTTTCTGGAGGGCCACCTACCTGCTCCTCTGGTTTGAAAACTTTTTTGGACTGCCACATACAGGCACTCAATCTATTCCATTTTTCTGGAGGGCCACCTACCTGCTCCTCTGGTTTGAAAACTTTTTTGGACTGCCACATACAGGCACTATCCAAATTAAATTGTCTCCATAGCAGCCTCCACACGTTTTCTCCATTGCTACCTCCAAAAGTCGTCCATATAGCTGCCTCCATACATCGTCCCCTTATCAAACAAGGTGTGTCAGGCAGAAATTTGGGTTGTTTTCATGGATTCCACATCAAAGTTGTTAACTTTGTCGCCACCCTGCTGTGTTTTCCACAAAATATACTGGCAAACTTTTATGATTAACCGATATTATTTCAGCGCTTCTTGCGCATCTGTTTACATTCCCCTCACCCGCCATATCCCAAACTTATAAGAACGCTACTACACTTAACTTGGTGGAGGCTGGGACCGAGTCTGACCCTGGGGCTGGTCATATACTGCCGACGCCGAGGATTGCGGGGCCTACCTCGGTCCAGGTCTCAAAGGCCTACTATACCTCCTCCTCCTCCCACCCCTCCTCCACCTCCTCCTCCTCCGAATTACCATCCGTGGGCATGGCGCCATCAGTCGGTAGCTCTAGGCACAGCAGCAGTGCCGTCGCTAAGCGACAGCAGGCGGTGCTCAAACTACTGAGCCTAGGCGATAAAAGGCACACCGCCCAAGAGCTATTACAGGGCATTCCACATCAAAGTTGTTAACTTTGTCGCCACCCTGCTGTGTTATTCACAAAATATACTGGCAAACTTTTATGATTAACCGATATTATTTCAGCGCTTCTTGCGCATCTGTTTACATTCCCCTCACCCGCCATATCCCAAACTTATAAGAACACTACTACACTTGATCTTATACAAAAGGTTCTTAGAAGTGCTGTTTGGGGAGTAGCCTAGAGACAGGGGCTTGGATTGGCGAAAGCTCGCCTGGCAGCGGAGCGCCAGCTCCATGCCAAGATCCAACTAACATAGTTTTAACTGCAGCACCTTTAATCTACTACTAGTTCACTGCCTCCATACATGGTCCCCTTATCAAACGAGCTGTGTCAGGCAGAATTTTCAGGTGTTTCACCACAAACATAGTGGAACTCGGCGCGTCTGTCCCCGCCATGCTGGAGACCTGCAGTTGCAATCATAGAAGCGCAATATGGATGCCCCATACTGTCGCTCTTAATCATGGAAGTCCTCTCCATGGCTGCCTCCAAATGTCGTCCCCTTATCAAACGAGCTGTGTCAGGCTCATTTTTCGGGTGTTTCACCAGATACGTTATGGAACTTGGTCACTATGTCGCCACCATGCTGTGTTATCGACTAAATATACCGTCAACCTTTTGTTCACAGAGGAAATAATTTCAGCGCTTCTTGCTCACCTCCTTTGGTTCCTCTCTGCCACCCATTGGTTTGAAGCCTGAGTCCATTTAGGGTATGTCGCCATGACACTCTCTAGCCTGCTGCTGCTGCCTCTGCATGCCGTCCCCTATAGTGTCAGGGTCAATTATTGGATGTTTTAGATGCTATCTAGCTTCATTCTGTCACTCTGTCATGGCCATGCTGTTGCCCATAATTTTGGCATAATGGTGCGATTAAGCAGCCTCAGAGGCATCCATGCATGCTGCCCCTGCTGTTTCCTGTCCATTTCCGTGGTGTTTCCATCCTTTTCTGAGGTTCCCAGGTGTTTGGCCAAGCTTCCCTGTGCAGAGCCTTGGTCCCCTTGAAAAATGCTCGAGTCTCCCAATGACTTCAATGGGGCTCGTTATTCGAGACGAGCACTCGAGCATCGGAAAAAGTTTGTCTCGAATAACGAGTACCCGAGCATTTTAGTGCTCGCTCATCTCTAGATATAATACAATGTATAATATAATAACACATGTGCCGGACTCTATAGGATATAATACAATGTATAATATAATAACACATGTGCCCGGACTCTATAGGATATAATACAATGTATAATACAATAACACATGTGCCCGGACTCTATAGGATATAATACAATGTATAATATAATAACACATGTGCCCGGACTCTATAGGATATAATACAATGTATAATATAATAACACATGTGCCCGGACTCTATAGGATATAATACAATGTATAATATAATAACACATGTGCCGGACTCTATAGGATATAATACAATGTATAATATAATAACACATGTGCCGGACTCTATAGGATATAACACAATGTATAATATAATAACACATGTGCCCGGACTCTATAGGATATAATACACTGTATAATAAAATAACACATGTGCCCGGACTCTATAGGATATAATACAATGTATAATATAATAACACATGTGCCGGACTCTATAGGATATAATACAATGTATAATATAATGACACATGTGCCCGGACTCTATAGGATATAATACAATGTATAATATAATAACACATGTGCCGGACTCTATAGGATATAATACAATGTATAATATAATAACACATGTGCCGGACTCTATAGGATATAATACAATGTATAATATAATAACACATGTGCCCGTACTCTATAGGGTGTAATACAATGTATGCTGTGTTTTAGTATGACACGCACATGACAGCCGCCGCTCGTAGAATCGCTTCACTCTTCACTTCCATGTGCACTTACAGAGGTCAACTTCACCAAATAAGCGAAGTGGGAACACAGCTTGACAAGGTAACGTCTGTGCAAGCTCGAAAGGAACAAGCGGAGGGCCAAGATCCCACTATAACATCAAAGAGTGCACTCTTTTTACACTGACATCAGATGATTCCATAGATTACGACAGAACCTGTTCCGTTAAACGCGGATACATGTAGAAACCCCCCAAAAGAGTGGAGAGGGTGTTGGTAGTAATTTTGCATTGAGGTCACTGATCATTTTGCCCTTCATTTCATCCGTCAGTGTCCGTTTTTAATCAGTCAATAATCCATCAGTATTGCTAAAGCCAAACACAAACAGGAGTGGATACAAAACAGAGATGACCAGTAAATGGGATATTTGCATGCCCTCTGTGTTCTGTATCCACTTCTGCTTTTGGCTATCAATCCTGAGGCTTTTCAATCCTTCTGACAGATGAAATGAAGGGGAAACCAAACATAGTGGCAACGTCATAGAGTGGTGGAGGGTGAAAACAGTATTATGGAAATCACAGGGTGTTCCTGGGAGGCAGCGGTCAGTTGGCAGCAGCATGAGTGGGCCGCAGAGAGGCAAAATGACAAATTATGGCGGTGGCAGCAACCTTGTAGGCCACAGAGTGGCACAATGACAGAGTGTGGAGGTGGCAGCAGCAGCATGAGGTCAGAAAGTGGCACAATGACAAATTCTGAAGCTGGCAGCAACAGGAGAGGCCACATTGTGGCACAATGACGAAGTTTGAAATAAGTTTGAAGTTGAAATTTTCATTTGAAATTTGAAGATTAGAGACGCCACATGCATCATACATTATAGGTTTATTGAAAATATCATGTCTTTGCCAAAAAAGAACTGCAAAGGTGGCACCAACAGCAACATGAGGTCAGAGGTGTGGAGGTGGCGGCAACATGGTAGGCCACAGAGTGGTAAAATGATAGAGTGTGGAGGTGGCAGCAGCAGAAGCAGCAGGAGCCCACATAGTGGCACAATAACAAAGTGTGGAGGTGGCAGCAACCTGGTGGGCCACAGAGTGGCACAATGATAGAGTGTGGAGGTGGTGTCAGCAGCAGCAGCAGTGCCACCAACTGAGAGGGACTGCAGTATTAACAACTTGGACAAGAGCACGGTCAGCTTCTGCACCTTAGGATGGCTGAACGCATACAGTTTTCTCTTTGTAATCGCTTCTTTCAGCGACTGCTGGCGCCATGCGTAGCGAGGAGCAGGAGCATCTGGACCGGGAGAAGTGCTGGAGCCTTGACTGGCTGAAATGGCATGTGTGCCACTAGGTGCTGCTGCTGTTGCTCGGTGGCAGGATGGACCTCCACATCTGTTCCATGTTTCTCCCAGGCCATTGGATGGTGACACTGCACGTGTTGACACAGAGCCGTGTTGCCAACATTAGCTCCCTGGCCACGCTTCATTTTCTGCCTGCAAATACGACATATACCCACGCTCGGCTCCTCTGGTGTCTTAACAAAAAACTGCCACACCGCTGAGGTGGTGATTTTACTGCCAACACTCTGCACTGAGTGACTACCAAAGCCGCTGCCTCGCTGAGCCCCTGTACCGCTGCTTACTTGGACCGCCGAAGTGGGGTTTGTACCCCGCGGCCGTTTGGCGCCTGTACTCACACTGCTGCCACCCTGCTGACTCACGGCCACAGTAGCGACCTGCTGCCCGCTTCACTTCCTGAAGCGCAAGCTGACACCCTATAAGGTGGCCGTAATTGGCAAACTCTCCAAAAGGAGAACTCTTACCCTCTTACAAGTAAACAAATACAAAAACATAATAAAAACATCACAAAATTGAATTCACTTGAAGCTTATACATTGGTTGCACGCAAATCACTTAATAACTAGCTACACATTAATCTGACATTAAAGTTAATTGGGAAGAGGAAGTGAATTTGTGATCTAGTAAAGTGGCACACTCAGCGTGAAGTAAACGAGATGAATTTATTACAGGTCTAAAAACACAACGCGTTTCGGGGTTACCATACCCCTTTATCAAGTGAAAAAAGACTGATAGTGGTAATGACAAGTGGATAGTACAAGGGGGAAATCAAGAATATGTAAACAAAAAAGAACAATTAACAGTTGACACTTAGTTAATGTTTGCAATTATGTGGTGCATAAAAAATGCAAAATACATTAAAAAGATGTAAAAAGTAAATAAAATCAAATGTAATATCTCACATATATCATTCCTCTCTTGGAGACTTTCTGTATAAATTACTCGATTACTTCCTCTTCCCAAACATCCTGAGTGGTGCGGCCACACCGCACAGGAGATTTTCCACCAGGAGGCAGCACCAGACCATATGTCACTCAATTTCCATGACTTCGTAGTGTTGTGCCTATCCTAGCACAACCCCACACAGTGAGCCTAATATTCACCTCAACTCCTAATTCATTACGAAAGGTGTGACACTATTAGCGCTTTCTCCTTGTCCTTTCTTGCCATATTCTATCACATTAAAGTTAATTGGAGCACAGGCTGATCGCAGGTTTAAAATTTAACTTTTGGCAATAGTCATTTTATAAGGGAAAACAATAGGAGAGGTCATTACTTGTTACTACACAGGCAGTGACCGGTCTATATCGTAGTTGGATAAATCACCAGAAAAGTTTTCTCTTCAACAGTGATTTATTATTAGATCATAAAGGAAAGCAAAGAATGGATTTTATTCAGGTAATAGGAGATGGATTTTATTTCAGATTTATTACAGAATTTCTTAATAATATGAACATTAATGACATTCAAGCTAAACAATGATTTAGGTAAAGTGTTTCTGTAACCTGTGTCCTTTACTCTTCACCTCAGGATTTACCAGGATATTGTAACATTTAGGTAAAAACATGCAGCACAATATTCCTCCCCCTGAGGACAATATGGCAAATATCTCTACGATGACCATGTATTTCCCTCTGCTGCTCAGATAGGCCGGGATGGCACAGATCCAGACACTGCAGAACAGCAGCATGCTGAAGGTGATGTACTTGGCCTCATTATAGATATCAGGTAATGTCCTCACCATGAAAGCCAGAACAAAGCTCACAGCCGCCAGGAGACCCAAATAACCCAACATGAGGTAAAAGGCCAGGACAGAACCTTCATTACACTGGATGATGGTCTTCCCAGGATAATCCCGGTTATACTCCTGATATGGAGGAGACACTGACAACCAGATAACTGCATTCACAATCTGAATAGATGAACAGACCAACACTACTGAGTAAGGAAGCTTCACCCCCACACACTTTCTCCATGGGCTGTCAGGTCTGGTGGCCTTGAAGGCGATGCAGACTATGATGGTCTTGGCCAGGAGAGAAGACACAATGACTGTGAAGAAGATCCCAGAGAAGGTTTGTCGCAGCATGCAGGTCATATCCACTGGACGACCGATGAATAGAAACACACAGAGTAAGCTGAACATGAGAGAGCTCAGGAGGATGAAGCTGAGGGTCCGGTTATTGGCTCGGACAATGGGAGATTTCCAGAATATAGTGAATATTCCCTTCATAAATACAGTTATAAGAGAAAGTAACGCGGAGAAGATGGAGAAGACTAAAGCCAGAACATCAGTCTCATATGAAAAATACTCCTGATCTCTGACATAACATTTGTTTCTTCTCTCATTTGGCCATTCATCTTCAGGACATCTCCGGCAATTCTGGCTGTCTATGGATGAAATGTTTGAGAATCAGATCCAGCATTAAACTTTATACAGGACAATGCAGGTGTGAATTTCTATCGAGATGTAAGGTGACTTTTATCTGATTTCTCTGAATTTTGTTGTGTTACATGACTTTGTGATCAGAGGTTAAGGATGGCTACACCTGTACAGGATTTTCTGGGCTACAAGGCCCATTGTTATCTTAGATACTCTATATATTATTATTAAAATAATTATATAGTGTCAAAAGTTGTGCTCCAATGAGTGTACGATACATTTCTAAGAATTTTTTTTTAAATGTTAGCCAAGAAAATACAACCATTTGGGAAATATTTAGGATACTCAAGCCAAAACTTTAACCACAATGATGTAGACTTGACCTAATTGGTTTCTACAAGAGATTATTTGTCTACAAATGGTTCCCCACCAAATGACTAGTGAAGCTAAATATGCCTTCCAGAGTCAAAAGTCAAGTATTTCCACTTAGGTTTCTTGCACACGACCTTGTGTGCATGAGGGCTTTTTGCAGGCTGCAAACATCGGGCAGTTAAACTCTGTTTGTGACCAGTTTGAATCAGCTCTGTTCCCCCATTGATGTTCTTTAAAATTGTCCCACGACCGTATCGGCAAAAAAAGGACCCACTCTATAGTTTGTGGGGTGGCTGTCCAGTAAAGTCACTGTAGACCACACCGACTGTAGACAGTAGAAGTCTGTGTGGGCCATGAGCAGGGGTGCAATTTGTGCGGCTGAAAAATACGGTTGTGTGCATGAGATTTTACACTGAAAACATAAGATATTAAGATGCTGGTTATGGTGCAGATGTTGGCATAAGACACTAAATATATCTGAAGGATATTTGTAACAGTGCCTTACCCTTTCCTGACACACGCCATAAAAGTACGGCGCGCGTCGGGTGCATTGAGAGGGCTCACGGGCTGAGCCCTCTCCATTGCCTGTAAGTCTTTGCTGCATATTGTGATCGGTTGCCATGACAGCCTCGGGTCTTCGGAAGACCCGAGACTGTCTCATTTGAACCCTTTCATTACAATGTGCACCTTTAAACCCCTTAACGACCTAGCCCTTTTTTGTTTTTTCTTTTCCAATTTTCACTCCCCACCTTCAAAAATCTATAACTTTTGTATTTTTACATATAAAGAGCTCTGTGATGGCTTGTTTTCTGCATAACAAATTGCACTTCATAGTGATGTTATTGAATATTCCATGCCATGTATTGGGAAGCAGGAAAAAATTCCAAATGCAGTGAAAATGGTGAAAAAACGCATTTGCGTCGTTTTCTTGTGGGCTTGGATTTTATGGCTTTCACTGTGCTTCCCAAATGAAATGTCTACTTTTTTCTTTGGGTCAGTGCGATCATGGGGAGACAAAATTTGTGTAGGTATATTTTATAATGTTTTTTTACATTTACAAAAATTAAAACCTCCTGTACAAAATTTTTTTGGGGGGGATTTTGACATCTTCTGGCAATAATAACTTTAGTTGGTGGTGTCATTTTGTGCAACTTTTGATGACATTTTCACTGCTATCATTTTTAGGACTGTACGATGCTTTGATCACTTTTTATTGAATTTTTTTATATTTTTCAAAATGGCAAAAATCAGCATTTTTGGCTTTGGGCGCTATTTTCTGTTACAGGGTTAAACGCAGTGAAAAACCTTTATTATATTTTGATAAATCGGGCATTTTCAGACGCCGCGATACCTAATGTGTTTATGATTTTTACTGTTTATTAATATTTATATAATTTCTAGGGAAAGGGAGGTGATTTGGATTTTTAGGTTTTTTTCAGGTTGCATCTGATTGCATTTTGAAACACATTACAACAGCTGAGGAGAGGTGATTTGCCTAATTACCTTACTGTTTACATTTGTGTTTACAAAACTCATAGTAAACGTGATGTTATTGTATGTGTTAACGTCACGTTTACATTGCGTTTTGTAACCAATACATTTTAAAAAAATAACATTAATGCAAACATTTATGAATTTTGAAAAAACAGGTTACTATGCAAAATTGTAAACATTTAAAGCATGTGAAATAATTCCAATTTACATGTTAAACAGGGTCCATGAAAAAAATCCTTCCTTTGCACCTGCCCTGGACCAGGTGCAGATTTGCGCCTAAATAGTCGCAAAAATAAGCAAAAAAAGTGATACATAAGTAAAAAGTCACACAGAACATCTGGAAAATAAAGGTACATAAGGCACAAGGTACAGACCAAGGCGTACTGGAAAAACGACAGCAAGAGTGGCAGTAAAAAGTCACAAAAACGACAAAAAACAAGACAGAAAAAGATACATGTCCCCCATTGTGTAATGCCTATTTTTTTGTTTTTAAAATAAGTGCTTATATATAGAAAAAGAGAGAGAGAGATAATTCAATAAAATAAACCAACCTGAATGATTAGTAAATTCTCCTTCGGCACATGGGATGCAGTGGTAGCAGCAGATGTGATATCCTTCTCTCCCGGCAGACAGGATTCACTACATCGTCCATTAGGGATCTAAAGATAAATGATCCAGGATTTATATTTATTGCTTCCATTTAAATAAAATAAAATTATCTTCTTACAAGCTTCTCCAACACTCTTTCTATCAGAAACATGTCAGACTGTCACCGACCTTTCAAACCTTTAAATGTAACCTAAGAAACCCATCTGTTTAGGATCCTACATCACACCAGAACATACTGTAACTGCTAGGGATCAGCAAATGTGATCCGTGGTGAGATTCTGCTCGAGGAGAAGCCAACTCCACTCAATATTGTCAATGGTGCGCAGTCTTCAAACATTTAGATCCACAATCTAGGCTTATTGATGAGCATTTTCTGCACAGCAGTATGCCTCCTTGTATGGTTGGCACAGGATGGATCTGCACAACATTCGCACTTATTACGTTTATTGCTATAATTCACATATAATTCCCGGTTTGGGGTGGAGCGCCTTTGGATGTTTTTGTGGGGATGAGCCGAGGAGAGAAGTGTGGGTGGCGGCAGAGTTTACAGTTAGACCTGGCCGGCTTGTCCTTTGTGAGAGAGGGGGCCATTGCTGCTAGTGGTGTTTTGGCAAGCCACACAGCACCTGCTTCACAAGAGCCGAGCAGATGCCTATAAAGGAATTCCAGAGTGATTGGAATAGGAAATATCTCTAAGGAGAGAAAAAGGGGGATCAGAAAAGAATGTGTATGGCACGGTAGGAGTGGGTAGAAGGAGAGTTTGAAAAGCTGAAACAAAGAACAAGTTTAAGGGGCCACAAGAAGACCAGGATAAAGCGGAGCTCTGAATACTTTACACGAATGAGGCTAGATAGCATAAAAAACATGCAATAATTGACCCTGACACTATAAGGACGGCATGCAGAGGCAGCGGCAGCAGTGGCAGGCTAGAGAGTCTCATGGCGACATACCCTAAATGGACTCAGGCTTCACCAAAGGAGGTGAGCAAGAAGCGCTGAAATGATTTCCTATGTGAACAAAAGGTTGACGGTATATTTAGTCGATAACACAGCATGGTGGCGACATAGTGACCAAGTTCCATAACGTATCTGGAGAAACACCCGAAAAATGAGCCTGACACAGCTCTTTTGATAAGGGGACGACATGTGGAGGCAGCCATGGAGACGACTTCCATGATTAAGAGCGACAGTATGGGGCATTCATATTGCGCTGCTATGATTGCAACTTCAGGTCTCCAGCATGACGGCGACAGATGGGCCGAGTTCCACTATGTATCTGGTGAAACACCTGAAAATTCTGCCTGACACAGCTCGTCTGATAAGGGGATGATGTGCTGCATATCCTCTCGTGCTCCAGCGTCTGGGGTATAGAGAGTTAAAAGTTCCGCATGGAGGCATTGGTGGACGCTGTGGAGGATCGTGGAGGCAAAATAGACAGGAGACAGCAGGGGCAGCATGCATGGATGCCTCTGAGGCTGCCTAATATTGGGATGGAGCTGGCGGTCTGCTGCCAGGCGAGCTTTCGCCTGTCTAAGCCCCTGTCTTTCAGCTCCTCCCCACCCAAAATGGTCCTTGGGGCCAGAAGCGTTTACTTTGAAAAAATTATAATTTTCAAAGCAGGCCGGGTCGTTTGCATATTTCACCTAGGAATAATGGAATAGCATAGTGGTTCTATTTTTAATTGTTTTTTCGGAAATGGTTCCATGATTAAGAGCGACAGTATGGGGCATCCATATTGTGCTGCTATGATTGCAACTTCAGGTCTCCAGCATGGCGGTGACAGATGGGCCAAGTTCCACTATGTATCTGGTGAAACACCTGAAAATTCTGCCTGACACAGCTCGTTTGATAAGGGAACGATGTATGGAGGCAGTGAAGTAGTAGTAGATTAAAGGTGCTGCAGTTAAAACTATGTTAGTTGGATCTTGGGATGGAGCTGGCGCTCCGCTGCCAGGCGAGCTTTCGCCTATCCAAGCCCCTGTCTCTAGGCTACTCCCCAAACAGCACTTCTAAGAACCTTTTGTATAAGATCAAGTGTAGTAGTGTTCTTATAAGTTTGGGTTATGGCGGGTGAGGGGAATGTAAACAGATGCGCAAGAAGCGCTGAAATAATATCGGTAAATGATAAAAGTGTGCCAGTATATTTTGTGGATTACACAGCAGGGTGGCGACAAAGTTAACAAGTTTGATGTGGAAGCCATGAAAACAATCCAAAATTCTGCCTGACACAACTCGTTTGATAATGGGACGATGTATGGAGGCAGTGAAGTAGTAGTAGATTAAAGGTGCTGCAGTTAAAACTATGTTAGTTGGATCTTGGGATGGAGCTGGCGCTCTGTTGCCAGGCGAGCTTTCACCAATCCAAGCCCCTGTCTCTCGGCTCCTCCCCAAACAGAACCTCTAAGAACCTTTTGTATAAGATCAAGTGTAGTAGTGTTCATATAAGTTTGGGTTATGGTGGGTGAGGGGAATGTAAACAGATGCGCAAGAAACGCTGAAATAATATCGGTAAATGATAAAAGTTTGCCAGTATATTTTGTGGATTACACAGCAGGGTGGCGACAAAGTTAACAAGTTTGATGTGGAAGCCATGAAAATAACACAAAATTCTGCCTGACACAGCTCGTTTGATAAGGGGACCATGTATGGAGGCAGCTATATGGATGACTTTTGGAGGCAGCTATGGTGATGACGTGTGGAGGTAGCAATGGAGACAACATGTGGAGGCAGCTAAAAAGACGACATGTGGAGGCTGCTATGGAGACAATTTAATTTGGATAGTGCCTGTATATGGCAGTCCAAAAAAGTTTTCAAACCAGAGGAGCAGGTAGGTGGTCCTCCAGAAAAATTAAATAGATTGAGTGCCTGTATGTGGCAGTCCAAAAATGTTTTCAAACCAGAGGAGCAGGTAGGTGGTCCTCCAGAAAAATTAAATAGATTGAGTGCCTGTATGTGGCCCTCCAGAAAAATTAAATACATAGAGTACTATAGCTATAGCCAGTTGGCCCTGGAAAAAAATAGCCAGTTTCCTCTGCTTTAGTGTACAAAGAGGAGGAGAAGGAGGACAATGAGGAGGAGGAGTGCATACATTATTCAGGTTGAGCTTCTTTCACCTGGTGGAGAATGGAAATCCTGAGAAATCCAGGCTTTATTCATCTTGATAAGCGTCAGCCTGTCAGCGCTGTCAGTCGACAGGCGTGTACGCTTATCGGTGATGATGCCACCAGCTGCACTGAAAACCCGCTCGGACAACACGCTAGCGGCAGGGCAGGCAAGAACCTCCAAGGCGTACAGCGCCAGTTCGTGCCACATGTCCAGCTTTGAAACCCAGTAGTTGTAGGGAGCTGTGTGATCATTTAGGACGATGGTATGGTCAGCTACGTACTCCCTCACCAACTTTCTGTAAAGATCAGCCCTACTCTGCCGAGACTGGGGACAGGTGACAGTCTTTCTGGGGTGACATAAAACTGGCAAAGGCCTTGTAAAGCGTACCCCTGCCAGTGCTGGACAAGCTGCCTGCTCGCCTACTCTCCCTCGCTACTTGTCCCGCAGAAGTACGCCCTCTGCCGCTAGCGCTGTCAGAAGGGAAATACTGTTTCAGCTTGTGCACCAGGGCCTGCTGGTATTCATGCATTATCACACTCCTTTCCTCTCCAGGGATGAGAGTGGAAAGATTTTGCTTGCACCGTGGGTCCAGGAGAGTGAATACCCAGTAATCGGTGCTGGAATAAATTCTTTGAACGCGAGGGTCACGGGATAGGCAGCCTAGCATGAAATCTGCCATATGCACCAGAGTACCAACGCGCAAGAATTCACTCCCCTCACTGGCGTGACTCTCCATTTCCTCCTCCTCCAACTCCTCTTCTTCTGCCCATACAAGCTGAACAGTGAAGGACTGAACAATGGTCCCCTCTTCTGTCTCGCCAACATTCTCCTCCTCTTCCTCCTCATCCTCCTCCACCTCCTCCGATATGCACTGAAAAACAGACCTGAGGGTGCTTTGGCTATCAACAAGGGATTCTTCTTCCCCCGTCTCTTGTGACGAGCGCAAAGCTTCTGACTTCATGCTGACCAGAGAGTTTTTCAATGATGGCGGCATCGCCACTGACCATCTGTGTTGACTCCTCAAAGTTACTCAGCACCTGACAGATATCAGACATCCATCGCTCTGCGCTGCTAGTAAACTCTGGATAACAAGGTTAATGTTGAATTCCACCTCGTGGGCACGTCGCACAACAGTCGGTGAGCGGGCAGTTGGAGGCGGCGCTGCGCTGCCCTGAGAGTGGCAGCATCTGTGCTGGACTTCCTGAAATGCGCACAGATGCGGCGCACCTTCGTGAGCAAATCAGACAGATTGGGGTATGTCTTGAGGAAACGCTGAACTATGAGATTTAACACATGGGCCAGGCATGGCTCATGTGTCAGTCTGCTGAGTTGCAGAGCCACCACCAGGTTACGGCCGTTGTCACACACAACCATGCCTGGCTTCAGGTTCAGCGGTGCCAGCCACAGATCAGTCTGCGCCGTGATTCCCTGTAATAGCTCTTGGGCGGTGTGCCTTTTATTGCCTAGGCTCAGCAGTTTGAGCACCGCCTGCTGTCGCTTAGCGATGGCACTGCTGCTACCGACTGATGGCGCCATGCCCACGGATGTTAATTCGGAGGAGGAGGTGCAGGAGGGGTGGGAGGAGGAGGAGGCAAAGTAGGCCTTTGAGACCTGGACCGAGGTAGGCCCCGCAATCCTCGGCGTCGGCAGTATATGACCAGCCGCAGGGTCAGACTCGGTCCCAGCCTCCACCAAGTTAACCCAATGTGCCGTCAGCGATATATAGTGGCCCTGCCCGGCAGCACTCGTCCACATGTCCGTGGTCAGGTGGACCTTGTCAGAAACGGCGTTGGTCAGGGCACGGATGATGTTGTCTGACACGTGCTTGTGCAGGGCTGGGATGGCACATCGGGAAACGTAGTGGCGGCTGGGGACCGAATACCGAGGGGCAGCCGCCGCCATGAGGTTTCGAAAGGCCTCGGTCTCTACCAGCCTATAGGGCAGCAACTCCAGGCTAAGCAGTTTGGAGATGTGGACGTTGAGGGCTTGGGCGTGTGGGTGGGTTGGACTATACTTCCTTTTGCGCTCCAGCGTCTGGGGTAAGGAGAGCTGAACGCTGGTGGATGCTGTGGAGGATCGTGGAGGCGAAGATGGGGTTTTCGCATGGGAGGTGTTTGGGTCGGGGTCCTGGGCAGGGGGCTGACTAGCAGATGACACATGGGAAGGAGCAGTGGTGTGCTTGGCCAGAGGTGAACGGGTTTGGTGCCAATGAGTGGGGTGTTTAGCATTCATATGCCTGCGCATACTGGTGGTAGTTAAGCTGGTAGTGGTGGAACCCCTGCTGATCCTGGTTTGGCACAGGTTGCACACCACAGTCCGTCGGTCATCCGGTGTTTCTTTAAAGAACCTCCAGACTTCTGAAAATCTAGCCCTCGCAACGGGATCTTCACTACGTGAAACATTTGGCGCTGATGCACCAGCTCTGGCCCTGCCTCTCTGTATGGCCCC
Organism: Engystomops pustulosus; assembly: GCF_040894005.1. Taxonomy (NCBI): domain Eukaryota; kingdom Metazoa; phylum Chordata; class Amphibia; order Anura; family Leptodactylidae; genus Engystomops; species Engystomops pustulosus. The sequence goes on along the minus strand of NC_092411.1, from coordinate 293,528,997 downwards.
ACCGCTGCCTCTTCCAACCTGTTCTGCTATAGGACTCGCCTTCGTCTCAGAAGCACTGTGTTCACCCGGCCTATCAACCCAGCTTGGGTCTGTCACCTCATCATCCTCCGATCCCTCAGTCTGCTCCCCCCTCGGACTTCCTGCCCTGACAACAACTTCACCACTGTCTGACAACCGTGTCTCCTCATCGTCCGACACCTCTTTACACACTTCTTCCACTACGTCAATAATGTCATCATCAAACACAGACTGCGACCGGTGGAAAACCTGGGCATCGGAAAATAGCTCAGCAGCAACCGGACAAGTGGTTTGTGACTGTGGGAAGGATCCAGAAAACAGTTCCTCAGAGTATGCCGGTTCAAATGCCAAATTTTGCTGGGAGGGGGTAGACTGGGGGGAAGGAGGCTGAGGTGGAGGAGCTTGAGGAGTGCTGATTTCGGTGACATGGGTGGACTGCGTGGAAGACTGACTGGTGGACAAATGGCTAGAAGAATTGTCCGCAATCCACGACATTACCTCTTTGCACTGTTCTGGCCTCAACAGTGCTCTACCACGAGTCCCAGTAACTTGAGACATGATGAACCTAGGGAGTGTAGCTCTGCGGCGTTCCCCTGCTCCCTCATCAGCAGGTGGTGTCTCACCCCATCCAGGACCACAGCCTCTGACCCCTGCAGTAGTTGGACGCCCACGTCCACACCCTCGTCCTCTACCCCTAGCCCTCGGGTTAAACATTTTCCAAATTAAAGTGTAAACTTAAATTTTTTTTTTTGTTTTTTTTTAAACAAAACGATGCTATCCTATTGCTATGGCTAGTTTCTAACCTACACTGACAGCACACAACTGGATTTTGTGCTGTGCCTGATGACTTTGAGTTATAAAAAGAAATAAACGTACGGGGGGGGGGGCGTGTCTTGCCATGCTAGGAGCTGCACGCACCTAAAGTGAGCTGCGCACCGGGCCAATAGATAAGGGACATCCAGCACCCAAATTAATGGGGAAATCGGATCGCAAGAGACCCCCAGAGAAGAAGGGACCGACCCAGAACGCGGTGACTCCAATCTCCAACTTCTTCTCACCGCTGCAAGCCCAATCCCCATCCACAGGCAGCGCTTCCCGCCGTCTCGGCTCCATCTTGCAGGGCGCCATCATCTTGCAGGGCGCACCACGCTGCTGCTGACTCACCCCCGAGGCAGAGAGGTGAGCCGGGGAACAAAGAAAATAGAGGGCGCAGGGCACTGATCGAGTCCCGGTCCACAGATACGGCCACCCTGCACCCTCGGAGCCCACTGGCTGACAGCCAACCCACCGCAGCAGTCCCTGTGGAGGTAAATACAGACAGGGAAAAGGCCCCTTCAGCAAACAGTGCCAACATGGCACCCCCACATAAGCACAGGGACGTGCAAGCACCATCGACTACCCCTAAGGGAAAGGGGACAAACGACAACAGAGTGGGCAATACCCCCAGCCCCCCCTCCAAGAGATCCCTGTTCTCTCAGGACTCTCATCTTGATCCCCAAAATGTACCTTCTGCCACTGGGTCTAGCAAACTAGATCTTCCACATCCAGAGGAAGCTGCTAACACACTTAGAGCCTATCCTGAATTACAGGCACTCTTAGCTCTTTTGCCTTCCAAAAGAGACATGGACACCCTAGCTACAGATCTTATGGGCGCTTGGCGCCAAGATTTACAGCAAGTACACTCTGAGATTTCCACACTAAAAGAGAGATTGAATGATCTTGAAGCCTTCAAGTCTGAAGTGTCATCTACTATACAAAACGTCCAGAAGAGGGCGACAGAGCACTCTATGTACCAACAGCAGCTGTCAATGCAGATTGATGATCTGGAAAACAGGAATAGGCGAAATAATATAAGGGTCAGGGGACTCCCTGAAGCTACGCAGACGCCTGAACTATTGCCCACCTTAACTGGCATCTTCAACATCTTATTGGGCCGACCAGCTGATACACCCATAGAAATGGACCGAGCTCATAGAGCTTTGCGTGCCAGGAGCTCTGACCCTGCCCCTCCCAGAGACGTAATCTGCAGAATTCACCACTTTACAACCAAAGAATTGATAAGGCAGAAAGCTAGGGCTAAAGGAGACCTAGACTTTGATGGAGCTACGATCACGCTGTTCCCTGATCTATCCTGCCAAACCCTCCGTCAAAGAGACATCTTACGCCCAGTGTTATCCCTGCTACAATAAAGAAACATTTCTTATCGCTGGGGCTTCCCATTTGCCCTACATGCAAGAACAGGAAACAAGACAGTGACTCTATCGCGCCATGAAGAACTACACGAGTTCCTCCGTTCTTTGGACTTGCCAGATATTCGAATTCCAGACTGGAACGATCCTCCTCCTTTTCAAGCACAATGTGCATCAAACACCTCCACATGGGGGTCCATATCGTCACCATCCCTCGGCACCCCTCGTCCGCAGCGAAGAAGGTTTCGGGGGAATCCGCCAGCAGAAGGAGATCAGGAGGACTGACAATCGTCAACTGCTGTCAGATTGAGTATAACTTGCATCAATGTTTCTGATATGCGTTTTGTTGTATATCTATATACATCTCTTTAATTAGATAAAAGTCCCATCCAGGACCTTGAAGGCGACCACATAACCCTTTTATATTTCCTTAGGTTGATGCTTTGAACAGTTCGGTTCATTAAATCACCATATTGAGGGGTTATGAGCTCGAACATAACAAAATCTCCCCGATTTCCTCACACACCTACTCCCTTCAAAACTGTCCCGTAAATAAACAATCCTAAATACAATCAGAAATACCGTTGGCCCGGTAGCGACTACATATACCTACTAACTCTTAACTTTTTTCAAGATCTAGAGCATCTCTTATCGAGGTGTTATCTACAGCCATTTATAGCTGAGTTCCTACAGTTCCCCCAATAGGTTCAGCTGTGATAGGATATCACAGTTGGTACTTGCGTACAGGCATAAATTGTTTTTAGAAGAGCCCTCAACAAGGACTCTTAACGTTTTCACACCCGTCCCTTCCCCCAAGGTCAGTGCGACCTATCTTCCCCTTTACCGGTCTCTCCTGAACATTCCTCCCTATCCCCTCCCTACCCCCGGGCAGGAGCGAGTCCCGATTTATCAAAAAGGATTCTGCCTTGGTGTATTTCAAGCAATATATCCCAATTAACAATAGTATCCTTTAATGCCAAAGGCCTAAATATACCTGAAAAGCGCTCACAGACACTGTACTTATTTCATAAACTCAAAGCGCATATCTTATGCATTCAAGAGACGCACTTTAAAACAGGACACGAACCCAAGATAAACAAAAGATACTACCCCACTGTATATCATAGTACAAGCCCTCTAGGAAAATCAAAAGGAGCATCCGTTTTCATACATAAGGACGCTCAGTGTGAGGTCTTGGAGGTTGAGAAAGACAAAAGAGGCAGATACATTTTTATTAGATGCAACATCCAGGGATCTATCTACACTGTAGCAAATGTGTACGCCCCTAACACTGGACAAACAAGCTTTCTAACCAGTGTTTTTACCCGCTTAAGCTCCTTCACCAGGGGGTCCTTGATCCTCTGTGGAGACCTAAATATGGTGATGAACCCCCTTATCGACTCTTCCACGGGTAAATCATCAATACCATATAATAGGATCAACAGAATTAGGAAAGACCTACATTTACTTCAACTTTGTGATTCGTGGAGAATTCAGCACCCTGAGATTAGAGATTACTCTTTCTTCTCCCCAGTGCATAATACGTACAGCAGACTTGACCACATTTTCATCCAGCACAATCTTCTTTCAGTAGTAATTGACACAAAAATTGGTGCAATGTTCACGTCAGACCACGCACCAGTCTCATGTACCCTTTCAATATCACCAGTCAAGCGTAGGTCTTTCAATTGGAGGTTGAATGAATCCCTGCTCCAAGACCCCCTATGCATAACTGAAATGAAGAATTATATTCAAAGCTATAGAACAAATCACTCTGGGGATTCCACACTTGACACAGTTAAATGGGAAATGCTAAAAACCAACTTAAGGGGGATTCTAATGAAACATGGATCCCGATTGAAAAAAGAGGCAGGTTTCAAATTGCAATCCCTTTTCAATAAACTACATGATCTAGAGGCACAACATAAGCATACCCTCCAGGAATCTACCTTGAGACAATTAACCCAAACCCGCCAGGAGATTAATGCCCACTTAGAAGTCAAACAACAGAGGCTCAAACTTCTATGCTCCCGCTCGCTATACGAATGGGGAAATAAGCCAGGGAGACTGTTAGCCAGGGCACTTAGACATAGGAAAGCTTCGACATACATCCCTTCAATAAAAAACGCAGCGGGTAAGGCAGCTCATAAAACGGAGGAAATAGCAGAGGCATTCACTGAATATTATGGTACTCTATACAATCTACCGCCACCTTCTCAATCCTTTCCCCAACCACGGCCTCATCACTTACTCTCACAATATATACAGGAAACCGCTTTGCCCACTATAAAATAAAGTGATAAAGCATTACTAGAATCTCCATTTACCCCCGAAGAAATTGAGGACACCATCAAAGCCCTCCCCACAGGTAAAAGCCCGGGACCGGATGGCTATACGGCCGCTTTCTATAAATCTCTACTCCAAGATTTATCTCCCTCACTTGTAGAAGTATTCAATTCCATCTGAGCTGAAAGCCATTTTCTTCCCTCATTCTTACACGCCCATATAACTGTCATACCTAAGGAGGGGAAAGATCCCCAGCTCTGTCCTAGCTATAGGCCTATATCACTCATCAATTCAGATGCCAAAATCTTCGCCAAATTGATAGCAGTCCGAATGGCCCGCGTAGTGGGCCTTCTTGTCCATCTCGATCAGGTCGGCTTCATCCCAACTAGAGAGCCGAGGGATAACACCCTCAAGACCTTCTCCTTACTACAGTATACCTCACAGGCTTCCATGCCCTTCCTAGCTCTATCTCTTGATGCCGGGAAGGCCTTTGATCGAGTGGACTGGGGGTTCCTCTGGGCGACCCTAAAACAAATAGGACTTGCTTTCCCGCATTCAAGCCCTTTACAAGGCTCCACAAGCCAATATAAGGGTTAACGGAACCTTGTCGCCCTCTTTTACAATTAGTAACGGCACTAGACAAGGGTGTCCCTTATCGCCCCTACTCTACGCTCTGGTCATAGAGCACCTACTAGTAGCAATTAGACAACATTCGGACATCAAAGGTATTCGAGTAGGTCCTACTGAATACAAATGTTCCGCTTTTGCAGACGACGTCCTTCTTTATCTAACCGATCCTCAAACATCCTTGCCACCCCTAATGGAGACGCTTAACACATTTGGGCATTTTAGCAATCATAAAATAAATATGTCAAAAAGTGTGGCTATGGGAGTGAACCTGGGAGCAACCATCTCTCAAGCCCTCGCAGCCAGCTACCCATTTACATGGAAAAAAGACGCCATTACCTATCTGGGAATCCGAATTCCCGCCGATCTGAACAAAACATTCCAATTAAATTATGAGCCTTTTCTCGAAGCACTTAAAATAGACCTTACCAGATGGGCAAGTAAAAAGATATCATGGTTGGGAAGGGTGGGTTGCATCAAAATGACAATCCTACCCAAACTACTTTATTTATTTCAAACCATCCCCTTCTCCATCCCGAAAATATTTTTTAATAAACTCAATAGCCTCTTAAGCCAATTCCTATGGGCGCAATCGAGACCCAGAGTCGCTAGGCAGATCCTGATACGCAGAAAGCAACAAGGTGGTCTGGGTCTGCCTGACTGCAAGGGCTACTTCCTGGCAGCTACGGCAGCCAGAATCCTGGACTGGTTCCATCATGGTAAAAACAAACTTTGGGTGAGCTTAGAGGAGCATCTGTCACCAACTCATCTAACTGCTCTACCATGGCTAGCCTAGTTTAACACACATAATCACTCTCTACAAGCTCTTCCTTATATAGCGTCCCAAGTGCTGAAGACATTAAAAAGATGTTCGAACCAGACGACACTTTTTACCCCTGATGGACCTCTTACCCCAGTGACGGAGAACCCGGACTTTCCCCCTGGAATCTCCAAAGATTTCCTACGCCCTTTAAGAACACTCGCACTACTTCGCTTTCAAAACCTCCTGGACGCAGAGTTACTTAAATCTTTAGAAACTATACTGCCACAGCCAGACCTCACACCAAAACTACAATGGGAATACAAACAATTAGCCCACTTTTACCGCAGTATTAAAAACAGAACAAACTTGCACCGTAGCATGACACCTTTTGAAATTCTATGCACCTCCAATACAGAGACACCACATGCCATCTCTGCAGTATATAACCTCCTACTAGACAAGTGGGTTTCCTCTGACCCATCCTTTATTGCGACTTGGGAGAACGAATGCAACAAGATGAACAATTCAGATGAATGGCTCAAGGCATACGAGTTGTGCCACAAACTATCAATTTCAAGTAAGGCACAAGAAACCAATTACAAGGTACTATCAAGATGGTACTGGGTCCCTAGTAGTTGCATAAGATTTATCCATCCTGTCCGGATACATGCTGGCGCTGCCTAACAGCCCCAGGTACGATGGCCCACATTTGGTGGGGATGCCTGAAATTACAACCTTTCTGGCAACAGGTGCGCAAACCGATTCTAGACTTGATAGTTATCAGCCTAGAAAACAAGCCGGCAGTTCTCTTATTGACAATACTCCCTGTTTCGGTGACAAAGGCTAAGAGATCACTGATGGTATACATGCTTATAGCAGCACGCACTCTTATCCCAAGATTATGGAAGTCGACTAGAACTCCCCTTATAGCTGACTGGTTTGGGGAAATATCCTTATTACACAATCTGGAAGAGGCCACAGCGGTATCACATAACAAAGCCACGGATCACTCACTAATATGGGCCCCATGGCTGACGTTTAAACATTCCTCAGAGTTCTTGACCTACTCGTGACTCGCTCCTGACCTATCCCCCCTCTACCCCCCACCTTCCTCCATTCCTCCTGCCTCCCCTTACCCCCCACACACTGACCTATAGGTTTACGTTTGTTTTGATACTGACCTGTCTATACTCTCTATTTGAGTATACACTTCAAAGTAAATGCATTTCAAACCAGTTATTCACCCAGCACTGTTGCATGGGTGCAAATAGACATGTTCAAAAAGAAACCGGACATAAAAGTATACTTTGACATCACATTGCCAGACGATTTATGGAAACATAATTGATGTATTTGTATGTGCATACCAATGTCACTATTCATGTGCAGAAGCATAATTACAGCTCTATATGTCACTTAAGGGACCTGCGTGTCCCATGTTCTGTGGTTTGCTTCCATTTTCTGACTTTAATAAAGAAGAATGATACAAAAAAAGAAATAAACGTAAAAAAAAAAAAAAATCAGCAGACTGTGCCTAATTCAAATCAAACCCCTAATAAATTGTCCCACTTCGGTGTTTGAGGTGGATATGTGTGTCACTAAGAACTAGACACAACGGTCGCAAGTCTCCCAGCAAATTCCTCACAATATGGTACTAGCTGCACTACTAATGGCAGCAAGCCCAGCCACAAGCAAACCAAAAAAAAGGAAAATAGAACGCTATTGTAGGCCTAAATAAGCCATTGGGGTTCTCCTATGGCTATTTTCTAGCCTACAATGAAAGCACACTGCTTTGCCAGATTACTTTGAGTTATAAAAAGAAATAAACGTAAAAAAAAAATAAATCAGCAGACTCTGCCTAATTCAAATCAAACCCCTAATAAATTGTCCCATTTCGGTGTTTGAGGTTGATATGTGTGTCACTAAGAGCTAAACACAACGGTCGCAAGTCTCCCTGCAAATTCCTCACAATATGGTACTAGCTGCACTACTAATGGCAGCAAGCCCAGCCACAAGCAAACCAAAAAAAAGTAAAATAAAACGTTATTGTAGCCCTAAGAAGGGCAGTTGGGTTCTTGTAGAATCACTCCTGCCTAACACTATTCTAATAGAACACCCCAACGCTTTCCCTGACCAGCAGCAGCTCTCTCCCTAGCGGCATCCAGACAGAGAATGATCCGAGCAGCGCGGGCAGGGGCTGGTCTATTCCAGGGTCACCTGATCAGGCCAGCCAACCACTGCTATCGACGTGTAAGGGTACCACGTCATGCTGGGTGGAGTGCAGCGTCTCGAGCAGGAGAAGTATTCGTCCGAGCAACGAGCAGTTTCGAGTACGCTAATGCTCGAACGAGCATCAAGCTCGGACAAATATGTCCGCTCATCTATAATTACTACTAAAACTCATCTTATTTAGACCCAAAGCTTAGCCTCCCCCCCTCTCATACTCATGTATTTACTGAGTAGAGATACATTCTATGAAGATCTATTTGGAGTCCGTTGGAATTTGTACTGAGACCTAATGCTAAGGACTAAGGACTATTACTACTCTATAGATCTTTGTCACCATATGCAGAGTTTCCTGGTGCCCAAATGACTGTGTATGAGAATTGGACTAAGAACGTCAATTATCTTAATAACTCTGGGCATTTTTAACCCTTTTTTCGAATGTGATTCTAGGTTTGAAATTATTGATATTGGTAAAGGGATATAGATAATCTTACCAGAGGTCTCTCTGATTGTGTGATACCGAGGGGCGGCCGTTGCCATGAGGTTGCGAAAGGCCTCGGTCTCTACCAGCCTATAGGGCAGCATCTCCAGGCTGAGTAATTTGGAGATGTGGACGTTGAGGGCTTGGGCGTGTGGGTGAGTTGCACTGTATTTCCTCTTGCGCTCCAGCGTCTGGGGTATTGAGAGCTGGACGCTGCGCATGGAGACGTTGGTGGATGCTGTGGAGGATTGTGGAGGCGAAGGTGTGGTTTTCGCACGGGAGGTGTTTGGGCAGGGGGCTGACTAGCAGAGGCAGCAGATGACACAGGGGAAGGAGCAGTGGTGTGCCCGGCTGGAGGTGAATGGCCTTGGTTCCATTGAGTTGGGTGTTTAGCATTCATATGCCCGCGCATACTGGTAGTGGTTAAGCTGGTAGTGGTGGAACCCCTGCTGATCCTGGTGTGGCACAGGTTTCACACCACAGTCCGTCGGTCATCCGCTGTTTCTTTAAAGAACCTCCAGACTGCCGAAAATTTAGCCCTCGCCACGGGAGCTTCACTACGTGAAACATTTGGCGCGGATGCACCAGCTCTGGCCCTGCCTCTCCGTCTGGCCCCACCACTGCCACCTCCAACCTGTTCTCGTCGAGGACTCGCCTCCGTCTCAGAAGCACTGTGTTCAACCGGCATATCAACCCAGCTTGGGTCTGTCACCTCATCATCCTCCGATCCCTCAGTCTGCTCCCCCCTCGGACTTCCTGCCCTGACAACAACTTCACCACTGTCTGACCACCGTGTCTCCTCATCGCCTGACACCTCTTTACACACTTTTTCCACTACGTCAACAATGTCATCATCACCCACAGACTGCAACCGGTGGAAAACCTGGGCACAGTTCCTCAGAGTATGCCGGTTCAAATGCCAAATTTTCTGGCGGGGGGCAGACTGGGGGGAAGGAGGCTGAGGCGGAGGAGCTGGAGGAGTTCTGATTTCGGTGACATGGGTTGACTGCGTGGAAGACTGACTGGTGGACAAATGGCTAGAAGCATTGTCCGCAATCCATGACATGACCTGTTCGCACTGTTCTGGCTTCAATAGTGCTCTACCACGAGTCCCAGTGAGACATGAACCTAGGGAGTGTAGCTCTGCGGCGTTCCCCTGCTCCCTCATCAGCAGGTGGTGTCTCACCCCGCCCAGGACCACAGCCTCTGACCCCTGCAGTAGTTGGACGCCCACGCCCTCGTCCTCTACCCCTAGCCCTCGGGTTCAACATTTTCAAAATTCATTTTTCAAAGTAGAAATAATCTGTGTGGTGTCTTTAATTTAACTGGCATTACATTTGCAAAAACCTTTAGAGGACAGACTTATAACGGTCCGCCCTGTATGGAGGAGCTTAAAGATTTTCTCCACGTGGCAAAAAGAGTAGAGAGACGGTTTAGTAAAGCACCAAAGGATGTTTATGCCTTTCAGGGCAGTGCCTATGGAGGATAAGACAGAGGACAAAGAATCAGGAATTGAGTTGTCTGTTTTAACTGTGAAAAAACAGGCCTTATAAGGAAATTTTGTACTGAGCCATCTTTTCAGACAGAATCCACCCAGAGCGGGGCAACTGCCCAATAAGAAATTGGCAACACAGCAACAGGCCTGCAAGTTGTTGTAGTTCCACCAAACTCAGACCTGCACCCATGGTAAAATTGACATTACCAGAAGGGAGGGAGTTTGACTTTTTAATTGATAGTGGGACCACAAAGTCTGTTTTGCACGTTGATAACATCTTCCCTTATGAAGTTACTAATTATTTGGTTTTATTTTTGTAGGAGTGGATAGTCATCCTGTTGATACACCCACACATGAAATAATAGCATAATTCTTTATTCTTTGTTCCTCTGCACTCCGACTGTCAGTATTTGACAAGCTGTTGGGTTTTAATGTGTAAAAGATGAACCGTTAGCTAATTCACATTTTGAGTTTTTTTTGTAGATGGCTCTAGACACCATGAGGGAGGCAGTATCTACATCAGATATGCAGGGGTCACACAACATGAGGTAATATAAGGAGAAACACTCCTGAACCACATGTCTGCAAAAAAGGAGGAGTTAAAGGCACTGACAGAAGCGTGTACAGCTGTGAAGGGTAAAACGGCTAACATTATACTGACTCTAGGTATGCGTTTGGGATTGCTTGTGATTATGGTCCCATTTGGAGAGCTAGTGCATTCCTGAACTCAAATGTTAAGACAACCAAAATGCAGAGATTGTAAAATAGCTTATAGGGACCTTGATGTTACCCAAAGCGCTAGGCATAGTAAAAGTCAAGGCTAATACTAGATGTGATAATACTGAAGACATAGGTAATGCCAGAGCAGATGAAGCAGCCAGGGAAGAACTGGGCTGATTGTCTTCCACTGGTAAGTTACACAACTATTAGATAAACAGGCCTCTCACCTTTTGATATGCCCCTTGGATGCGCCTATACTTTCCACAAGTTTTGCAAATGTACCATGAAGAATTAATTGAATATATCTAAAACCCGCAAAAACGTCTTGCTAAGTCTTTTCTTCCATTCCAGACGCTGATGCAGCATGTGGATCACATAATCTACAACCTGTAAATTGAGTGGTTTCGAAGTGACACGAAAAAGTCTTGAGCCATGTTTTTAGGGGTCATGTTAAGTCCTTTTGACCACATATGGAACTTATATATTGACTAAAGATTGTTGGATTTATACCCACAACCTTATTTAGCTATTCCAGCTAAACTAGCAGAAATGTTTTCCATTTATAATGATACTATAATAGCTGTATTGGAACGCAAATGTGCCTTTACCTGTAGCTGCATGGGTGGAGCAGTGGATGCTCCTAACCCCTTTTTGACATTGGACGTAGTACTACGTCACGGGTAGCAGGGATTTGCCGAATCTTGATGTAGTATTAAGTCCTGCTTCTGGCACTGGCTGCAGAAGGGCGCTGGTGCCAGAAACTGCGGGTATCGGCTAAGTGTATAGCCGACACCTGCCGCCTACACAGATCACTGTTGTTAACTGCTTAAATGCCATGGTCATGCATGACCACCATGTGTGGTGATTAGAAGACCGCCCACCCCTGGCGCCTACCGAGGTTGGTCTGCTTCTCCATTGCCAGCCACAGGTCTGCCAGTGCCCCGGGGCTGTGCGACCCTCTCCGGAATCTGGCTACTGCCTTCTGTACAGTGTATTACACTGAGTTATGTTACACAGTGCACCGCACGCTTAGTGTGTTACATAACACAGTGTTATACATCTGCATTTCTGTTTTTTTCCATCAAGTTGGACTGCAGAGTGCACATTGATGAGCAAAAAAAAGAACTTAGTGCAATGAAACAATGGGTGAAAAACTTAAAGGGGTCTGAATACTTTCCGTATCCGCTGTAAATATATATTCTATGAAATAGCAGTAGGGGCCTAGGTGTCCACAACTTACCCCTCCATATTTCTCTGAAGTAATCAACCGGTACTGTCCTACACATAATCCCTCATCCACACAAAACCTTCCGCTTTGCTCTCTTATCATCTGCTCACAACACAATTCTCATAACCATCTCCAGGACTTCTCCTGCGCAATCCCATAGTCTGGATGTTTCTATTAAAACCCTCCCATACAGAATATAAGCCCTAGCGGGCAGAGTCCTCCTTCCATCTGTCAGTTCTAGGTTTTTGTCTTTTATCCTTGCATTTGTTCTCACCTTTATATATGTAAGTCTCTTATTGAATGTAAAGAACAATGAAATTAATCAAGCTCTATAAATAATAATAATAATAATTAATGCAATTACATATAAAATAGATGGCGGAGAGGGTATTCATAACTACTATATATATCTATATCAAAGATTAATTTTTATATCACATGTTTTTCACGTTAGTGGTAAATTTTGGTGGATAGATTTTAGATTTATTTATAAAAATAAAAATTAAAATGGGGAAATTTTTGAAAAAAAATGTGCGATTTTCGAAATTTAAAATGATCACCTTTTCAGACAGATAGTTTTACCACCCAATATAAGTTATTTACTAACATCTTTCTTATGCCTGCATTATGTTTCATAATTTTTAGAATCTATGCATATTTTATTTTGATGTCACACAACTTACAATTATATATTTTTTTATTCTTCATTATTTTTAATGAGCTTTGAAATATATATATTAGCTCCCTAATGCCGAGGACTTTTTTCGTTATTGTGTTTCCATTTTTTACTCCTCACCTTCAAAAATCTTTAACTTTTTTTATTTTTCCATGCAGAGAGCTGTGTGATGCCTTGTTTTCTGCATAACAAATTGCACTTCACAGTGATGGTATTTATTATTCACTGCCGTGTACTGTAAAGCGGGAAGAAAATTCCAAATGCAATGAAAATGGGGGGGGGGGGAATGCATTTGCAGCATTTTCTTGTGGACTTGGATTTTACAGCTTTTACTGTGCGCCCCAAATGACAGGTCTGCTTTATTCTGTGGGTTGGTACGATCAGGAAGATACCAAATTTATATAGGTTTTATAATGTTTTCATACATTTACAAAAATTGAAACCTCCTGTCTTCTGGTGCTAATATTTTTTTCATACTTGGGTGTACGGAGCTGTGGGTATTTTGTGACTTTTGATGACATTTTCAATGCTACCATTTTTTGGACTTTACAGCCATTTGATCACTTTTTATTGAACTTTTTATATTTTTCAAATTGGCAAAAAAGTGGTATTTTTGACTTTGACTGGGAGCTATTTTCCATTGCAGGGTTAAACACTGGGGATAACCGTTATTATATTTTGATAGATCAAACATTTTGGGATGTGGCGATACCTAACATGTTTATGATTTATATCAGTTCTAGGGAAAGGGGGGTGATTAGAATTTTTAGGGTTCTTTTAGGCTTTTTTATTTTTACTATTTTTCAGCCCCCCTAGGGTACTTTAACCCTAGGTTGTCTGATTGATCCTACCATATACTGGCACACTACAGTGGAGATTTACCACATCATTCATCACAGTGTACAAATCACACGTTGTAATAAATAGGTTAAAACCAGACAGCCTCGGGTCTTCGCCACCAGGATTTAAATGCCTTGAGCAGCTTTGTGACCATGTGTGCTACCGGTGAGTGTTTGCTGCAAAACAGCCTGTGAGTCCTCTCCATACACCCGCAGCCGGCATGTGACGTAATAGTATGTCACGTGTCGGTAAGGGGTTAGAAACTCCTATATAACACTTAAATCTTCACTCCTCATACTATGCTTTGAAATTTCCATAATAATTAAAACAAAATAGACTTTAGGATGTAAGTGGTTTATGTGGTTCCATGGTGCACTTTAGTGAGAAAATATTTGATTCCCTGTTAATGTTGTCACGCGAGGGATTCTTTTTTTTTTACTCTTATTTTTGGTGTTCACCATATACCTTAACACATTAGGGCACATTTATTAGGATATTGCGCCAGTTTTCTGGCAGACTTTGCACATGCTTTCTAGGGTAAACTGCTTGCACAGGTATTTAAGAAGTTTCTGCAACGTACACTATGCAATAGTCCTGGTAAATGTGTAACATTGGGGCAGATTTACTTACCCTGTCCATTCGCGATCCAGCGGCGCTTTCTCTGCGGAGGATTCGAGTTCCGCCAGGATTCACTAAGGTAGTTCCTCCGACGTCCACCAGGAGTCGCTGCTGCGCTTAAGTTGTCGGAGTTCACTGAAGTTTACCAAGCTATCCTGGGTGCAGGTAAGCGACACTTTTTTTAAAAAAATGTGGCGGTTTTCCGAATCCGTCGGGTTTTTGTACGGCCACGCCACCCAATTTCTGTCGTGTGTATGCCGGCACGGATGCGCCACAATCCGATAGCATTCACCAAAATTCAGGGAAAGTCGGATCAAATTGGAAATTTTTGGACAACCCGTTGGAAAAACGCAATTCAGGCCCTTAGTAAATGACCCCCATTTTCTGTATCCTATGGGTCTGAACGATTACGGAAATACCAAACTTCAGTTTTTTTGCTCATGTTTTACTAATTTTGTCAAATAAACCTAATGTGAGCGAAACCTTTTTTTGCATCACTATATATTTTAATCTTTAGTCTATACAGCTTCTTGAAAGTTGTTTTTTGCGTGACAAGTTGTACTTTACAATCGTATTATATCTGCATGGATACAGTTTTTTTATCACTTTTTATTGCAATTTATTTGTGACAAGAATTTTTGGTGCTTTATTTAAAAAATTTTAGTACGCCTTTCACTGTGCAGGTTTAATAATAATTTTGTTTTATTATATGGTCATTAAGGGCATGGAGATACCTTTTATATGGAAGCGTTTCGGACAGGCAATCTCCCTGCAGACATTTAAATGTAGAGGTCGAATTAGACACAACATTTAACGGGTTAACAACCACAAATGGAGAAAAAGATTGGCTGTAGAAGGTAAACTTCCAGCACAGATCAACATGTGACTGTATGTCCACCATGCAGGTCGTATGAATTGCTGGTTTTCATCTCAATATATGGACACATTTTGGTAAAATCTTATCCAGTCCTCTGATATTGTGGTGCAGCAGGTAATAGATCCTATTGAAAGTTTCAAACTTTTTACAATAGAAATAACTTTGCGATAAGGGTTAAACAATTTTGCTTTCAAGAATATTTTTATCTAATTGAAAACAAAGTAAATTTTAGTGACAGATGAAAATAAGTTGACCACATTTCAATGAATCTCATTTATTAGACATGTCTCTACATCTTTTGAAAGCTGCAGCCTTTCCCTGTTCTCAGCATGCTGCCCTCTACCTGGACACACAGCAGCCGTCTCTGACTTCAGGACCTCCAGGACATCTAGGTCACTCACTATCATCTCGTCTCTTTTCAGAGTCCGTCTCTACTAGAGGAGCAGGATGAGTCATACTCTGCTGCTACAGTTACATCTATACACAGGAGCTCAGAGATGTAAAGAAAGAATCCTGGAGCTCTACACACTGTACACAAGTAAGTATCAGGACTGCTTAATCACTTGATGAGCATTCAGGAAGTAAAGACACATGGGAAAATGATGTACAGTGTGGCCAACCCCTTTATTAGTGACTTACCAGCCCCTGTTTCCATGTTACTAGCTGTGGAGTCATATGGAGCTGCTTCTCTTCTGGAAGTGATGCATCAAATCTTCCGACAGATGTTCTGGTTACTAATTCATCATTTTTATATTTTTTCATGACCCAATTCATTACATCTAGTGGTGTCATCCAATCTCCATTCTCGTTTAAAAAATCCCTTTCTTCCTTTATGTAGCGAGTCAGCTGTAAGAGACCAAGGTAGTAATAAAGGCACCAGGTAATATCAATCCATAGATTAGTAATACAAATGCTGCAGAACATACAAAAGATCTTTATCCCTTAATGAGATGGGATGTTACTGTACATCCCAGTGCGGCTAAGGTTGTATATGGAGAGCACAAGGACTGAGACCTTTCCATACATTACAGGTGTTTCCTATTCAATGTAGACTGAGAAATCATATTACTACAGGGCTTATAGTCAGGGCATCAATGGTATATGATTTATTTGATGCTCAAAAGACATCTAGATATATTAAGGGGAATGTGTTATTGCTCCTGTATCAGAAGATGATGGATTTGCACCCAAAAGAGTCTTACATGCCTTTTTTTACATAGACCAATCTGGGACTGGGTTTAGTAAATACAGAATTGTGTGTTAGAGAAAAAGTCTCCAATTGGGACATCTACACCCATTGGTCACTAAAATAGAACTTGTATTGATTCATATAAAACATGGATGTAGGAATGTTTTTAAAATGATTATACAGGGGTTGGCTGTGCCTAATAGATTCTGGGTAATTGGGGATCCAAAGTAGTATAGTCTGTGTTATTACATATTATCTATCATAATCCAGTGTTCACATTATTAGTCCTTTCAGGGAAATCTAAACACCTTTAATTTTCTCTACTAGGTGGGAGGGATTCATGAACTTGTAGAGCATTGATTAGCAACTGAACATTTAGATGTAGCATTACATTAGTCTATATTCCAACGGTAACCTCCTTTATACCCCCCCCCCCTGCTACAGACAAGACTCAGTCCAGTCTATACTGATTGTGTAAAACGGACCGGCTCACTATATTAAGGATTCACTAATCATTCTGCCCTAGAAAGGCTAATTGTCAACACAACTGCTGAGCTAACAAGTAACAGAGTAGCCCCCCCCCCCCCCCCCCGGCATGTTTCGCCACATATCATAGAGTCCTCAGGGGTATCGGGGCTAAAATGCAGCACACCAAACAAAGCGGTGCCTTTTGTAGATTTCCACTATGACAAGGGTCGGGAACCTATGGCTCGCGAGCCAGATGTGGCTCTTTTGATGACCACATCTGGCTCGCAGCCAGGGCTCCTATTCAGGGGCATAACTACAGCCACAGCAACAGCTAAGATATTTGCCAAGACCAGGGTCTCATATTTGGCTTGTGACCCGGGCCCCTGTTTTGCCGCAGGCTGCAGTTATGCCCCTGGAAGTATTCGGCAAAGCAGCGCAGAGTCCGCTGGGTTAATTCAGGGGCGGGCACCTCCCTCTCCCTCCTTGTTGCAGCATCCTCCGTGTGTGAGAGAGGGGGAGGAGTCTCTCTGCCTGCAGCCAATCCCGGGGCTGGATGTAGCTGCGCGGTAGATTCAAACAGAGGAGACCATAGAGCTTCACACTCTGGAGACATCCAGCACCTGAGGAGTCAGCAGCAGGGAATCATCCAGAGATAAGTGCTCCCCCCCCCCAGTGTCTCCTCACACTCTGCACTAACCCCTTAGTGTCCTGTGTGCAGGAGCAGCTAAGTGTCCCTTACAGACCCCCTTTGCATCATCCCCTCATATCTACCCCCACCACGGCATTTCTACATTAATGTGAGGTTCTGCAGCAGCTTAGACACATGTTGGCGTCTGTATGGGGATGTTCTGCAGCGGTTGGCTCATGTATGGGGATGTTCTGCAGTGGTTGGCTCATGTATGGGGATGTTCTGCAGTGGTTGGCTCATGTATAGGGACAAGCTTGAATGTAAATTATCTATTTTTTATTTTACAGGGAATTACCATTGCTTCGGTCCAGTGGAGGCTTAGTACCTGGGGGAGGAACACTCCTTGCTGTACTAATGACTGCTGGAGTGATTGTTCTGTCAGTGTCCCTTTAAACATATTGTACGGCTCTCTCAGAATTATATTTTAAAATATGTGTCGCTTATGGGTCTCTCAGCCAAAAAGGTTCCTGACCCCTGCACTATGACGTGGTCAGAAAGGTCATCACTGAGATTGAGTACTTCATAGGAATTCATTGGTCCTCGTCTTATTTTTGGGCTGGACATAGTCGTCCATGGGCGAATCATGAGACTATGCTCAGAGATGCCCTTCTAACTTTCGCCTTGCCTCTAGTGAGCATGTCAGTAGGCTTTGCTGAGTTGACTATCATCAGCGCGGATGACAGAGGGCTTTGTCCATATCGCGAACCGAAACTGTCAACTGGCTATTTTCTGACATATTGATGCACTTCTTTTTTTCCTTTTATCTTTTTTTTTGCTTTTTGAATGTCAGTGATCTCCAGATACTTATACTCTCATAAGAGATAAATAGCTCAGATGTGACAATACATGGAAGATTAAGCTGGTAGTCTCTTGTAGTGACTGTCTGATGCCGGCATTCTCTTTCAGTGACTGTCTGTCGCTGGCAGTCTTTTTCAGTATCTTACAAAGAAAGGATAGCTGTAACTACCACTCCAAGATGATAAAATCCAAGCTGATAAAATAATATTTTATCATCTTGGAATGCCGGTTACAGCTTTTTGCTTCCATTGGACTTCACATGGGCCTCGAACAATAGTCAGACAATAGTACTTTCTCGTCTATACTGGTTTATGTGTGTGAGTGGCAGGCTCAAAACGTTTTTCATATTTTGTCTTTCAGTGACTGTCTGGCACCGGCAGTCTCTTTAAGCGACTGTCTGACGCTGGCAGTCTCATTTCAGTGACTGTCTGGTGCCAGCAGCCTCATTTCAGTAGCTTTCTGTTGCCAGCCCTCTTATTCCAGTGACTGTCTGTCGCCAGCAGTCTATCTCAGGAAGTGTCTATGACCGATAGTCTCTTTCAGGGACTGTCTGTCACTGGCAGTCTCATTTCAGTGAATGTCTGTCGCTGGCACTCTCATTACAGTGAATGTCTGTCCCCAAGAGTTTCTTTTAGTGACTGTCTGTCTCCAGCACTCTCATTCCAGAAACTGGCGCCGGCACTCTCATTCCAGTGACTGTCGTTTGCACTTGCTGGCACTCTCATTCCAGTGACTGTCTGTTGCTGGCACTCTCATTCCAGTGACTGACTGTCGCCAGCACTCTCATTTCAGTGACTGTCTCTGTCACTTTCCTCCCTCAGTCCAAACATTTCAACACAGTTGTTGGCACACAAACACATTGCTCTGGGCAGTCCTCCAGGAGTGATGAACTCTGTGGAGACTTTCTGCACTTCAAGTTTATACTTAGAACATATAACACCACCCTCCATCTTGACAAACAAGTCTATTTCACTGATCTAATATCCTTTCTCTATAACAATCGCAGAAGGCTTTTCAATACTATTTATTCAATACTAACGCCAAGGGTTAGGCCACTTGTTACAAACCTTGGGGCTGAAGATCTGGCCACCTACTTTAAAGACAAAATTGACAGCTTTACCAGGAAATAATTTTCTAATCCACTCACTCCACTAATTTCCTTCCCTCTACTACTTCACCCTATTCACTCTCTTCCTTTGAGCCATTTACAGAGAATTAATTGTCACGGCTCCTCTCCTCTGTTTGCCCTAATACCTGCAGCATTGACCCCATCACCTCATATCTATTACAGTCTCTCTCCCCAGTGGTCTTTTCTTACCTCAGTAAAATCTTCAACCTCTATCTCACTTCTGGCCACTACCCCTCTTCCTTCAAGCATACTGTTGTGACCCTATTACTAAAGAAAGCTTCCCCCGACCCATCCAGTGCTACTAACTGCCGACCAGTCACTAATCTTCCTATCATCCTGGAACGCCTGGTCTATTCTCTATAAACCGCTATCTCTCAGCTAACTCCCCCCTTGACCCCCTACAATCTGATTTACACTCTTTGCACTCTACTGAAACTGCTCTTTCTAAAGTCAACAACGACCTCCTCACTGCTAAATCCAAAGGACACTCTTCTCTCCTCGTTCTTATGGATCTCTCGACAGTGTTTGATGCTGTGGACCACCAGCTCCTCCTCAGGATGCTTTGCTCCATTGGCCTGAAGGACACTGCACTCACTGACTGCTCCTTCAGTGTCTCCTTCTCTGGATTTTCCCTTTTCCTCTTCCTCTCACTAACGGGGTTCCTCAGGGCTCAGTCCTAGGTATTCTTTTCTTTTCCATCTATACTGCCCCCATTGGAAAAACCATGAGCAGATTTGTTTTTCAGCATCTTATCTATGCTGATGGTACCCAGCTATATATTTCTTTATGTAAAGTGACCCCTGCCTTACTTCAGAACACTGGTGATTGTCTCTCTGCTGTCTCTAACATCATATCCCCTCTCTTCTTGAAAGGTAATCCTTGCAAAACAAAACTTCTTCTCTTTCCACTTTCTACTAACTGACTTAACCCTGATCTCTATATGTCTGTCTCTAACGTCACTATATCCCTCAGGGAGCAGGCTCGCTGTCTCTGGAATGCCCTACCAGGGTCTATCAGAATAATTCCCAACCCCCAAAGCTTCAATTGTGCTCTTAACACCCATTAATTTAAGCTGATCTATCACAAGTGCTAACTACATTCAACTTTAACTTTCGCTCTATTAACTGATTCTGAGTACTCTCCATGTCTGTTATCCAAAAAATGCCAGGTACCAAGCTACAGGCTTCTCTGCAGTGCCAGTGACTTTGGACTTTGTATATAATATGACGGCTGATCGCTGGTTCAAGTGGCTTTTTTATTTATTAAATTATTTTTTATTCCATTTTCTTATAACAAATAGCTGGACCATTATACAAGCTCTTATACCTCTTACGTCACCCACTTCTTCCTCATAGATTGAAGCTCTTGATACTGTGGATCACCAGCTTCTTCTCAGGAGGCTTCGCTCCATTGGCCTGAAGGACACTGCACTCTTGGTTTTCTTCCTGTCTCTCTGACCGTGCAGGGCCCTCAGTCCTGTAGCTTTATGTGACTATGTAATGTAATGTTATTACTCTGTAATGTCTTATTTCTATAAGTTCCCAAGAATCTGTAAAGTGGTACAGAATTTGATAGCACTATATAAATAAAGATTATTTAAGAAGTGTTTCAGTTTTGTGTCACGGCTGCACTGTGTCTGACAAGAGTCCGGTGTACAGTTGGACCGTGTGCCACAATTCTGCAGAATTCACATAATGCATCAAAAAAATGGTGCATCCACCAGAGCAGTGCGGGGGGCACCGGATTCATGATGATCGGGAAACACATTTCATAAATCCTCCACACTCTACAGGCAAACTACACTTTGTGCAGTTAGCACAATTTTTGATAAATGTAGGCCTGTGACTCCGGAAATCTTCTTATATTTTATATCCATGGCCGCCTTGGATTTAGATTATGTTAATAGGGCAGAAAGACTATGGGTGTGTTATCAGAGCCTCTACAGCCTGCAGATTCGAATGAGCACTTTCTTTCTCCCACTAGGTGCTCAATCCCAAGTTCCTCCATTGGAGCTTTCTCCCCTTGTCTATCATACAGGTCATAATTAGTGATGACCGTATCGATGGCATAATGTGCAGCAACATTTAAACGCAGAAGTCCGTTCCACCATTTTCCTGAGGATCTTAGTTTCCTTATGACCGCAGCATTTATTGAAATAACACCCAATATCAGTGCATGCAACAATCGTAGGTGTTAATGGTTTGGGTTTGGATCCTTCATTGGGTCCGCTCATCCCTATTCATCATCTTTCTGGTATTTTGTATTGTGTTCTTCTTCCAGATTCATGTTAAATGTTTAAATAGAGATGGAATAGACTGAACAGATAATACTCACTCTGCTTCTATAGTCCGATATTCCCCAGGTATTGTGTAGGACATCATTTGTAAGTAAACTATGAATTTTATGTAAGGCCTGAGCCATGATGTAGACAGCAGTATACACCTGGTAAGAAGTTGTATCATCTGAAACATTACAGAGCATGGGATGATTCTTCTCCTCATCAGAACAGTGACGATACCGACCTCTACTAAATACTGGAATAAGATGATCTTTTAAAGCATTTCCCAAAAAGCATTTATATAAAGTCATCCAGATATCTTCCAGTATCACATCAGAAGGTTGACCAGATAATAGTAAAATATTCATAAACTCTTTTCCAGTAATATAATGTCTGGGGATAGAAAACACTAAACTACACTTAGCCGGAACTTCTTCTCCTATGTTATCTACAAGCTCGCGTGCACCTGACCATGAGTTTGGAAGTACAAGGGTCTTGTTTTTCAGAATATAATCTGCATAGTACAAAAACCTGATGTAATACATACTATAGGTGCCACATATAATAATAACATCAGTGGATGATGTCTGTAAAGCTGGAGGGATGTTCTCATAATTCTCCATAGATACAAGAATGCGGAATTCCACACAAATCTGATGATCTGTAAATTCTTTCAGTAACAGCTGTAACTCCTGCCGTCCACTGTCATCATCTGATGTGATAATCCCGACCCAATCCCACCCGAGTCTCTCTAAGAGCTTCACAATGGCTGAAATTTGTATCTTGTCATCAGGAACCGTGCGAAAGAAGTTTGGGTAAAGTCTTTTATCACTTAGCAGCGGATCTCTGGCTCCATAGCTGATCTATAAGAAAGAAAAAATATGGAGTGTCCGGTGATCATGCACTCCGGCGCGATTCTCAAAGATCGTGCACCCGATTTCCTGCATCTGTCGCTTCCCCGCTCAACTCCCCCAGAGTTCACCTTCTTGTTCCCGGTGTATGTAAGTGCATGTCTTGCTACACAATTTTAAATTTAAATCCTGTGGTCAGTCAGAATCCGTCGGATCGTCCGACGGCCCGATCCCCAATTTCTGTTGCATAAAAGTCAGTGCCGAAATCCGATCACGTGCAACACAATCCCCTTCTAAATAGCTGTCACAGCAGTGCAAATCTCAAACATTTCTAAAATCAGTCAAACGTGTGATCCGCGGGACCCTTAGCAAATAAACCCAAATATGTTTATAATGGTGCACTTCCTCCATTCTGTAGTGTGTCGGTTCGGATGAATTGGCCTCCTGACACTGAGGGCCCCATAGCGACTACTATGGCTGCTACCGCTGTAGTTGCGCCCCTGATGACAGTGATGACTTTTTTGAATTCTACTATAGAATAAAAGGAAAACCATTTAGGAGTTTCTAGACCCAAAACCTTTATCAATATTAATGCAGGACAATAACACATTGACAATGGCGCTTTTCAAAATTCTGACCGATGAAGCAAAACATCAGATAATATCAGTGAAATAAGTGTGCTGTATACATATGACGTGTAATAAGTCGGGGGTGGAGCCACTTCTCTGAGGAGTCACAATGGTGGATGCACCAGGAGCGAATACCACTCACTACACTGGATACTAGTAAATTCTGCTAGAGGGAGCTGGTCAGTAATCCTCTACCCAAACAGAGGTAAGAAATGTAAGTGTACGTGTGTACGGGGCACCGGATACATTACAGAGGGACAATTATGTCTACAACATGAGGAGATAAATTTGGGAAACAGAAATTTGGGAAACAGAAAAGAAAAGACTTGTCTCACACCGGGGTACATCCACTATCTTTATTAAAGCCAAACTGTTTGAAGCAAAATGGATCTAACAGGCAAAGTGCTACAGGCTGTGTCACATGTCATCGCTTCCCCTGGCTGATGTTTGAAGAACAGGCTTGTAGCTCTTCAATAGCCAGGTCCATTATGGTTTTTAACTGTGACTAAAGGACATCTACCATCAGATTACCTGAGGGTAGAAGCTTACAACTCACCCCTGACTGTCCCCATCCCCTGTTACCTTCTTTTTGTAGATTTTAGAACTGCAGCATTTCATAGAAACAGAGCTTTAACTGTACAAATGAGCCTGGGACATTCTGCAGAGCTCCTCCTGGCTCCGCCCATTAGTAGTTTATTCATGCTTCTTGCCTGATTGGCTTGGATTGACTGTGACTTGACTGTGTTTAGATACCCATTGACGTCATGGCTGTTCCTCTGCAATTCTCTCACTATTTATGATCATAGCAGAATGTAGAGAGCAAAAGCTATGATCGTGCATAGTGCAAGAGCACTGTCTCTTTTATCCAAGTGTAGGTGTGGCAATCGTCCGAGGGTTGTGAATAAGTTTCTTATAAGTGGAGCCTAGAGGTGCATCAAGCTCATTTGCATCATTTAAAAAGCCTTATTTCTATGAAATACTGCTGTTCTAAAAGATATGAAAAGAAGATTAGTGGCATAGGAGACAGGACTGGGAGGTGATTTTTAAGCATCTACCATGGGAATATGAGAGCGTGCTTTTTGCAGTATGACTTTTATATTCCAATGGGTTGATTTTTATGATAAAAATAATTATTAGAGATGGGCAAATCGATTGTATGGAAGTGGATTCAATCCAAATTTCAGGGAAAATCCAATGAATCCCATGAATCCAAAGTTTACGGTGATTCGTGGAAACAAAGTTTTATTTTTCTCCTTTATTACCAAAATGGGCACGAGCAAAACGTGTTACATGGGGCAGAAAACTCTGGGAATAAGAAAGGAACACCCTCGATCACATGTGCAGACATGCAAGCCAATCAACGACCGGCAGGCTTATGTTATGTCACAGCCCTATAAAAACAGGCAGCCATTTCAGCATTGGGACCCGCACGCCTGATCAGGCAGGGTCAATAGAAGGAACGGCCACTGCCGCCCCTCTATAGCTCCCCCTTGGACTAAGAGGGAGCCATCTCTTGCTATAGGCATCGTAAACCTTCATTCCTTGCCTGATTACTCTCCCTGTATCCCCTGATGAACCCCAAAGGAAGTGGGGGGAAACGCGTTGGGATGGGATGCTTATTCTTTTTCCTGGACCCTATGGACATCTAGGGACAATGTTACCACTAGGGCAAGTGTGGGACCGCCCTTGTTAGGGCGGGAGTTATTTTTCCTGGGTGATAGGTGCAGTTACGTCAGGGATAGCTGTAACATCTGGACATTAGGCTTCCGTGCCACCTTATCGCACCAATAGAACCGAAACCAAGGTGAGATTGCTCCTATTTTCCTTTCTTTATGTGCTTAGGTTGATTGGTTTATATTGTTGACAGTAAGTTATTACATAATTATAACATGTGTTAATGACGTGTACATATCAATACTTATGCCACACTAGTGATATACACACCTGCCCTGTGTTGCTGATATCAAACTGAATGCTATGAATTTGTTCTGCTGTACGGCGTCATTCAGTGTCTATAACATTATGGATTTTAGGACTTAATGCTGCCACATTCTTTTAATCTTTATTATTAAAAGTTACGTCTTAATATATGTTATGTTGCACTTGAAAGCAGTCAGGCTGTGAATATTGAGAACATTGAGAAGAATAGCAGTGACAGAGAAACACAAATCAATGATGATGTAGCCGATTGCACTTGGGAGCCGGGTGAAGCCAGGGCTACATCATCATTGGGAGAAGAGGGTGTCAGCTTGCACGTCAGGCAGCAAAGCAGGCAGCAAGTCACTACTGTGGTCGTGAGTCTGCAGGGTGGCAGCAGTGCGGGGAAGGGAGCCAACCCCCCCCCGCGCGCGTGCTTTGCAGGTCCAATTAAGCAGTAGCATAGGGGACATGCAGCGTCACCATCCAATGGTCTGGGAGAAACGTGGAACAGAAGTGGAGGTCCCTCCTGCCACCGCAGCAACAGCTGCAGCACCTAGTGGCACACATGCCATTTCAGCCAGTCAAGGCTCCGGCACCTCTGTTGAAAGGAGCTGTTTGTCTTTGACATCATCTCCCGATCCAGATGCTCCTGCACATCGATACGCATGGCGCCAGCAGTTATTGAAAAAGGCGAATACAAAAAGAGACAACTGTATGCATCCGGCCTTCCTAAGGTGCAGAAGCTGACCGTCCTCCTGTCCAAGTTGATGTTACTGCAGTCCCTCCCTTTCCAAGTCACAGACTCTGCACCCTTCAGAGAACTAATGGCTTGTGCCGAACCGAGGTGGAGAGTTCCAAACCTAAATTTCTTTTCCAAAAAGGCAGTACCAGCTCTTCACAAATATGTAGAACAGAATGTGGGCCAGTCCTTGAGCTTATTGGTTTCTTCCAATGTGCAAGGCCTGGAGGTTTGGAGCTGTAACTATGGTCAGGGCCAGTACATGTCCTTTACAGCCCACTCTGTAAATGTGCTCCCCGCCCAGCAACACCAACAACTTGAACAGGAGACGTTGCTTTATCCTTCACATTGTCAAACTGCTTCTCTTGCTCCAGTGTCCGCCTCTTCCTCCTTCTCCACCACCACCTCCGCCTCCACACGTCTAAGTGCTGCTCCGTCATACCACATGTGCAGGGCAAAGCAGTGTCGCACAGTTCTACACCTGGTTCACCTGGGCAAAAGAAGTCACACAGGGGAGGAACTGCTCTGCGTCATGCAAGAAGAAATCAATCTGTGGCATTCTCCGTGACAATTCCAAATTAGAAACATGGTGACAGACAATGGGAGGAACATAGTGTCCGTGCTGCACCGAGGGGGTATGGTCCATGCGCTCTGCATGGCGCACATGTTCCATCTGGTTGTCAACAGATTCCTCAAGTCTTCCACCTATCTGCAAGACATTCTAAAAATGGCCAGGAAACTGAGCCTGCACCTCATCCATTTTTACAAAGCCAAGCACACCCTCCTCGAGTTGCAGTGGCAGAACGGCCTCCCCAACATAGTCTGATATGCGATCTTTCCCCTTGTTGGAATTCCAGCCTCCATATGTTAGACCGCCTGTATGAACAGAGAAAAACCATTAATGATTTTTTGATGATGCAAGTCGACCGCAATACTCCCCTGTGTAACTTTGATGTCAGCTACTGGCAGTTCATGGGTGACACCTGCCCTTTATTCAGGCCCTTTGAAGATGCCACGATATTTGTCAGTCACCAGGACTGCGGGATGAATAACGTCATTCCACTGCTTCATGTCCTGGAGCTAATGCTGCAAAATCTGTCTGGTCAGGGCACTGGAGAAGTGGCGACTACATCTCGTGGCCACATGAGTCCAATGGGTGATGAACTGGAGGAGGAGGAGGACCTTGGATCACAAGCAGGGTCTGGTGAAATCAATGATTTTCTACTCAGGTGACAAGAGAGGAGAAGCAGGAACATCCGAGGAGGTAGAAGACAAGGCTGATGACCCAGAAGCACCGTGACCGTATACAGGGGAGTTGGAGGCCGGGAGCCTCAGAGTCACTTTCGCAGATGGCCTGCAGCATGCTGTTTTGCCTAACTAGAGACAGCCGAATAATGAACATCAGGCAAAGGTATGACTTTTGGCTCCCCACCCTTGGACCCTCGCTACCAGTCAAAAATGGGTGACTTTTTTCTAGCTGCCGAGAGGGAGGAACAACTGGCATACTATAGAGAAATACTGAGCACACAGTTGGCCGCTGCCTATGTGTGCCATTTTCCATCCTTTGTCAGGTCTGACCGGGAAATTCCTGGCAGTCATTGCTCACGTTCTACTGCCACGGCTGCTGTGGGGAGATGGGCGGATAGGGACAGTAGCAGCTCCATCAGCAGCAGCTTAAGTTTCCTTCACCTGACTAGTGTGGAGGTTAGCCTCCACCATCAGCAGCACATGGAGCAGACCCTGCACCAGCAGGGGGTGGCCTACTTGGACATGAACTACTGCAGAGCTAATCTGTATGTGTTTCAGCAACTTGCAAAGTTTTCAGTAGAGAGGCTGTCCTACCCGGCCAGTAGTGTGGCATCAGAGCGGGTGTTCGTTGCGGCGGGGGCCATCGTTACCCCAAGAAGGAGCCACATGTCCACCCATAATGTGGAGAGACTAACATTTGTCAAGATGAATCAAGCATGGATCGGCTAGGATTTCAACATACCAATGCCTTGTGCATCAGATTAGATCAGCCATGACGTCTCCCCCAAACGTTAAGAAATGAGTCTGAATTCTAACCACCTGCCTCAGCCACTATTCTGATGCTGCCACCCGCCTGATTCCACACATCTGCTGCCAGGGACTGGAATTGTCACCCACCTCTACACTATGTTTGGTTTTTCCCTTCATTTCATCTGTCAGAAGGAATGAAAAGCCTTTGGATTGATAGCCAAAAGCAGGAGTGGATACAGAACACAGAGGACATGCAAATATCCCATTTACTGGTCATCTCTGTTTTGGATCAACTCCTGTTTGTTTTTACCTTTAGCAATACTAATGGATTATTGACCAATTGAAGACGGACACTGACGGATGAAAAGAAGGGAAAAATGATCAGTGACGTCAATGTAAAATTACTGCCGACACCCTCTCCACTCTTTCGGGGGGTTTCTACATGTATCCGCGTTTAACAGAACAGGTTCTGTCGTAATCTATGGAATCATCTGATGTCAGTGTAAAAAGAGTGCACTCTTTGATGTTATAGTGGGATCTTGGCCCTCAGCTCGGTCCTTTTGAGCTGGCACAGACGTTGCCTTGTCAGGCTGCTTTCCCGCTTCGCTTATTTGGTGAAGTTGACCTCTGTAAGTGCACATGGAAGTGAAGCGATTCTAACAGCGGCGGCTGTCTTGTGTGTCATACTAAAACACAGCCTTGTTTGAAGACCAAACCACGCTCCCTATGCATATTTAAGCATGGCACACCCTTCAGGCTCTCTGCAGCCAGGAAATACCAGTTTTTTAATGTGATTCGAAATGATTTGATTTGATATCGAATTTTTAAAAATTTGCACATCTCTAATTATAGGAATGCACAAAAATATTAATGCCCTCAAAATAACTAATAACCATTCTGTACCTCTGATGAGGAGAGTGAGGAGACTCTCTGATTAACATTGGGATTACATGGATTTTGTTGTGATTTTTTTATATGCATTCTGCATTTTTCGACACAACTGTTTATAATAAAGTCTTGTAGGCTTTTTGTGTAGACCCTTTTCCGACGCATCTCATATGTTCTTTATCTATCCAACATATTTTCCCATGAAGAAATGAAAGATAAGTTGTAAATCTCTTGGGAAAACCGCTACACATGGGGGCATATTTATCAGGACCTCTGCGCAACGCCAGTGGTGCAGAGGCCCTGAAATAATCGCAAATGCTAGCTTAGTGCTAG
Source organism: Engystomops pustulosus (assembly GCF_040894005.1). NCBI lineage: Eukaryota > Metazoa > Chordata > Amphibia > Anura > Leptodactylidae > Engystomops > Engystomops pustulosus. The sequence continues at coordinate 293,500,045 of NC_092411.1, read as the reverse complement.
CTTTTGTGATTATTTGCCCCGATCCGCCACCTTCACGGCAGTGGGGCGTGAAGGGACGTGGGGCGCGGCCGGCCGAGCAGAGGGCGGGGCCGGCCGAGCAGAGGGCACGGCCGGGAGAGGGCCAGTGCGGGGCGTTAGTGTCACCGTGCCTGCGCACTTGCTGCTGCCGGCGACTTTTCATACGTGAAAAGACAACGGCTGCGTTTTTTTTCGACACCAGGCTGAAGCCTCTTGATGTATCGGGCTGCGCTCGTGCACCAGCGTATGATAAATATGCCCCATGATCTGTAAATTTTTCTATGTACAGGCAGTCCCCTGGATACATAGAAGAAAGGTTCTGTAGGTTTGTTCTTTAGTTAAAACTGTATATTTTATTATTGTAATCTAACAGAAAACTTTTTTGATCTCTGTGACAATTGGATTTTAAAGAACCAGGATTGACAATAAAGCTTAATTGCAGACACCTGTGATAACTGTTATAGCTGTTTATTGTAGCCTCAGGAAAAAGTAGAGTAAATTACTAACATCCAGAGGTCCGTTTGTAACTAGGTGTTGTCTGTAAGTCGGGTGTTCTTAAATAGGAGACCGCCTGTTTATTATTTACATATTGTCAAGTCTCGTGGTTAGTGAACCCCCTGAACCATCACGGACGATGACACAGCCGACACCTGGGACCAGAATCTAAGTGGCACCCGGTCTTCACCAGAGCCCGCCGCAAAGCAGGTTGGTCTTGCTGTGGTACCACCAAGTCGTTCCACAGGCGCAACTTGTCTGCTGTTGCAGGCATGGTTGAGGCACAGAATAAGCAGGCAATCTCATAGTCAAGATAGCCAAGGCAGGCGGCAATGAAGCGAGGTCATGGCTGGCAGCGAAGGAGCGAAGTCAAGAACAGGTCCGGGGTCACAACAGGAAATCGAAACACAAGCAAAAAGCACAGGGAACAGCTTTCTCATCGGCAATAGCACGAAGATCCATCGGGGAATGCTGGGAGAGGCTGGCTTATATCAGTTTCCTGGAAATGGCCAGCACCAATTAGCGGTGCGCTGTCCTTTTAAATCCTAAAGTGCCGACACATATGCGCCCTAGGAAGCGGGGACTCGTGTGGCCGGCTGCCAGAGTAGGAACATGGACAGGTAAGACACAGAGGGGAGCCAGGGGCTGCGGGGAGGCACCGGTGACACATATAAACGCACTTCCTGTGTAAATAAAGTTGGACCCATCTCGGGAGACACAAGATTGTGTGTGTTTTGTGTAGTTAATCCCTGAGCAGCTTGGTTTATGCAATAATTTGGACCAACATCTCATCAGAGATAGACTAATTATGCACAACTTGGATTTTTTTTAATGAAATAACAGGTAAGTTAAGGGTAGACACAAGGAAAATGTTATAATAAAACTTAAAAAACATCTACCTCCAGGATAAAGGATTGTAAACCAAGCAAATTATGCGAATGAGCATCAGAGGCTCCAGGCTCTGTTAACACCAATAGAGCCCAGAGCCCTTCAGGTTCATTTGCATTTGCATAAAAGAAGTGCAAATCCTACCAGTGGGGGCAAACACCGTTATGTCTGTGAACTTGGTTTACAATCTTTCATCCTGGTGGTGGATGTCCTTTAAGCAACAAAAGTTACAGACCAACAGAGATTTAGCTTATTCTGCACTCACCTGAGTATATCCATAGAATCCTAACAGCTGGGCCATGGGGAGAGTAGTGGCTGAGTGTAAGTCTCCAATGTATCCCACCACCGCGTCCTTCTCCTTACATGAATAGTTTGGAGCCGTTACTGTGTGTCCGGACAGTATCTGCAGAACATCTTTTATAACTTTATTCACATTTCCACACGAGTCATATATATGATATCCCAGAGTGACATTGGGCAGAATATCAGTGCGCTGGTTAATTTCTTCTATGGCAATGAGAAAAGCCCTGAGATGTGTATATTCCCGGGGATGAGCTCTAAGAAACAATACATGGAAAATTTCATATAACATGTTCAGAGCGGTGGACCTTCCTGGTGAGGGCAGTCAGACAAAGAAGAAGAAGTAAAAAGTCATCGAGTAAGAGGCTCCGGGCCCCCAAAACTTTAAAGGCCCCACTGAGGAGCTTTCATCTCTATCTGTGTCCCTAGGAGGGACACAGATAGAGCTGTATTTAGGTACTGACACACATGTATTGCTATTGACCTTCCAGGACCTATCAGGACCTTCCAATGACAACATCACAAGTCCTGGTTATGCAGCATAGCTGCAAACCGTCGTGAATTTTGTAGGACAGTCCCGGTTTTTCACTCTGTCCCGCAGTCATGGGCAGCTGGGAGATTGTCCCGGATACTCCCTCCAAGTCCCGCACTGGCTGGGGTTGTCCAGGCTCTAGTAAACTTTCAAAGCCAGAAGTTGCAGTACCTTCTAGGGCTTCCCCAGAGCAGACATTGGGCAGGGAATCCTTTTGAGAGAAGTATCGGGTTAGCGGCAGAGCAGGGACCACGTCTTTGGGGAGAGATCACCATCTGTCCATATATGGTCTATACAGCTCCCAGGGCTTTCATAATATTATAATAATCTCTGAGTCTCTATATACCAGTGCATGGATCCTGTGTCACATTGTAACATGAATTTATTGGTTATTATATCTTTATGACAGGTGGAGTGTGGAGTTTGTGGGTTCAAATCCTTGCCTGGGCATTTATTTATTTAATATTATTATTATTTTTACTATGGAGATGATGATTATTATTATTAATAATAATTGTCTTAATAATAATAATAATAATAATAATAAAAATAATCTCAATAATTACAATAATAATCTCTGAGAAGATGTATCTCTAGCATTACAACACCATACTCCTATCCTGTATATATGGCCACAACACTGCACTACTACTCCCATCCTCTACATATATGGACACAGCACTTTACTTCTACTCCTATCCTGGACACAGCACGGTACTATTACTCCTATCCTGTATATATGGGCACAGCACAGTACTACTACTCCTATCCTGTATATATGGGCACAGCACAGTACTACTACTCCTATCCTGTATATATGGGCACAGCACAGTACTACTACTCCTATCCTGTATATATGGGCACAGCACAGTACTACTACTCCTATCCTGTATATATGGGCACAGCACAGTACTACTACTCCTATCCTGTATATATGGGCACAGCACAGTACTACTACTCCTATCCTGTATATATGGGCACAGCACAGTACTACTACTCCTATCCTGTATATATGTGCACAGCGCAGTACTACTACTCCTATCCTGTATATATGGGCTCAGCACAGTACTACTACTCCTATCCTGTATATATGTGCACAGCACAGTACTACTACTCCTATCCTGTATATATGAGCACAGCACAGTACTACTACTCCTATCCTGTATATATGGGCACAGTCAGTGTCGGACTGGGGTACCTTGGGCCCACCAGAGAAATACGGTAAATTCTAAGGGCCCACCATATACTGTTACACATTGATACTTAGCGAGCTATGATACTTGCTATGGTGCAGAAAAAGCATTTCATAACTCAGAATAGTGTATGTGCTCTGTGCATGTAAAAGACGTATGGGGGATGTATATTCCGCCCCATACACTTCTATGGGCTCGTAGCCGTGCGCTGTTTATGCCTATGGAGAGGGGCGGGGGTGAGCTGCACTCATCCCCTGCTCCTCTCCGCAGCGACAATGTTTGCCCGTAGTATTACTGTACATTGTGTGAATGCCGCCTTACACTGGTTTCAAGTCAAAGTTGGAAGTTTCACTTATTCTGTTCTAAGATGGGAGCAGAACAATTGAAATAAAAAAAATCCTAACATAAAAGAGCAAATGCTAAGTACAGGCGGTCCCCTACTTAAGGACACCCGACTTACAGACAACCCATAGTTACAGACAGACCCCTCTGCCCCCTGTGACCTCTGGTGACCTCTCTGGATGTTACTATAGCCCCAGGCTGCAATGATCAGCTGTAAGGTGTCTGTACTGAAGATTTATTCATAATACTTGGTCCCATCACAGCAAAAAATCTGAAAATCCAATTCGCTTGGGCAAAAATGTATTTTGTCTGGATCTACAATGATAAAGTATACAGTTCTGACTTGAGTAAAAATTCTACTTAAGAACAAACACCTAAAGAACCTATTTTGTATGTAACCCTGGGACTGCCTGTATGTGTCAATGCACTCATGAAGCGCTACTACTGTATTAGCCAGATATGTTAGACTGATTCTAGTGTTATTCTCTCTCCACGTCTATGTGGACCCATAGGCAGCAGATTTTGTGACTGTCAACAAATGTAATGTATGTAATGGAGCATTTTACAGAGGTGATACAATATTACTATCTAGCATGAATTCACAAGACACATCCCCGGCCGTACCCAAACTTATTAAATACCAAATCAGACGTATACATAATGTACGGTAATGTATGGCCACACACTCATTACACACAGCTACAGCAATACACGTGTGCCACATGCAGTCACACATAATTTAGTACACATGTGCTGTCAATCAACTTGGGACTCCTAACCACCCGCATCCGTTATGGACTAGTGGTTTGGCAGCCCAAATCTCTGTGTTCTATCCGTTCAAAAAAACCAAACATTTATACCAACAGTCAGCCCAGAGTCTCAGCACCCGGCTCAGTGCACTCACATCAGCGATTCCTGATAGTCACAGTATACAGGAGCATATGTACAGGTATACACTTATGTATGTGCCTATATATTCCCATTACACATACATAACCACACACAAATCTACTTACAAGCAATGTATTACACATATATGCATCCACATTGAATGTCTATGAACACTCTCTGAGTTAATATTAGACAAACTTTTCTCTTTTCACACTACACACTTGTGTCTTACACAGATACTTGCACTCCAGCAGGATGGTTGGGTGTAGCTGAGGCTGAGGGTGTAGCTGAGGGAGCCCAGCTCCCTGACCGAGTGGAGCTAAGAGCTAGTCAGTAAAAGGAAAGGGATATCATCCTACCTTCAAGGGTGATACCTGAAGCACTCCAGGACAAGCTGAAGCATCCTGCTAGGACACAGCTACCTCCCAGCCTGCCCTTGCCTCCAGGCTGATGATCTACATCCTGTGGCTCCCTCCAACTGCATCTCAGCAATCCACCATCCTGTTAAGGCAAGTTGCTACGGTTCCTGTCGGTTCCAATAAAGAACCGTAAGTTGTTTTTGTTCAATGTCTGCCTCCGTCTGGTCCCTGCTACTATGGCTGTCACCATCACAGGCACCCTATCCACTATACTGGGACCCAAAGGGTTGCCCCAGGGAGAACCGCTATAGCAGCCTCTCCCTCATCATTTCTTGCCAACACCACCCTGCTGGAGACCTGCCAGGCTGTAGGACAGCCCTCGGGTTCCCCCATACCAAGCACCGTGACACTAGCGTGCCTAGGCCGCAACCGCCAGCCACTCAGGTACTGTGGGCCCCGGCTGACTCCAGGCCCCGAGAAAAGGCTAGGCCCCGGTGGGGGATGTTGCATATATATAGATACAGCACAGTACTACTTCTCCTATCATGTATATATATGATCACAGCTTAGTACTACTACTCCTATCATGTATCTAGGGGAACAGCACAGGACTACTACTCCTATCCTGTATATATGAGCACAGCACAGTACTACTACTCCTATCCTGTATATATGGGCACAGCACAGTACTACAACTCCTATCCTGTATATATGAGCACAGCACAGTACTATTAATCCTATCATGTATCTAGGGGCACAGTACTACCACTCCTATCCTGTATATATGGGCACAGCACAGTACTACTACTCCTATCCTGTATATATGGGCACAGCACAGTACTACCACTCCTATCCTGTATGTATGGGCACAGCACAGTACTACAACTCCTATCCTGCATATATGGGCACAGTACTACCACTCCTATCCTGTATATATGGGCAGAGTACTACCACTCCTATCCTGTATATATGGGCACAGTACTACCACTCCTATCCTGTATATATGGGCACAGCACAGTACTACTACCCCTATCCTGTATATATGGGCAGAGCACAGTACTACCACTCCTATCCTGTATATATGGGCAGAGTACTACCACTCCTATCCTGTATATATGGGCAGAGCACAGTACTACTACTCATATCCTGTATATATGGGCACAGCACAGTACTACTACCCCTATCCTGTGTATATGGGCAGAGCACAGTACTACCACTCCTATCCTGTATATATGGGCAGAGCACAGTACTACCACTCCTATCCTGTATATATGGGCAGAGCACAGTACTACTACTCCTATCCTGTATATATGGGCAGAGCACAGTACTACTACTCCTATCCTGTGTATATGGGCAGAGCACAGTACTACCACTCCTATCCTGTATATATGGGCAGAGCACAGTACTACTACTCCTATCCTGTATATATGGGCAGAGCACAGTACTACTACTCCTATCCTGTGTATATGGGCAGAGCACAGTACTACCACTCCTATCCTGTATATATGGGCAGAGCACAGTACTACCACTCCTATCCTGTATATATGGGCAGAGTACTACCACTCCTTGGCGGTAGAGTTCCTCACTATTTTTATTTTTTTGCCATCTTCTGGCGCGAATAACTTTTTTATACTTTGGTGTACGGAGCTGTATTTGGTGTAATTTTTTACACTTTTTAATGATGTTTTAATTGCTCTCATTTTAAAGACTGTACGCCTTTTTGATCACTTTTTATTGAATTTTTAAAATTTTTAAAAATAGCAAAAAAGTGCCATTTACGACTTTTACATTACTGGGTTACACGTATTGAAAAACTGTTATTATATTTTGGATTGGGCATTTTACCTAATGTGTTTATGATTTTTGCTGTTTATTTTTAGTTCAGTTCCAGGGAAAGGAGTGTGATTAGAATTTTTGGGGTTTTTTATTTATTTATTTTTTTAACTCTTTTTATTTTTACTATTTTTTAGACTCCCTAGGGTACTTTAACCCTAGGTTGTCTGATTGATCCTATCATATGCTGCCAGTACAGTATGGCAGTATGTGGGGATTCCCCTCCTTATTCATTACAATGCGCTGATCGCACATAATGAACCCCTTAATGAATAATGAAGGGGTTTAACCGAGGCAAACCCGAGGCTGCCATAGCGACGGATCGCCGCTCCCCGATGAGATCACATGGAGCAACGATCCTCGGCAAGATAGCGGCGCCCATGGGTGGCACCATTCTTTTGAAGCCGCCAGCATATTTGCCAGCGGCGTTCTGCAGGTATTACCGGTAAGCCTTTGCTGCATTATGCAGCAAATACTTACCGGCTGTGGAGAGGGTTTAGCCTGTGAGTCCTCTCCATGCACTAGCACCCGGCATGTGACGTACCGCTATGTCACATGCCTTAATTCGATTCGGTTCGAATAGAATTTTCTCAAAAAATTTGGCGACCTGGGGTGAATCACATTTTAATGAAGTCGCCCATCTCTGCCAGTGAGCTTTATATACAGCTGAGAACAGCTTCATTGAATTCACTAGCTATCATCATATTTATCACATGAGCGGCTGTAGATGTATCCGGTGGGGTCCTGCACATCGTTTTTCTCTCTATCAGGCTTTGGCTGGTGTAGAAATAAACGCAGCCAGCAAATTTTCACATAATAAAATTTGCTGACTGAAGCAATTTTGCAGGCGTGGGGACAGGACATCAAAGTTCTGCTTAAGAAAATGACTTTCGGGGTCAAACTAACAAAGTATGAAATCATTTTTGGGCTAGAAATTATGATGAGGAAGGTTTAGACAAAATGTATTTGTGCAGCAGAATGTATAGCTGAGAGTAAACAGAAATGTGTAAATGCTTGGAGGGGGGAGTAAACCTATTATACAAAAAAGTAAGGAGTTAGAAGGTCATTATTTCTACTCATCAGAAAACTTAGCCAATAAATGGCTTCTTCCAATCACTAACCTTTAGTGGAAAAAAAGCGTTAGTGTTATCCTTCATGTTCACTGATAAAAGGCCAAGAAATGTTGCCAAAATCCTGCAGGAGTATGTAATCTTTTGAACACGGCTGTATATAGGATTTGGTATTGCGTAACCCAAGATTTTCTTAGGATTGATAGTTTTTTATTGGATGAGGACGCCAAAGTTACCCCCCAGCAGAAGTTGATAATAGGAGAACCCGGAATGGGGCTGAGCTATTGGCTTGTGAGCGGCCATTGGATTTATTTACCTTATATACTCGAGTATAAGCCTAGTTTTTCAGCACAAAAAAAATGTGCTGAAAACCCAAACTCGGCTTATACTCGAGTAAAAAATATATAGGTTTTACCAGGTTTTTGTGGTAAAATTAGGGGCCTCTGCTTATACTTGGGTCGGCTTATACTCGAGTATATACGGTATATGCTTGATTTTAAGCCTTGTTGTATTTTTATATATATATATATATATATATATATATATATATATATATATATATTTAATATTTACTTCCTGCTGAAACCCTTGGATAATCTGCACTGCATTTACCCTAATCTGCCTGGATTCCAACAACCTTTTTTTATTGCAGATTTGGATTCTGTGAGAGAATTACACAGATTCAATCTAATTCATTGACAGAGGGCTCAGTAATCTCAAAAAATAAAAATGGGTAAAAAATGTTGTTCAATAAATGTTCTTGTTGTATCTAAAGAAATATACATTGGACCGAAAAACAAGGAAAAATGTGACACATATTTTTTAAACATCTCTTCAATCATACTAAAGTTTAGCATAACCCAGGAACAATGACATGATGGAAGTAGGTTTACGTAAATTTGTGGACTGGTGTAATGTAAATCCCTGGGTAGTGGACGCACTGGACCACCGCGAGCGATGACATAAATCTGGGAGCGGAGTCTAAGTGGCACATAGTTTTCACTAGAGCTGTCCACAAAGCAGATTGGACTTGCTGCGGCGTGGTGCCACCAGGTCGCTCTACTTGCTCACAGTGGCGGTTAAGGTGAGGTAGAGAGTCAGCAAGCAAAATCGGAGACATTGTCAGGCGGAAGGTCAGGACAGGCGGCACAAGATCGGAGTCGGGAACATAAAGGAAGGTCAAGACAAGACTCATTCTTCAATGATTTTTTAACATTGAATAGAATTTTGAAAAATATTTGACACATGTTTTTAATTTTTCAATATGATGTGTATTTCACAAAATATTCCACCATCCTGGCCTTTTTGTTGCACCCTGTAGCAGCCATATCTGTGTGTCCCTCAATCAACAAAACAGAGTGGTCAGAAGGACATGATGTACGAATTCTAACTGGAGTAGGGGCAGAGCCTGAACGATTGCAGACACATCCGTCTTCTGCAGAGCTGTAAGTCCTAACCACTGGCTGATTCCTATGTTACTCCGTAATGCTAAACAGAAGTGTGATACCCAATAAGAGCCAGCATCCAGATAAGGCTCCAACATACATGTGACTTGCCAATTGGCATGCAGATTGGGCTTGTATCACAAAACTATGACATTTGAGATTTTGTCACCTGTGCTACAACAGGGATTATAAAACATGTGGCTGCCCACCTAATTATGTGGAGGAAAATAAAGTAAATCTTTTCTTTCACTCTTTTTTGATTAATTATATTGTTAAAATCTCCATTAAGTAAGGGCAAAAGGCTCTTCCCTCCCCCTGCATGCATGCAGAGTGACAGCCTGGGACCAACTTATCAGTAAGCCACCAAGGGAAAAAAAGAGGATGATACATACAGTCAGGGGAAACCATCCTTAATTCTGCATAGAGCAGACGGATTGTCCAATGACCGCTAAACGGGCGGTGATACAGGTCCCACACCTTATCCTTATCCTCTAAGATGGAAAGGTGGTGGAGACACAATGGGGCACATTTACTTACCTGGTTCCTGTGCGATCCCTGAGGTGCGGTGTCCGACGAGGATGATGTCTGCCGGGATTCATCAAGATCGTGTGCCCAAGATCCTGCATCTGTCGCTTCCCCACTCGGTCCGCCGAAGTTCACCTTCTTCTTCCTGGTGTATGTGAGTGCATTGTCTTGCGACACTATTTGAAATGTTAAATCCTGCGTGTAGTCTAAATTCGTCGGATCGTCCGATGGCCTGCCCCCCCGATTTGTGTTGCGTGAAAGCCGGCGCAATTGTGACACTAAACGATCACATGCAACTCAATCCCCAGCACAATGCCCAAAAACGTCGGAAAACCCGACGGAAATGCGTCCGCGAGACCTTAGTAAATAAGCCTCAATGTATCACTAAGGGCCACATAGATCATGATTATCATAAAAAAGACACATATTGGAGGTAATTATGCTTTGAAGCTATTAGGTGACATCAGAATTAATATTGGGTAGCATGAATGGATATGCCCCAAACGATCATACTAACCAGTTTCAGATGTCTCCGGTAAGTATAAATACAGTGGTAGTATAAGACCAGGACCCCATTTACTAGGCCTAGGTGGCCCAGCTGGCAGTGGGGATTTTTTTTATATTATAATGTTAATTTTTTTATAAAATAATTCAGATAGGAACCGCCGTCACTGCCCCCAATGCCATCATATGTTGCCAGCGGAGGAGCTCTGTAGAAGATGCCAAGGCTTCTGAGGGTAGCACAGCGACTACTGGGACAAGCACTGTGACTACTAGGGCCTTGGGGCAAGTATTGTGTGTTCCGGGGCAACCACTGTGTTTACTAGGGCAAGGCACTGTGGCTATTGGGACAGCTCCGTGACTACTGACTACTTTAGGGTATAATTGTGAAGAAGATTGAGGGGAATTCCCGTGACCAAATCCCCCATTGCCGTATTTACATCAAGTGCCAGTATTACACATTGGGGTTTATTTACTAAGGTTTGCGCGCTGCACTTTCGTCATACTTTGCGCCATTTTCAGGGATTGCACGGTTTTGACAGGTATTTAACATAATTCTATGCTGGCATTGTGTCGCACACAATCAATTTTTGTTGCAGCTGTGCTGGCTTCCATGCAACACAAGTTGGGGGCGTGTCGTCGGATAATCCGACTGATTCGGACTGAGCGCAGGATTTAACTTTCAAATTGTGTAGCAAGACAATGCACTTACCTGCACCAGGAAGAAGAAGGTGAACTCTGATGGACCTGAGCGGGGAAGCGACACATGCAGGATATCGGGCGCGCGATCTTAGTGAATCCCGGCACAGTGCATTATCATCGGAGAATGTGAACTCCTCGGACTGCGTAAGTAATTTTGCCCCATTAGCTCACAATATTGCACTCAGTATTCAACACAGAGCTTGGTTTTAGTTCTGTTTTCTTTGGCGGTGTTCCAGGGGCACAGAACGTCTGTGGAGAAAATTGTTCACATCTGCAGACTTTCTACACTCAAAATTTATGCTCAGAACCTATAACTCTGACCTTCACTTTGCTCTGTTTCACCAATCTAATCTCCTCTCTCTAATAATCCTAAAAGACTCTGATATTCTTTAATCCATACTAACACCAAAGGTGTAGTCAATGGTCACTGACCTTAGGGATGATGATCTGGCCAACTACTTTAATGACAATATTGACTGTATCTGACAAGATTTCTCAATCCACAAGCTCCATGGATCCCATTCCTTCCGATACCTCATCCTATTTTCTCTCATTCTTAGGGCACATTCACATGGCCGTCTGCGGGGACGTACATGCGGCCGCAAATTTGCGGCCGCATGTACGTCCCCATAGACGGCAATAGCGGCGCGGCGCAGATGCGGTGCCACACATGTGTGGCACCGATCCGGCCCGCACACCGCAAAAAGATAGAGCATGCTCTATCTTTTGGCGTGTGTGCGGCCGTGCGCCGCTATTCTCTATGGAGGGAGGAGGGGCCGCCTCCTCCTCCTCTCCAGCACACGGCCGTGCGGGCATACCGCTGTGTGAATGTACCCTTAGAGCAAGTTCAGCCTCCTTTCCTTTGCTTGCCCCACTACATACATCAGTGACCCCAATCTCTTACATCTCGTACAGTCCCATTTACAGCAGTCACTTCTCACCTCACAAGTTTTTAATCTCTCTCTTCTTCTGGTGTCTTTTCTTCCTCTTTCAAGCATGCTGTTGTTACCCTATTACTAAAAAAATCCTCCTTGGACCCATCCAGTGCATTAACTACTGACCAGTCTTTAATCTCCCCTTCATTTCCAATTTTAGGAAACATCTGATCTATTCTCGGCTAACTCCCTCCTTGACCCCCTTCAATATGGTTTTCATACCATGCACTCTACTGCTCTTTCTAAAGTTTCCAATGATCACCTCACTGCTAATTCAAAGGTAACTATTATCTCCTTATGGATCTCTTGGCAGAATTTGATAGTGTGGATCACCAGCTCCTCCTCAGGATTATGCACTTTATTTTACTGAAGGACACTGTGGGCTCTTGGTTTTCTTCCTATATTTCTGTCTCTTTCACTCGATCTCTCTAGTCTCCTCTTCCTATTGCTGTTGGAGTTCCTCAAGGCTCAGTTCTAGGTCCCCTTCTCTTTTCCCTCTATACTGCTTGTCAGGTTCCAGGGGTAGTGGACCAACTAGACCACCACGGAAAATGGTGTAAACAAACACCTGGGACCAAAATCTAAATGGCACCTGGTTTTCACCAGAGCCCGCTGCAAAGCAGGTTGGACTTGTTGCGGCAGGGTACCACCAGGTCATTCCACAGGTGCAAACTTGTCCGCGGTAGCAGCCGAGGTGAGGTACACAGACGTTGAGCAGGATCATAGTCGGGGACAGGCAGGAGGTCAGGAGGGGCAGCACGGAATCAGAGTCAGGGACGAAGCAACAGATGAGGGCAGGCAGAACAGAATCAAAGTCAAATATGGAACAAGGGTCACAACTGGAAATAACACTATGAACGCAGGACATCAGGGAACAAGCTTTTTCAACAGCACTAGGCATGAAGATCCGACAGGGTGTGCAGGGAGAGGCTGGAATATAAAGGATTCTGGTGCGCTGGACCAAACAAGTGCCCTAGGAGATGGGGACGCACGTGCATGGCCGCCGGACCGGGGCCAGGAACAGGGACGGGTGTGTATGAACTGCAGGGTGCTGGGGCACACCGAGGGGCACGGGTGAACCTGCGAACCGGAACATGGGTCGGGGGAGCATCCGTGACACTGCCCCAATTGGACAACCCATTAGTAGATTTGGTTTTCAGCGCCATCGTTATACTGATGATAACAAACGATATACTTCTGCCCTACTTGAGAACACCAATGATTGTCACTATGCTGTTTCTCATTTTTCTCATTTTCGTTTCTCAAATATTTCCGATTTGTGCTGAATTGCCCTGGGATTTTGGCGCATGCGAACGGATTGTGGAGCATCGGCTCCAGCTTTCACGCAACAGAAATGGGGGGGGGCGGTTTGTTGGACAACCTGACGGATTCGAAAAAATGCGGAATTTAAAAAAAATTTGTGTCGCAAGATCCGGCGGACCTCGGCGCAGCAGCGACACCTGCTGGATATCGGGTGCATGACCTTAGTGAATCAGCCCAAATCAGCGCCAGACAACGCGCCGCGGGATCGCGACTGGACCGGGTAAGTAGATGTGCCCCAATGTATAACAGGTGGGTTTTCAGATTATGTTTGAAAGTTTGTAAGGTGGGGGACAATCTGACATTTAAGTAGAGAGTTTCAGAATAAGGGGGAACCCCAAGAGAAGTCCTGGATACGGTTGTGAGAAGATTGAATGTTAATATAATAAAGCTTAATGTCCTGTGAGGAATGTAGATTACGTATGGGACTGTATTAGCTGATGAGTTTAGAGATACATGGAGGGGACAGGGTCTGGAGGGCTTTGTATGTCATGGTTATTATTGAATTGGCTGTTCAATGGTTTACCAGTGGAGGGAATTGTAGAGAGGAGAGGAAGAGGAGACAGATGCCCGGCTAGGGCTGCAGATTTAGGATGGATTGGAGGGGTGTTAGAGAGTGAGCTGAGAGATCACAGAGTTAAAGATAACTTTAAGGCAGCTGCTTTAGGGCTCAGGGAGAGTGTGGAGCCATGAATTGTGATGGTTAGATCTGGTGGGAGGGATTTATTAGGTGAAGAAAATATTACGTGCTCCGTTTTATCAATATTACATTTTAGAAAACAGGAAGAATAGAAAGAGGATATGACTAATGTCTGGCTAGGAGATAGGAGATATATGGACAAGAAATAAAGATCTGTGCGTCATCTGCATATGGATGGTACTGAAAGCCTCGGGACTTAATGGGGCAGATTTATCAAGCAGATTTATCAATATTCTGACTTTCAGACTGCTTGATAAATCTGCCCCAATGTGCTGTCCTAGGCTAGAGGTGTAGATAACAGAGAGGGAGTGAGGTGACGAGGTAGTATGAGAGTGATAGACACTGAACGAGCCATTACAGATGTATGAGGACATCCCAGAGAGGGTCATGTGAATGATGCCAAGAGAACAAAGCATCAACAGTGTCAAAGGCAGAGGACAGATCAAGAAGGAGGGAAGCAGAATAGTGGTGTTTTGCCTCAGCAGACAGTAGGTCCTAAGAACTATGGTCAGGGCAGTCTCAGTGGAGTAACTGGGTCGGAAACCAGATTGTAGTTTGTCAGTGATCACAGTGTTAGGATAGGGATGAGATGTGACAGAATCGGGTCTAGAGCAAAAGCAGTGAGATGTGAGTCCATCCGAGTCACTGCTCCTATTTGGGTCTTATGCATTTGATAGTATGGAAATGAAGTGATCTGGGATGACCTTCATAATAATCCTCAACATGTTTTGCAACTGGTTTATCTCTTTTGTTGTCTATGTCACACACATGACCCCTGATACGACTTTATATTTGTTTTCCCCACATAATTAATTGGGCAGGGAGATGCTATGAGGTATATCATCCCCATTGTAGTACAGATGACAAAATCTTGTAGGTCATAAAATGTATTAGTGTTGGCACAGATAAATGAATTCCTGTGTGAATGAAGGCACAGGCCTTACAGCTGCGGAACCTGAATGTCCCAGGACTTAGAACTGCCTAATGGCCTCGTGTAAGGAGAGAAGTGACAAAGTGACCTGCAGACCAGATTACAGTCTCTATTTCCTTATCTCCTGACAATGTCTCTATAATACAGTCACTATCCACGAGAAATGTGATCAGTGTTTTCTTTTAGCTCCTGATTTACTAGATGTAGATTCTTACTTACCCTGTACACATCTGGTTGTACATAGGATTCCCATTCAGGTGCCACCATGACACCCAGGAATGAACAGTGAAGATCCCCCCAATAATGATGTCTCCTTCCTGAGAATATTTGTACTCAAAGGTATAATTCTTCAAGACAAGATCACATTGAGCTGCATTGTCCTGAATCTCAGATCTGCAGAAAATCTCACAGAGAAGTAATAACAATAGTAACATGGACAGTAGTAGATAACAGTGATACATGTGCTGGTATCTGAGCAGGTGTATCACACGCAGCAGCACAGGGACGTGAGGGATCACTCAGCTCTGCTGCTGGCTGGAGGCAGGGAGAGGTTTATATAACCAGTTACAATGTCTTCTACTGCTAAAATAATAAAGATCTCTTCTAGAATACAACGTCCAAATAGTCACAACCACCGGGGAGCCCCGAGCCCCGAACCAGGAAAGACTTTACATTTCTAATAAACCTATTCCTCTCTGAATTAGGGAATAATTGAGGAACCTTTGAAAATAAAACATTAAGAGGAATATTTACTTCTTACAGGGAGATGAGATGTTACCAGGCTTTGCCGTTCCTTTATGATACATGAATGTCCAGTTTTGGGATTCAAATTTTAAGAAAAAAAGGCTTTTTACATCGGGAACGAAAAGACTGACATGCGGTATTAGAAAAATCGATACCTACACTTATCAATAAGTCCAATATTTAAAAGGCACTTTATATTTATACACTATTAAGATCAACCTTTTTATCTAAAATTATTAAATTAACATATTAACTTATACATATAAAACGCCTTTACCAAACCATAAATACAAAACTGTTGTGCTAACTGCATTGATCAAGAAGGTAGACCACATTAAATAATAGAATCATCAGCCAAGATCATACCATAAACACAGCACCAGAGCCAAGATCATACCATAAATACAGCACCAGAGCCAAGATCATACCATAAATACAGCACTATAACCAAGTTCTTTACAGTCATAAACAGGTCCAATACTTGTAAAGTATTACTTTAGCACTTTATCCAAGCTGGTGCTTTTTAGAACATGAGTACCAGGTTCAGTACATAAAGACAGCAGTATTGAGTGCAGATGGTGTCTATTCGGAGGAGACTCTTTCATCTTCTTCTTCCTCTACCTGGCTGCTATTTCAGCTTTTTCCAGCCACAACTCTTCTGTGCCGTTTTAGCAGCACAAACATTTTATAGATCACTATTATGCCCCCACAGAAACCAATATAGTTACAGTGCCCCCATACAGTAGTCAAAAAAGTAACGGTGTACCCACACAGTAGCCAGAATAGTAATGATGCCCACAAACACTTCTAAACCATAAAACAAAAGAGATACCATTACAGCTTACCCCTCTCCTTTGGTAATGCATACCATGTGCTAGTAGGAGACGGTACGTCACAGTGCAAGGATAAAATACTAGCTGCACTCCAGGATTGTGACAGATGGTCCCGCGACCCATGTCTCGGTTTGTGGGCTCACCTGTGCCTCTCCGTGTGCCCCTGCTCGGCCACACATCAACTTACCCATGCTCGCTCCTGCTTCCGGGTTCTCAGCCGTGCGCCTGCATCCTCGTATCCTAGGGCTCGTGTACGTCCGCTTCACAAGATTTAAAGGGCCAGTGCGCTGTTAACTGACGCTGGCCTTACCCAGAAGTCTATTTAACCTAGCCTCTGCCCACACACCCTGCTACATCTTTGTGCTTTATGCCTTTGAGAAAGCTGTTATCTGTGACCTGTGTATCGATCTCCAGTTGTGACCCCAGACCTGTTTCTGACTTCGCTCCTCCGCTGCCAGCCCTGACCTCCTGCTCGGTCTCTGACCAGAAGTTTTGCTATGTGTCTTGACCTCCAGCCTCTCCCTGACCACGAGATTGCCTGACGACTCTGTACCTCGACCTTGGCTGCCACCGTGAACAAGTCGCACCTGTGGAATGACCTGGTGGTACTGCACCGCAGCAAGTGCAACCCGCTTTGCTCTGACAGGCTATGGCCAATTAGATTCCGGTCCCAGGTGTCGGCTTGTGTCATCATCCGTAGTGGTACAGGGGGTTCACTACCCCAGAATCCTGGCAGTAAGATCCGGCCATGGACCCAGCCAAGATTCCGCTTCTAAAACTAGCTGATCTTACCAACGTTGTGGTCCAGTAGCCCCAGCAGATTGCTTCGCAAGGACAAGTCACCGCCAGAATATAATGAAACAAGGGTGATCTGCACTGGCCCTATTTTCCCCTTAATGAATAGGATTTTACTAGGTGAAGCTATGTGCAGATGGAAAATTTTTAGAAATCAAGATGCACACATCTAGTCACTTTGCCATAAGTATTGTGTTATTGAAATTGATAACCACTGTAAGAGAAGGTGGGGGAGGAGAGAAGATGTGTTTCCTGCAAAAAGACAAATATCCGACTTATCTTCACACAGTAATTGGAGCACTCGAGATATTTTCTTCAGTGAGTTCAACCCATGTACGTTATAAGAGGTCACCTTAATGCAATCCATAATCAATAGTGTGTTAGGAAAACTCACGTCTGGAATACTGTACACAAAACCACCACACAGTCTAAGTGCAGGCTGACAGAACAGAGCAAGAGTGCGAACTAACCCTGCGCTGATCTACCAACCAGACCCTACCAAGGCAGAAACCCCCTTGAAGGTAGGGAGCCTTTGCCGCAGGAACCTCCTAACTACCCTGCAAGGCCCTGGGAGGTGAGAGGAACCCAAATACGTCTGTCAGCCGCAGTGAGTTGATACGGACAGAAAAGCTGCAGTGTGGGCCGGGTCACACCTTAGGGTACGTCAAGGTCAAACCACTAGACAAGGAAGAGTAACCTAACTGGTGAACACAATACCAGGGTGAAGCAAACAATGCTACAGGAGACCAGAAATCCAGCTAGTCTGTAAGTTCCAGAAGGACAAACACTGGCACAGGTGGAAGGTCCAGATCCAATTTATGCAGCCTGAGATCCGCCCCCATATGAGCAGGAGCCCAGGCTGATTCAGAAGACAGACAGCTTTAATTTCCTTAAAGCGCACGGTTCCTGGATGCCTGCTGCCCCACACGTGCAGCAGGATTAACTCACTGCGGACGCGGGGTGGAGCCAGTGCGGAGATGCGCAGAAACTCAGGGGAGGACCTCTATCATTGTCAGCATGGAGAGTAGAAGGACCAGCAGACGCTGTGTCCCTTCCTGCGAATCTGACAGTACCCCCCCAGACGGGGGCCTTCGGACCCCTAGAATGAAAAGACAGTTTCTGGGGATAGGTCTGATGAAACATTCTGACCAACCGAGGAGCATGCAGATCTTTAGCTGAAACCCAGGACCTATCCTCCGGACCAAAACCCTTCCAATGTACCAGAACTGCAGGGAATTACCAGCAAATATGGAATTGATGATTCTTTCTACTTCAAACTCCTGGTTACCGTCCACAACCGACGGAGAAGGAGGATCGGGAAGAGGTATAACTGGCTCGATATACCGTTTAAGAAGGCTTTTGTGAAATGTGTTGTGCACCCGCCACCCTGTAGGAAGAGAAATTTTAAAAGAAAATGGATTAATGACCTGAGAAACAACAAAAGGGCCAACAAACCTGGGAGCAAATTTTAGAGAAGGAACTTTCAGTTTTAGGTTTCTTGTAGAAAGTAAGACCTTATCCCCAACCACAAAAGGGTCGTAAATAGTGCGTTTTTTCTGAGTCAGGTTGACCTGGACCTGGACCTGTAACCATAGCTTGTGCAAACTAGATGTATTGGACTCGGCACGGGGTACATCAGATGCCTGGACAGAGGAAAAAGAAAACCGAGGATGAAAACCATAATTATAATAGAAAGGAGACACATGAGTAGAGGAACTAGAGTGGTTATTAATAGCGAACTCAGCTAAAGGAAGGAATTCCCCCCACTTGGCCTGGCAGTCCGAGACGAAGAGTCGAAGATATTGAATTAACTCTTGATTCATTCTAACCTGGCACAAAAAGCTTGCCAGAATTTGGATACAAATTGAACGCCCCTATCAGATACAATGTCCTCTGGTATACCATGAAGACGTACAATATTTTGGATGAAGAGTTCGGCTAACTCCTCTGCTGTAGGCAACTTTTTCAACGGGATAAAATGTCCCATTTTAGAAAAACAGTCTACCACCACCCAAATGACAGTATTTCCCTGAGAGGGTGGTAAATCCGTAATAAAATCCATTGAGATATTAGTCCTTGGCCTAGTTGGCAGTGGGAGCGGGAAAAGAGGACTCTCAAGACGTCTTCTGGGAGTCTTTCCCTGCGCACAGACCTGACAGGCTTGAACAAATGCTTTGATGTCGTCGGACATCCGAGGCCACCAGTAACTCCTCTTAAGAAGCTCCTGGGTACCCCGAATTCCTGGATGTCCTGCCAGAACAGAGCAATGTGTCTCCTCCAACACTCTTAATCGACAGGTAAGTGGTACAAATAATTTGCCTTACGGAAGGTCTTCAGGAGCGGAATTTTGACCAGCAAGAATTTGGGAGGAGAGGTGGAAGGAGACAGCTGCCAACACAATCCCTGGTGGAAGGATGTTTTCAGTCCCGGGCTCAGGGGTACCAAAACTACGTGACAAGGCTTCTGCCTTCACATATTTAGACCCAGGCCGGTAGGTGACAATATCAAAACATGAGAAGAACAGGGCCCACCTGGCCTGTCGAGCATTCAGACGTTTCACTGTATCAAGATAGACCAGGTTTTTATGGTCCGTGACCACGGTGATTGGATTACGGGCTCCCTCCAGAAAGTGTCGCCAAGCTTCAAATGGCCACTTTATGGCAAGGAGCTCACGGTTGCCAATATCATAATTTCTCTCACAGGAGGAGAACGGAGTTTGGTGAGGGTGGCAGGTCCTTGGAACAATACTGCTCCCACGCCAACCTCAGAGGCATCTACTTCTACAATAAAGGGTTGAGTAAGGTCTGGTTGCACTAAGACCGGAGCTATACAGAAAGCTTCCTTTAACCTTTCAAATGCAGAGTAGGCTGCGGGTGACCAAACTCTTGGGTCAGCCCGCTTACGAGTAAGATCCGTCAACAGTTTGGCAATCACAGAAAAGTTTTTAATAAAGTTCCTGTAATAATTAGTGAATCAGAAGGACGGATATGACCAATGGCTAGACTCTCGACAATGTAATTTTTCAAAGACTCACGCTCAGGTACAAACAGGTTATAAATTCGGCCCTTAGGCAACTTAGCATTAGGGAGAAGGTCAATCTTACAATCAAAGTGCTTGTGAGGAGGGAGAACCTGTGACAGGGGTTTGGAAAATACATCAGAGAAATCAGAGAGAGAGTCTGGGAGTTTAGGAGTTTGTCTCCGCAGACTATATGTAACTTTAGTCAAATGATCCTTGCACCGGGGACTCCATCTGACCAATTCTAATGTTTCCCAGTTTATTTCTGGGTTGTGAATCTGTAACCAGGGCAAACCCAGAACCACGTTTACAGTTAAATTTTTCATCACAAAAAATCAACACATTTAAAAATCAATTACTAGTTTAACCTGCGGAATTTGACCAGTCCCGTTTGCAGGGGGGTCGAATCCACACCAGATACCTGTACAGGAAAAGATAACGGAACCAAAGAAGGAAACAGTTGAGACACAAAATCAAAATCAATGAAGTTTGCAGCAGAACCTGAATCCAAAAGGGCCTGACCAAGAACTGAGGCCACTTGGGACTTAACTATACAAGGCAATAGCAATCTAGATTTTACAGGGAGTACCTGAGCTCCTAGGCTGAGCTCGCGATCACAGCCTAGGAGCAGAAGTTTTCCTGCTGCGGCTTCTTCGGACAAGTGTTAAGCAGATGTTCGGAACTGCCGCAATAGAAACATAGTCGTAACCTCCAACATTTCGTCCTCCTCTGACGTGCAGCAACATTGTCGACCTCCATGGGTTCCGGCGTGGTTGGACTAGAGGATAGTCTGGGGTCGATGGTTGGACTGGAGAATGTTGTGGTGATCGTCTGGACCTTAAACGTCGGTCAGCCCGAACGACAAGAGTCATAGCCTCATTCAGAGTCCCTGGTTCTGCATGGGCTAGTAACAAGTCGCTAACTAGGTCAGAGACGCCAGTCAAAAACTCATCCTTGAGGGCCAGATCATTCCACCCCGAGTCCGTCATGTACTGTCGGAAAGCAGCGCAGTACTCCTCTGCTGTCTGTTTACCCTGTCGCAGAGATTGAATATGAGAGACAGCAAGAGCGCGACGGTCTGGTTCGTCATAGATCTGTCCAAGAGCAGAATAAAAGCGTCAACAGATGAGCAAAAAGGATACTCGGAGGCTAGAGAAAAAACCCAAGTTTGCGGGTCATACATATATAAGCCAACCTTACATTTCATTTGTCAATGGAAAAAGTGTTTTTGTGATGCACACTATCCCCTATAGGAGCTGCCAAACAGTTACAGATGGATCCCACATCTAGCAATTAGTAAAAATAAAACAGTCTGACCGGAGCTCCTTGTGTGTCCTTTTATATATCCTTTGATAAATCGACGATTTCACTCCTTTCCCAACTATGTTCCAAATTCTTCAGTACACTTCCACACAAACGGTATTTGGATGGGAATAGATCGCTATTCAGACAGTTTTAAGCTGCGTTTTCTTGCATCCTGTAGCCAAATAGTGTACAGCTACTATAGAAGAGATTAAGCAGCAGATAGGGTAGTATGTTCAAATATATGGAATTTATTTTATTAAAACATACTCACAAAATAGAATAAAATCATGCGCATATAAAATCCACCATGTGGACGCCAGACTCGCTAGTTCGCCCAAGCGAACTGAAGAATTTGGAACATACTGAAGAATTTGGAACATAGTTGGGAAAGGAGTGAAATCGTCGATTTATCAAAGGATATATAAAAGGACACACAAGGAGCTCCAGTCAGACTGTTTTATTTTTACTCATTGGTCAATGGTTGGGGTGTGTACTAAATCCAAAAATACTTAAAACATATAAATATTTCATACTGTGTTACATCTGTACAGTCAATACAGAGTCTGTACTGACAGAGGTGTATAGCCATAGGAGATCCTAATTGCGAGGCGTTAATTACGTACAGGCGTATACCAACCCTTTTTTTCTTTACCTAAATGTGAGCACCTTATCAGTACCTTAAACTATTTTATTATATATCATATACATATCACCCTGATGGTCCGACACAAGGGTTGTTAGCCCTTCCTATTTGTCATACACATAGTTGGTAGGTCCCTGGGACCCTAAGAGGGTTTTCTTAGTCGACCCTTCCTATGGATTACCTGAGAGCCTGGTTCATTGAGCGGAGTTCATTTACTAAGGGTCTGAATTGCTGATTTCCGTCGGGTTTCCCGAATTTTTCCGTTTTGCGCCGAATTCCGCCTGCTTTTACGCGACAGAAATTGGGGGCGTGGTCGCTGGACAACCTGACGGATTCAGAAAAACCGCGGAATTTAATAAGTGATTCGTGTCGCAAGATCAAGCACTCACATGCATCAGGAAGAAGAAGGGGAACTCCGGCGGACCTTGACGCAGCAGTGACACCTGCAGGAACTCAGGCGCATGATCTTAGTGAATCGTGGCAGACCCCAATCCTCGTCGGAGAATGCGCTGCTGGATCACGACTGGACCGGGTAAGTAAATGAGCTCCATTATGTTTGTACCTCTTGGTACTATATCTGATTCGATAGGGGTTGATATGTAAATGATGGAGCCATTTACCCTATTCTATTCACAAGTTTTTAAAACCAAACATGTAAAGTGTGGAGGACAAGATATTGTAATCAGACATTTCATCACATGTAAAACCAATCATGTGATATATGTAATCTTCTGCCCCTGTAAAAGATATTACATAGGAAAGACAATACACCAACTAAATGTCTGTTTTGCTGAACACATGAGGTCTATAAAGTCTGGGTATGGAGCGCCCAGACTCATAGAACATGTACGCATGCATCATAACTCAAATCCAAAAAGCCTATCAGTAGTATGAATAGAACCACCCCTAAAAACAGGGGGTGACAGACAAAACATTTTGTTACAAAAAGAAGGCAGGTGGATACTAAAAACAGGGGCTTTGGGACCAGTCGGCCTAAATGACAAAATTGACATGGGAGTGTTCATATGAATGTACAGGTCCAATAGTAATACCTCTAAATGCAAGAATTAACCCTTACTCCACCCATCATGTGATGGGTTAAACTGACCTATAGATATCAAAATGATAAGCAATACCTTGTGATGTCATCAGCATTGGGCAATAATAGTAAAATAAGTTATAGTGCCTATACAGTGTGTACTATTTAAACACTGCATATGTTTTTTAATTATGTTTTAAGGCTCTATGTCGTATTTACGGTCCCCATGCTAGCCACTGTGGTCTCTACATTCAGCTACGAGCTTAACAGTACGATGTCACAGTTAGTGGCCAGCCTGTTTGATTGACACGAGGTAGAATGCCGTTCGTATATAGAAGTATATTTGATGTTTTAGCTTTGATGCATTCACACTCACCTCCCTGACTCGGGCACATTCACCTGCGTCCGGGTTGGTGCCATCGGGGGAGGCGTGTTGGCCATGTCGCGTGCTGGGCGGGGCCCTTTGTGCGCATGTCCTGGGCGCACGTGGACCTGGGCGGTGGGATCGGCGCCGCCTTCCCTGCGAGGACTCGCCCCATGGCCAGGTGTGCTTGCGCATCAGACAAGGCACTGTGACTCTGCTCAGCTGCAGCATAATGAACACATTAGTCAGCCACTAACTGGCAGGCCAATGCACCAAAGAGAAAGCTATCTAATGACCAATCAGAAGCACATCCTGCCCTTAGAGGCAGTCACAGGGGTACCATAAATATAAATGGCTTCACTTTCTTTTTTACACACAAACACACCGGATGAAGCACATAGCGCAAAACGGCCGTCGTTTAAAGGCTTTGTGATGTCCTGCACCTTTTGTCCTCCACTCCCTTTTGCCATGCTTTTGTGAGTATGTAAAAATTAATACCTAAAGAAGAGCTGAAGGTGGTGAGTGCCATTTCTTTCTACTCTATATGCCTGTAATATTAATTGCGCCTACTCCTGCGGTCAGTTGATAAGAGGCATGGACAGCTGATCGGAGCCACTACTGTAAGCTGAACTCCGACTGAACAAATGAGCAGCCAGTAACACATGAGGCATCCGAGCTATACAGGCACTAGGGAATAGGAACAAAGGTCTCACTTAAGGTATTGTTATCATCTCTTGATTTTATGGATGAGTTGTAGAGACGGGATACATCTCGATAGGCAGGACGTGAATATGATTTCAATAAGTTTTATTGACAATATGTACAATGTACACAGAATCTTACATGATGCACTACTAAAAATGTACAAGACACATATTGCTGAAACACAGTATGAAAAATTTGTATGTTTCGGATTTAGTACACACCACAACCATTAACCAATAAAATGGAAGGTTGGCCTATATATGATTGATTGTTGAAAAAAGTGCCACCGAAAAGTTTCAACATGGAATAAAGACACCCTGCTTTTTCACATGAATTTTGGACTGCTGCCTTGTTCCTGAAGAGGTGTATAGACACACACACACACTCACTCACTCACTCACTCACTCACACGCCACATCAGTCGCATAGAAGCCCTGAAATAATCCCAAATGTACATCATATACACGCAGCATATGCCCACATGCAGCATAAACATACATACAGTAAATACATAACATATTTATACACATAAATTTGATAAAAAAACACACCATATATACCCACACAGCATAAAATACAGCATATGCACACCATATATACCCACACAGCATAAAATACAGCATATACACACCATATATACCTGTTAAGATTGGGTAACACAAAAGACAGGGGATAGTGTGCCCTGAGCTTGCCCCAACCTCTGTCCCTTCCTATAGCCCCCCCACACTAAACCGTGGGGCGACTACTTGAAGACTCGAAATACACTGATAAGTGTGGAAGGGAAACACAAACAGACTGACAAACATAAACCACAAAAGAGTGGTAAACTAGCCGGATTCACAACGAGAGGGTACGTCAATAGCAAAATCAGTAGGCAAAGAGTCAATGTCAAAAAACGAGCCGAGGTAACAACAATACAGATACAGACACAGAGCAAGTCAAACCGAGTGGAGAAGGGATTTCAAACACTGGCACAGGTGACTAGTGAAGCTGCAAATTATGCAGCCAGAACTCCACCTCCAGAACCTGATAGGAGCTGGACAGCTTCTGGGAATTAACCCCTCATGGTGCAGAACAACCAGGCACCAAGCATAGGTAGCACAAGTCTCAGCAGTTCCGAACACAACTCCTAGACAGCGCGAGATCTTAGCAGCCGCTGCCCGGGACGAGAGGTGGAGTTTGCACAGATACGCACTGGGGTTCGGAGAACGCTGCTGGCACCACCAGAAGAACCAGAAGTCCCAGCATTTTCCCTAGCGGACCTGACAGTTGCCCCTCCCCTGACGGGGGGCCTTCGGACCCCTAGATCTTAAAGATGGCTTCTGAGGGTAGGCCTGATGGAATAACCTGAGTAACCGTGGAGCATGAACATATCTAGCCGGAACCCAAGACCTATCCTCAGGACCAAAACCTTTCCAATGGACCAGGTACTGCAGGGAGTTACCTACCCATCTGGAATTCATAACTTTTTCCACCTCAAATTCCAGATTCCCCTCCACAATAGATGGAGAAGGAGGGTCAGAAAGAGGCAAAACAGGCTCAACATAGCGCTTCAGAAGACTCTTATGGAAGGTGTTATGGACCCGCCACCCTGCTGGAAGAGTAACCTTGAAGGAAACCGGGTTAACAATATGAGTAACAACAAACGGACCCACAAACCTGGGCGCAAACTTCAAAGAGGGGACCTTCAATTTAAGGTTTTTCGTGGATAACCACACTTTATCCCCCACCACAAACGTATCGGAGTTAGTGCGCCTTCTTTCAGTCTGTTGGACCATAGAATTTTGTGCCCTCTGAATATTCTCCCGAACTTGTGACCAGAGTGAGCCCAACTTGGATGTAATAGCTTCCGCTCGAGGAATATTAGAGACAGGCACAGATGAAAAGGAGAAACGAGGATGAAAACCATAATTGCAGAAAAACGGAGATACCTGTGTGGACGAACTACAGTGGTTATTAATAGCAAATTCTGCCAATGGAAGGAATTTCACCCACTGGTCCTGACTGTCCGAGACAAAGAGTCGCAGATATTGAATCATCTCCTGATTCATTCTCTCGGACTGACCATTAGACTCAGGGTGAAACCCCCAGACGAGAACGACAAATTAACTTCCAGTCTAGAACAAAATGCTCGCCAAAATTTGGAAACAAATTGTACGCCCCTATCTGACACAATATCATCTGGTATACCATGGAGGCGTACAATATTCTGTATAAATAATTCAGCCAATTCTTCAGCTGAAGGTAACTTTTTTAATGGGACAAAGTGTCCCATTTTAGAGAAACGGTCCACTACCACCCAGCCTTGAGATGCTGGCAGATCAGTGACAAAATCCATAGACACTTTAGACCACGGCCTGGTGGGAACTGGAAGCGGAAGTAGAGGCCCCTCAGGACGTCTCCTGGGAGTCTTTCCTCGTGCACAGACCTGACAGGCTTGGACAAATGCGTGCACATTAGAGATGAGCGAACATACTCGTCCGAGCTTGATGCTCGTTCGAGCATTAGCGTACTCGAAACTGCTTGTTGCTCGGACGAATACTTCGCCCGCTCGAGAAAATGGCAGCTCCCGCCGTTTTGCTTTTTGGCGGCCAGAAACAGAGCCAATCACAAGCCAGGAGACTCTGCACTCCACCCAGCATGACGTGGTACCCTTACACGTCGATAGCAGTGGTTGGCTGGCCAGATCAGGTGACCCTGGGATAGACTAGCCGCTGCCCGCGCTGCTCGGATCATTCTGTGTCTGGATGCCGCTAGGGAGAGAGCTGCTGCTGGTCAGGGAAAGCGTTAGGGTGTTCTATTAGAATAGTGTTATGCAGGAGTGATTCTCCAAGAACCCAACAGCCCTTCTTAGGGCTACAATAACGTTATACTTTTTTTTTTTTATTTGCAGCTAGTACCATATTGTGAGGAATTTGCAGGGGGACTTGCTACCGTTGTGTTTAGCTCTTAGTGACACACATATCCACCTCAAACACCAAAGTGGGAAAATTTATTAGGGGTTTGATTTCAATTAGGCACAGTCTGCCATTTACTTTTTATTTTACGTTTATTTTTTTAATAACTCAGTGTCATCTCATCTTGCATAGTAGTGTGCTTTCATACTTGGCTAGAAAATAGCCATAGGAGAATCCAAACGGCTTACTTACGCCTACAGTAGCGTTATATATATTTGATTTCTGGTTGATCTGCTGGTGGCTGTACTTGCTGCAGTGCATCTACTAGCAAATTGTGAGCAATTTGTAGTGAGACTTGCGACCGCTGTGTTTTGCGCTTAGTGACGCACATATCCATCGCAAAGACCGAAGTGGGAAAATTTATTAGGGGTTGGATTTCAATTAGGCACAGTCTGCCATTTCCTTTTTTATTTTACGTTTATTTTTTTAATAACTCAGCGTCATCTCATCTGGCATAGTAGTGTGCTTTCATACTTGGCTAGAAAATAGCCATAGGAGAATCCAAACGGCTTACTTACGCCTACAGTAGCGTTATATAAATGTGATTTCTGGTTGATCTGCTGGTGGCTGTACTTGCTGCAGTGCATCTACTAGCAAATTGTGAGCAATTTGTAGTGAGACTTGCGACCGCTGTGTTTTGCGCTTAGTGACGCACATATCCATCGCAAAGACCGAAGTGGGAAAATTTATTAGGGGTTGGATTTCAATTAGGCACAGTCTGCCATTTCCTTTTTTATTTTACGTTTATTTTTTTAATAACTCAGCGTCATCTCATCTGGCATAGTAGTTTGCTTTCATACTTGGCTAGAAAATAGCCATAGGAGAATCCAAATGGCTTACTTACGCCTACAGTAGCGTTATATATATTTGATTTCTGGTTGATCTGCTGGTGGCTGTACTTGCTGCAGTGCATCTACTAGCAAATTGTGAGCAATTTGTAGTGAGACTTGCGACCACTGTGTTTTGCGCTTAGTGACGCACATATCCATCGCAAAGACCGAAGTGGGAAAATTTATTAGGGGTTGGATTTCAATTAGGCACAGTCTGCCATTTCCTTTTTATTTTACGTTTATTTTTTTAATAACTCAGCGTCATCTCATCTGGCATAGCAGTGTGCTTTCATACTTGGCTAGAAAATAGCCATAGCAATAGGATAGCATCGTTTGGTTTTAAAAACTAAAAAACACAAAAAAAAAAAAAAAAACACAAAAAAAAGTTAAAAAAAAATTAAAGTTATAGCTCTCATTTTCAAAATGTTTAACCCGAGGGCTAGGGGTAGAGGACGAGGGCGGGGACGTGGGCGTCCAACTACTGCAGGGGTCAGAGGCCGTGGTCCTGGGCGGGGTGAGACACCCCCTGCTTATGAGGGAGCAGGGGAACGCCGCAGAGCTACACTCCCTAGGTTCATGTCTGAAGTTACTGGGACTCGTGGTAGAGCACTGTTGAGGCCAGAACAGTGCGAACAGGTGATGTCGTGGATTGCCGACAATGCTTCGAGCAATTTGTCCACCAGTCAGTCTTCCACGCAGTCCACCCATGTCACCTAAATCGCCACTCCTCCAGCTCCTGCACCTCAGCCTCCTCCCCCCCCAGTCTGCCCCCTCCCAGGAAAATTTGGCATTTGAACCGGCATACTCTGAGGAACTGTTTTCTGGACCCTTCCCACACTCACAAACCACTTGTCCGGTTGCTGCTGAGCAATTTTCCGATGCCCAGGTTTTCCACCAGTCACAGTCTGTGGGTGATGATGACCTTCTTGACGTAGTGGAAGAAGTGTGTAAAGAGGTGTCCGACGATGAGGAGACACGGTTGTCAGACAGTGGGGAAGTTGTTGTCAGGGCAGGAAGTCCGAGGGGGGAGCAGACTGAGGGATCGGAGGATGATGAGGTGACAGACCCAAGCTGGGTTGAGAGGCCGGGTGAACACAGTGCTTCTGAGACGGAGGAGAGTCCTTGACCAGAACAGGTTGGAAGAGGCAGTGGTGGGGCCAGACGGAGAGGCAGGGCCAGAGCTGGTGCATCAGCGCCAAATGTGTCAACTAGTGAAGCTCCCGTGGCGAGGGCTTCTGCGGCGAGGGCTAGATTTTCAGAAGTCTGGAGGTTCTTTAAGGAAACACCGGATGACCGACGGACTGTGGTGTGCAACATTTGCCAAACCAGGATCAGCAGGGGTTCCATCACTAATAGCTTAACTACCACCAGTATGCGCAGGCATATGAATGCTAAACACCCCACTCAGTGGCAACAAGCCCGTTCACCTCCGGCCGTGCACACCACTGCTCCTTCCCCTGTGTCAGCTGATAGTCAGCCCCCTGCCCAGGACCCTGCCACAAAAACCCCATCGTCGCCTCCACGATCCTCCACAGCATCCACCAGCGTTCAGCTCTCCATACCCCAGACGCTGGAGCGGAAACGCAAATATAGTGCAACCCACCCGCACGCCCAAGCCCTTAATGTCCACATCTCCAGATTGCTTAGCCTGGAGATGCTGCCCTATAGGCTAGTAGAGACCGAGGCCTTTCGCAACCTCATG
Organism: Engystomops pustulosus; assembly: GCF_040894005.1. NCBI lineage: Eukaryota > Metazoa > Chordata > Amphibia > Anura > Leptodactylidae > Engystomops > Engystomops pustulosus. The sequence goes on along the minus strand of NC_092411.1, from coordinate 293,470,130 downwards.
GCGGCGGCCGCCCCTCGGTATTCGGTCCCCAGCCGCCACTACTTTTCCCGATGTGCCGTCCCAGCCCTGCACCAGCACGTGTCAGACAACATCATCCGTGCTCTGACCAACGCCGTTTCTGACAAGGTCCACCTGACCACGGACACGTGGACGAGTGCTGCCGGGCAGGGCCACTATATATCGCTGACGGCACATTGGGTTAACTTGGTGGAGGCTGGGACCGAGTCTGACCCTGCGGCTGGTCATATACTGCCGACGCGGAGGATTGCGGGGCCTACCTCGGTCCAGGTGTTTCAGGCCTACTATGCCTCCTCCTCCTCCCACACCTCCTCCACCTCCGAACTACCATCCGTGGGCATGGCGCCATCAGTCGGTAGCTCTAGGCACAGCAGCAGTGCCGTCGCTAAGCGACAGCAGGCGGTGCTCAAACTGCTGAGCCTAGGCGATAAAACGCACACCGCCCAGGAGCTATTACAGGGCATCACGGCGCAGACTGATCTGTGGCTGGCACCGCTGAACCTGAAACCAGGCATGGTTGTGTGTGACAACGGCCGTAACCTGGTGGCGGCTCTGCAACTCGGCAGACTGACACATGTGCCATGCCTGGCCCAAGTGTTAAATCTGATAGTTCAGCGTTTCCTCAAGACATACCCCAATCTGTCTGATTTGCTCACGAAGGTGCGCCGCATCTGTGCGCATTTCAGGAAGTCCAGCACAGATGCTGCCACTCTCAGGGCAGCGCAGCGCCGCCTCCAACTCCCCGCTCACCGACTGTTGTGCGACGTGCCCACGAGGTGGAATTCAACATTGACCATGTTATCCAGAGCTTACCAGCAGCGCCGAGCGATTGTAGACTGCCAGATGTCAACTTCCACCAGAACTGGTAGTCAGGTCAGTCAGCTTCCTCAAGTCTACAGTGAGGAGTGGACGTGGATGTCTGATATCTGTCAGGTGCTGAGTAACTTTGAGGAGTCAACACAGATGGTCAGTGGCGATGCCGCCATCATCAGCCTCACCATCCCGCTGCTTGGCCTGTTGAAAAACTCTCTGATCAGCATGAAGTCGGAAGCTTTGCGCTCGTCACAAGAGACGGGGGAAGAAGATTCCCTTGTTGATAGCCAAAGCACCCTTAGGTCTGTTTCTCAGCGCATATCGGAGGAGGTGGAGGTGGAGGAGGATGAGGAGGAGAATGTTGGCAAGAGGGGACCATTGTTGAGTCCTTCACTGTTCAGCGTGTATGGGCAGAAGAAGAGGAGTTGGAGGAGTTGGAGGAGGAGGAAATGGACAGTCAGGCCAGTGAGGGGAGTGAATTCTTACGCGTTGGGACTCTGGCGCATATGGCAGATTTCATGCTAGGCTGCCTATCCCGTGACCCTCGCGTTCAAAGAATTTATTCCAGCACCGATTACTGGGTGTTCACTCTCCTGGACCCACGGTACAAGCAAAATCTTTCCACTCTCATCCCTGGAGAGGAAAGGAGTGTGAGAATGCATGAATACCAGCAGGCCCTGGTGCACAAGCTGAAACAGTATTTCCCTTCTGACAGCGCTAGCGGCAGAGTGCGTAGTTCTGCGGGACAAGTAGCGAGGGAGAGTAGGCGAGCAGGCAGCTTGTCCAGCACTGGCAAGGGTATGCTTTACAAGGCTTTTGCCAGCTTTATGTCACCCCAGCAAGACACTGTCACCTGTCCCCAGTCTCGGCAGAGTAGGGCTGATCTTTACAGAAAGATGGTGAGGGAGTACGTAGCTGACCATACCATCGTCCTAAATGATCACACAGCTCCCTACAACTACTGGGTTTCAAAGCTGGACATGTGGCACGAACTGGCGCTGTACGCCTTGGAGGTTCTTGCCTGCCCTGCCGCTAGCGTCTTGTCCGAGCGGGTTTTCAGTGCAGCTGGTGGCATCATCACCGATAAGCGTACACGCCTGTCGACTGACAGCGCTGACAGGCTGACGCTTATTAAGATGAATAAAGCCTGGATTTCTCATAATTTCCAATCTCCACCAGGTGAAAGAAGCTCAACCTGAATAATTGATCCACTCCTCCTCCTCCTCATTTTCCTCCTTCTCCTCCTCTTTGTACAGTAAAGCAGAGGAAACTGGCTATTTTTTGACAGGGCCCACTGGCTCTAGCTATAGTACTTTATGCATTTAATTTTTCTGGAGGGCCACCGACCCGGTCCTCTGTTTTAAACAATTTTTGGGAGTGCCACATACAGGCACTCAATCTATTCAATTTTTCTGGAGGGCCACCTACCTGCTCCTCTGGTTTGAAAACTTTTTTGGACTGCCACATACAGGCACTCAATCTATTTCATTTTTCTGGAGGGCCACCTACCTGCTCCTCTGGTTTGAAAACTTTTTTGGACTGCCACATACAGGCACTCAATCTATTTCATTTTTCTGGAGGGCCACCTACCTGCTCCTCTGGTTTGAAAACTTCTTTGGACTGCCACATACAGGCACTATCCAAATTAAATTGTCTCCATAGCAGCCTCCACACGTTGGGGGTCATTTACTAAGGGCCCGATTCGCGTTTTCCCGACGTGTTACCCGAATATTTCCGTTTTGCGCCGATTGTACCTGAATTGCCCCGGGTTTTTGGCGCACGCGATCGGAATTTGGCGCATCGGCGCCGGCATGCGCGCGACGGAAATCGGGGGGCGTGGCCGAACGAAAACCCGACGTACTCGGAAAAACCGCCGCATTTAAAAAAAAAATTGTGTCGCGAAAATTTCACTCACCTTCATCCTGGGTAGGCCGGTGTATTTCGAGGCATTCCAGCGGACTTCAGCGCAGCAGCGCCACCTGGTGGACGGCGGAGGAACTGCATTGATGAATCCCGGCCGGACCCGAATCCAGCGCAGAGAACGCGCCGCTGGATCGCGAACGGACCAGGTAAGTAAATGTGCCCCGTTGTCTCCATTGCTACCTCCAAAAGTCGTCCATATAGCTGCCTCCATACATCGTCCCTTTATCAAACGAGGTGTGTCAGGCAGAAATTTGGGTTGTTTTCATGGATTCCACATCAAAGTTGTTAACTTTGTCGCCACCCAGCTGTGTTATCCACAAAATATACTGGCAAACTTTTATCATTTACCAATATTATTTCAGCGCTTCTTGCGCATCTGTTTACATTCCCCTCACCCGCCATATCCTAAACTTATAAGAACGCTACTACACTTGATCTTATACAAAAGGTTCTTAGAAGTGCTGTTTGGGGAGTAGCCTAGAGACACGGGCTTGGATTGGTGAAAGCTCGCCTGGCAGCGGAGCGCCAGCTCCATGCCAAGATCCAACTAACATAGTTTTAACTGCAGCACCTTTAATCTACTACTAGTTCACTGCCTCCATACATGGTCCCCTTATCAAACGAGCTGTGTCAGGCAGAATTTTGGGTTGTTTTCATGGCTTCCATGTTAACTTTGTCGCCACCCTGCTGTGTAATCCACAAAATATACTGGCAAACTTTTATCATGTACCGATATTATTTGAGCGCTTCTTGCTCACCTCCTTTGGTTCCTCTCTGCCACCCATTGGTTTGAAGCCTGAGTCCATTTAGGGCAGTGGTGGCGAACCTATGGCACGCGTGCCAGAAAGGGCACGCAGAGCCCTCTCTGCTGGCACGCACGCCATCATCCTCCACCGTCTGGTGGAGACTGGGACCTTGAGAGAGAGAGGCACGCAGGTCCTCAGTTTAGAAGAACAGCATCTGCCCCTTGCGCTCAGATACAGAGCAGGCAGGTCACACTGCACGGGGTAGATGCAGTTCTTCTAAATTAAGGACCTGCGGGCCCCTCCGATGCAGCACTTGGCCGGGTGCAGGACAATGTCTGTGCTCCTGTCAGAGGAGCCACTGCTCTAATAGAAGATCCCAGTGCAGCGCTGGGAGCAGGAAGCAGCATGGAGAGCTTGTACCTCCCCCTCCTACTAGGAGACCTGAAGTGGAGCCGGGACAGAGAGAGAGGGGGAGGGGGAAGCTGTGACCCGGAACAACCAGAGGCTGCTGTGTGCCTTCCTCATAGAGAACTGTAAGTTGTACAGTGTCAAATTTGTTTGTACAGTTCACATACATATATACCTGTGCTATGCATATATGTGTGTGTATATGTGACATTTACACACATATGTATAACACAGATATATAATATGTCTTTGTTATGCACGTGTGTGTGTGTTTATGTCTGTGTTATGTGTATATAAGTATATGTGTGTGTCTGTATCTGTGCTGTGCATATTTGTGTGTATATGTGCATATATATGTGCCATACATACTGTATATATGTGTGTACTGTATGACTGTGTTATGCATACTGTGCCCACATGTATCATGTATATATATGTGTGCACTGTATATGTCTGTGTTATGCATACTGTATATATGTGTGTGCACTGTAAATGTCTGTGTTATGTGTATATAAGTATATGTGTATCTGTGCTGTGCATATTTGTATGTATATGTATATATATGTGCCATGCATACTGTATATATGTGTGCACTGTATGTCTGTGTTATGCATACTGTATATATGTGTGCACTGTATATGTCTGTGTTATGAATACTGTATATATGTGTGTGTGCACTGTATATATCTGTGTTATGCATACTGTATATATCTGTGTTATGCATACTGTATATATGTGTGCACTGTATATATCTGTGTTATGCATACTGTATATATCTGTGTTATGCATACTGTATATATGTGTGCACTGTAT